>NC_089841.1:79583620-80227370 GCF_035609145.1 Eleutherodactylus coqui | reverse complement strand
TTGCATGGCACTCGCAATGGGAAACGTGATCCTATAACATGCATGTGAATCGAAGTTTTACAGAAGCAATACAAGTGATATCTGGTCAAGTTTGTCTTATTGGAAGTATTGCTGGCCAATGTATTGCCAGCACATTATTGTCCAGAATGTCAAGGTACACCACTGGGTTCATGGTTCTTGCCACTACAATCATGCCATGTAAGACATCCCCAGACCATAATGCAACCTCCGCCATACTTAACTGTCGGCACAACTCACTCAGGCTAAAGGTGTTGCCCAGGCGTCCTCCACACCCAGGTACCTCCATCTGATATGAAGATGGAGTAGTGTGATTCGGGCTAATGTATTGTGCTTCGTGATGAACAGTTTGTGTGCAGCGGCATAATCCGTATATCCAATAGCGTACAGTTCACAAACTATGGCTGACATCTCCAAGGTTCTGCATCTTATGTAGCCTGGTTTAGGACACATTGCATTCTAATAAGACACATTCATTCTGCTGATAGGTGTCCAAATAATTTTGGTAGGATAGTGTATAATTGGTGTCAGAAAGTCTGCATTTTAACATACGACACAAGAAACAAAAAGTGTTAGAATTTTATGGGAGGGTGGTAATGACAATGAGCCATATCACATTGTACATAAACATGATAGCTATTTGTGAATTCCACCAGTGAATAAAATATCTTCATTACAGCTTTAGATAGTGATTTAACAGAAAAGCTAATTTCAGCATTATCTATAATGCATTGCTTAGCAGTAGGAACAGCTGCAGTACATCTGGTGAAGAATAATCAATGGAGACCTCCTGTCGATCTAACGGATCTGCAGTATTCATGTTTTGTTTGGTGCAATCTATTAATCAGTCTGCTTGTCATTGGGTTCTCAATTATTAAACTTCGTGGGATCAGTGGCATACATAGAAGAGATTAGATCTATAGCAAAGAACACTCAGGACAGAAGGTCCTTATCAGGACTCAAACCCAAGACCTTCTACTCTCAGATCGGCGTCACTCCCGGTTGTGCCATCCAGGCCTAGTTTCCAGATCCTGTTTACCTAGTTCCTGCCTCCCTGTCCTACCTCCACCCAGCTCCTGATTAAGCCCTCTATATAAACCTGCCCCTGCCCCTTCATGTATTGCATGATTATTGTGCTCCAAGCCTTAATCAAGTTCCACTTCTGCCTGCTCCTCTGCAATTCTACGGAGACCTTCTGATACTGCAAACTGAGAACTCCCGTTGCTGACCCCTGGCTTCCCTTCTGACTACTCTACCTGCCTCATCCATTTGTACTTCAAAGAGACCTCTTGTTGCTGACCTGGCACCTTCCTGACTAATCTCCAAACCTGCAGCTATTACACATGAGGCTCCAACCCAATGCCTGAAACCTCTTCAGTCCTGGTGCTTCCTCCTTCTGTACCCTTTAGATCCTACTCTAAGTTCTCAAACTGTGGTGCATGTATCCCAGCTGGTATATGCCATCTGTCAGAGGTAGATAGGCCATAAGCTCTACAAGGAGAAATTCCAGTAGGCTGGTCAGGTTGTGAGCTAGTCCAGTCAGGCAGGGCAAATGTCCGTAACTGGTCAGATGCCCGGACCCAACTGCACTCTAGTAGGTTCGCTACAGCAGAAGTATTGTTGATACAAGATGGAGCACTTGCTACAGACTCTACTCTCCCACTGGTTCGGGGTCCAGGGAGTAGCTGCTGGATTGCTGCAGTGGAGAACCGGTTATTACAGAAGGCAGTGTGGTTGTGTAGCTTACAGGTGGCTGCTGCGTCACTTCTTATTTAAACATTTCCATCTGCTTCTATTTTGGGGTGGTAAAGAGCTGAGTTGGTGCAATTGTACGCTGTGCTCATCCAGGCCCAGAGAAACAAGCAGTGAAGGGATGACATCTCAAAGCAAAGATCCAACATCAGGTAACGCTTGTGTTAGCCCCTCTGCTAGAAATTTGAACCCACCTACAATAAGAACATGAGGCCACTTCTTGATTTTTTTAGGCCATTTTAAGTGTCCAATTCCCCCCATGGCATCTCTATAGGAGGTACTTGCGCTGTGTTCATTTATTTGGTACTTTGAAGACAGCAAATAGAATAGGAGTAATCAAACCTGAGCAAGAGAACCGTAGCAGCTACATGCACTGTGCCTGGTAGGTCTGCTCTTTGTACAGATATTTATTGCATATATGTCTTCTAAGTCCCAGCATTACCTGCCTATGATGGTGATTTCCTTTCTAAGATCAGTCTGTATACTTGGCGCTTTAGAGTAGTTGCCTGTTCTAAGGAAAGATATAGGAAAGGTAGAAACGTGAATGCAACTTTTAACTAAACGAGACTTCTGATTTATAAATCTGTGCAACTCTGTAAAATACATAAAGTAGATGCTACAAACTCAGGAGTACACATACAGAAACTATACATTCTATAGAAGATGATCCTGCCTAAATGAGCCCCGATCCAACAGAAGGAGAAAAGAGTAAAGACTATGATGGAGATTAAAGGGGTTGTCTGGTTACCAGACTACCCTGCTTTAATAGGGCTTTAAGGGTTAAAATAACAAACTGAAACATGCTTTTCCATGGCTGCTGGGATCCAATGCTTCAGCCCCACTGTGGTCCCGGTGGTTTTTGTGATTGCTGATGTCACGGAAAGTCAGGTGATCGCTACAGCCATTGAGAGGCTGCAATGTCATGCTCCCAAACTACTGGCATCATGGTGCTCAGGGTATGAGCCCCAATGCCAGGAGAATTCAATATGACACTTCTATAGGGACCTTTGGAGTGCAAATGTGCCCCAAAATAGAGTAGGTTCTATTTTTTTGCATACAAGTAATGAGAACGCAAGAGAAGGAAATGAGAACGAACTTATTGAAATCAATGGTTTCTATTCTCTGTGCAAATACGCCTGCCTGAAAAACACCTAACTTGTTTCAGACACTGATAACAAATATATAAAGGCCCTTTTACATGGCACGATTATCGTGCAAACTGCTTGTTAGAGCGAACAAATTGCATGATAACTGTGCTGTGTAAATGCATGCACTGATCGGATCTTCTATGCAGACTTCAAAATCATTGTCGGTCTGCTGCTGCATCATTCTCTTTGAACAGGCAGCTGTTCATCTATGACAGCCTGTTGACTGTGAATAGAGGTGAGCGGGGCAGAATGATCCCCGACCCGCTCCTCCGTTCATTGAGCAATGATCACCAATGGGATGGCTGCCGATCACTATAGTGCCTAACAATTGTCCTGTGTACAAAGGGCTTTAGTTAGATTGCAGTTTACATGTTTAACTCTCAATTGCCTGGTTTATAAAAGTGAAGGGTCTACAATAAAGAGTCTTTTGCACCAGAAGACCCTACACATCTATGCAACTCACAGACAGCCCATTAATTTCAACAGCAAGACTGTGCTGCTTCATTTTCCCTGTGATGGCGCTGCAGTAAAATTGAACACCTGGTACTGGGATCCTCCAGAGATTGGAGCTGATCATTGGGGTCCCGGCAGCAGGACACCCTGTGAACAGGATTATGTAATGTGAGCAACACACGTAAATTACGGGAAAGACTTGATGGCCATAATGTATTATGCAAAACACTAATTCCACAAAAGTAATTTCAAAGGTCCAAGTGTCACTTCAATGCCTGGTACTGCCGCTCAGCCCCAATTACTTTTCAGCAGAGCCCTATTCACAAGTGTGGAAGTACTGTGTTTCCCAGGAAAATATTGATTATGTGACTGTCTTTTAATGGTTCAGTATTCTCAATGTCATACAAGTATATGAGACGTGACACTAAAGACCCTCTCTCACATTTTCTCATTTGCAGATAGATGGCTTATTAAGCACACATACTATAATGACCAGCATCAAGAGATAAGAGAACAAAGCAAGTAACTGACCCCTAGAAACTCTATAGAAACTGCAATGCTGGGAAAAAGGAAACCGAAGACGCGTTTAGCACAACTGATTTCCTCGCAGGAAACTGACAACTAATGAATGAAAAAGCAGCAAAACCTTCCTTGCTATTTCTGTGAGTAGAGTGCTTCCCCTGTGCATGGGAATGCTCCGCTGTGAATCTCTCCATGGTTCAGTCTATCCACAATAACTGGAGATTCAGAGATTATACCAAACACTCATTATAGTGCATAATAGCAATTGTTGTCCTATGGTGTGGGAGAAATGATTTGAATAGTGGAAAAGAGGAGTGTGTCGCTTTCTTTCTCCTCTACACAACGATACAATGCTTGAGAGACTAGAGCACTTATGTAGACAGAAATAAAAAAAAAACATACTCCATGATAATGCATTTATATTTAGGATGATCAAAACTCTTGGAATTCTAGAATGTTGACACTTTTCGCCTTTCTAATTTAAAGGGAAAACATGAACAGGTTTGTATGTTTGCATTTGTTGCTATTTTTATTATTGCGGCTATACATCTTTATAAAATGAAGTTACTTTGCAAATTGACTTGATCAAAAGTATCCCTCTGGTTTGCATCTGTAGCCCCTAGGCAGAACTGTATGTCTCCATGGTTACAGACGACAAGCAAACCCTGTGTAGTCTGACTCTGCAGTCCTGATCCCTTTCATTTGTAAGGGAATGGAGATAAGGTATTGAAAATTGGATTTAATCCTTTCTTAGGGGATTACCAGTTTCTTAAAAGATAGATATCAGAGCGTTGTTGTTAAGAGGGTGTATTCTGAACAGGCATGAGTGATCATTACTGGAGACCTCATCTACAGAAAGATACTAATAAAATAGAATAAGTCCAAAGACGGGCTATAAAAATGGTGGAAGATCTAAAGAGCAAAACTTATCAGGAAAGACTTAAAAATCTTAATTTGTATTATCTGGAGAAGAGGAGGGAGAAAGGAACATGATGGCAGGAAAAAGGGTACCGATGGAGGGGAGTGTGACTGTAGTACACGATCAGCTTAGACAGGGTTTGTTTTTAGTATGTAACTTTGGAGATACATAGCTCTATATAGAAGCTGTAGACACAAACCAGTAGCAATTTATTGCTATATAGTCAAAGCTATGCACTTTTTATTTTAGATGCATTTGTATCACTCATCCTCCAACGGGGGCATGCACATCTTCATTGGGATGAGATCTCACCTCCCTGTTCCTACAATTTTGTTGGGGTAGAGGAAAGCTGATGGGAGAACCTTAATGAAGAAAATGCCTCATCGATCAAGATGTGGAGGACTCCAACTAGGCAAAAAGATAGATATAATTTCCAACCAAACCTGGACTTTCAGTTTTAGATAGAATCAGCAACACTTAAAACTGTATAGGTAAGCACAAAAGAAAAGAGGGGGTTAGGGTTAAAACACCCTGATGGACCTAAATTATGCCTGATAGTGAACAACTGGGCTCTTTGCTTTGATGTTTAGTGCACTAGACTTGGGGAACGGTGGCTGTTTAGAGGATAGCTGTCTTTTGTTATGTCCAAGCATGAGTTCCTTTCGTAGGATATGTAAGCAGCCATCTAAATGGGACATATACTGTATAACCCCAATGCCCAAAAAGTTGGGTTGTAGTGTAAAATGTAATTACATTTTAAGAAAATCTCATATAACCATATTTTATTTACAATAGAAAACATATCAGAAGGTGAAAGTGAGACTATTTTCCAATTCATTAAAAAAATAACTAATTTAGAAATTGATGGCAACAACACACCTCAAAAAAGTTGGGGCAGGATTAACAAAAGCCTGGAAAAGTACATGGTGCTAATAAAAAACAGCTGCAGGGTCAATGTTCTACTAAGCCACATGACTTTATATAAAAAGAGCATATTAGAGAGGCAGAGTCTCTCAGAGGTAAAGATGGTCAGAGGTTCACCAATCTGTAAAACCTTGCATCTAAAAATTGTGGAGCAATTTCAGAATAATGTTACTCAACGTAAAACTGCGAAGAATTTGAATATCCCACCATCTACAGTATATATCATCAAAAGGTTCTGAGAATATGGAGAACTTCATGCACACAAAGGACAAGGCCAATGTTAGATGCTCCAGATCTACAGACCCTCAGGCGGCACTGCATTAAAAACAGACATGATTCTGTAATGCAAATCACTGCATGGGCTCAGGAATACTACAAGAAATCATTGTCTATGAACACAGTTCCCCATGCAATCCACAGTGCAAGCTGAATTATGCAAAGAAGCAGCCATATATGAACACAATCCAGAAACATCAGCGTCTTCTCTGGGTCAAAACTCATTTAAAATAGACTGAAGGAAAATGTCTCACTTTCACCTTCCGATACGGTATGTGTTCTGTGTTCTATTTCTCCAAATCATTGAATTCTCTTTTTTCTTAACATTTACTTACATCTAACACAGCATCCCACCTTTTTTAAAATTGGATTGTATATATATATAACCTTGTTAGAACCTACATTGTGTAGGTATTTTAGCATTTGCATTCCCAGGAATAGACAAAACTGGGCAAGTCTTACACGGATCATGTTGAAAACAATGAATTGGTTTCAAGGCGTGTATCTTTACTGCTCTCTTGGGTGTTTAAATTATGTAACATACAGACTGTATGTGCAAGTTTATCTCTACTAAAAACTGTTAGTGAACTTTTATTGGATGCCATTAAATTGCTTTTATTATTTTGTGCACTCACGCTCTCATAATACAAACATATTATACATGGATTCTCACAATAAATGTCTTACTATAGGTGTTTCATAGCCGCCAATTTACATAAATCAGAGAGCACAACCTTATAATAACCTACAGAAACATCCGCCCACAGACAATGTCTAGTGCTCGTGTGTATTCATTTTCCCTTTTCTTTTCTAATGAGTCCTAATTGTTGTTATCATGGTCTGATCCATAAGATGCAAGAGCAGCCATTTAATGTACTGTATGAGGGATTCATCATGTAACCTACTGTCAGGGTGAACCAACAGAGAAGGTTGGATGAAGTAAAAAGGTCAAAACTTTGTGGCCCTCTGTATATATGTTGCGTAGACAGATAGATACAGATCTATATATTTGCAAAGAAAAGTAAGTGAACCCTTTGAAATCACCTGAAGTTCTGCATTGATTAGAGAATAAAATGTGGTCTGATTGTTATCTAACTATACGAACAATACATTGCAGGAAGACAAAGTAAAAGCCCAATTAGACACAACGATTACTGCTCAAAAGATGTCTTTTGAGCGATAATGGTTGTGTCATTTACATCACAGGATGATCGCTCAAACGTTGAGCCATTACCTTGCGCTCCAGAGGATGCAGAGCACAAGCGGGGGAGGGGGGGGGCGCTTGTTCTCTGCATCCTGCTGTTCCCCACTGGGAGCGCCCGGCTGTTATACAGCCGAGCACTCTGAGCGGAGGATGCAGAAGACAAGCGGGGTGGCCCAGCTTGTCTTCTGCATCCAGCTGTTTTCTGCACGGAGCGCCCGGCTGTTATATGACCGAGTGCTCTGTGCGGGTATGGAGAACGCGGCTGGAAAGCTGCGTTCTTCATACCCCGCCTGTTATCAGGGAGCGGGATACAGCTGAAACAATAGTACAGCTGTATCCTGCTGTGAATCCCTGGTAAGACTCATCGTTGTCTTTCAGCATGCTAAAAGACAACGATGAGCGACGGATTAACGAAAACTGCGCAATGTCAGTGCAATTAGACACAACGATTGTCGCTCAAAAGAAGGCTTTGAGCGATTTTTGAGCAATAATCTGTTACCGTGCAGCGGCTGCAGGTCCTCCCGGGGCGGCGGGGCACTGGGTCCCGCGGTCAGGGCGCGTCCCCCCAGCTTGTTGTCCGGCTGCCGAGGGTGCGAGTGGCTGGTCGGCGGGGTGCTATTGTTGCGCGCTTGGGGATCCGGGCGGCACCGTGCGCACGCGCACCTGTAGTCAGCCCCGTGCATTAGCACCTTTTAAATTGGTGCTGTGGGAGTAAGTGTCTCCCTCTCTCTTCCCCCCGGGCAGAGGCTTGTGTTTTTAAGGCTGGCAGTGACCTGTATTCACTGCCAGTTATTTGGTTTCCTTCAGTGTGCTAGCATCCTGCCTCTGTTGGTCTCTAGCGTTGTCAGCTTGTTCTGTCATATCTGCCAGGTTCTCCCATCTGCCTTGGTCTGCTTGGATTTTTCTGTTGGTTGTATTATTTGCCCATCCTGTCGGTATTCTACCTTGTTACATCTTGGTATGCCAGCGTCCCCTCTCGGTCCCTAGTGAGAGTAGGGACCGCTGCCCAGTTGCCTGCCTGGGGTTAGCCAGGAGTGGAAGCAAGTAGGCAGAGACAGGGGTTGCGGGTACGTTCTAGGGCAACCCGGGCTAGCGTACCAGTGGGTAGGATACCGTAACATAATCGTTGTGTCTAAATGGGACTTAAGTAAACCCTTGTTTTAATGATTCCAAGACATAATTGGAATAAAGTATTTCAATTAAGGAGATGAGATTTGAAGTGCAAGTTTCATAGGTGCTTTGCCCATTAAATAAAAAGCCTGGCTATTAACAAATCTGATCTTCTCAAGAAAGATTGGTTAGTGTGAACCAAGCCTCGATGCAAACAACTTTCAGAAGATGTCAGAAGTTGTGTTATAGAGATGCATGAAGCTGAAAAAATCTACAAAAGGATGGCTAAAGATCTGGGTATACATCAAGCAGATTGGTAGAAAAGCCCTTTGCATGGGTTGTTTTTGAAGTTTAGTTAAAAGAGAAAGGGGAGTGTCTAGAAGTGAGTTGAAGCTGTAGAGTTAAGAATGGAGAGAGAACAGTAAAGAAGCAAGATTAGAGGAGAAGAGCCAGTGTGGTGGGGAGGAGAAATGTGAGTACCAAGAAAGGAGAATTGTGTTTAAGGAGGGAAGAGTCAGTTATGTAAAGATAGAAGAGGAAAGGAACAGCTTTAGTAGCAGTAAGTAAAGAAAATGGAAGCTTTATATCTAAAGTAACTGAGGAAGAGAGAAGCAGATGGGCAAAGCATAGCAAACAGAGGAGAATGCCTCTATCACTAATGCCTGCATGTTCCTGTACTTAAATTATAAAGTCTACCTCAAGCCCTGAAGTAAATAGACTTTTTGAAAAGTCTGTTTATTGAAATTCCTTCCCTAAAGAAATAAACTGTTTGACTGTTTTCACATTGAAGCTGATCTTGGAGTTATTTTCCCACCACCGTAACATCTGCACTGACGTACCACACCACACTTGATGGGGAACAGACTACAACCCCCATTTCATTTTACCTATTCATTTTTATTATTATTTTGTCCAGCACAGGTTTTGACCTGTGTACAGACTGGCATCCCGAACTTGACAATATTTAATACCACCATACTCTGCCCAATTGCCGTGTAGCGCAAAATGCCACTAGAGACTTAATTTTATTAGAGCTGTTGGTCGCTGCCATTAGTGCGGTTACCTCGGATCCACCGCCACCATCTACTACACTTCTAAAATATCTGGCGCACTACAATCAGCTTACCTAAAAGTACCCTAAGGCAGACCTTGCAATGTATATGGGACTCTTGGAAAGAGAGGTCCTAACTCTGGTTGGTTCCATTCCCTCTGGTGTTGGATGGTAAGAACTTATGTAGAACTCCCCTCTCTAGGGAAAACTGCATTCTTAGGCTCAAAGTTCATGGAATTGGATGAGAAAAAACACTAGATGCTTTTGCCCTCAGTGCCAAACCGGGCTTGACAATGTGCTTACTGTAATTTGATCTCTCTTATGGGTCTTCCTGTCTTCTGTGTACACCACTGACAAAGAAGCATCCGTCCAGAGATAATTTAGAGGATCTTATGCATATTATATAATAAGGCTTGACTAATCTCAAAAGCAAGGTAGCCCATGTACCTAGAAATTTCCAGCTGACCCCTTTTTGTCTATGGGCATCTATGGGCCTATGGAAGTTCTTCTTGCTGACCTCACAACCCTATACTCCATTTGATAGCACTACAAGTGAATTTACAGAATACAATATTAGGCCATATTTGTGTATATGCAGAGAACTGATCATTTACTCTCCCCTAGTGGTAGGAGTTGAACCAAAAACAAAGGGACATTGTTAGTTTAGTATGAAACGACTGACTGCTGCCGGTGATGGCATTATATGGAGAAGTGCTGACACAGAATCACAACGTGACAATTACACTGCTCATTCACAAGACACATGGGCCAGCTGCTGCAATATTTATAGCAGCATATGAGTGTCCCTTATGTATGAGACAAGAATCCGGCCATTCTCTCACTATTTTTGCATGATTCATACCTTCCAATTCAGCTGAATCAATTGCCCTGCAACGGACATGGGCAAGAAGTGGGCAGAGATAAGCTCAGGCTGGGTTCTGCAGAATACATATGGGATTAAAGTATTCTGACTTGGCTAAAATGAAGGCACTACGGCTTTCACTCTGAAGGGCAACTAAGGGTATCACTATTTAATGCCTCTGTGGCAAGCGCTGTATAGAGAAATGTGAGGCAAGCATTACATGAGGGTATGTCTAATAACTGCTAAGTACTCTATGGTGAACCTATGGTTGGACCTCTGGGGGGCATCTGTAGCGATCACTGCATGGTGGAATTTTTGGCAGGCACTCTGAACTAGTATCTATATTTGTACATAGTCAGATATAGCAGACTTAAACTTGACATTTTCAATGGCGTGTGATGTGTTAAATGTCAATTTTTAAGTTTAAAGGATGCACAAACTGCATTGAAAAATATGTAAAGAGGCAGACACAAACTGTACCGCAGCATGCCCTCAACACATTGTGAGGTTTCCAACACTGTATGAACAAGACCCTGGGCAATAAAGTCCGCATGTTTCCACCAACCCCCATATATTGGCCAAATAATATCCAAATAATACTCAGTTAAAAAGCCCACATAATACTACCATATAGTTCCCCCATAATACTACAATTCAATTTTCACCATACACCATAAATAATATTGGGTGGCTTTAGTTTGTTCCTGAAGTTGCTGCAAGCAATGGCCCTCTAGGAAATGTTTGCCCTGGAC
The DNA here is from genome assembly GCF_035609145.1 of Eleutherodactylus coqui. Classification (NCBI taxonomy): domain Eukaryota; kingdom Metazoa; phylum Chordata; class Amphibia; order Anura; family Eleutherodactylidae; genus Eleutherodactylus; species Eleutherodactylus coqui. The sequence continues at coordinate 80,216,379 of NC_089841.1, read as the reverse complement.
AAAAATGTACATTGCCATTGTATGTCTGTATACACTGTACCCAAGTTGTACAGAGCAGTAATATGGCACCTAGATGTCTATAAAGCCATACTGTGTCTCTGAATAATTCCAATTTCCTAAGGAAGCATACAGTTCAGGACCAGCCTTAAGTTAGATGATGGCACCCCATGTGAAAGATTTCATTGCCCCCGACCTGCCATAAGAGAAAAAAAAATGCATATATTGCACTGATGAGCAGTTTGTATTCTGCTTGTGCACGCAGCAAGATAATGACATACCCAAACTAGAATGGTTCAGTAAATCAACATGGTCCTATAACCAAGGTTGGTGAATAAGTACATTACTAAGCTCAGCGAATAAATATGGTACAAAACCAAACTCTGTGAATATAGTACCAGAATCAGTACATAAATACAGCACCAGTCCCAGAACCAAGGACATAGCATAAATACAGCACCAGAACTAAGATCAATGCATAAATACAGTACCAGAACGAAGTTCCTAAGATAAATACAGGACCAGAACAAAAATGAAGATCAGTATATAAATACAGTACCAGAATGCAGCTCATAACATAAATACAGTAACAGAGCCAAGTTGATAACAAATAAAGCACCAGAACTGATGGCATCCTCTACCACACACCATTGCTGCCTGACCCGCTGTTGCCCCCCTACCCTACAAGCCGGCTCTGCGATCACAAGGGTAGCACATGACTAAGGTTGGGTATGCAGTTGATTTTCTCTCTGAAACATGTATTATCCCTGAGATACCGCACTGTGAAGGTATTATTTTTCCTGCCTCTAGTGGAGAATACTGTACCTCCATCTGATGCACCTACTCACTCCAGTTAGCCTTGTATACTGTAGGTTTGGTCCTTTTAATAGCAGCCTTATTTTTCCCACGTCTTCTGTTTCAGCCATGATAGCCGGTCACCATTCCTTTTTATGAGTTTCTTTCTCAGCATAATTAATCCCAGATAATATAGTACAACGTTTGGCTATAGCTTCCTTCCCTGCTGTGCCCAGCTTGGAGCCTTCCCAATAACTACTGTCATCTTTTTGCTTTCATTCTTTTCTTTAATTGTTTTACTAGAGCAGGCAGCAAATCTGCATTACTCATCATAGAAAAGAACATAAATTATGGCCCATTACTAGATGGGATGTGTAAGCACAATAGAGAACATATAATAGAAAATCTACTTGTCTGGCTTTGAGTAACATTCAGGTGGTCCTCTTACTCAGGTGTTGTGTTTCATGTTTTTGGTTCTCTGACTGGTTTCCTGGAAGGGACACAAAGAGTAGAGAAGAGACAGAGAGCGTAGGGAGTTATGTGGGGAGGGAACTGGGCAAATGCCCAGAGCCCCCATCCCGAAAACAATCTGAGGCACTGACTGGACTTGCCATTGTGCAAGTATCCAGACAGGTTGTGGCACCTTACCTGAGAAGTGGTGTAGCACTAGGGGTTGGAACTTAGGTGGCCCATAAGCTAAGAGGGCTAAAGGACCCCCATCACTACTAATAAGAAATTTTAAATAACAGGCAATTTGCTGCCTTCCTACTGTCACTGTAGAAGGCCCTTGAGCTGTTGAAAATGCATTAGTGGGCTTAGTGTGTAAGGTACCCCCTCACAGCCCTGCAATATGTACTACATCTACAGGGTTCAGTGGCCATTAAATGTTCACATTGAATAACCTTTAGGCCTTATAGTTTTGTGGGGAAGTATAACCTGTAGTTCATTGATTTCAGTCCCTGTTCATTCTTATTCTGAGCCTAGAGGTCCAGTGGGCGGTCCTATCAGTGATTGTTTTGCACCATTTTTGTATGCACCATCATACACATCTGTTAATCCCGGATAAGGCTGCCCCATGGACGTCTACAATATGCTGCCTGCTGTATGGACTACATTTTCAATGTGACAGGTCTCTTTAATATCTTACTGATATTAAAGGGGTTGTCTCGCGGCAAACATCAAAATTTTACATTACCCCATTCCCCCTGTCACCCCCCTGGCATAAAATAGCAATTTAAAGTGGTTTTTAAACCGCTTGCTACTCACCGATCTGACGAAATATGAAGTTATAAAAATCTTCTCCCTAAGATGGCCGCCGGTCCTTTGCCAGGGATGCACTGCTGTTTTCTTCCATGGTGCACCGCGGGTCTTCTCCCATGGTGCACCATGGGCTCTGTGTGGTCCATTGCCGATTGCAGCCTCCTGATTGGCTGGAATCAGCACACATGACGGGGTGGAGCTACGATGACGACGCGGTGACCAGCTCTCCGGCACGAGCGGCCCCATTCACCAGGCAGAAGCACAGACTGCGCAAGAGCGTCTAAAAACGCCAGAAGACATCAGAATTAGATGGAGCCATGGAGACGGGGACGCCAGCAACGGAGCAGGTAAGTGAATAACTTCTCTATGCCTCATATTTAATGCACGATGTACATTACAAAGTGCATTAATATGGCCATACAGAAGTGTATAACCCCACTTGCTGCCACGAAACAACCCCTTTAATATAGTTTTATGTGGATTAAAAAGCTTGTAGACTTGTGTGCGAAGGTGTCTACTGTCAGAATCAACGATTGTGAACCCCCATGTGCCACACAATGGTTTGGCTTTGGGCCAAATGTAGAGGCGACACCCGAGGAATCCTGGTCTTCATCCTTTCACCCCACCAGGCGGGATTTGGGTTTTGCTACGGGGTCCCTTGGGCATTACACTAGAATTGGTCCTAATTATGTGGCTGCTGATGCAGCTACAGACTAAGGTGTGAAACCTGAGTATGTTAATGGAGGCATAGTTAAAGGAGCCCAGGATTGAGGCAGGCAGCATATATTTCAACATAGGAGACAGTCCAGAGGTCAGGGCACAGAGTAGATTCAGCATGGTACAAACAAGTCTGAAGTTGGGGCAGACAGGAGAATGGTCGATAAAGCAAGCCAAGGTCAGGAGTGGAGGATGCAGGGTAGTGTGGGTATAGTAAGAGTCAAAAACCAGGAAATCAGCACAATTGAATAATATATTCAGTTGGACAAAGAGACCAGAAGCTTAGATAACTTCCTTAGGGGAGAGATGCTTTATATAACCAAGGTGCTCTAGGATTGGAAGGGGACAGAAATACATTATCTGTGATGGTTCTTTAAGACTGTGGACATGTGCGTGTGCATCCTTGGGGGAGCAAAGAGACTCTGACTGAAGGCCAGAGCACAGTGCCTGCCATGGACATTGGGAGAGCTAATGCCGCGGTTGACAACAGGGATAGATAAGGAAAGCCACACAACTCGTAAAATCTACCATATGAAAAGTCACTCCGACTTGAGTTTATGCTTGGCAAGTCCCAACAAATTCCTATGCAGTCATCTTAATTTCTTTGATGACAACCTTACCGCCTCCTGATGTTTCAGACTTTGTAGAAAAGTAGAAAGGGTATTAGTAGGGGAAGATTTTGGACCTTTATAATCATTTCTTTTCTCCAACATAGGTGGCATCTGAGGTTAATCCATGAACCAAGGAAGAAGTACAGTAGATGTGGGCAGATAAATATCTTGTGTCACTGCATGGGAAATGTCTGGTCATCTATACCTGCCCTTTATAATATCATCCAATCACTGAGAACCTGTGTAGATCATCTGATTGTTGAGTTGCTGAGCTTGACACAAATTCTTTGGAGGGGGAGTTCATGTAAATTTATTTAAATAAATAGTTGATGCAGAGTCACAAACCCCACTGATTTCCAAAACCAAGGAGCCAAGGCAATCCGGTGCGCCTAACCCCCCCATTGTACGTGCAATACATCAATTTGAGGATCTAAGGTTGCAAAACAGTACTAACTTTACTGATACTTTTACCAATGAGCTAGAACAGAAGTCTAGCTCTCTGCCCCCAGTTAACATAACAGCTTACATTGGCATTAACAATCAAGCATTTAGAGTGGGCACAGCAGCAGAGGAACTAAGACAAGCTGTCATCTTCCTTGGTAACTCAGCATTGCCTTTTTTAACACTATCATGCCATGTTTGTGCCATGCCATGTGCACCGAGGAGCACAGGTTTTCTTAGAATTCTGAAAAATCTGAATGTGACTAATAATTACCATGTGCGGAACTTTCACATTTTCTTCTTCACTTTCTGCATTTTAATAATATTTATTATGCTAAACGATAATTGGGATCCCGGTAACTAAGAACATGATGTTCACGTGTCGTCTACTCGTGTGACATGAGTCAAGTGGTTCAGCTGGTGCTGCGATTCATTGAGTAGGAAACAGATGTCTGGTGAATGTATGGGCATAGTGCAGTAGTAACCCGTAGAACTTCCCTTATGCTTATCTAGAATGTCACATGTCACATGTCACATGCACCGTTCATTATAAAAACATCTGTTCCCGATCAAGAAGGACATTCTCAGTTTTCAGGTGCTCTCCCTGGATTCCCTATTTTCTTCCCATGAAATTATTAAGTAGATATAATAAAATATAACATTTAATGAGTATTTCATGATTGTTAGTATAAAGTTAATTCCAGAAAAAAGGTATAAATTCCAACGCCTTCAGTAAAAAAATCTTCTTTATTATATTACTTATTAAAAACAGTTTGATGGCACAACTCGTAATGGCTCCTACACATTTCTAGCGTTACCGGTCTTAACCTGATAAGGACCAAACACCATAAATTTACAGTGTGGAATTAAAGCTGCTGCCCTGCAATGTACCAGAAGCAGGTTGGGTCCTCGGCTGTTAGTCACAGTTGAGGACCCGGTGGAGAAAGCAAAATTGGTTTTTAACTGCTTTTGCCTTCTTTCTAGTAGACTACACAGCGCTCAAAGAGAGGGGAAGCTGAAGTGTCCCTTCTGCTATTCGACCCGATGATCACATGACCACCATGTGCTCCCTGCCACAGCCGAGCTGCAGAGTACTAGTGGACCCAAATCAGCTCTGCTAGTGACTACTATGAATTCCGAACAAAATGAAGAACTCACCAAACCCAGAGGGAACAACAGAGCCCCAATCTACAGAGAGGGAGATCAATTGCTTGTGCTACTGCAGCGCCGAGCTGAGCGCGCCAAAGTGAGGGAGACTACAGGGTTTTTAGGAAGGCTGCCACGGGTAACTCTGTAGCCTCTCCTGACAGGGGTGAAAACAATGCCCTGCTCAGCGGTCACACAGTTGACAAAATAACGTACCAGCAAGGCCTGTTTTGTCACGGTGATGCCAGTACCCCAACCTGGACCCTTGGGATGAAATGCTGATTAAATAATTGAGATGAGCCTGGTAGCTAATGTAGTAATCTGGGAGCATGCAGATATACTAAGCTGGTATTTGTAACAGTTGAATACGCAAACTTTCAATGCAGCACTTGATGATAAAACAGTCAGAAATTGCAATATGCAATGAATTGAGTACAATGATAAGACAACAGCAATACTGATTTGAATAGCAATTGACTTCAATGCTCTTTCCTTTCCTTTTACTGAAGCTGAACTGAAGACAATTCCCCACTAGTTTCTTTAGCTGAAGGGATGAGTGGATTTAAGCAGAGTGTAGATGAAGTTCAGTGTAAGATGGTCACTAGACTAATCCTGGCTTTGAGTTCACAGGGGGTGCTTTAGACTCACTGTTTTAGTGGAAGATCAACCTTGATACTCTCTCCTCCTCTCTGATGTGGAACACCAAGGGAGTGGAAAGGGACCTCGCTAACCCTCAGCAAGACTTGCAAAGATACTGCTTCCTCTCCTGTACGAATACCGCCTCCTTCTCTGACATGACTTGCTGCAGCCAACTCTCTCATGACCTCATTCCTCCAACTGGCTAACAGCTAACTGACTCTCCTCCCCTTTTCTTTCCTTTCAGTTCCTGCACTTTTCTTGTCTCCTCCCACTCAGCATAGGGGCTCTCTTTGAATTTTGCCCGCCGTGGCCTCTGCTCCAATCAATGTGAACTTGACAATTACCAGAGGTGTTAATTGAAGGTCCTGGGCACCAATGCAAAACCTGGAACAGGGCCCCCAACTATAATGCTTTATTCATAGTACTGGGTTCCCTATATGGAGAAGAGAGGCCTTATGGGCCCCCCAAGGCTCCTGGGCCAAGGTGCAACTGCATCCCCTGCATCCTCTATAGTTACGCCTCTGCAATTAGCCAATAGGCAACCAGCTAACACCAGAACTAAGCTCTAGGCTTAGAAGAGGGGGAGAAACATGGTTTCTCCGATTTATGGCACCTTCTATACCCTAGGCAGGAACATAGACAGATGGGACAGGACAGGTGTTGATGTGACTGTACTGGAGGACCCTCCCGGCCATTACACTACTTTTGCAAGTCCAATGTGCTATGCCTTGTGTAATTGGAAACCGAATAATGGAATACCGAAACAGAGATGCTTGTACTCTTCAGCGACAAACTGTAAGTGAGATCCAACCTGGATCATAAGTTTGCACACTAGTACAAGCTCACAATAGGCCTGTTGTATGGGGTAATGCTGCAGTGATTTCTAGTTAAGGAGACAGTGCTTCCTGGTTATGAAGAGAGACTTTGTGCAATACACCACCGTCTATCTTAGGAGTACAGACACTGTGTTTAATTATAGTGCATTCAAAGTAGTGCAGTAACAAACTTCTTGAAAAAGACTGTTTTTGGCTCCCCGTGTCTGAATTCTACTATTACTAGTCTAACTCTTGCAAATCTCATTCATATTGTTTCGATTTATCACTTGCAGGAAATAACGGGTACAGAACTGATATACCATATAGTGGTATAGATTGTTTGTCGATTGGCAGTTGGTCTTGTTGCTACTTACGCTCATACTGGTATCATCCTTATTTCTGTATTGTATTCTGCAACCTGTGTCACGCACCACCTCCCCACAACAACTATATAATACATGGTTGCATCAAGTCTGTTAGAGTGGGTAACAGGGAAGTCCTGGGCGAGGGATTTCTGTCTTTGACATCCATATGACCTATTGACTCATTTAGTAAAGTTTCTGTATTGGACAAACTTGTAATTACTTTAAGAAACATGACTTGTTGACACAAGATTACAGATTACAGGGCCCATTTAGTGGAGAACAGAACTTAGAGATGTATTTTACACATCATATTGATACTGGCTGTGGTCCTTACTTTGGATATGCATGTGTTCACCTGTGAGTTTGTTTCAAGAGTGAGTGTATTTGGCATAAGATTTGCAAATGTTAACTTTTATTCTCCAAATAAAAACATAATCAATGCAAATACCTCCAGCTGAAGGAAGACAGTAATGTTCAGTAAGATGTTAATTCTGGGCCTCAAAGGGAAACTGTCAGCACTTCCGAGCATGTCAAACCGCCTACAGCTACAGATTACTGTGGTAGAGCTCGTTCAAAATCTCATCTGGTTACAGTTCATACGGACATCATAACTTGAGAATTGCATTTTAAAATCTCCTGGGCCCCATGCAAATTTTGGTGAACTGGTCAAGTGGGCGGGCCAGACTGGCTCTGTTGCCCCGAGTTCCTGCCATAGCCCCTCTTCTCTATGACTTTTCAACATGGTTGACATCTCCTCCATCAGAAGTTCTACTGATCAGAAATGTGTTGCCTAGAAGTGGGTTCTTGGCTGGCAAATGCACAGATGACCAAGCGAAATCTGCCCACAGAACAGCCTACTGATCTGCATATATGTTGTGCAGGCCGCAGGCTTTATTCTCCGTGCTTCTTGGTCATCTGAGTCGGTGCCAGACCAGGTGATAAGAAGTTGGTCAGAGTCAAGAGTTGAAAGACAATGACTCATATTACAGTCCGTTCTACTTGAAAACTTGAAAAGAACCATTTGCACAACTGAAATGTCCAAAATCATCCTGGGAGGGTTTCATTCCAGAAGACTATTGCGGCCTACCAACACCTCATCCATCTACAGCCTTAGTGGTTCTTAACTTTCTGTCTTTTCCCAATCCCACAAGGTCCTCTGGACTGTCCCCTCTTAAAAAGAAAGTACAATAATTAAAAAACAGCATTATACAGAATGGGAGGAATTGGGCTAAGCAGCAGCACATGTGAAAAAGACTTGGGTATACTAATAGATCATAGACTGAACATAAGTCAACAATGTGATGTAGCAGCCAATAAGACAAAACACAATTCTGGGAGGTATTAAGAGAAGCAGAGTCTAGATTACATGAGGTAATTATCCCCCTCTACTCTTTCTTAGTCAGACCTCATCTGGAATACTATGTCCTGTTCTGAGCACCCCACTTAAAAAAAACCCAAAAAAAACATAGACAAACTAGAGCAAAATCAGAGAAGAGTTGCCAAGATGGTGAGCGGTCTGCAAATCATGTCCTATGAAGAACAGTTAAAGGATCTGGGAATGTTTAGCTTGCAAAAAAGAAGGCTGAGAGGAGACTTAATAGCTGTCTGCAAGTTTGTTTGAAGGGCTGTCACAGTGCAGAGGGATCAGCCCTATTCTCATTTGCACAAGGAAAAACTAGAAGCAATGGGATGAAGCTGAAAGGGAGGAGACACAAATTAGACATTAGAAAACACTTTCTGACAGTGAGGGTGATCAATGAGTGGAACAGGTTACTACAGGAGGTGATGAGTTCTCCTTCAATGGAAGTGTTCAAACAAAGGCTGGACAAATATCTGTCTGGGATGGTTTAGTGATCCTGCACTGAGCAGGGGGTTGGACCAGATGACCCTGGTGGTCCCTTCCAAGTCTACCATTCTAGGATTCTATGATCATATTTAACATAAAACAGTAACAACTTTCAGCCCCCCTCTTACACAATCGCTTGTTCATAATCTCTTGGCACATGTGCAAGATTTCAATCAACCTGTGGATGAAAGAGTAGATGTTATACACATCATGCAGTCAGAGAGAGGAAGAGTTATGGAAGGATTTCTGGGCAGCAGAGATGGTCTGGCCCACCCACCAGACCGGTCAGTCGAGATTTTCATGTGGCACAGGACACTTGGAGGATCAACTGATTAGTAGGGCTCTCGAGTGGCAGAGTCCCGCCTATCAACTATTGATGGCCTATCCTATAACTGTCCTATGCTTGGTGAAGTCCATAATGTTCGAAACATAGCTGTATCTGTGCATTATGGGGGAATAAAACAAATCTACTTTCTTGGCACCTGTCTTTTTGTCTTTGTTTCTGTCCTATGGTGACTGCTTGCTTGAGTAATCATGTGATTGCTACAACCTCAGCAACACTGAGGCCAGAGACTAGTTGCAACAATCATGTGATCGTTTTACAGGCAGCAAACAGATAGGTGCAGAAGCACAGACCCTAGAGCAGCAAGAGAGGTGAGTTTATGAGTTGTTGTTTTTCCAGTTCCCCTTTTTTGCCGCTTTTTTAGTTCTCCTTGATGGCACCCCCAACTATTTTGCACCATGGATGGTTGCACGGTCCACCACGTGGTAGAAACAGGCCTGAACTTGGGCACCGTAGCTTCATGGAAGCCAGAGGGAGAGTGGAATGTGAACAAGAGTGACGCATTAGGGCCAAGGAGGACATTGTGAAGTTCATCAGCAACGACATGTAAGTGAGGCCAGCCTCAGTAAAAGCCATAGGTCTGCAAAGACAAAGCAGTCCATCAGCAGGTCTGCTGTATGTCAGAATAAGGACATCAGTGAGTATTTGAACTCTAGTTATTCGAACAGTAGTGATGAATTCTTGACTTTGGCAGTTAGGACTGGATTATCGTGACATTACCCAAAGTTGAGGGTTTTTCAAGTTTATTCAAACTGTCTCTGCCTTACTAATCCGCAAGTTGCAGAGTGTTCCTTCATTGGCAATGAACCACATTATTGTTTTTGTGTTTTACCCACATTATAACTATTCCATACTAAGAACCAAGTTTTCTCATTGCACATAAAATACTTATACTAGAGTTTAGTTAACTGTACTCAGCGTCGAAAAACTGCACTACAAAGGTCAATTTGCTTTCTTGTCAGTACACTACTATTCTTTTGTATTCACTAGTTCAAAAATCAATCTTGCAAATTTTTTTTACGTCCTTCTTCTTCATCGTATCCTGGAAGCTGGGTCATAACCCACCACCCACAACAAGGACATAGCAGAAAAGGATAAAGGAGACTGTGCCAGAATCCAGAACTGTCCCTTCTTATGCAAAGCACTTAACGGCTTCTTTGTTAGGTTTTTTTTTGCCTTTTTAAACTAATGCCATTGTGTGTGGCCAAAGAGGCAGCTGGGGAAGGACATGCAGAAAGATTTTCCTTTGGCATTGCTGTCAGGAAGGTAGTTTCTCTTCGGAGAGTCAAGAAGGATGAAGCAGTGCTGATTTTTTTCAGCTATGTTTCTGCCTTGTTCTTTTCACAGCACTCTTTGTGGTTACTTGGCACTACAAGTTCAATAAGGTCTATAATGAAAAGTGTGGGATCTCAACCTCTGTTAATGTTGATTACAGCTTTTTTCTGCAAAAAAAAAAAAAAATTACAAAAACTCTTAAGAATCTGTAAGACTTCAATTGGAGTTTAATATGGATCCCTGCCTACTGTAATTCCCTTTGTAATGTCTCCAGTTACCATCAGAACTGGCAGTAACAACAGTATTTATTTATATAACCTCACATGAAAGTAACATAATTACATTCTTTACAAAAGATAAGATTTCTGGGGCGGCTGAGGGATATGTACTGTATGTTTGCTTATCCTTTTCTTGTACTCCCTTGTCATAAAAAAACAGTTGAACTATTTATTATAATCAGTTTGTGGTGTAAAATAAAAGCTCTTGGAGGGGTACCAGTTTTATTTATGGTGATCCAGCTTGTTTAGGCAATGCTCCCTGGGAAAGGGTATGCAAATTAGCCTGCCTGCCTGCAGAAAGAAGAAAACTGCCTCTAGCTATAACTATAAGTCAATGTCCAATCCATTAAAGAGCATTGAAACACGTCTAAGGTGTCTCTAGTTTGGCTCATATTCCTAGTCACTTTTAATGCTCTTTAATGGATTGGATTTTGACTTACAGGGTACAGTAATTACCCATAGGTAGTACTGGAGAGACAGTTTTATTTCTTCTGGAGGAGCATTACAGATGTAGCAATCATTAAAGGGGTTGTCCCGCGCCGAAACGGGTTTTTTTTTTTTTCAACCCCCCCCCCGTTCGGCGCGAGACAACCCCGATGCAGGGAGGTAAAGAAAGCTCACCGGAGCGCTTACCTTAATCCCCGCGCTCCGGTGACTTCTCTACTCACCGCTGAAGATGGCCTCTTCCTCCGTGGACCGCAGCTCTTCTGTGCGGTCCACTGCCGATTCCAGCCTCCTGATTGGCTGGAATCGGCACGTGACGGGGCGGAGCTACACGGAGCTACACGGAGCCCCATAGAAGACTGCAGAAGACCCGGACTGCGCAAGCGCGGCTAATTTGGCCATCGGAGGCCAAAAATTAGTCGGCTCCATGGAGACGAGGACGCCAGCAACGGAGCAGGTAAGTATAAAACTTTTTATAACTTCTGTATGGCTCATAATTAATGCACAATGTACATTACAAAGTGCATTATTATGGCCATACAGAAGTGTATAACCCCACTTGCTGCCTCGGGACATCTCCTTTAAGTTGACTTGGACATCATGATAACTTGATTTATAGCATTTTAGCACATTGTATTTAAGTTATCATAATGCATTAAATGTCTAACTCATGTTTCTACATCTGTAATTTGGTAGAAAGTCATTATTAGTATTTCTAATGCCATTAAGGCAAGTTGGCCCAATAGATGGATTTTTGGATCTGCATAAAAACATTATCAAGTGTTCATTTACCACTTGTCATATATCTTAAAGGGGTTGTCCAGTTGTAAACTATTAATGGCTTATCCTTAAGATAGGTAATCAATAGTAGATTGGCAGGGGTCCACCGACCAGGACTCCCAGCAGCTCGCCAGGTTGGTGTGCTCATGCACAGAACTGATTTCTGCAGGCAGCAGACAGCTCCATTCCCACTACAATGACCAGACTCCCGTTGATCTACTATGGATGACTTATCTTGCAGCTAGACCATTAACATTTCTACAATTTGACAAGCGCTTTAATTGCCTATTTATCCTGTTTAGTTTTATTTCACTGCTGGGGGTATTGGCTATTGATGTAAATAATACAGTGCTAACTAATGAATTCTGATAATTATCAGTTTCCTTGGAAGTCAGGATCTACAGTATCAATAGCAGCTAATAGGCCCTGTTCTGACTGCAGATTTAATACAAGTGGAATCTGTTCCAATTCCACATGAATTTTGCATCAAATCCACATCATTTAAATGGGAAAAACTACAACAGGGATTTTACAATACATTTGAAATCTGCATTGTGGGAAAAAAAAGCATCATGTCACTTCTTGACGTGGATTTGCAACATTGAATGTTGCTAATCTACATGTTAATTATTGTCATCTGTAATGCACACCCAGGGCAGAAATCCAAGGTTTAATTTCAGATTTCTGCTGGGATAGTGTGGATTTTCCCAATGTAGAACATCTCTTTAGGCCCTGCAGCACATAAACTGTTCTCTCTAGTAACTGATCCTGCAACTGCTTCCTCTCTCTGATGGGACACAGCAGGGTGGGTAATAGAGATGAGCGAGCACCAAAATGCTCGGGTGCTCGTTACTCGAGACAAAATTTTTGCGATGCTCGAGGGTTCGTTTCGAGTAACGAACCCCATTGAAGTCAATGGGCGACTCGAGCATTTTTGTATATCGCCGATGCTCGCTAAGATTTCCATTTGTGAAAATCTGGGCAATTCAAGAAAGTGATGGGAACGACACAGCAACGGATAGGGCAGGCGAGGGGCTACGTGTTGGGCTGCATCTCAAGTTCCCAGGTCCCACTATTAAGCCACAATAGCGGCAAGAATGGGCCCCCCCCCCTCCCAACAATTTTTACTTCTGAAAAACCCTCATTAGCAATGCATACCTTAACTAAAGCACCACACTACCTCCAACAAGGCACAATCACTGCCTGCATGACACTCCGCTGCCACTTCTCCTGGGTAACATGCTGCCCAACCCCCCCTGCACGACCCAGAGTCCACAGCGCACACCAAAGTGTCCCTGCGCAGCCTTCAACTGCCCTCATGCCACACGCTGGCCTCATAGCCACACCACCCTCATGTCTATTTATAAGTGTGTCTGCCATGAGGAGGAACAGCAGGCACACACTGCAGAGGGTTGGCACGGCCAGGCAGCGACCCTCTTTAAAAGGGGCGGGGCGATAGCCCATAATGCTGTACAGAAGCAATGAGAAATCCAATCCTGTGCCACCGCCATCAGGAGCTGCAAACGTGGGCATAGCAATGGGGAACCCATGTGCCACACACTATTCATTCTGTCAAGGTGTCTGCATGCCCCAGTCAGACCGGGGTTTTTTATAAATAGTCACAGGCAGGTACAACTCCGCAATGGGAATTCCGTGTGCACCCACAGCATGGGTGGCACCCTGGAACCCACCGGCTGTACATAAATGTATCCCATTTCAGTGCCCATCACAGCTGAGGTAACGTCCGATTAAATGCAGGTGGTCTTCGGCCCACACTGCATGACCCAGTCAGACTGGGGTTCTTTAGAAGTGGACACACGGAGTTACAACTCCGTGTGGACCGACAGCATGGGTGGGTCCCAGGAAGCCACCGGCGGTACATAAATATATCCCTTGCAGTGCCCATCACAGCTGAGGTAACGTCAGGATTAATGCAGGTGGGTTTCGGCCCACACTGCATGCCCCAGTCTGACCGAGGTTTTTAATACATAGACACTGGCAGGTACAAATCCCTAATGTGAAGTCGCTGTGGACCCACAGCATGGGTGGCTCCCTGGAACCCACCGGCGGTACATAAACAAATCCCATTGCAGTGCCCATCACAGCTGAGGTAACGTCAGCTTTAATGCAGGTGGGCTAAAAATTACTAGGATTACACTGTAGGCAAGGGCCCCAAAAATTGTTGTACCAACAGTACTAATGTACCTCAGAAAAATTGCCCATGTCCAACCAAGAGGGCGGGTGACTCCCATTAATCGCTTTGGTTAATGTGGCTTAATTTGTAACTAGGCCTGTAGGCAGCCCAGTTAAAATAAAAATTGGTTCAGGTGCAAGTTTCAACGCTTTATTGAATTGAGAATTGAAACGTATAAATATTGTTTACAAAAGTTATATGACTGAGCCTTGTGGGCCTAAGAAAAATTGCGGCGTGATTACGTGAGGTTTCAGGAGGAGGAGCAGGAGGAGGAGGATGAATATAATACACAGATTGATGAAGCTAAAAGGTCCCCGTTTTGGATGGTGATAGAGAACGATGCTTCCATCCGCGGGTGCAGCCTACGTATTGTTTAGGTATCGCTGCTGTCCGCTGGTGGAGAAGAGAACTCTGGGGAAATCCAGGCTTTGTTCATCTTTATGATTGTAAGCCTGTCGGCACTGTCGGTTGACAGGCGGGTATGCTTATCCGTGATTATTCCCCCAGCCGCACTAAACACCCTCTCTGACAAGACGCTAGCCGCAGGACAAGCAAGCACCTCCAGGGCATACAGCGCGAGTTCAGGCCACGTGTCCAGCTTCGACACCCAGTAGTTGTAGGGGGCAGAGGCGTCACGGAGGACGGTCGTGCGATCGGCTACGTACTCCCTCACCATCCTTTTACAGTGCTCCCGCCGACTCAGCCTTGACTGGGGAGCGGTGACACAGTCTTGCTGGGGAGCCATAAAGCTGTCAAAGGCCTTGGACAGTGTTCCCCTGCCTGTGCTGTACATGCTGCCTGATCTCCACGCCTCCCCTGCTACCTGGCCCTCGGAACTGCGCCTTCTGCCACTAGCGCTGTCAGATGGGAATTTTACCATCAGTTTGTCCGCCAGGGTCCTGTGGTATAGCATCACTCTCGAACCCCTTTCCTCTTCGGGTATGAGAGTGGAAAGGTTCTCCTTATACCGTGGGTCGAGCAGTGTGTACACCCAGTAATCCATAGTGGCCAGAATGCGTGTAACGCGAGGGTCACAAGAAAGGCATCCTAACATGAAGTCAGCCATGTGTGCCAGGGTACCTGTACGCAACACATGGCTGTCCTCACTCGGAAGATCACTTTCAGGATCCTCCTCCTCCTCCTCAGGCCATACACGCTGAAAGGATGACAGGCAAGCAGCATGGGTACCCTCAGCAGTGGGCCAAGCTGTCTCTTCCCCCTCCTCCTCATCCTCCTCCCCCTCCTCCTCAACGCGCTGAGATATAGACATGAGGGTGCTCTGACTATCCAGCGACAAACTGTCTTCCCCCGCCTCCGTTTCCGAGCGCAAAGCGTCTGAATTTATGCTTTGCAGGGAACTTCTCAAGAGGCATAGCAGAGGAATGGTGATGCTAATGATTGCAGCATTGCCGCTCACCATCTGGGTAGACTCCTCAAAGTTTCCAAGGACCTGGCAGATGTCTGCCAACCAGGCCCACTCTTCTGTAAAGAATTGAGGAGGCTGACTCCCACTACGCCGCCCATGTTGGAGTTGGTATTCCACTATAGCTCTATGCTGCTCATAGAGCCTGGCCAACATGTGGAGCGTAGAGTTCCACCGTGTGGGCACGTCGCACAGCAGTCGGTGCACTGGCAGATTAAACCGATGTTGCAGGGTGCGCAGGGTGGCAGCTTCCGTCTTGGACTTGCGGAAATGTGCGCAGAGCCGACGCACCTTTCTGAGCAGGTCTGACAAGCGTGGGTAGCTTTTCAGAAAGCGCTGAACCACCAAATTAAAGATGTGGGCCAGGCATGGCACGTGCGTGAGGCTGCCGAGCTGCAGAGCCACCAGGTTACGGCCGTTGTCACACACGACCATGCCCGGTTGGAGGCTCAGCGGCGAAAGCCAGCGGTCGGTCTGCTCTGTCAGACCCTACAGCAGTCCGTGGGCTGTGTGCCTCTTCTCTCCTAAGCTGAGTAGTTTCAGCACGGCCTGCTGACGTTTGGCCACCGCTGTGCTGCCACGCCGCGCGACACCAACTGCTGGCGACGTGCTGCTGCTGACACATCTTGATTGCGAGACAGAGGTTGCATAGGAGGAGGAGGAGAAGGAGGAGGAGGGTGGATTAGTGGAGGAAGCATACACCGCCGCAGATACCAACACCGTGCTGGGGCCCGCAATTCTGGGGGTGGGTAGGACGTGAGCGGTCCCAGGCTCTGACTCGGTCCCAGCCTCCACTAAATTCACCAAATGTGCCGTCAGGGAGATATAGTGGCCCTGCCTGCCTGTGCTTGTCCACGTGTCCGTTGTTAAGTGGACCTTGGCAGTAACCGCGTTGGTGAGGGCGCATACAATGTTGCGGGAGACGTGGTCGTGCAGGGCTGGGACGGCACATCGGGAAAAATAGTGGCGACTGGGAACCGAGTAGCGCGGGGCCGCCGCCGCCATCATGTTTTTGAAAGCCTCCGTTTCCACAAGCCTATACGGCAGCATCTCCAGGCTGATCAATTTGGCTATGTGCACGTTTAACGCTTGAGCGTGCGGGTGCATGGCTGCGTACTTGCGCTTGCGCTCAAACACTTGCGCTAGCGACGGCTGGATGGTGCGCTGAGAGACATTGCTGGATGGGGCCGAGGACAGCGGAGGTGAGGGTGTGGGTGCAGGCCGGGAGACGGTCGTGCCTGTGTCCTGAGAGGGGGGGTTGGATCTCAGTGGCAGGTTGGGGCACAGGGGGAGAGGCAGTGGTGCAAACCGGAGGCGGTGAACGGCCTTCGTCCCACCTTGTGGGGTGCTTGGCCATCATATGCCTGCGCATGTTGGTGGTGGTGAGGCTGGTGGTGGTGGCTCCCCGGCTGATCTTGGCGCAACAAACCTTGCACACCACAGTTCGTCGGTCATCTGCACTCTCAGTGAAAAACTGCCACACCTTTGAGCACCTCAGCCTCTGCAGGGTGGCATGGCGCGAGGGGGAGCTCTGGGAAACAGTTGGTGGATTATTTGGTCTGGCCCTGCCTCTACCCCTGGCCACCGCACTGCCTCTTCCAACCTGCCCTGCTGCTGCACTTGCCTCCCCCTCTGAAGACCTGTCCTCAGTAGGCTTAGCAAACCAGGTGGGGTTAGTCACCTCATCGTCCTGCTGCTCTTCCTCCGAATCCTCTGTGCGCTCCTCCCTCAGACTTACTGCAATTACTACTACCTGAGTGATAGACAACTGTGTCTCATCGTCGTCCTCCTCCTCACCCACTGAAAGCTCTTGAGACAGTTGCCGGAAGTCCCCAGCCTCATCCCCTGGACCCCAGGAACTTTCCAAAGGTTGGGCATCGGTCATGACAAACTCCTCCGGTGGGAGAGGAACCATTGCTGCCCATTCTGGGCAGGGGCCCGAGAACAGTTCCTGGGAGTCTGCCTGCTCCTCAGAATGTGTCATTGTAATGGAGTGAGGAGGCTGGGAGGAAGGAGGAGCAGCAGCCAGAGGATTCAGAGTTGCAGCAGTGGACAGCGCAGAACTGTGGGTGGTCGATAGATTGCTGGATGCACTTTCTGCCATCCACGACAGGACCTGCTCACACTGCTTATTTTCTAATAAAGGTCTACCTCGTGGACCCATTAATTGTGAGATTAATCTGGGGATGCCAGAAACGCGCCTCTCTCCTAATCCCGCAGCAGTCAGCTGCGATACACCTGCATCAGGAGCTCGGCCTGTGCCCACACCCTGACTTGGGCCTCTGCGTCCTCGCCCGCGTCCACGTCCTCTAGGCCTACCCCTACCCTTCAGCATGGTGTATTACCCATAGTGCATAAACAGAACGCTGTAATTAAATGTGCCGCTTATTGGCCTGTGGTTGGAGGCTGACTTCGCTTACAGAACGCACAGCAGAGCCAGGAAAGAATTTTGCGCAAGCCTGTAGTGAGACGTAGGTGCGTATGACTGAGCTAGTGGAATTCACAGCGCAGAAGCAGTCACGTGTCCAAAGGCCACTAGTAGGCCTTAAGTATTTTGCTTCTATTTTTTTAAAGGCTGAGCTGAGACAGCAGACAAATACTGTAGGCAGCATATATATGTATACTGTTTCCCTCTGGACAGGATGACGGCGGTGATGTAACGGGCAAGGCAGAGCCAGAAAAGAATTTTGCGCAAGCCTGCTGTAACACTTAGCTGCGTATTAATTAGGACTACTACCCCCAGCAGAGATGCAGTACACTCAAGACGGTCACAGGCAGCCCAAAGATAGTATTTTTCCCAAATTTGTTTGAAAAAGCCCACTGGCTATATAGACAGTATATCTCTTTCACCTTTCCCACTGTCCCAGCCTCACCACTACTGGCCCTATACTATGTAAAATTACTGCAGACTGTTTCCCTCTGGACAGGATGACGGCGGTGATGTAACGGGCAACGCAGAGCCAGAAGAAAATTTTGCGCAAGCCTGCTGTAACACTTAGCTGCGTATTAATTAGGACTACTACCCCCAGCAGAGACGCAGTACACTTAAGACGGTCACAGGCAGCCCAAAGATAGTATTTTTCCCAAATTTGTTTGAAAAAGCCCACTGCCTATATAGACAGTATATCTCTTTCCTTGCCTCACCAGTACTGGCCCTATACTATTTACAATGACTGCAGACTGAGGACGCAATGCTCTGCACGCCCGATATACAAAAAAAAAAAGTGCAACACTGCTAAAAGCAGCCTAAACAGTACTGCACACGGTCAGATGTGGCCCTAAGAAGGACCGTTGGGGTTCTTGAAGCCTAATATTACACCTAACACTCTCCCTATAGCAGCAGCAGCATCAGCAGCACTTTCCCTGATCTCTGTCACCATGCATCTGTGTGGAGCTGCGGGCGGGGCTGATTTAAATACTTGGGTGACACCTGATCTCCCCAGCCACTCACTGCAGGGGGGTGGTATAGGTCTGGGACATCACAGGAGGAAGTTGTAATGCTTTCCCTGTCTTTCTATTGGCCAGAAAAGTGCGCAAATGTCTCAGAGATAAAAGTGAAAGTACCTCGAACATCGCGTGATACTCGTCTCGAGTAACGAGCATCTCGAATACCCTAATACTCGAACGAGCATCAATCTCGGACGAGTACGTTCGCTCATCTCTAATGGGTAATATAAAATAATAAGAAAGCTTTAGCTTTTTCCGTATGTTTACCTAAGGCTGACTAAAACTAGGTAAAACTTGGGGTTAATAGTATTTTATACATTGTATGAAAACAGTAAAACTTTACACACGATGCTTCATATTAGCAGAAAAGACAACAATGTCAACCTTTACAAGTGGTATATAAACAGAAACTCAAATCACACAGTCCATTATCTAAGGAGTTAACACTTTGCTACTAATAGTTAACTTGAAATGCAGCATTCCAAACCCTAAACAACTATTGCGGCAGCTTATGTTCTGGAGAACCTATCACAGTTTGTAGACTCAAGCGTTTGAAGAATATAAATCCTACACGACACTCCCTTTAATTATTTGTCTGCTTCTCTAATGGTGTGCACACCTAGAAACAATGTAAGGCCAGCCTCACTTACGTATGCTGCATTTACACACACAGATGATCGCTCACAATTTGTCAGAAGCTGACAGTTTTGAGTGATCATTTTGCATTACCTACTAATGGCCTAATCTGCCTATTAGCAGCTAACAAGCTTCATTAGCATGTATTTAGAGAACAGCACGTGGTCTGCTCTCTAAATACATCACTATTGTTCACCAGTGGGACAGCTGCTAAAAATTTTTTATCAGCGCTGCCTGCAGAGAACTCAGCATGTGGTCCCTCTTATCAATCCCAATTGATTTTAAACTGAGCTGAATTCAGCGATGGACGAAAAGTGCACGGTAAGTGCGCAATGGGCACACATTTATACTCAACGATTGTCGCTCAAAAGATGGCTTTTGGGCAAATTTTGAGCAATTATCGTTGTGTCTAAAAGGGCCTTTAGACCAACCCAGGCTAGTCCGGGGTTGGGAGCGTTCCTCTACCATTGTTTCCAGTAGTTCTTGTTGTGCTTCAGAGCCTTGATCCAACCAGTTTCCTGCAGCACTGCTAATCGTCCCAGGTCTTCTTTTGGTCGCTGATCACTCTGATAGCTCCCGCAGCAGGAAGCTGTGGATCCCTCTGGATAGACCACATGATACGCTCTGAGCAGTTCCTTGTCCCTCAGTTTCCAATCAGTCAAGTCCTGTACCCCTCACTGTGCAGGCCAAGATTCACTCTGCAGACAATTGCACCCTTCTGGGACCAACAGCACTCTGCCTTTTAACTCTCCTTGCACTCTACTCTGCTTGTGATATAGCTACCAAATCTCTTATATTCCTGACATCATTCCTCTTGAAAGTTCCAAGCGAGCATGTTCAGTTCTATGGTGACAAAATTTGGCACAACTCACACTCCATCACCAAAGTAATCATTTAACCCTTTAGGATAGTCCGTTACTACACTACAGGATGTCCATACTCCACCACTCACGGACTCCTGCTATACAGCATAAAAGTTTATGGTGTGAATTGATTTGTGCCTTTTACACTTTGGCCTCCTATATTGCATTTACTGAAAAACTAATGGGTGAATGATGAGAATGGGATAGCGGGATAGACATTTCCTTGCTAAGGTTTAATCTAATAAACAGACTGAATGTCTAATGAGTATATGGCTACCAGATATTCTCTGCAAACAGGAGCAGGCTTGAAATTAATTTAATGAAACCTTATCCATATAAATAAATAGCTGGAGAATAATGAGAATATCAGAACAACAATACTGATTAGTGAAGAGCACTAGAAAATCAAGCCGGATCATAATCACATTTTCCTTTATGCAAAGTACTTACCAGCATATGTGTAATTTCACCTGACATTTATGCAGATTAATCTAATATTCACATCTTTTGCTGAGTGTAAAAAAGTTTTGATATTACTTTTACGAATTACTCCTATATTTGTTATTTGGGTTATGTCTTTATCGGCCTTGTGTTGGAAGGTCCCAAACACAGAGATAATGAAGTATATTGCATTTATTTGGCCTTTGTATTTACATATACAGCCGGCATTCTGAACATGTGATCTACTCTATTTATACCCACCTAAAAGTGGGCTTTTATCACATCTACCGGTACAGTGAAGAAAAAGAACAAAAAGAGTGACTATAAAGAGGTTGTCTGGTTTAGAAAACCAGTGTTCAGGACCCTCACCTATTAGATAGCATGAAGAATGATGACAAAGACTGCTAAGTGTTGGCTTCTGGCTCATTGGGGTTTTTTTTGCCTTCCTCTGGATCAACGAGGGTAGGTGGAAACAAGCTGAACTGGGTGGACATTCGTTTTTTTTCAGCCTAACACACTATATTAAATATGTAGAAAACATTAACTTGACATCTAACACGTTATAACAACTCAAAGGAGTTCTCCGTCACTTTTACTATCCTCAGGATAGGTCATCAATAGTTGATCGGTGGGATTCTATTGCTTGGGATCTTTGTTGATCTGCTGATTGCTGGGACTGCTGTCAGTGCAGACAACACTGGGAGCAAATAGAGCTGTCTGTATTGCAATGACCCGATTTGTTACTGCAGGCACAGCTTTCATTTAATTCAATGGGAGCTGTGCCTATGGTACCAAATCAGGCCACTGCAATCTTAACAGCTCTATTTGCTTGCTGTACAGTCTGCACTGCCAGTGGGGCCAGGAATCTGCTGATTGACGGGGATTCCGAGGGGCAAAACCCCACCAGCCATCTAATGATGGCTTATCCTGAGGATAGGTCATCAATAGTAAAAGTACCGGACATCCCCTTTAACTACAATGTAATGCAATGCTATAAATTGAGTTATCGCTGTGCAGCAGTCATGTTCAAGATTGCTTCATCTCTACAGGCTCTGATGGACCTTCAACATCCCTGCATTACACAAATAAGGCATTGTTTTCAGTAGGAACTGTGTTAATGCTGCATTTGCCTTATGGTTTCACTGCAAGCAGGAGTGTCCCTACCATGAGGCAATATGAGCCTACCGCCTCAGGCGGCATCATCTAGAGGGAGGGTGACACAGCAGACTGAAAACGGTAAGGCCTTTCTGTGATATAGAGACCATCATTGACTAGGGAGCGGTGATGATGTCACAAGGGGCAGAGCTCCATAGTGGAGAATGAAAGTCCTGTGATGATGGATTTTTACATGAAGTTTTATAGCCAGGGAAAGACTAGAGTTTTAGTTCTCTCCTCTTATACCTTCTGACTTCCCATTATTATATCCTGGATGTGCTGGGGGTTGCGGTTCTTTTATACTCCCTGCCTGTAATATCTTCCAATATCACATAACAGCATGAACTTGTATTTCCCCCTCTTTTAGTCTCCCCTTGTGATTTGCTCTCTAATAACACATACTGTCCTGGAAGTTGCTGTTTGTCTCAAGCAGCAGAAGGGCTGGGCACATCCCTGGCTGTAAGAACATGTAATACTTACTCCCCACTGACTATAACTGATCACTAGGGTTCCTAGCAGTGGGACAATAATAGTAATAATAATAAATCTTTATTTGTATAGTGTCAACTTATTCCATATATGGTAAACAGCTACAATACAGAGAGTTATATATAGTAAACAGTTGATTGGGTTTAACATGGGAGTGGGGGATTGGGTCAGCAGAGTTGGTAGGCCTCTTTGAAGAGATGCGCTTTTAAGGCGCGTCTGAAGCTCCCTGCATCAGGGATTGTCCGGGTGGGTGTTTTAGGGTAGAGCATTCTAGAGGACCGGTGCAACTCCAGTGAAGTCCTGGAGGTGAGCATGTGATGTTTGTACAAGAGGAGCATTAAGTCTGAATGTGTTGGCGGATCGGAGTGTGCGGGCTGGGTGATGTACGGACAGGATGGAGGCGATGTACGGTGGCGCTGCGCCATGGATATCTTTGTGGGTGATGAGTTTGAATTTGGTTCTGTAATGGATGGGCAGCCAGTGCATCAACTGGCACAATGCAGAGGCGTCAGAAAAGTGGCTGGATCATCTTATTGACAGAAGACTCTTCTAACAAAAAAGTTTTGTTCAAAACAATCAACCTCTAAAGAAGCTGTCTGGGATATTAACATTGACCTATCAATGCAGAGTCCAGTGATCCTCTGTAGCGGTCACGAGCTTAGACGGTATGTCATCAACTTCACAGAAGTGAACAGAGACTCTTTGGAACCAGAGCGGCAGTGGCCAGAGCCACGTAGGATGTTAAAAGGATGAGCATCAGGCTCTGTTAAGATTTCTATTGACAACTTCAATTTATGGGTTCCTCAATAAATGCTGGAGAAAAAAAACCACAGCATGCTGTACTATTTTGTCCAGTATGGAAACCTGAAGGAACTCATTATAGTCAATGGTTTAAAAAAAAAAAAGTCACTGGAAACGCATTTATCTATTGACCTATAGTAAGAGAATACATAGAATTTATTTATAACGCATTTAAAAAGCATGCAGTAAAATTAGCGATGGATATATGAGAGCAATCTTCCTGCTGCAGAACCTATTTGCAATACAGTTGGGAAGTCAGTTTAATTTATCTTGCTTTCCTTATGAGCAAGATAAATGGGATATGTAGGAGTTGTGACAGATGTATCTCTAATAATTGATCTACTTCAGACTGCGTTCTGTTCAGGCAGATGCTGAGTCTGTGATCAGCTATAAGTAGCTTTCATCTTATGCATCGCAAAGCTTACTGCTATAAGCCAGATCAGTATTTGGGTCCCAAATAGCCAGAACAGGATTTCTCCCATTAATTTCTACTAGTGTCTTGTATTCTACAATTAATGAGCTTTTTACATGAAGTGAAATGAAAAATAATCCATCAAAGCCACATAAAAACTATTCATTGATGGGATGATGTCTGACCTTGAATTAATAGGTCTGCTCGTGTCCCACAGGACCAATTCTAGGGTAGTAGAGGAGTAGGGCAATTTTCTGTATTATTGTGCATACATAGGACTGAGGGTACATTACCCCCTTGGTTGTGCCTTATAAAAACAATATTGACTAATAGGGCTGCAACTTTCTAGCATAGCAATTGCTATGGAGCCTACCTCTACTCCCACATTACCAAAGCTTACTGGCCTCCTATGCAAATAACGGGGAAACCCACCATTAGTTATAGAGACTAATATCTAAGGAGATGAGAGGATTATTTTGTGCTACTGGAAAACATGAGGAACCTGCATGATGGAGGTGGAGACATAAAGTGAAGAGGAAGGAGACGTGAGGTAGTAGACAATACCATTTGGGGCAGGGGCAATGAAGGCGCTAGATGAAGATGAGTTCCCCATATCATTGCAATATAGAGTCCAGTTCTCAACCTTCTCATTTCCATTGCGATTATGACATATTTAAAGGGATATTCTGGTTCCAAGAAGTTCTCCCCTATCCATGGGATAGGGGATAAATAGCTGATCAGTGGGGGCCCGAATGCTGGGCTCACCACTGATTATAAAAACTGAGTCCTGATTGGTCTCTGAATAAAGGAAGCGCAGGTCAGGTAGTGAGGGGAGCACAGGTCAGCTAGTGCTAGAAGCACAGGTCAGGCAGGTGCATTGAGCTCTATTTATTTCAATGAGGGGGCCAAAGATTCTCGATTCAAGCACTTGGTAATGTTCAGCGCTCTCATTGAAATGAATTGAGCACAGTGTACCTGCCCGATCTTTATTTTCCAAACTGCCTGACCTACACTTCCTTCATTCTGGGACCGACCTGGCCCCTGTCCTCGCGATCAGAAGCCATCTGTAGAATAAAGGCCTTTAATGGCCGCTGTCAAAAGACGTATGGAGAGTCATTAAGCGGTTAATGTTTAGTTGCCCAAACCCAACATATACAGTGAGACTGAACAACTTTACAATGAGTATGTTGGTGGCTCAACTTTGCCCCCGACAGATGATTTCATTAAGTTTTAACACCTGACCCTTTTGTTTCCCAGGAAATAAGCCAGCACCAGAGCTCTCTGGCAGTGGCTTACCTCCTTAATTATATGAACAATGCCAAGTCAAAGAGATGTGTGGAAACAGTTGTTGGCTGAACCATCATTAGACTGATAGCTATTATGTTCACATGGAGGAGAAATGTTTTGGAATTTCCGCAAAAGAAACAGCGACAAAATCCGCACCATCAGTACAGATTTTGACTCGAAATTAGCTGCGTATCCGCGTCTGATTTCGGCAGATACAGCGCTCCTCTCACCTCCCAATTCTTTGTGCTGTCAGTGCTTCTGGCACTTGGCAGCCTCTAGTCAGTGCAGCGCCGCTGGTCAGGTGTTTCCACTAGCACCCCCCAGACCAGCAGCTCTGTGCTTACTAGAGGCCGCTGGATAAGGGGAGAAATGCTGCACTGATAGCGTGAAGAATTGGGAAGTAAGGGGAGCGCTGTATCTGTTGAAATCAGCTACAGATAAGCATCTGATTTTGAGTGAACATCCGTACTGATGGTGCGGATTTTGTCGCTGTTTCTTTTGTGGAAATTCTAAAGCATTTCTGCTCAATGTGAACATAACCTAAAGGTGATGAAACACCTTTATCGGCGTTTCTGGACTGGAGGGTCACTTTAACCCTTTCCAATCCACTGTCTGACGTCTAAAGACATTCTGATTAAATGCTGTACAGCTCCGATGTCGTAAGACGTCCGGCAGGGTATTCTTACTGTATATTACTGGCTGCTCTGTTGTCAGGGACCTCTCCTGCATGTCCCATACCACAGTACTGGATCCAGCCAGCAGATGGCGCTATTCCATAATCGGAGAAAGAGAAAGCACCCTAGGAAACCCTGAATCCAAAATTGGATTGCAAAGGGTTAAGTAAAACACCAAAATTCAATTACACCAGTAATATGTCTTCTGCTAATGTAGTGACTAAGAGTTAGGGTCCCTCCGTCATTTTTAAGCCTGTTTGTTTTTAAGTAAGTGATGTCAATCTTGTGTAAGTCTGTTTGTCTCCCTATTACTGTGATGTGATTGGTAGTTTGGGAATTGGGGGGAGGAGTTGTGTGAGAGAGATGAAGAAGAAAGTAGTTGGTGGTCTGAGAAGGAGCGGCGCACAGGAGAAACGGGCTGATGCTCTTGCCGTGGTTATGCCGCAGTCATGTCTCTTCTGTTAGAAGGTTTGTCTCCTCCAGGGATGGAAGCACAGGAGATGCTGCCTAGGAGTTGGTGTGGGAGTGCAAGTATTGCACCCTCCCCTGCTGAAACGGGCCAGAGGGGAAATGAAAAAAGCCTATTACAGCTAGCAACTAAAGTAAGAGTGATTTGAAAGGCCGTGTAACAGAAAGCGTCCTTCAAACAACAACTGAGTATGTGTCTGCTTTGGAAAAAATAACTTGCTGTTGTTAAGTGTGTCTGAAAAGGTAGAGCTCAAAAATCTGTTCTGAAGCCTGTGTCTTCATGTTGAGAAGTATAAGTAATTTGCCTGTTTTGAAAAATCAAAGTTGGATCATGAGTAAAAGGAAACTGTGTGTCTCGGTTTTGAAAATAATTTTTGTTTGTGGATTCATTTAGTCATCGCGAGTAACTTATTTCTTATCTAGGGACACTGGCATCACGACAATAATCTAAGACTGATCTGTGGTAATCAAGTCTGCCAAAATCTTATCTTCCCTGCTAGTGACTGAGCTGGGTGAAACTTCAACTTTTAGGAAAGGAGACGGTAGAGCCACCGTGACCTGCTTCAATCTTGTACCCCGCTGCCTTCCCGGCTGAAGGCCTGGTTCTTGGTCGCTGCACTGAGTATTTGGCAACGTTTGAATCGCCTATATAACTATCAACACATGAACATAAATCTAGGTAAATAAGAGCCAACATATTCACAAGCCACTAGCCACTGCCTTCCCTCAGCTACAGTGACGCAAACTCAAGTTAATCCTCACCAACTTATTACACCATAATAGTAAACCTGCTTTCCAAAGTCCACAACTTAGAGAAGCCCAATAACTTATGAAGCCATTTGTAGAAAAATAACAATGATGAATAAAACGCAAAATCGTTTGCTGCCAAGGACCCACCATCAGTTACAAACAACAACCTAACTTGGCCAACCACGAACACATAAAAAACATGCAAATGAACATATAAAAGACTACTTGTGTCCCTCCTCCCTGCAATGCCACATAAATTAGCCCTAATGCAATAAAAACTAAAGGGAGGATGGGGGGCGATTTAATTTTCTATACCAACAAAATGGTACCCTCGTCTACGCCTCCTAATAAAACCTTCTCTAAACTTCTCCCACCATATTGAAAACCACTTATGACAGCATACTTTACACTCTACCCACCATAATTATACACCCATTAACCCAGAAATTAACCGCCACCCACCTGGTCATGTCCTAGCCACCCTACTCCTTAGCTGTACAACTGACCCCATGATCAACACATTATTTACAGTTCTGAAAGCTTTCTAAGAAATATATATATATATATATATATATATATATATATATATATATATATATATATAAAAGCTCTTTTATACTTGCTTTTATCCATTCTACAATAGTTTTTTCGGCTTCTTTAATACATTCATGACATGATCCTACACACTTGGATTGCAAATGTCTAAACAAAGCTTGACATTGTGTGGAGTCCTCATAAATTTAGATCTACTGAGACCCTGGTCACATGGTGGATACACAGCCAACTGTCTGTGCTCTCTTCATAGACTTACATATAAAGAAGCTCACACAGCTAGAAGGGATCCAGCTTTTATTGATATTTCAGAACATCAAAGACTACAACTGTACCTCTGGGTCACATTCCAGAAGCATTGTTGTGTTCCTCATGTCAGGAGGTTGAAGAGCCTCCGTCTAAATTGACTTTTCACGGTTTTTAATGTAGCGTGTGTGGTCTACAAGCTCATGATTCTTTATTCAGCTGTTGAACTTTTTATGACATGAAAGAAATAGTTTTTGTAAATCAAAATTCTTGTGAGTGACAGATATGAACCGTTTAGAAATTGATTTGTACCATCTAGAAGCAGTTTATCCCAAACTATTGCTGAACACCACAATCACCTCCCTCAAATGCTCAGATGCTTGAGAGCCTGGATGTTCTCGTTCTGCTTATATTTACCAAACATCACTATTATTTCCCTGCTAGAACTATGCAGAATTTTGGACTACAAAAATTTGATGAAAAACGTGGAACGAAAAACAATACAGTGTAAGAACTAGAAAGTTGATTATATTTGGGGATGTTTCTTTAAAACTTATTCTATAAAGGATGCTGATGGGTCTGGTGAGGTAGAACTGCAATATAGCCCACGGTCATCTTGCTGATTAAGCGGTATGATCCGGAGGTGAGACATAGACAGACCAAAAAGATAGAGGTCCTGTGTATGCTTGAGGACAATCTTCAAGTGTTGTGGGCAAAGCAGTGTAAAGAGAAAGGATTGCCTTTCTCTTCCCCTCATATAATTCAGAGGCTTGGTAGCTAAGCTAAGCCCTGTCCCTTTTTCACCATGTGATTCGGCCAAACACGAAGAAGAGGCAGTGGAGAACTACTGAGAGGAGGCTTCACCCTTCCAGTGATGTGACTACTGTCTCATTATACACCCCCAACCTGCTTCATAATGGTGTAGTGGGCAGCATGGTGCAAACAGTAGTGGTGGAGTGTAGCAAACCCTAAAGATGTCGGAGTGCCAGGGGACTGGCAACATAAAAGGTGGAGGGGTATGTAGGGGGAAACGCTGCCCTGATCTCCCTCTTACATAATGCAGAGGTCTGGTAGCTGAGCTAAGCCCTGTTCCCTCCGGACATGTTACTCCCATCGGAAAACAGGAATATGAGGCTGTTGAGATCTGCTGGGAGGACGTTCCACCTCATCCAATGATGTTACCACCAAACCATTACACACCACCCACCAGAAAGCGGAAAAAAGGAGAATCAGATAAAGACCCTAATTACTGAATTTGTTAGCTGGTAAGAACCCGCCAGATTTGTTAGAACCTCCCCACCTGTACGGCTATAAGGAGTTTAAGTCTGTTTTGTTGGTTAATAAAGAATTTGAGCAGCAATGTGGTGTTATGAGCAGTGTACCTCCTCCGCATGTGCTGCCACGTCCACATCTCTGGAGGGAACAAACACAGAACTATTAATTTATGCAAAGTTTGATGAAAGTTTAGTTATGCTTTTACTTGCCTTAATACTGTCTTCCTGTTATTTCTAGCAGTTCTGAGATGAGTGCCCTCATGCCCGCTGCCCAGTGCTGTCTTCCTCAGCTCTGTGGAGGAGGAGCTTCACTACTGAGCATGTGCAGATAGTGCAGCACAGACTCATCTCAGCTAACAGCCTGGAAGAAACAGCATAAGGACACTTAGTCTAATGGAGAGGAAAGGCAATAACTGATTTTCTATTGCTATTTTTGATAAATAGAGGCTTTGATGAATAGAACATATATTTATAGGACATTTTAAAACGTTCCTAAAATTCCTATGAAAGGAAATGTGAAACAAATTTTACATTGAATTATTCCATATTTAGAATATATATATTTTTATAACTCAGAGTTGGTACTTTTCTATCAACTCCACCAAAATAGGACTCTGATTAGGAGCCAGGGCTGTGGAGTCGGAGTCGTGAGTCGGAGTCAGAGTGATTCATAATTTTGGAGACTCAACGGAGTATGAATCTTTTAGAGTCACCCATCACTAGGCAGAAGCAATCTTTCTGTAAATACCGAATCTACAACCTTCCTATCTTGTTTAGTCTCAAACAACATCCCTGGCATAGACCGGGTTAAAATCTAGATAAATAATAGAAATTCTTGTATTCATCTGTGCAGTTTTGGCCAGCAGCAGTTTTGGCACGGCTGCAGAACAGACACTCCCAAGTTGTCTATTTGAAGAAAGCTAATGAAGAAGGTTTAATTCCAGCACTGTGTGTTCTCCTGCGCAAACGAACATCTCACGATTGTCTGGAACTGCAAGTGTCAGCCAGCAGATTCTTAACCCCTTTAAGTCAGTCTAATGGGGAATGCAGACAGGAATCTGCATACTTTACTTTACTAATTAACTATTTCAAGCTTTAAGATTTTTTTTTTTGTAAAATGCAAATTTAAGAGTTAAAATGCAATAAACTAAGAAGTTATGCAATGTCACCAAATTAACCTCCTCCCTACCTGAGTCTAATCCTCAACTCTGCAAAACTACAATATTTAGTAATGGTGTTACCTGCTGGCCCAGGTGCTATTTGTGATTGAACTCTTGTATGCAACACCCATCCAACCCTCCTGTGCAGGTAGTGAGTAGAGATGAGCGAGCATACTCGCTAAAGACAAATACTCGATCGAGCATTGCTCTTAGCGAGTATCTCCCCGCTCGGGAGAAAAGGTTCGGCTGCCGACGTGGGTGACAGGTGAGTTGCGGCAGTCAGCAGGGTGGAGCGGGGGGAGAGAGGGAAAGAGAGATCTCCCCTCCGTTGCTCCCCGCTCTCCGCCGCAGCTCCCTGCCCGCAGCCGGCAGCCGAATCTTTGCTCCCGAGCGGGCAGGAACTCGCTAAGGGCGATGTTCGATCAAGCAATTGCCCTTAGCGAGTATGCTCGCTCATCTCTAGTAGTGACCTATAAAGGTCTTTGTTGTAATCACAGCTGTCCCAAAAAATCTATGTAATTATTATTGTCCTCCCCTAACCTCCATCAAATACTGTAAGTATGTAACTTTTCTATATGCTATGTTTTTCTCCGTAGAAAAATGAAACAATCTAGTTTCAAAATACATAGGAACTGCTCCAACCTTTCCTGTTAACGTCTGAATATCATCATCACATACAGTGCACAAGCAATATTGCCATTCAGTACACGAACATATTGTCACCTAGTTCCCAAAGAATACCATCAGGAATGTTCAAATTATACATTCCATTTTTATACAAAGCTCAGAAAATCCTGCAATGCTGAAAAAGAAAAAAAAATACTACTATACAGTACCTATGTAATACCCACACTAATTGGCCGCTTTTTTGCCCATGTAGTGGTGCATTGGACCTCCATTGGTCTGCAGAACTACAGCAATTCATCGTTGTGTCCATCCACAGGTATCGGTGGAACAGATTCCCAATACACAATTACTGAATGTTGAACCTGACATGAAGGGTTCATTGATTTAGACTGCTTGCTCCAAATTCTGACCTCCCATCAACATGGAGCTCTGTTGCACGCGGGAGGCTTGCCTTTGGATCATTCACACAGGGTTTTTGTACCCGGTGTGGGATTCTGTTTGGGGGTTCCATTACAAGTGCCGAAATCAGCATTGTGATGGAACAACCAAATGGAGCCAAATCAAACTATTCACCATCAGTAGTCAATTGGACACCACTAAGGTGCCATTTGACAGGAGTATTTGGAGTATATAATAGAGACACCTAAGACGGAATCCCCAAAAGGAATCCTACAACGTGTATAAAAACACTTTTAGAATGATACCTCAGACAGCAATGACACTCGAACTGGTCGTTTATAGTCCATCTAATGAATGATTAGTTGCAGCTCCAGCATTGTATTTGGCTACAGTTTGCTTGACAGTGCACGGCCTGCTTGCCAGGCTGATTCTTGACATCCTCCTCTGACCCCTTTCGTCAGTGAGTTGTTTATTTTCATACCATTTCCTTTCATTGGGTGTTTTTTCTTGATCACACCATTCTCAGTATACTAGTGACATCGCTGTATGAGAACCCCACAAGGTTGGCAGTGTATAATATCCTGGCTCTAGCCAGTCAAGCACTGATGATCTGGTCTCATTCAAAGTTGCCCAGCTCGCTCAATTTTCCCATTAATGTGAATTCACATTGAAATTAATCCATGGAAAACTTATTCACACTTGATTTTATCCTGCACTGGTCATTATGTCTAATTGTCAAAAAGATTGGGAGGAAGAAGAAAAAAGTGTGGACTTGATTGGCGCAACTCTCACAAATATTTCATTGAGTATTATACCCGGTTCTTCTTTTATTAATACATTTAAAAACAGCCAATATAACGCGTTTCAGGGATACACCCCTTCTTCAGAACTGAGGAGCACGGAGTGTGTAAGAGATTTCTCCTGCATTACGCTCCCTTTCAGTGGAACAGACACCTGCTGTTCATATGGGGCCGAACCTCCATTGGGTTCTGCCCCATAGTTTTGTTCACTAGAGACCACTGAACACCTCTAGTTTAATGATGATCACCTTATATTACCAAACTCAGGGATTTTCTGTATTATTTTATCTCCATGCCATTTTTTTCTAGCAGCTTTTAGGACGGCTTCATGCAAGCGTATTTGCGCAAATCTTTAATAAAATTTACGCATGCAATACACAGTGAACAGAACTCCTTGATTTCATGGTTCATTCACATCTCCTTTTTTTTGTGTGTGTGCGCATTTCTCATATGCGTAAAAAATAGCAACTGTTCTATCTTTCTGTGCATTTGCAAACCAAGGGTCTCCAGAAAAGTCAGCAAAGATACGGAAATGCGCGCTCAATGCGCAACGGGAAGCATGAAACACTGCGCAATTCCGTTTAAAAAAGTATACAGAGCTCAGGAGATACTGCCATGCAGTGCTCAGATAATGCCAAACAGTGGCCAAATAATACCGATATACTGTACAGTAATCCAGTAATACTGCTTCAGTACACCACAAAACAGCGGGCACTTTGTTTCTTACATTGACAACAGAGGGTTAATGTAATCTGGGAGGCCATAGTTTTTAATGTATAAACCGCTTTAATGACGTAATGATGTTAATTTTGTGCGGCACGGTAGCGTATGTGAATTGGGGATAGCATTCTTGTGAATGAGCAGTGCAGCGGGCGGCCCACACCAACATTCCCCTGCAGCTCTTGGTACATTAAAGGGTTCCCTGACAGTCTCAATGACAGGCACTGATTCCCCCTCCTACACACATATGCTGGGTATTAGGACTGAATGTATTAGACACTGAAAACAGCAATTCGCTTGTTGAATCTCTTCTAACCCTTTGGATAAAAGAGCGAGAAGAAAGAATAAAGAGACATCCAGAACGCTGAACTTCTCCCTAAATAATCACTTTGTTTCTAAAACGTTCACCAACTTTTAATGAGCCTATAAAGTTGCCACAAGTATGTGGCTCAGAGGAGATGGGGAGCCCTGCCGGGGCGGAGAGGGGGGGTGATCACAGACCAGGAATACCTTGTGGCTTCAAGAGCAATCAATCAATAATGAAACAAGATATTTGGGGAATAAGCGATGTTATAAAATACGTACTACACAAGGCCCGTGCCAAGTTATGAAACAGTGGTTGTCTGAGGGGTCATTCTGACGGCCATATTGCATATTTCACTTGTGAATACGTACTGAAATACGCTTATTCCATGCAGGTTTCTGAATATCAGCAGCTTTTTAATGCGTGTAAATAAAAACGCACAAAATCCCATTGATTTCGTGTGTTAATATGCATCCAATATGCAGGTTTCCTGCATATTTACGCACCCCCATTGATTTCAATGGGCGATTTCGGAGAGTAATACACACCAAGATAGGACATGCTGTGTTTTCTTTCATGCAACTAAGAGCAGTTTCAGAAGGCCATATGCACAACTACGCCCGCCAGTATGGAGCGTAGTGGCGCATGAACAAGGTTTTCTTTTGTTTTCTCGCCGGCCGTTCAAACTCTGCTCCATAGTGCAAGAGTTTGAGAAAAATAGTGGAAAGGTAGGTCCTGCCCTATCTTTCCTGCACATAGTTAACCCTTTGCAATCCAATTTTGGAATCAGCGTTTCCTTGGAGGCTTTCTCTTTCTGCTATCATACAATGGCGCCACCTGCTGGCTAGAGCCAGTACTGCAGTATTAGACATGCTGGAGAGGCCCTCGACAACAGAGTGGCCAGTAACATACAGTAAGAATACCCTGCCAGACGTCTTCCGACATCAGAAGCTGTACAGCCTTCAATCAGAATGTCTTTAGACGTCAGACAGTGGATTGGAAAGGGTTAATGCTACATGTGGTAAAGATAGGGCAGGTCCTAACTTTTATCGCCCGTACTATTAACTGGCAAGAATCCTGATCGTGACAACAAAACCACTGAAATCAATTGAAATGTTTTGTCCCGTTATGCGGCCGTGATTATCGCGGCGATGTTAGGGGAGACATACACGTTCATCTGCTTAAGCCCTAAGCACTGAGGCCTGGAACAGATGGGTGTGTTTTTGAGTCATCAAAGTTTGAATGTTTCACTGGAGGTAACTGCACTGTAATCACTACCACTGTGTAGAGTTGGTATTTTAGTACATTACACGGTAACTATATATTAGAAGTATACTAAAGTTGAGCTGCGGTGTCTACGCCTGCTGCATTATTAGGATTGTCTTAAGAAATACATATGATTTTTTTGCGGGGAGGTTCTGGTGCTGTATTTATGTACTGAAGTTAGGCCCAATGTCCACATGCAGATTTTAATTATAAAATGTGCACGTGGCCCCCGCAACGGGAGATCTGCAGCTCTAGCTGCCTATAGGGATGCATTGGCATCCAATGGGCAACCTAATGCATGCGGATGTGATTCTTTCCTGGCGTGCGGGTTGCACGGCTGGGAAGAAATCGCAGCATGCTCCATGTTTTGCGGATCTCCCGCACAGACGGCTTCCACAGACTTCCACTGAAGTCGATGGAAGCCGTCCGGATCCGCAGCACACCCGCTGCTATCACCAGGGGCGTAACTATAGAGGGTGCAGGGGATGTGGTTGCACCCAGGCTCAGGAGCCATAGGGGGCCCATAAGGCCTCTCTTCTCCATATAGGGAGCCCAGTACTATGAGTAAAGCATTATAGTTGGGGGACCTGCTACAGGTTTTGCATTGGGGCCCGGGAGCTTCAACTTACGCCTCTGGCTATCACTGTGGACGTGCCGCGGATCCGCGGGAAAGCAGGAGATTTAAAAAAGAAAAATAGCCATGGCGCATGTGCTGGGTGCGTCGGCCGGCGCCCGAACACATCCGTCATGCTGAAGAAAGAAGATCCGGCCTGCACGGAGGAGAGCTACACTGAATCCGGAGAGGTAAGAAACGGTCTATTCCCTCTCCATGCCCGTGGGCACACATGGATTCCACCGTGGCATATTTATAAACAATTTAAGAATGGAAAGGCAGATTGGGGATGGCTACTCATGGCAAAACCATGCCCATCTGCAGCAGTCATTAGCCAAACAATTATGCCAGTAATTTTGTGTGGCCATGGTTTCCACCCTAAAGGCTCCTTTAGACTGGTTATCACAATAATCGCAGCAAAATTGCGACTTTTTTCCCGCGATTTTTGAGCGCTGCTTTTTCTTGCAAAGACATCACTGCCACTTGCGATTTTTGAGCGCGTTTTTTTTCTTCACGCGATTTTTTGCACACATTCTATTTTTACCACAAGCCGATTATGCAATTCTGACCTGCTAATGTGAGCGGAACAGTGTGATTCAATGCCTTTGATTGATCTGCTTATTACCCCGGATCAAACCCTCACAGAATCCGCAATTCAAATCTGGTCGTGTGATACCGGCCTAAGTGGCTTAGAAGGGGCACTCACCTCCAAATAGTATCAGTTCAAATTTAGTGTTATTAGCTCATATCAGGGTGATCTTTATATTTACCATACTCAATTAAGGGTGCGTCTCTATCATTTCAGGTACCTATTCAATACCTTACGGATGTGGCCCCATTTTTTTTTCATTTTTGGCTTGCCTTCCCACTTTCAAAAAATTGTAACTCTTATTTATCCATCAACGTAGCTGTGGGCCGAGTTGTATTTTTTAATGGTACTATCAGGGGCGTAACTATAGAGGGTGCAGGGGATGCGGTTGCACCCGGGCCCAGGAGTCTTAGGGGGCCCATAAGGCCTCTCTTCTCCATATAGGAAGCCCAATACTATGAATAAAGCATTATAGTTGTGGGCCCTGTTACAGGTTTTGCATTGGGGCCCAGGAGCTTCAAGTTACGCCTCTGGGTACTATATAATGTACCATATAATGTACTGAAAGCCTTTTAACCCCTTAAGGACCAAGCTGTTTTGCACCTTAAAGGGGTTGTCCCGAGGCAGCAAGTGGGTCTATACACTTCTGCATGGCCATAATAATGCACTTTGTAATGTACATTGTGCATTAATTATGAGCCATACAGAAGTTATAAAAAGTTTTATACTTACCTGCTCCGTTGCTGGCGTCCTCGTCTCCATGGTGCCGACTAATTTTCGCCCTCCGATGGCCAAATTAGCCGCGCTTGCGCAGTCCGGGTCTTCTCCTCTTCTCTATGGGGCTCCGTGTAGCTCCGTGTAGCTCCGCCCCGTCACGTGCCGATTCCAGCCAATCAGGAGGCTGGAATCGGCAATGGACCGCACAGAAGCCCTGCGGTCCATGGAGACAGAGGATCCCGGCGGCCATCTTCAGCAGGTGAGTATGAAGACGCCGGACCGCCGGGATTCAGGTAAGCGCTGTGCGGGTGGGTTTTTTAACCCCTGCATCGGGGTTGTCTCGCGCCGAACGGGGGGGGGGGGTTTAAAAAAAAAAAAAACCCGTTTCGGCGCGGGACATCTCCTTTAAGGACCAGACACTTTAGGGATTTTACCCTTGCGGCGGTTTTACTGCCCTATTTTGTTTCCTTTAGCTGCCAAAATTATTTTTACTGCGTTTTTTTTTTCTTATGACATATAGAACAATTTTTAAAATATCTTTTTCACTGACTTTTTCCCCCCATTTTTTAGTTTTATTGGTAAAATGCTAAAAAAATGATTTTTTTAACATTTATAGTCTTTTTCTTAATTTAGTATATTAATGCTAAAATAAAGTATGGGAACGGGTTCCTCTATTTGTTTTGGATGTTTTGATATATAGTATGTATGGTTTTGGTTTACAGGGCTCTTATAGCGACGGTTTCTTATGTATATATTGTTGTTTTATTCTGTAATATTGTTTTACAGATGTTAAAAACCTCTCCTGCCTTCTCCTCCGGGTTATCAGCTGTCACTAACAGCTGATAACCTGTCCTGCCTCTAATTGATTGTAGAGCCAGGAGGCTTAAAGTGCCACCGTAATTTTACTATTGGTGGATCTCTAAGCCCAGGACCAGACGCCGTATATTTACCGCGCCTGGTCCTTGATGGGTTAAACATTTCTAAGTCAAGTGAAATAGGAAAAAAAATGCAATTCCGCCAAGTTTGGGATGGTCTTGTTTTTACAGTGTACAAACTGCTGCAAAAATGAAATGATAACTTTATTCTATGGGTCAGTACAATTACAATGTTACCAATTTTACATAGTTTATTTCTAATGATAAGGTGACCAGATGTCTCGATTTAGGCCAGACAGTCCTGCTTTGGGACCCTGTGTCCCGCCTTCCACCGGGACACCAGCGGGACAGGTATGTGTGACGTCTGGTCACCATTACAGTGATTACTATCTGGGATGCCGCAGGGTGTCACTATTATGGCTGGGGCTACTGCGAGGGGTCACTATCATTGCTGGGGCTACTGTGGGGGTGTCAATATTATTGTAGGGGATACTGTGAGGGGGCCACTATTATTGCTGGGGCTACTGCGAGGGGACACTATCATTGCTGGGGCTACTGTGGGGGTGTCAATATTATTGTAGGGGATACTGTGAGGCGGTCACTATTATTGCTGGGGCTACTGTGGGGTGTCACTATCATTGCTGGGGCTACTGTGGGGGTGACTATTACTACTGGGGCCACTATTATTGCTGGGGCTACTGTGGGAGTCACTATTATTGCCTGGGACAACTGTGAAGGGTCACTATTATTGCTGGGGCTACTATGGGGGTCACTATTATTAATGGTGCTGCTATGGGGGTCACTATTATTGCTGGAGCTGGTATAAGGGACACTATTACTACTGAGGCCATTGTGGGGGTCCCTATTACTGCTGGGGCTACTGTCAGGGTCACTATTACTACTGACTCCACTCTGCACATGGTAGCATACCTCAAGTTGACTTAGGTAAAGTGCAATCAATGGAGAAAAAAATCCCTGCGCTCCGGAACCCATAGGAATTGATAATACATTTCTTGGTCCGTGAAAAATATTTTATTTAATGCGACGCGTTTCGGCAATCACAATGTTGTCTTTCTCAAGCATATATTACACAAATACATTCAGTACATCTATATATACAAAAAGATTAAAGTTAAAGATAAAAGATGAACGTGTAGGGGGGGCGGAGCCTGGACGCCGAGCGAGATGGCTGACTGAGAGCCGCGCTCCCACAGGCAGTGACCCACGGAGCCTCACAGCAACGGCAAACAGCCTCAAAAATGGGCAAGACCTCAAGGGAAAGAAGCACAGACCTGCAGGGAACCCCTCGACCGGCCAAAGTGCAGGCAGACGTCCAGCGCTTCTTTAGAGAACGGCAGGCCCGGTCCCCGCGTCCCCCAGCCAAGATGGCGCCGGCACGTGAGCTCATCCCTGCATCCAGCACAGAGGAAGAAAAAGAGCTGCCCTCGGACGGAGAGGAGGGTGAGTCTGTCTCCAGAGGGTTTATGAAAAGCTTACTCTCCCAAGCACTGCGCCCCATCAGCTCAGACTTGTCTGAGATAAAGAACGAACTGAAACAGTTGGGCCACAGAGTAGAGGACTTAGAGACTTCTTCCGCTGCCATAGTATCACATTCCCTGCAACTGGAGCAAGCAGTTAAAGATCAGCACTTGCATCTCAACAGAGTGCTCCTACTCCAAGAAGATTTGGAGAATAGAAATAGGCGCAACAACTTGCGCCTAAAGGGTATCCCCGAATCTTACGCGAGCGAATGTTTAGCGAAAGTTGCCAAGGAAATCTTCGCTATTCTGTTGGGTGAAGAGAGGGCATCCGACATCAATATCGAGAGAATTCACAGAGCTCTCAGACCCCCTCCTGGCAATGCGGAACCCCCCAGAGACGTAGTTTGCAAGCTGCTTGCATTTCCAGATACGACTGCAGTGCTGAGGGCAGCCAGAATGCACGGAGACCTGAAATATTCAGACTCGCTGATCCGGATTTTCCAGGACCTGGCACCGTCTACCCTTGCTAAACGCCGGGCTTTGCGCCCGCTCCTAGAGATCCTCAAAGCCAGGGAGCTACGCTACGCTTGGTTGTTCCCGTTTGGAATTAGCATCACTATCCAGGGCAAGCGAATCAACATCCGCACCCAGGAGGAAATGCATAATTTATGGGAGCTTCTGGATATCGAGCCTATTGATCTTCCAAACTGGCAATCAATTCCAGACCCGATCCAGTTCCAACCGCTTGAGGACCCTGGGGACTGGCTGGTAGCAAGTTGCTCCAAATCCCCTAAGGGGAGGAAGAAGAAGCCACGTCAGGACCCGTGATCCTAATGATAGTGCTCATTCGACCCATTACCATGTTTGTCCGGAAACGGAGCATACCCCAGAGGCAGACCTAGCTCCATCTACAGTGTCTGCTTGCTGAGGGGGTCTTGCTCCCGCCCTGTTGCTGGGCTTGCATCCACTGACCTGTTACTGGTTGTTTTTATTACGTTTTTTCTTTATTACGTTCTTTCTCCAGATTTCTGAAGCAATATTTTTCTAAGGCCGAGTCGGAGGGTAAAGATCTGTTCCAGATAGACGCTGAAGGTCTCTATTCCCCTGCTACCCCCCTCCCCGGCTCATGACATGGGACTGGTGACTGCGACCTTGAAGTTTTGCCCGTATAGAAGTATTAGTATTAGTCCTAATAATGCCACTAGTGTTACTTTTGCTAATGTTTCAATATTTTCATGATTGCACCAGAATGCATTATATAGGGGCTTATGCCGTTGCATAATATCTACTTGTCTGCTTTTTTGTTAGCGGGTGTTATCCCACCCGCCCTTTTTCCAGAGGAGCCGCTGGGTGACTGCTTGTACTGTCCAGGCAGTTGCATTTATTCCGTACTCCCGTCAGAGTCTGCGACTCCCCGGGACTTCGGAATTCCGTCCCCAGATATTGAGCATATCTTGCTCAATCACTGTCGGTTGTCCACTAGATACACTTGAAGTCGAGTTTCCCTGGACAGGGAATCTAGCTCGTATTTCTAACAAGTGTGACTGGTGCACACCCTCTCCCAAACCCCCCCCCCTTCTCGCCTCCCCCTCTTTCCTATTCCCCCCCCAATCCGACTGGCTACCCCTCCCTTGTCTAAGGTGGTGCTCTCACAGAGGAGCCCCGTGTGAGTCCCTTTGACCTGTCACCTGCGAGTAAGAGGTCCTATAACTGTCAGTAATTTTCGATCCTTCTTTCTCTCAGAACAGGAGTCTTAATATGAGCGGTTTGCGCCTTACCTCCTTCAACGTCAGGGGCCTCAACTCGCCACAAAAACGCCACGACCTGGAGTTACTTCTGAAAAGGTACGGTACAAAGATTCTCTTCCTCCAAGAGACCCACTATAGGGGAGGCAAATCCTTCTCCCTTCCGGGGAAGTGCTTCCCTACTACATACCACAGCACTCACCCCTCGTCGGCCTCGAAGGGAGTCTCCATATTTCTACACAAATCGGTCAACTTTGTGGAGGAGGCTCAATTCCGGGACGAGGAGGGCAGAGTTCTTTACCTGAGAGGCACCTTGAACAACACTAAGATTACCCTCGCGAACATATACGCCCCTAATATAGATCAGATACCCTGGTTGCTAAAGCAGCTAGATATTTTGAAAAACTTTAGCGTAGGACAGATCATCTTGGCGGGGGACTTTAACGTTACCTTTAACCCGGTGCTGGACTCGTCCTCGAGCCGGTCCCAGATCTCGCAGGGAAAACTGAGGAAGTTGGGTAGACGGATTCGGGAACTCGACTTAGTGGACGCATGGCGCTTTCTAAACCCCACCACGAAGGACTTCTCGTTCCTATCCTCGGTACACTCAACATACCAAAGGCTGGACTACGTCCTGATCTCTTCCGCCCTCCTCGCGACTTTGACCAGAGCTGATATAGATACTATGACAATCTCGGATCATGCCCCCGTGCATGTGACGATTCGCCCACTACACCCATGTGTCAAAGAGTGGAGATGGTCCCTGAACACTTCCCTCCTTGACCAAATTGAGGACAGGGAATACCTGTCTAAGCAGCTCGAGGAGTACTTCCTCCTTAACTCAGTAGAGGAGACCAGCTCCCCGATGGTATGGGAAGCCCATAAGGCCTACATGCGAGGCCTGCTGATTGATCTGGGCTCCCGGGTCAAAAAGCGTTTGCAGAAAGCCGTAGACGATAAACTATCTCAAATTGCTAAACTGGAGCTCTCTGCGAAACTGTCCCAAACAAAACAAAATCTGAGTAAGCTAGCGGAAGTCAGAGCCGACCTGAAATTATTATTAAATACTAAATTCAACAAGAAACAATTGAATTTCAGACACAAGATATATGCCCAAGGTAACAGGGGCAGTAGACTCATGTCAGCTTTGATCAAAAAATCCCGGGCCAAGACCCAGATCGGGGCCATCAGATCCCCGGAGGGGGTAGTAATGACTTCTTCCATAGACATTGCGGAGGAATTCAGAAAATATTATTCGAGCTTATATAACATAAGAAAAGACAGTGATGCTCCCCCTCCGCGGGACATGGCCGTCCTGATAGATGGGTTCCTGGGACAGATTAGAATGCCTAAACTCGACTCGGCTAAGACTTCCTCGTTGACTGACCAAGTAACAATATCAGAAGTTGAAGACTTGATAGCGTCCAGTCCCCCGAATAAAAGTCCGGGCCCTGACGGTTTCCCTCTCAAATATTATAAAACCTTCCTTCAAGTGCTTGGCCCGAGACTTTCGACCCTGTTCAATGACCTGATGGGAGGGGCGCCCCTGCCGAGACAAGCCATGGAAGCCCACATTGTCCTAATTCAGAAGGACAACAAAAATCCCGAACTATGTGGGAACTACCGCCCCATATCTCTGATCAATCAAGATATGAAGCTCTGGGCGAAACTGCTTGCAAACAGACTGGCTCCCTGGGTGCCCTCTTTGATAGACAGAGAGCAGGCAGGTTTCGTCAAGGGGAGGGAGGGGAGAGATAACTGTCTCAGGCTCCTCCATGCGGCCAGATACGCTCAACACCACAAGATCCCGCTTGCCTTAGTAGGTACTGACGCCGAAAAGGCTTTCGACAGGGTGGACTGGCTATACATGGAGAGGGTGCTGCATAGATTTAATTTTCCAACACAGTTTATCCAAGCGATTTTCTCGCTTTATGCGTGCCCTCACGCAAGATTGAGGGTAAACGAGATTCTCTCTCCTCCCTTCCTTATAAAAAATGGTACTCGGCAGGGGTGCCCCCTCTCCCCCTCCCTTTTTATTCTGTCATTGGAGCCTCTCTTGTTGAGAATAAGACAGGACATGGGAGTCAAGGGCCTAGACATTGGTGGACAACAACTTTCAGTGGCGGCTTTCGCGGACGATGCGGTATTCATAGTTACCGATCCCCAGAAAAGCTTACCCAGATTACTAGAAATCCTGGATGAATTCGGCGGAATATCAAACTTCAAGATTAATTTAGCAAAGTCGACGGCATTAAACATTTCCATCCCATCAGCGCAGTTTGAGCAAATAAGAACCAACTCGCCCTTGGTCTGGGCACCCTCTTACCTAGAGTACTTGGGTATCAAATTAACTAAGAGAGCGGAAGATCTATTTGATGTGAATTTTTCCCCCCTTACCGACAGGGTCAAACAGCTCCTCAAATCCTACGACATACCGTGTGTGTCGTGGTTTGGGAGAAAAAATATCATTAAAACCTACATTCTCCCCATCATTTTATACAAGATCAGGATGCTCCCTATCCATCTCCCCTCGAGCTTTTTCAAAGAGCTCCGAGCGGCTTTTTCGAGCTTTGTGTGGAGGTGGAGGAGACCGAGACTGGCACATTGCCTTATGATAAGGGGCCGTAAAGAGGGCGGCATTGATCTCCCCAACCTCTGCGACTACTACAAAGCATCCCAACTCCGTTACTGGTGGGACCTTACTCAGAGGGAGGGGGATAAGCTTCTTGTGAGCCTGGCGGAAGGCTACAACAGGCATTCTTTAGATGACGACCTATGGTTTCCAGTGAGAGCACGCTATCAGTCCAGAAACTACAGTCCGCTACTTAGGGGCCCCTGCGAGGTCTGGGACAGGCTTAGAGAGACACTAGCTCCGGCCCCTTCTCCAATGTCACCGTTGTCCTCCGTACCGAACATACTGAATCCTTTGTCGAGAGGGGACAGAGCGCCAGTGTGGGAGAAACTCAGGCCCCTTCACATTGATAACTTACAGGCCATAGCTCATTGTGATCCGAACAGCATTCTTCAGTTGCTGCGACCTGAAGAGAACTTCACATTCTTAGAGAGGGCCCAGGTAGCGGGCACGCTAAGGGTTTTCCTCAATAAATTTAAATCCACGAGACCCCATACTCCCTTTGAGAGGGCCTGGCTGGGAAATAAAACGTCCCAAAAAAGCATCTCATACCTCAGGAGGAACTTTGTCTCCCCAGGACATTCATGCAGGCCAGCCTTCCTCTCCTCATGGGAGAGGGAACTGGGTATACGCATTAATGCAGAAGAGTCTAGATCAATCCTGGGCACGTCATTCGGCCTGTCCCCTTGCATCATAGCCCAAGAGGCACATTACAAATTGCTCGTAAGGTGGTATCGGACCCCCCAGTGGCTTTTTGACCGCAAGCTTGCCACCCAGAACACCTGCTGGAGATGTGGGGCCGGAGAGGGGACATACTTACACATATGGTGGTCTTGCCCGCGCCTGACCCCCTTCTGGAAGGGAGTAGACACAATTATCAGGAAGATTTCCCCAAAGACGACAATCTCACCAGACCTAGTTTTTCTATGGAGGCCACAGACACACTTTCACCCTAAAAGGAACAAACTGATAGCCCTACTTCTAGACGCAGCTAAATCACTAATCCCCTGTCTTTGGCTGCAAAACACCCCCCCCTCGATGGGTCAATGGAGGGAGAGAGTCGATAACCTATACTCTATGGAGGAACTGCACAGCTGGACAAACAACACGTATGACCAGTTTATCGTAACCTGGGCACCATGGCGCGAGGTTCGGCTCCTGGCGTTGTGGGACTAACGAGACGAGGTACACCTACTATCTGACTATTTTCTATTTATAGACAGGGATTCACCATATCCTAAGGCCATCCCCCCACCCCCCTTGTCCTCCCCCCTCTTTCCATTCCCCCCCTCCCCCCCCTCTTTTGTGTTTAATTCATTGTTAGTATTTTATCG
The DNA here is from genome assembly GCF_035609145.1 of Eleutherodactylus coqui. Classification (NCBI taxonomy): domain Eukaryota; kingdom Metazoa; phylum Chordata; class Amphibia; order Anura; family Eleutherodactylidae; genus Eleutherodactylus; species Eleutherodactylus coqui. Next base: position 80,172,253 of record NC_089841.1, on the reverse strand, counting down.
GGTTATAGTGTTTTATCTCGCGCAATATCACCCGATAAGCTGAATTGCTGATAGTGCTAACATGGTGATATCTGTTTCTGTTTTTCTAGAGATATCAGACTACTTTGTTTTGTATACATTTGTGTTTACTGAAAAATTAATAAAATTTGATTTGAAAAAAAAAAAGATGAACGTGTAAATGGTACGCTAGATGCGTCCCATTGAGAAAGAAAATGACGTAGTGAGTCATGTGGTCTGGAAACCCTCCCGATCACGTGACACCAAGATGGCCCCCACACTGGGTTCTCCGCGAGCAAGGGGAGTGTAAGTGCACTTAAATCTTTTTGTATATATAGATGTACTGAATGTATTTATGTAATATATGCTTGAGAAAGGCAACATTATTGCCGAAACGCGTCGCTTTAAATAAAATATTTTTCACGGACCAAGAAATATATTATCGAGTCCTATGGGTTTCGGAGCGCGGGGATTTTTTTTCCATTGATTGCACTTTACCTGAGTCCCAGAGCCCAGACTGGGGCTGCATCCCGACGACGACTCTCTAAGAGGTTGGATTGAGAACCCAGGGTGGTTTACAAGCTATCACGGATATCGGGCGCCAGTGGATTCTCTATCCAGAGAATTCCACTGAGCACCAGGTGCGTACATCCCCCCCCCTGTTTTTTTTATTATATTCACTTGTCAGAGCTGATGGCGGCAGTTAAAGGGTTAACAGCCATGATCAGCGTTTACGCAGATCAGGGCTGTTGCGGGTGGGTGTCAGCTGACATCTACATTATATGGGGCGAGATCGCTCCATCCAAACCCTGGACTTCTCAGGATGTAATTTGTATGTCCTGTGGCATTAAGGGGTTAATTCTTATTTACTGCGCATTTGGCTATATTCATTGCATTTGGAAAAGAACAGCATTAATCTCCCTGCGTACGCATGCATGGTTACCTGTGCTAAACAGGTGTTTGTCTTGGGTATTTGCAAGCCAATTCATTAAACACCAAGGTGAATTCTCACGTGCTGAATGGCCGCGGGAGCGTGCTGCATGCGTAATTGCCACACTTCAAAATCACCTGTTTTACTGCAAACCATCGCGGCTTTTTTTATCTTGTGCTGGTAAAACACAGAGGGGAATTCATTAGAGATGAGCGAGTATACTTGCTAAGGTACATTACTCGAGCGAGTAGTGCCTTAGCCGAATATCTCCCCGCTCGTTTCTAAAGATTTGAGGGCCAGCGGGGGCGGGGAGCGGCGGGGGAGAGCGGGGAGGAACGGAGGGGAGATCTCCCCGCCGCAACTCACCTGTCACCCTCGCCGGCCCCCGAATCTTTAGAGACGAGCGGGGAGATACTCGGCTAAGGCACTACTCGCTCGAGTAATGTGCCTTAGTATTTCACTGTAGGGAACCACAGAAAAATAGAATAAAATATAACTTTTATTAATTAAGATAAAAAAGCAAAAGAAAAACAATATAGTGCGATATAAGGTGATGAGATAAAACTATGCTCAAATAGTAATAAAGAAGAAGTCTCTTTGATTTTATCAATTATTTTCATAGGCCAAGATAATTCCTTGAGGGGAAAAATCTTTATACCCTCTTGCAATATCCGTAAGGTACTGAGTAGTTAGAATTAGTTGTTATTTTCTATTACTCGTTCTCCCCCCTCTATAAAGTAGAGGATATCAGTATATCCCCCTATCGGAGGTTCTTATGTATTCTCACATAGAGAAAAAGGGAATAGTAACGTATATCTATGATGTTCTAGTCACAGAGGAGATTATTAACCAGAACCCTGTATTCCCGCCATACACAGGGCTACGTATTTCTCTAGATATATAATAGAGTGCTGGAATCTTATCTCGGACTTGAGCACGGTGAGTATATCACCAAGCTCAGAAGTATATCGAAGTCATACGCAGATTGCTTATATATGTCCACAATCGTCAAGGGGTAGATGTACATCCCAAGTACAAGTGTTGTTGGCAAGTGGTTGGCGTCTTCACGCTTGGGCTTCACTGCACATGTGCAGAACTCGCATAATATCGCGAGACTTCGGGAGAAGGTGTGTGGCAAGGCTGACAGCCTATTGGAAGCACAAGAGCCAATCCCCTTGCTTGGGAGGCGTGCCTAGGGCCATATAAACCTCTGCTGAGAGCTGAGTTACCATCTATGCTCATTTTGTTAACAGCCACTGTGCTGTTCAGATCAACTATCAGCCACTGCTCTTTGTGGCTTAAAAACTGTGCTGTTAGGATAGAATCCATCCTGATGACGCTGCCAGAAGTTCTCTGACAGCAGAAACGCGTAGATGGATAGAATTTCTGACTAAAGTGATAGACATCTATACCTGGCTTTTATGCCAGAGCTATCATTTAGGCACATAACTACCGGGACCAACAATCTTAGTGTCCCTTAACAGCAATTTAATATAAAGAGTGACTACCTAGGTGATTGATATCAATAGTTTGGCCTTGCACCAAATCAACCACCTAGGACTTATACTGTTGGACACAGAAACCTAAGTGTCCTTTACAGCTATCTAAGAGAAGCTATTTATACTCATAGCCTATTGATCTGCAGCATTAGTCCAGACGAATATTTTTGATCTATATCTTCATCTGAGATCACTATGTATCCGTCTTTGGACTTTTTAGAAGTTCTCTAATTATTTTATATCGATTCACACTGTGGTAGTTGATGAAAATCCTGCAATAGGTTATTCCCCAATGTGTGGGGCATACCTTGCATGACTCACTTTATCCACTATCCTTAAGTTAAACACAACACTTGTACTTGGGATGTACATCTACCCCTTGACGATTGTGGACATATATAAGCAATCTGCGTATGACTTCGATATACTTCTGAGCTTGGTGATATACTCACCGTGCTCAAGTCCGAGATAAGATTCCAGCACTCTATTATATATCTAGAGAAATACGTAGCCCTGTGTATGGCGGGAATACAGGGTTCTGGTTAATAATCTCCTCTGTGACTAGAACATCATAGATATACGTTACTATTCCCTTTTTCTCTATGTGAGAATACATAAGAACCTCCGATAGGGGGATATACTGATATCCTCTACTTTATAGAGGGGGGAGAACGAGTAATAGAAAATAACAACTAATTCTAACTACTCAGTACCTTACGGATATTGCAAGAGGGTATAAAGATTTTTCCCCTCAAGGAATTATCTTGGCCTATGAAAATAATTGATAAAATCAAAGAGACTTCTTCTTTATTACTATTTGAGCATAGTTTTATCTCATCACCTTATATCGCACTATATTGTTTTTCTTTTGCTTTTTTATCTTAATTAATAAAAGTTATATTTTATTCTATTTTTCTGTGGTTCCCTACAGTGAAATACACTTGATTAACGGGAACTTAACTGCCTCGGTGATAGTAATGTACCTTAGCGAGTATACTCGCTCATCTCTCGAATTCATCAATGCTGGGCGCTAGTTTTGCGGCATCAAAAAGTTGCATGTTGTGCGAGTGGGGTTTTGCTGAAGAATGGGTGACTTTTTGCTGTTGTACTCTTCTTACTCCACTTTTCCAAAGAGTTCCTAAAAGGGGCGTGGTTTAAAGGGAGTGGGATTTTTAGACAAGTTTAAGACGTGTGACTTTTTAAAAGTTGCAAACTTGTCTCACTCCAGTAGAAAAGTGGTATGAAAAGTGATTCCGTATCTCTGGACATATTTAAAGATGCGACTAATTTACCATTAGCATATGTTTGATAAATTTGCCTTAAACAATGTCAACACGACCTCCAGCAAAACTGACTTTGAAGAAAAACACATAATACATTTTCTTTATAGATGTAGTATGTTTCACCTGTATAAGCTATGCAAACAAAAAACACTTTGCATTGTGCGGATAAAGAACACTTCGCATTGCTACCTGCGGCAATATACGTTAGTGCGCAGCACACTGCCCTCAGGGTTTATGAGACTGGCTGGTAACAGCGGTGAACTTTTCAGAAGTTCGGTTTGACCAGTTCACTGAATTCGCTCAAATAGCTTGGTCCAATTTGAACTGGAAGTTCATAAAACCCCCTAAAACTAGTATTGAAAACTCTCTCTACGAGCCCTGAAATGGTGGTTCTTAAATGGATGTGGCTCAGTGGTTCGCACTATTGCCTTGCAGTGCTGGGGTTCTAATTTCAAATCTGAACAAAGACAATATCTGCATGGACTTTGTAAAAGGCCATGCAAATGTTGCCCTTGATCAGGGTTAAGCCTAGGACTTCAGCGCTGAAAGGCAGTAGTGCTAACCACTGAGCAACAATGCTTCTTTTTCCTTCCCTGGAGGCAACGAGGGAGAAGAACAAGAATAAACACAAAGAGAACATACAAATTTCATGCCGTTGTGCAAGGCAACAGTGCTAACAAATGAGAAGCCATGCTCCTTCTTTCTTCTTCCTTCTCTGGCAGAGGAGAAGAACAAGAAGAAAACTCAATAACACAGAGAACATACTAACTCTATGCAGATGTTGTCTTTTGTCAGATTTGAGCCTAAGACACCAGCGGTGCAAGAGAACAGAGTTAACCACTGAGCCACTACAAAGCTATTAGAAAATGTTTAATACTAGTTTTAGGGTTTTTTATGAACTTCTGGTTTGGCTGAAATAAACCTGTTCACTCAACACTAGGTGGACAGTATATGAGACAATCGCATTTAAGAGTGGCGGGCAGAAAGACAAAGACGGCACACACTGGCGTACCTGTAGGGGATGTAGGGGATGCGGTTGCACCCAGGTCCTTGGGGGCCATATAGGGAGCCCAGTACTTTGAATAAAGCATTATAGTTGGGGGACCATTACAGGTTTTACCTTGGGGCCCAAGAGCTTCAAGTTATGCCTCTGCGTTAAGGGGTTAAGAAACGTTGGAGGGCCCCAAGATAAACGTTTGCACCAGGGCCCAAGAGCCTATAGCTACACCTCTGATGGCCCAACATGGCATGTTGTGCTTGCTTTCCTGTGGTTGGATGCTTTGGGTTCTAAGGTGTATATACCATAGAGGCAGATCATGCGACTGCTATGGGGCCCATGTAGAGAGGAAATCTCAGCTCTAATTGCACCTTCCATTTTGCTACTGGGTAGTGAGAACATATGAAGGACCTTCCTCCAAAGAGGAACTGCACTTTTAGCAAACAAGGAGGTGAAGAATTAGCCCAACAGTGATTTTAAAGGGCATCCAATGGTAAGCAAACACCAGGCCCCACTCTCCTGGTGGGCAAAACTGTGCACCCATAATAGGGGGCCCATTTAAGTTTTTGCATTTTTGGGTTCATCATTCATTATATTTTTATGAATGATTGAAACTGTTTAACCCTTTCCAATCCACTGTCTGACTTCTGAAGACATTATGATTTAAGGCTGTACAGCTCCGATGTTGGAAGACGTCCGTCGGCGTTCTCTTACTGTATACTGCCAGCCTCTCTGCTGTCGGAGCCTATCCAATGTGTCACCTCATGCAGTACTGGCTTTAGCCAGCATATAGCGCCGTTGTAATGGGCAGAAAAAGTGTAAGTCCCCTAGGAAAACCAGGATGCAAATTGTATTGGAAAGGGTTAAAATATAGAATCAAAAAGTTGGTTCACTTTCTGCTAAAAGTTGTGTTTCCAGTTGGTGCGTCGTAGATTTGCTGGAACGGTTCTTTGGATTATTTTCTGCATTCTGCTTGATGACAGTAGATTTATTTGTCAGTTCATTTTGGGCTAATGATCTGTTAGCGGTAATGCAGAGTTGCTTGGATCTCCTCGCTGTGTGTAAGCCCTTCTTTCTGCACAGCAGGCCTGCTTCAATTAATGGCAGTAATTTAATTTTACAGTTCATCATTTTGGCATTTCAGCATGTTAAGCAGTTACATTTTTATAACATGCTGCACTAATAGGAACACAAAGAACACAAAGTGCTGAAAGGCTAGATCTTTGCCAACATTTCGGTTGACATGTACGCCCACTTTCTAAATGCATCGTTTTGTTTAATAGACAACTCAGAGATTCTGCTTTCTAATAATAATCAAATGAATAAAATTAGACTTTTCTTTTGAAATCCTTGTTCTAAAGCAGGAATAAAACACAGAGCTCTAAGTAGGCTTTAATTCCCCTCATGCAAATACTCAGTTTGCCACCTCAGCCAACCAAAAACTTAAAGGGAATGAGAAAAATATGGCAGCTTTTTTCCAAAACCACTGCCCCACTTTTCCACAGGTTGTGCGTGGTATTGCAGCTCAGCCCAATCAGGAACTGATGTTGGCACTGTCAATGGTGGATTACCATAGGGGCGGTCACCTGGGGTCCAAGGCTGACGGGTGGCTCATGGTTTCTCAAATGCCCATTACCTGCCCCTGTGACATAAATTAAGCAATCACTATCTATCAGAAGTATAGAGCGTGGCAGCATAAGTGGTGCAAAAAAATATCAAAAGGTATGCTTAATTCTTCCATGATGACAGACAGCAACATTACGACCACAAGAGTCTAAAAATCACATGTATCACACGTACATTTACACCAAACCCACAATCCACAGATACTAATCAGAGAACAGCAACACCCATTTAAGCACATTCCCCACAGCAGGTGCAAAGCTTCATGATGTGACATATCCAGGGAAATGGCGTCCAGTTCCAGCTCAACTTCCCCCCTTGGTCAACGGTGTCCATGAACTCTCACTACACAGGTGCAAGATTCGTGCAGGTCATAGGTCACAGGTAACAGAGAAGGGTATAGGCAAGCAGTCACTCTCAGTGACGAAAATTCCACTTTGGAAATTTTGTTATCACTTATATCAACATTACAATGACACATACAAAGTTTCATTCATTCGATTCTGACAACTCCTTCTAGGAGTTTGACTTTATTTGACAATGAGTATGTTTGCAGTGGGCTCCCAGAATAAATTTTACTGGTGGGTAGAGATGAGCGAACGTACTCGTCCGAGCTTGATGCTCGGGCGAATATTAGGGTGTTCGGGATGTTCGTTATTCGTAACGAACACCACACGATGTTCGGATGTTCGGGTTACTTTAAATTTCTTTCCTGAGAAATCTTTTCTATATGCGCTCAATGGGGCCGGCGGCAGCAGCGCCAACCCCATTGAGAACATATAGAAGACAAATCCTTCTTCTCTGCCACAGCTGTAACAGCTGTGACAGAGAAGAACGATGTTTGCCCATTGAATTCAATGGAACCGGCAATACAGCCGACTCCACTGAATGCAATGGGCTGCCGGCGATGGCGGGATGAATTGTCGGAAAGGGGTTAAATATATAAGCCCTTCCCTGCAATTCATCCAGAAATGTGTAAAAATAAAAAATATATATATACTCACCTGGTGCCGGCAGACGGAGTTCAGCGCGGCAGGCTGCAGTTCTCCTGAACTGCTCTGAACAGCTGTGAGTAGTATTCAGCAGCCGGGGATTTAAAATCCCCGCCTGCTGAATAAGATGCCTCTGAATGGTCACAGCCTGACCAATCAGAGGCCAGCCCTCACTCACACCCATTCATGAATTCATGAATAGCTGCCTCACTCTTGCCGCTATTGTGGCTTAATAGTGGGACCTGTGAACTTGAGATGCAGCCCAACATGTAGCCCCTCGCCTGCCCTATTCGTTGCTGTGTCGTTCCCATCATTTTCTTGAATTGCCAAGATTTTCACACATGAAAACCTTAGCGAGCATCGGCGAAATACAAAAATGTTCCGGTCGCCCATTGACTTCAATGGGGTTCGTTATTCGAAACGAACACCCGAACATCGCGGGAAGTTCGTTTCGAATAACGCGAACCCGAACATTTTGGTGTTCGCTCATCTTTACTGGTGGGCCATAGGCATCCCAGTCCAATATTGCGTTCGCAGTAGTATCAGAACCCTGTGCAAGTGTGGCCACTGACCTGAAGAAGATGAGAGCGAGGAGAGTGAGTATAAGGCTATTCTGATGGTCTGTTTATTCGTCACTCTCGTGGCACTTTCATGACAATGAAATTATTATATGGCCGCTATGACTGGTCTGCAACTCAAAAGGACAATGTTGCTGGTTCTTAATGGGGGCACTGTGACTATAAGTTATTATTATGGCTCCCTGGTGGGGGATGATATGGACCCTTCAAGTCACTTCATATGTTTTTTTTTATAAGTTCAAGTCAGCAGCCATCTATGTATTCAATAGATAATGGCCAGTACCATCCTCTTCACATTTAGGTTTCATTTTCAGGACTTGGAGCAACTACAATAAATCCTGACAGTCTGGGATATGAATTTAGGCAACTAGGGTCTAAATTTGTTTATGGGTCTGGTTTGCAGTCTTAATTAATTTAAGTGTCTGCTCTGGGATCTGAAATTATTTTGCAGTTTTGTCTGGGGTCTGAATTTATTTGTGTTGCCATATATGTTGAAAATGGCTGCATAAGCAAGAGACCTTTCTCGACAACAAACTCTGAAGTCATCAGGAGAAGTCATCATGGCAGCTTAGGCCATATTGAGAACAAAAAAAAAACACTCAGAAATGTGGGTGATGTGACCTATGATCACTAGATTCAAAGAGAAGCTGTTATACTTCCTGACTTCTTTGGTTAAGTAAATTTTGGAATATCTTTTCTTAGAACTTGGTGTTGTGCCATTTCTATGGCGGTTAGTGCTTTGACTATAGACCCTGTATGGCAAGGACAGTGGTTATGAAAGGGAGGCCCAAGTCTAGGTAACAGCCCATGGTCTACATTCTACATAGTCTGTACTTGGCGCTGTTATGGGTCTTTGTTGTTCTCATGGGTGCACTGTAGCTGTGTCTCTTATGAAATAACTGTGGCTAAAATCTTACGGGTATTGTTGTGGGCAGTATTTTTCCAGGTTTGCTTCTGACACCAAAATAACTTGTTCTGACCTAACTGCAAAAACCCCTAAACCTGAAAAGTTTGTGAACTATACTACCATAGGTGAGGTAACAGAATCACCTGGTTTAACATTTGAAGCAAAACCAGTCCTATTCTAAATGAATCTTTTGTAGAGATGAGCGAACGTACTCGTCCGAGCTTGATACTCGTTCGAGTATTAGCGTGTTCGAGATGCTCGTTACTCGAGACGAGTACCACGCGATGTTCGAGTTACTTTCACTTTCATCTCTGAGACGTTAGCGCGCTTTTCTGGCCAATAGAAAGACAGGGAAGGCATTACAACTTCCCCCTGCGACGTTCAAGCCCTATACCACCCCCCTGCAGTGAGTGGCTGGCGAGATCAGGTGTCACCCGAGTATATAAATCTGCCCCGCCCGCGGCTCGCCACAGATGCATTCTGACAGAGATCAGGGACAGTGCTGCTGGTGCCGGAGCTGCTATAGGGAGAGCGTTAGGAGTTATTTTAGGCTTCTAGAACCCCAACGGTCCTTCTTAGGGCCACATCTAACCGTGTGCAGTAGTGTGGAGGCTGCTTTTTGCAGTGTTGCACATTTTTTTTTTTTTGGATATCGGCCGTGCAGAGCATTGCGTCCTGCAGTAATTTTACATTGTCCAGGGCCAGTAGTGGTGAGGCAGGGACAGAAGACATATTTAGTGTATATGGGCAGTGGGCCTTTCCAAAAACATTTGGGAAAAAAAATCTATTTGGGCTGCCTGTGACCGTCCTCAGTGTACTGGGTCTCTGCTGGGGGTAGTTGTCCTAATTCATACGCAGCCAGCTAAGTGTTACAGCAGGCTTCCGCAAAATTCTTTCCTACCTCTGTGTTGCCTCTTACATCACCGCTGTATTCCTGTCCACAAGTGTACTGGGTCTCTGCTGGGGGTAGTTGTCCTCATTCATACGCAGCCAGCTAAGTGTTACAGCAGCCTTGCGCAAAATTCTTTCCTGCCTCTGCTGTGCGTTCCGTAAGCGAAGTCAGCCTCCAACCACAGGCCAATAAGCGTCACATTTAATTACAGCGTTCTGTTTCTGCACTACTGATAATACAGCATGCTGAGGGGTAGGGGTAGGCCTAGAGGACGTGGACGCGGGCGAGGACGCGGAGGCCCAAGTCAGGGTGTGGGCACAGGCCGAGCCAGTGCGGTGGCCAGGGGTAGAGGCAGGGCCAGACCGAATAATCCACCAACTGTTTCCCAAAGAGCCCCCTCGCGCCATGCCACCCTGCAGAGGCCAAGGTGCTCTAAGGTGTGGCAGTTTTTCACAGAGACGCCTGACGACCGACGAACAGTGGTGTGCAACCTTTGTCGCGCCAAGATCAGCTGGGGAGCCACCACCACCAGCATGCGCAGGCATATGATGGCCAAGCACCCCACAAGGTGAGACGAAGGCCGTTCACCGCCTCCTGTTTGCACCACTGTCTCTCCCCCTGTGCCCCAACCTGCCACTGAGATCCAACCCCCCTCTGAGGACACAGGCACGAGTGCCTACTGGCCTGCACCCACACCCTCACCTCCGCTGTCCTCGGCCCCATCCAGCAATGTCTCTCAGCGCAGCGTCCAGACGTCGCTAGCGCAACTGTTTAAGTGCAAGCGCAAGTATGCCGCCACGCACCCGCACGCTCAAGCGTTAAAGGTGCACATAGCCAAATTGATCAGCCTGGAGTTGCTGACGTATAGGCTTGTGGAAACGGAGGCTTTCAAAAGCATGATGGCGGCGGAGGCCCCGCGCTACTCGGTTCCCAGTCGCCACTACTTTTCCCGATGTGCCGTCCCAGCCCTGCATGACCACGTCTCCCGCAACATTGTACACGCCCTCACCAACGCGGTTACTGCCAAGGTCCACTTAACAACGGACACGTGGACATGCACAGGTAGGCAGGGCCACTATATCTCCCTGACGGCACAATGGGTGAATTTAGTGGAGGCTGGGACAGAGTCAGAGCCTGGGACCGCTCACGTCCTACCCACCCCCAGAATTGCGGGCCCCAGCTCGGTGCTGGTATCTGCGGCGGTGTATGCTTCCTCCACTAAACCACCCTCCTCCTCCTCCTCCAACGCAACCTCTGTCTCGCAATCAAGATGTGTCAGCAGCAGCAGCACGTCGCCAGCAATCGGTGTCGCGCGGCGTGGCAGCACAGCGGTGGGCAAGCGTCAGCAGGTCGTGCTGAAACTAAGCAGCTTAGGAGAGAAGAGGCACATGGCCCACAAACTGCTGCAGGGTCTGACAGAGCAGACCGACCGCTGGCTTTCGCCGCTGAGCCTCCAACCGGACATGATCGTGTGTGACAACGGCCATAACCTGGTGGCGGCTCTGCAGTTCGGCAGCCTCACGCACGTGCCATGCCTGGCCCTTGTCTTTAATTTGGTGGTTTAGCGCTTTCTGAAAAGCTACCCACACTTGTCAGACCTGCTCGGAAAGGTGCGCCGGGTCAGCGCACGTTTCCGCAAGTCCAAGACGGACGCTGCCACCCTGCGGACCCTGCAACATCGGTTTAATCTGCCAGTGCACCGACTGCTGTGCGACTTGCCCACACGGTGGAACTCTACGCTCCACATGTTGGCCAGACTCTATAAGCAGCGTAGAGCTATAGTGGAATACCAACTCCAACATGGGCGGCGTAGTGGGAGTCAGCCTCCTCAATTCTTTAAAGAAGAGTGGGCCTGGTTGGTAGCCATCTGCCAGGTCCTTGGAAACTTTGAGCAGTCTACCCAGATGGTGAGCGGGGATGCTGCAATCATTAGCGTCACCATTCCTCTGCTATGCCTCTTGAGAATTTCCCTGCAAAGCATAAAGGCAGATGCTTTGCGCTTGGAAACAGAGCCGGGGTAAGACAGTATGTCGCTGGATAGTCAGAGCACCCTCATGTCTATATCTCAGCACATTGAGGAGGAGGGGGAGGAGCATGAGGAGGAGGGGGAAGAGACAGCTTGGCCCACTGCTGAGAGTACCCATGCTGCTTGCCTGTCATCCTTTCAGCGTGTATGGCCGGAGGAGGAGGATCCTGAAAGTGATCTTCCTAGTGAGGACAGCCATGTGTAGCGTACAGGTACCCTGGCACACATGGCTGACTTCATGTTAGGATGCTTTTCGCGAGACCCTCGCGTTACACGCATTCTGGCCACTACGGATTACTGGGTGTACACACTGCTCAACCCACGGTATAAGGAGAACCTTTCCACTCTCATACCCGAAGAGGAAAGGGGTTCGAGAGTGATGCTGTACAACAGGACCCTGGCGGGCAAACTGATGGTAACATTCCCATCCGACAGCGCTAGTGGCAGAAGGTGCAGTTCCGAGGGCCAGGTAGCAGGGGAGGCGTAGAGATCAGGCAGCATGTACAGCGCAGGCAGGGGAACATTCTCCAAGGCCTTTGCCAGCTTTCTGGCTCCCCAGCAAGACTGTGTCACCGCTCCCCAGTCAAGGCTGAGTTGGCGGGAGCACTGTAAAAGGATGGTGAGGGAGTACGTAGCCGATCGCACGACCGTCCTCCGTGACGCCTCTGCCCCCTACAACTACTGGGTGTCGAAGCTGGACACGTGGCCTGAACTCGCGCTGTATGCCCTGGAGGTGCTTGCTTGTCCTGCGGCTAGCGTCTTATCAGAGAGGGTGTTTAGTGCGGCTGGGGGAATCATCACGGATAAGCGTACCCGCCTGTCAACCGACAGTGACGACAGGCTTACACTCATCAAGATGAACAAAGCCTGGATTTCCCCAGACTTCTCTTCTCCACCAGCGGACAGCAGCGATACCTAAGCAATACGTAGGCTGCACCCGCGGATGGAAGCATTGTTCTCTATCACCATCAAAAACGGGGACATTTTTGCTTCATCAATCTGTGTATTCTATTCATCCTCCTCCTCCTGCTCCTCCTCCTGAAACCTGACGTAATCACGCCGAACGGGCAATTTTTCTTAGGCCCACAAGGCTCAGTCATATAATTTTTGTAAACAATTTTTATACGTTTCAATGCTCATTAAAGTGTTGAAACTTTCACCTGAACCAATTTTTATTTTAACTGGGCTGCCTCCAGGCCTAGTTACCAATTAAAGGGGTTGTCCCGCGCCGAAACGTGTTTTTTTTTTAAACCCCCCCCCCCCCCCCGTTCGGCGCGAGACAACCCCGATGCAGGGGTTAAAAAAACACACCGGGTAGTACTTACCCGAATCCCGGCGGTCCGGCGTCTTCATACTCACCTGCTGAAGATGGCCGCCGGGGTCTGCTCCCTCCGTGGACCGCAGCTCTTCTGTGCGGTCCATTGCCGATTCCAGCCTCCTGATTGGCTGGAATCGGCACGTGACGGGGCGGAGCTACACGGAGTCGGCATTCTGCACGAGCGGCTCCATTGAATACAGCAGAAGACCCGGACTGCGCAAGTGCGGCTAATTTGGCCATCGGAGGCCGAAAATTAGTCGGCACCATGGAGACGAGGACGCCAGCAACGGAGCAGGTAAGTATAAAACTTTTGATAACTTCTGTATGGCTCATAATTAATGCACAATGTACATTACAAAGTGCATTAATATGGCCATACAGAAGTGTATAGACGCACTTGCTGCCGCGGGACAACCCCTTTAAGCCACATTAACCAAAGCGATTAATGGGTTTCACCTGCCCTCTTGGTTGGGCATGGGCAATTTTTCTGAGGTACATTAGTACTGTTGGTACACCAATTTTTTGGGGCCCTCGCCTACAGTGTAATCCAATTAATTTTTTGCCCACCTGCATTAAAGCTGACGTTACATCAGCTGTGATGGGCACTGCAATGGGATATATTTATGTACCGCCGGTGGCTTCCTGGCACCCACCCATGCTGTGGGTCCACAGGGAGTCGTAACTGCATGTGTCCACTTCTAAAGAACCCCAGTCTGACTGGGGCATGCAGTGTGGGCCGAAGCCCACCTGCATTAAACATGACATTACCTCAGCTGTGATGGGCAATGCAGTGGGATATATTTATGTACCGCCGGTGGGTTCCTGGCACCCACCCATGCTGTCGGTCCACACGGAGTTGTAACTCCATGTGTACACTTCTAAAGAACCCCAGTCTGACTGGGGCATGCAGTGTGGGCCGAAGACCACCTGCATTTCATCGGACGTTACCTCAGCTGTGATGGGCACTGCAATGGGATACATTTATGTACAGACGGTGGGTTCTAGGGAGCCACCCATGCTGTGGGTGCACACGGAATCCCATTGCGGAGTTGTACCTGCCTGTGACTATTTATAAAAAACCGTGGTCTGACTGGGGCATGCAGACACCTTGACAGAATGAATAGTGTGTGGCACATAGGTTCCCCATTGCTATGCCCACGTGTGCAGCTCCTGATGGCGGTGGCACAGGATTATATTTCTCATTGCCTCTGTACAGCATTGTGGGCTATCGCCCCGCCCCTTTTAAAGAGAGTCGCTGCCTAGCCGTGCCAACCCTCTGCAGTGTGTGCCTGCGGTTCCTCCTCATGGCAGATGCACTTATAAATAGACATGAGGGTTGTGTGGCATGAGTGCATCTGAAGGCTGCGCAGGGATACTTTGGTGTGCGCTGTGGACACTGCGTCGTGCGGGGGGGGGGGGGGGGGGTTGGGCAGCATGTAACCCAGGAGAAGTGGCAGCGGAGTGTCATGCAGGCAGTGATTGTGCTTTGTTGGAGGTAGTGTGCTGCTTAGCTAAGGTATGCATTGCTAATGAGGGCTTTTCAGAAGTAAAAGTTGTTGGGAGGGGGGGGGCCCACTCTTGCCGCTATTGTGGCTTAATAGTGGGACCTGGGAACTTGAGATGCAGCCCAACATGTAGCCCCTCGCCTGCCCTATCCGTTGCTGTGTCGTTCCCATCACTTTCTTGAATTGCCCAGATTTTCACAAATGGAAACCTTAGCGAGCATCGGCGATATACAAAAATGCTCGGGTCGCCCATTGACTTCAATGGGGTTCGTTACTCGAAACGAACCCTCGAGCATCGCGATAATTTCGTCCCGAGTAACGAGCACCCGAGCATTTTGGTGCTCGCTCATCTCTAATCCTTTGGCTACATTTTTCTTTCTTCAGCTAGAATTGTTATGATAAAAATCTGCTCTCTGTGCATCGATGTCCTGCTGAGCTAGTGATAGTAGGGGGGAGCTGGTGTGCTGTGAAGGGAAGAAGCTGTTCAATGCTGCAGATGGCTTCTCCATACATAGTGCCCGCTCACGGTCAGACCCAATGCTCTTTCATCCGATGAGTGTTAGTGCATCGGATGGTGACAAATATTGTATTGTACACCCGATGCACTGAGAGCCATGACAGTGTATGAGAGCCAGTAGGGAATGGAAGTACTGTGAAGAGGAGAAGCCATCAGCATGCAGGTTATACAAGCAAAGTACTGTAGCACAGCAAGCTCTACCAACGTTGCCATGGAATACACCTTTAACCCCTTCCCGCTCCTGGACGTACCTGGTACGTCATGGCAGCCTGGTACTTCCCGCAACATGACGTACCTGGTACGTCCTGGAGATAGCACGGGATCACATGTGATCCCGCGCTATCCCGCAGCGGGAGCCGGCTGTCAGTCACAGCCGGCGTCCCGCTCCAACAGCGGGGGGGCATCGGAGATGCGCCCGCCGCTGTTAACCCCTTCCCTGCCGCGATCTAAGTAGATCGCGGCAGGGAAAGAGTTCACAGAGGGATCGCGATCCCTGTGTGTCTCCGGCCGGAACTCGCGATGTTATCGCGAGAGCCCGGCCTGTCACCATGTCAACAGGACGCCAGACACTGGCGTCCTGTATTGCCTGTGCCTATTATCGCTGTATAAGCGATAAGGCATGGCAGAGCAGTAGCTCTGCCATGCCTTATGACAGCGATCATAGGCACAGTGATGTAAGTCCCTCAGAGGGACTCAAATAGTATTAAAAAAAAGAAAAGAAAAGTGTAAAAAAAATAAAAATGTAAAAAAAAAAATGTAAAAAACCCCTTTTTTATGCTTTTTCTAATATTAGCATAAAAAAAGGGAAAAAAAAACTAAAACCCCACATATTGGGTATTGACGCGTCCGTAACGACGTGTACAAAAAGTTGAACACGCTTTTTATTTTGTACGACAAAAAGCGTAAAAAAAAACGCTAAAAAACAGAGGCAAAATGCTAATTTTTAGCATTTTGCCTCACAAAAAATGCAATAAAAGTGATCAAAAAAGCCGTACATTTCCCAAAATGGTACCAATAAAAACTACAGCTCGTCTCGCAAAAAATAAGCCCTCATAGAGCTCCGTACATAGAAAAATAAAAAAGTTACAGGACTTTGAATGCAGCTATAGAGAAAAAAAAAAGATTTCCAAAAAAAGGGGGTTTTATTGCAAAAAAGTGTAAAAACCTAAAAAAAATATAACAATTTTGGTATCGTTGTTACCGTACCGACCCGCAGAAAAATTTTAGTGTGTCATTTATGCTGCATGATTAACGCTGTAAAAAAAAAAAAAAAATCTATGGCAGAATTGATGCGTTTTCTCTCCCTGTTATCATTAAAAAAAATTTTAAAAAAATTTACGATATTGTCTATATACCCAAAAGTGGCACCGATAAAAACTACAGATCGCCACGCAAAAAACAAGCCCTTACACGGCCGCGTCCACGGAAAAATAAAAAAGTTATGGCTTTTGAAAAATGGAGATGGAAAAATACCAAAAAATCGCTTGGTCCTCAACGCCAAAATAGGCCATGTCATTAAGGGGTTAAAGGGGTTATCCAGTTGCAAACTCTTGATTGGCCTATCGGCAAAATGCACTGCGCTGATGATTGCAGGAAGCAAACAGCTTTGTCCCCATTGGTCTATAATATCAAACCTGGCCACTGTGATAGGAATGGAGCTGCCTTCTTCTTGTAAACATCAGCTCAGTGCACGACCACACTGACCTGGAAAACAGGTGACCAGTAGGGATTCCAGGTGATGGAACCCCTCTGATTTACTATTGATGGCCTATGCTGCAGACAGGCCCATCATTAGTTTGGAATTGGACAACCCCTTTAAAAGTCAGTTTAGGATAGATTAGATAGTTGTTCTCTTTAGAGTCCCATGTATATTAGAGATGGAAATCCCAGTTTGTTAAGGCAATTACTGTGTGATGGTTTCAATTAGGGGTATAGCAGTAGGGGGTGCAGATATAGCCTTGGTACCTGAGAGGATCAAAAGATCCCTTTGCAACAGAAGACATTAATATTATAAATGGCACATAGTAGGTGGGGGGTAAAAGATTTTGGGTAGCCAGGGGCCACCCAGCATTTTGCTGCAGGCACACTGTTGCAGCTGCTTTCCCTCATGCTATAACTGACTTGCACTGTACCCTCAGATAAAAGCATCTACAGCGCAAGTCAGCTGTATGAGCACAGCGCAAAGAGCAGGACCTTTAGCATCCCAACGCAGACAGAGTGATAATGTCATTCCATTGCACTGCCTGTGCCAGGCCAGAAGAGGACTCAGTGCTCAGCATGCTTAGGTAAGTATATATATTTCTTTGTTATTTGGGGGCAGTATTATAAAAGCGACATAATTGCTGTGGAGGCACTTGGGGCACCTGGACACATTACTTATACTAAGATGGCACTTGTACTATTAAGGGAAAACCTGGGGCACTATGACTATAAAGAAAAACTTAGAGGCACTACGGCTATTAAGAGGGCACTTGGGGGTACTATGAGTATTAATGGGCCATCTTGGGGCAGTATGACTAGTAGGGGACTGTTAATAGTCATAATACCCCCAGGTGCACCCTGCATAGTCATCGTGCCCCCAGGTGTTCTCTTAACATAGTGCCCCAAGTGTACCCTTTAATAGTCATAGTACCCCCAGGTGCCCCATTAAGGAAACACTTGGGGCACTAGGACTATTAAGGGGACACCTGGGGGCACTATGACTATTAATGGGGCACCTGGGGGCACCATAACTATTAAGCAGACACTTGGCTGACACTTGATTAACTACATGCAACCATTAGAAAACTTGCTAAATGTGTTTAATAGGTATTTAGAGGCTTACTTTGTAAGTAACGGTATTGATTACACTTTCATTACCTTTACTTACAAAGGGAGCTGCTAAAAACCTATGTGTGGCCCCGAGAGGTTTCCTGTTTTTAATTTTGCCCCTACATATGCCAAGTAGTGCAGATCTGATGTACGGTCTATCTTGCCCTTCCAGGACTTGGCATTTCCGCATCAAGTCAGGAGAAAATGTCCAATTTCACCTCCTAGCAGACTGCGTGAATGTCATAACTTATCAGACCTCAACTAACGAGACAATATATTTGGGGTATTCTAGGGCACAATGAATCTGGGACCAATGTATCTATACGCTAGACTTGCCCAAGGCATGTCCATCTCTAGCAGATGCAGCCTCATAGTCCACAATGTCACATCTCTATATAATGACAGCTGATCTGTTGGAAGACACATGCCCATATGACCCGATGTGTGACATATACGTCTCTCTCTAACTTTTGGAAATATATTTGACATCACATTATGACACTTCCCAACCTGAATACCTATGCACTAATGCTGACATGCAGAACGTGGACATTTGCAGATCTTAGCTACTGGCATGGAGTTATTTTGATCCTGTAGTCAGCATTAACATGAAGTGAAACGTATTACCAATTGCTAATTAAAAGCTCCCGTTCTGCAGCGATTCCTCAGTAGGGAGCCATTATGCTATTTTAATATGTATACTTACGCTCCATCTGTCACACGCATTTCAACATAGACCAAAATGTCATCCAAGAAATAATCTCTGCTTTGTATTAGCATACATGGTAAAAATATTCTTCCTTTTAAGTAATAAGATGGTGCCAAGAAAGTGAAAATGAGACATTTTGTGATCAGAAGGGAAGCACCCCACTTATTGCCTGTGGGTGGATGAGACATGTCTGACGCCAAAAGTCTGTTTTACAAGAAAAGGAGAGTTTATTCTTCCAGCAATCCTACTGTAATTCCTATGCACTTCCTCGTAGGCTCAAGACACCATCACATTCTTCAAGGTGTACTCTTTTCGGACCTTGATACAACTTGTTTAAGAAAGGAATGTATGAAAGTGGGAGTGTAATACACAGTGTATTTATGCCCATGTGAATGAGCCCTTAGGGTGATAGGTAACCACAGGGCCATGTATTGATTTATTGCTTGGCAGTATCCACCATACATATATGGGGAATGTGTGCAGGAGCCCACTCCATGGGTGGTGAGTGATGACTATGCCTCTATACAGGGGGATTCTGCCACTAGGAAGTCCAAACATTCCTCATTAGCTTTGCATTTTTTGAGTGGTTCACCATGAAAATTGACCGGGACAAAGATTCTGAAGCAGATTTAAGAAAACAGTCTCTATTGTCCACAGCAACCAATCACAGGGCATCTTTCATTTTTCAAGAGCACAAAAAGAAATGAAAGCTGCACTGTGATTGGTTGCTGCGGACAACAAAGTAGCTTTTGTTTTCAACCATTTCATAAATCTCCTCCTATGTGTATCGAACCAGCTTGATGAATTTAATATTGCCATAACAGTAGTGAGACGCAGAATAAAGTTAACATGACATTTTTACTGCATAATAAATGCTGGAAAAAAAAGAAACCCAAAATACAATGGTGGATTGCGTATTTTTTGTACTCCACAATTAATTCTTTGTATACGGCTCAATACATTTTATAGGACGTTAAAAGGTAAAAAAAAAATACAATTCATCCTGCAGATAACAGGCCCTTATGTGGGCACATGGAAAAATGAAAAAGGTATGGCAAGGATGAAAAGTTCAAAACAAAGAAATTAGAGATGAGCGAGCGTACTCGTCTGAGCTTGATACTCGTTCGAGTATTAGCGTGTTCGAGATGCTCGTTACTCGTGACGAGTACCACGCGATGTTCGAGTTACTTTCACTTTCATCTCTGAGACGTTAGCGCGCTTTTCTGGCCAATAGAAAGACAGGGAAGGCATTACAACTTCCCCCTGCGACGTTCAAGCCCTATACCACCCCCCTGCAGTGAGTGGCTGGCGAGATCAGGTGTCACCCGAGTATATAAATCGGCCCCTCCCGGGGCTCGCCACAGATGCGTTCTGACAGAGATCAGGGACAGTGCTGCTGGTGCCGGAGCTGCTATAGGGAGAGCGTTAGGAGTATTTTAGGCTTCAAGAACCCCAACGGTCCTTCTTAGGGCCACATCTAACCGTGTGCAGTAGTGTGCAGGCTGCTTTTTGCAGTGTTGCTTTTTTTTTTTTTTTTTGTATATCGGCCGTGCAGAGCATTGCGCCCTGCAGTAATTATACATAGTCCAGGGCCAGTAGTGGTGGTGAGGCAGGGACAGAAGACATATTTATTGAATATAGGCAGTGGGCCTTTCCAAAAACATTTGGGGAAAAAAATCTATTTGGGCTGCCTGTGACTGTCCTCAGTGTACTGGGTCTGTGCTGGGGGTAGTTGTCCTCCTAATTCATACGCAGCCAGCTAAGTGTTACAGCAGGCTTGCGCAAAATTATTTCCTGGCTCTGCTGTGCGTTCCGTAAGCGAAGTCAGCCTCCAACCACAGGCCAATAAGCGGCACATTTAATTACAGCGTTCTGTTTCTGCACTACTGGTAATACACTATGCTGAGGGGTAGGGGTAGGCCTAGAGGACGTGGACGCGCCCGATGATGCGGAGGCCCAAGTCAGGGTGTGGGCACAGGCCGAGCTCCTGATCCAGGTGTATCGCAGCCGACTGCTGCTGGATTAGGAGAGAGGCACGTTTCTGGCGTCCCCGCATTCATCTCACAATTACTGGGTCCACGCGGTAGACCTTTATTAGAAAATGAGCAGTGTGAGCAGGTCCTGTCGTGGATGGCAGAAAGTGCATCCAGCAATCTATCGAACACCCAGAGTTCTGCGCCGTCCACTGCTGCAACTCTGAATACTCTGGCTGCTGCTCCCCCTTCCTCCCAGCCTCCTCACTCCATTACAATGACACATTCTGAGGAGCAGGCAGACTCCCAGGAACTGTTCCCGGGCCCCTGCCCAGAATGGCCAGCAAGGGCTCCGAATCCTCTCCCACTGGAGCAGTTTGTCGTGACCGATGCCCAACCTTTTGAAAGTTCCCGGGGTCCGGGGGATGAGGCTGGGGACTTCCGGCAACTGTCTCAAGACCTTTCAGTGGGTGAGGAGGACAATGACGATGAGACACAGTTGTCTATCAGTGAGGTAGTAGTAAGGGCAGTAAGTCCGAGGGAGGAGCGCACAGAGGATTCGGAGGAAGAGCAGCAGGACGATGAGGTGACTGACCCCACCTGGTTTGCTACGCCTACTGAGGACAGGTCTTCAGAGGGGGAGGCAAGTGCAGCAGCAGGGCAGGTTGCAAGAGGCAGTGCGGTGTCCAGGGGTAGAGGCAGGGCCAGACCGAATAATCCACCAACTGTTTCCCAAAGCGCCCCCTCGCGCCATGCCACCCTGCAGAGGCCGAGGTGCTCAAAGGTCTGGCAGTTTTTCACTGAGAGTGCAGACGACCGATGAACAGTGGTGTGCAACCTGTGTCATGCCAAGATCAGCCGGGGAGCCACCACCACCAGCCTCACCACCACCAGCATGCGCAGACATATGATGGCCAAGCACCCCACAAGGTGGGACGAAGGCCGTTCACCGCCTCCGGTTTGCACCGCTGCCTCTCCCCCTGTGCCCCAACCTGCCACTGAGATCCAACCCCCCTCTCAGGGCACAGGCACTACCGTCTCCTGGCCTGCACCCACACCCTCACCTACGCTGTCCTCGGCCCCATTCACCAATGTCTGTCAGCGCACCGTCCAGCCGTCGCTAGCGCAAGTGTTGGAGCGCAAGTGCAAGTATGCCGCCACGCACCCGCACACTCAAGCGTTAAACGTGCACATAGCCAAATTTATCAGCCTGGAGATGCTGCCGTATAGGGTTATGGAAACGGAGGCTTTCAAAAGTATGATGGCGGCGGCGGCCCCGCGCTACTCAGTTCCCAGTCGCCACTACTTTTCCCGATGTGCCGTCCCAGCCCTGCACGACCATGTCTCCCACAACATTGTATGCGCCCTCACCAACGCGGTTACTGCCAAGGTCCACTTAACAACATACACGTGGACAAGCACAGGCGGGCAGGGCCACTATATCTCCCTGACGGCACATTGGGTGAATTTAGTGGAGGCTGGGACAGCTCACGTCCTACCCACCCCCAGAATTGCGGGCCCCAGATCGGTGGTGGTATCTGCGGCGGTGTATGCTTCCTCCACTAAACCACCCTCCTCCTCCTCCTCCTCCTACGCAACCTCTGTCTCGCAATCAAGATGTGTCAGCAGCAGCACGTCGCCAGCAGTCGGTGTCGCGCGGCGTGGCAGCACAGCGGTGGGCAAGCGTCAGCAGGCCGTGCTGAAACTACTCAGCTTAGGAGATAAGAGTCACACGGCCCACGAACTGCTGCAGGGTCTGACAGAGCAGACCGACCGCTGGCTTGCGCCGCTGAGCCTCCAACTGGGCATGGTCGTGTGTGACAACGGCCGTAACCTGGTGGCGGCTCTGCAGCTCGGCAGCCTCACGCACTTGCCATGCCTGGCCCACGTCTTTAATTTGGTGGTTCAGCGCTTTCTGAAAAGCTACCCCCACTTGTCAGACCTGCTCGGAAAGGTGTGCCGGCTCTGCGCACATTTCCGCAAGTCCCACACGGACGCTGCCACCCTGCGCACCCTGCAACATCGGTTTCATCTGCCAGTGCACCGACTGCTGTGCGACGTGGCCACATGGTGGAACTCTACGCTCCACATGTTGGCCAGGCTCTATGAGCAGCGTAGAGCTATAGTGCAATACCAACTCCAACATGGGCGGCGCAGTGGGAGTCAGCCTCCTCAATTCTTTACAGAAGAGTGGGCCTGGTTGGCAGACATCTGCCAGGCCCTTGGAAACTTTGAGGAGTCTACCCAGATGGTGAGAAGCGATGCTGCAATCATTAGCGTCACCATTCCTCTGCTATGCCTCTTGAGAAGTTCCCTGCAAAGCATAAAGGCAGACGCTTTGCGCTCGGAAACAGAGGCGGGGGAAGACAGTATGTCGCTGGATAGTCAGAGCACCCTCCTGTCTATATCTCAGCACGTTGAGGAGGAGGAGGAGGAGGAGCATGAGGAGGATGAGGAGGAGGGGGAAGAGACAGCTTGGCCCACTGCTGAGGGTAGACATGCTGCTTGCCTGTCATCCTTTCAGCGTGTATGGCCTGAGGAGGAGGAGGATCCTGAAAGTGATCTTCCTAGTGAGGACAGCCATGTGTTGCGTACAGGTACCCTGGCACACATGGCTGACTTCATGTTAGGATGCCTTTCTCGTGACCCTCGCGTTACACGCATTCTGGCCACTACGGATTACTGGGTGTACACACTGCTCGACCCACGGTATAAGGAGAACCTTTCCACTCTCATACCCAAAAAGGAAAGGGGTTCGAGAGTGATGCTATACCACAGGACCCTGACGGACAAACTGATGGCAAAATTCCCATCCGACAGCGCTAGTGGCCGAAGGCGCAGTTCCGAGGGCCAGGTAGCAGGGGAGGCGCAGAGATCAGGCAGCATGTACAGCACAGGCAGGGGAACACTCTCTAAGGCCTTTGACAGCTTTCTGGCTCCCCAGCAAGACTGTATCACCGCTCCCCAGTCAAGGCTGAGTTGGCGGGAGCACTGTAAAAGGATGGTGAGGGAGTACGTAGCCGATCGCACGACCGTCCTCCGTGACGCCTCTGCCCCCTACAACTACTGGGTGTCGAAGCTGGACACGTGGCCTGAACTCACGCTGTATGCCCTGGAGGTGCTTGCTTGTCCTGCGGCTAGCGTCTTGTCAGAGAGGGTGTTTAGTGCGGCTGGGGGAATCATCACAGATAAGCGTACCCGCCTGTCAACTGACAGTGCTGACAGGCTTACACTCATCAAGATGAACAAAGCCTGGATTTCCCCAGACTTCTCTTCTCCACCAGCGGACAGCAGCGATACCTAAACAATACGTAGGCTGCACCCGCGGATGGAAGCATTGTTCTCTATCACCATCAAAAACGTGGACCATTTAGCTTCATCAATCTGTGTATAATATTCATCCTCCTCCTCCTGCTCCTCCTCCTGAAACCTCACGTAATCACGCCGAACGGGCAATTTTTCTTAGGCCCACAAGGCTCAGTCATATAATTTTTGTAAACAATTTTTATACGTTTCAATGCTCATTAAAGTGTTGAAACTTTCACCTGAACCAATTTTTATTTTAACTGGGCTGCCTCCAGGCCTAGTTACAAATGAAGCCACATTAACCAAAGCGATTAATGGGTTTCACCTGCCCTCTTGGTTGGGCATGGGCAATTTTTCAGACGTACATTAGTACTGTTGGTACACCAATTTTTTGGGGCCCTCGCCTACAGTGTAATCCAATTAATTTTTTGCCCACCTGCATTACAGCTGACGTTACATCAGCTGTGCTGGGCACTGCAATGGGATATATTTATGTACCGCCGGTGGGTTCCAGGGAGCCACCCATGCTGTCGGTCCACACGGAGTTGTAACTACATGTGTCCACTTCTAAAGAACCCCAGTCTGACTGGGGCATGCAGTTTGGGCCGAAGCCCACCTGCATTTAATCTGACGTTAGCTCTGCTGTCCAGGGCACTGCAATGGGATACATTTATGTACAGCGGGTGGGTTCCAGGGAGCCACCCATGCTGTGGGTGCACACGGAATTCCCATTGCGGAGTTGGGGATTCCCAGTTGTACCTGCCTGTGACTATTTATAAAAAACCGCGGTCTGACTGGGGCATGCAGACACCTTGACAGAATGAATAGTGTGTGGCACATAGGTTCCCCATTGCTATGCCCACGTGTGCAGCTCCTGAGGGCGGTGGCACAGGATTATATTTGTCATTGCTTCTGTACAGCATTGTGGGCTATCGCCCCGCCCCTTTTAAAGAGGGTCGCTGCCTAGCCATGCCAACCCTCTGCAGTGTGTGCCTGCGGTTCCTCCTCATGGCAGACGCACTTATAAATAGACATGAGTGTGGCGTGGCATGAGGGCAGCGGAAGGCTGTGCAGGGACAATTTGGTGTGCGCTGTGGACACTGGGTCGTGCAGGGGGGGGGGGGGGGTTGGGCAGCATGTAACCCAGGAGAAGTGGCAGCGGAGTGTCATGCAGGCAGTGATTGTGCTTTGTTGGAGGTAGTGTGGTGCTTAGCTAAGGTATGCATTGCTAATGAGGGCTTTTCAGAAGTAAAAGTTGTTGGGAGGGGGGGGGGGTCCACTCTTGCCGCTATTGTGGCTTAATAGTGGGACCTGGGAACTTGAGATGCAGCCCAACATGTAGCCCCTTGCCTGCCCTATCCGTTGCTGTGTCGTTCCCATCACTTTCTTGAATTGCCCAGATTTTCACAAATGGAAACCTTAGCGAGCATCGGCGATATACAAAAATGCTCGAGTCGCCCATTAACTTCAGTGGGGTTCATTACTCGAAGCGAACCCTCGAGCATCGCGATAATTTCGTCCCGAGTAACGAGCACCCGAGCATTTTGGTGCTCGCTCATCTCTAAAAGAAATCCATTCCTTACAACAGTTCAACTGCGGGCACCTTGAAGTCACCAAGGAAAATGAATCCGTGGTAGAGTGGCCACCTTTATCACAAAAACTACTGTGGTTTGGGGGGTGGCTTGTCACAGCATATAGTTTTATCATTCTTTTAGTAGCTGCAACTAGTAATTGTGTCCTCCTCAGTGTCTCCAATATTAACAGAGGCCCCAGTAGTAATAGTTCCCCCAGAATAGTAACAGTGCCCCCAGTAGTAATAGTGCCCTCAGTGGTTTCCCCAATAGTAACTGCGCTCCCAGTAGTATTAGTGCCCACAGAAATGCCTCAGTAGTAACCGTGCCCCCAGTTGTGGCCCCAGTAGTGTCCTCAATAGTAACTGGACCCCAAGTAATAATAGTGTCCACAGAAGTGCCATGGTAGTACAGTGCCCTCAGTAGTGTCCCCAATAGTAACTGGGCCCCCAGCAGTAATAGAGACTACAGAAGTACCCCAAGTTGCGGTTACAGTGTCAGGGTCGGTTAGGAAAGGAAGACTGGAAGTCTCTACAACCAACCCTCTCCCCTCTCCCTACCTACTTGTCCCCCTGGGCTAAACCCCAGGTCGACAACTGGGCGGCGGTCCCTACTCTGCACTGATGGGGACCCCAGGAGAAGGACAGGAGAGACCAACTAACCAGAGAGACAATATACAAATAGTAGGGCAAAAGCACCTAGTAACCAACAAATAACAAACAAAGAACAGACTAAATCCAAGTCAGAGCAAAACCAGGTCAGCAGACTGGGAGAGAAACGTGAGCAGGTGTTAGCTGGAGAACAAGCAAACACTGGCAGAACTGACTAAATACCAAAAGCTTTGATGACACGCTGGTCGGTAATGCATATAGACCGGCCCTCCCCCGGCCATGCCCCCTAGCAGGGGAACTCCGAGCCCGGCCGCTGAGGCCCCGCCCAGCAGTGCCGTGGACCCAACGCCTGACCCCAGACCAGACGCCAACCCGACCAGGCGTCCCTTGGGTGACACCACAGCGGCTCCCAGCGGTCCTGGGCACGCCACCACGCCCACGCTGCGTGCCTCCTCCGGCAAACACAAGCCTCCTCTTAACACCTAGTAGTAATAGTGCCCTTAGTTGTGTCCTCAATAGTTACTGGACCCCGAGTAATACTAGTGTCCACAGAAGTGCCTCAGTAGTAACAGTGCTTCCAGTTGTGTCCCCACTACTAATAGTGTCCTCAGTAGTGCCCCAACAGTAACTGGGCCCTCAGTAATAACAATGCCCACAGAAGTGCCCCAGTAGTAACAGTGCCACAAGTTGTGGCCCCGATAGTAACAGTACCCCAGTAGTAGAAAGCTGTATAAGTGTGCGTTCAAACGTAAAAGAAATGCTGCGTATGCACGCTAAAATCTGCAGTATCTCCCTCCTATTGGTGTGGACTTTGGCTGGTCTTTAGCTGCGGGTCCGCAGATGATTTGAATCTGCAACACCGCGTCTCTCACCTTATACTGAGCTCTCACTGCAGCGCACATCCCTCACCTTGCAAGCACTAGTAAGCGCGCCTGCTTTCTAAATCAGAGTGCTATTCATTACTCTCTTTCCTCAACTACCATAAATCTTAATGGGAGTTGTAGCACAGTGAGCTGTGTTGTTTCCATAACTCTGCAACTGTAGAAGCAGCGCAGCTCGCTGTTCTATGCTGTTTGCGTATGTTCTATTGTTTTTTATGGGAGTTAGAATGGTTTCAGACTAGCATATTGAAACATCCATAATACGGATGTGTTATAGGTGACATTACAACTGGAACTCCTCAGTATTTCATCAGTATTTGCTTACATATATTTTATTTTCTACTGGGCAAATACTGATCCATATTTACCCAAGAGAAAAGAATAGCAATATGGAGGCAAGAAAAATAGGTCACACTGGGTCTTTAAATGGCTGCTGTGAAAAATACGGGCATGTAAATAAATATATAGATTTACTAGTAATTATTAGGAAATTATAGTACCAGTGTTTCTGGTCGCACAATCCGCCACACAGCTTTGCTACATGCACGTCACACACACAGTTGTGGTACATGGGCATGCGACAGACCCATACAGCTGTGCTACATGCCATGTCCCTGACAGACACAGCTTTGGTACATGACATGCGCCTGACAGACATGACATGTGCAAGGTACAAACACAGGTCTGCTGCATTATACACGCATGACAGACACAGCTGTGCCACAGTAAATGCACATGTTACAAACTCAGCTCTGCTACATGACGTGTGTCACAGACACAGCTTTGGTACATGACATGCACCTGACTGACATGACATGCACATGGTACAAACACAGGCCTGCTACATTATATGCGCGTGACAGACACCTGTGCCACAGTACATGCACATGTTACAAACTCAGCTCTGCTACATGACATGCATGTCACAAACACATATGTGCTATATGACATACATCCATGCTGACTATACACATTACATGCACAGCACATTAGACAAACAGCCACTCGCAGCTCTACTACATTTATGCTGACTGCACACATAACATATGCAGCTCCTGGAATACAGTGATAAGCCCCTGGTCACGTGATCCTTAACTCCACCCACACAGGTGATCACACAATGGTGACATCATCACAGGTCCGGTACTTTGTCAGCTTATCCAGTATACAGTACTACCAAACTCCAGAATAGCTCCTTCCATAACAGTGATGTCACCACATGTCCTTCAGCCCGCCGGATCTCTGTGGTGGCGGTAAGTTGGTGTCTCCTGTCAGGACAGCTTAGTTGTATTCTCAGTGTGTTAGGACCTGCCATAACGGCGCCAGGGGGTGGAGCTATGATGGTGGCAGTGGCTGGGCAATGACTTTGCAAGGGGGTGGGGCTATGGCATCACCAGGGAGCCGAGCTATGAGAATCACTCACACACATAATTACATACATACAAACAGACAAGTGGTCGTAAGTAGTTTGATAATAGCTCAGTATTACAGTCCACCAAAAATGGACCAAATCCGGTGCTAATATAGGCAGCTTTTCAGAAACAACTCAGTTGAGCTCAGTTGCTTCCATTAGCCTGACCAACTTGTAATCTACAATGTCACTAAATGTCCAGTTTAATTAGGTCTAATTTGATTAACTTCTTATTCTAAGAACACAATGTAATTTGACAAAAAGCCCCCAAATGTTTTCAACTTTCCAACTTTTGCAGCATGTTACAGCCTTCGAGCTATTTTTCACAGAGACCCCTCCATTAATTGTACTTGCTAAATCTGGAAATTACTGTACAAAGTTTCAATACACCCTCCAGTAAATCAATCCATTTAAAACTGACGGTCTAATGTGTCCCACTATTCCCATGGAGCAATTATTCTTTCTTTTCTTCAATGCTTTTATATAAAATAATACTTTTAAGAGCCCAGTAGGACAGCACATTACCTATAAAACAAGACATAGTCGGACAATTGCGGGCCACTCTGCCTGCTGAGATGTCTGCTTTAATACATGAGATAACTATGATGAGGTTACTTTGCTGGCGACCATAGGAAGGGCAATTTTACAGACCTGCTTCTTCCCATTTCAGAAGTGACGGCACATATTGATTGGATGTTAGTCATGGACCAAAAGCATAGAAAAAAAGCCACATGGCTCAAGGGTATACAGTATATCCTATCAGAAAACAACATGTTTTGAGGTAGCACTGCTGAGACATGAGAAGTCATAAAAGAAAGGACTTGATCAAATCTCCAGTGGCTTGCAATTTATTTTGCTCCACATATGCGCTTAATGTATTCCTATCATGTAACTAGAACCCCCATGGGGACAAAGGTCCAGTTATAGTCTTAGGGATCATTCACCATTCACAGCTACAGTAAATTGTCAAAAATAAAACCCAACCCCAAGTAAGTCGGGTTGTCTAAGCTTGTTATTCTGCAATTCCATAAATAATTTACAATTTTCAATCAGGAACATTATACATAACTGCAAAAAATAGAACATTAGTTTAAGGGGATTTTAGGAAGGATATTTTACACCAGTGACTCATTAGGGCTTATTTACTAATAAAAATGATAAATCTGTCATATTTTAAGGCAGTTTAGTCTTACTTTAGACTACCTGTTAGTTAGCTTAGGTTACACCAAAAATTGGGCCAAAATTCCAGCACAATTCATGCGAATTTGATGCAATATTTTACACAATTTAGGCCACGCCTTCTTTTCGGGCAAGTCGGGAAAACCGTTGGAAAACTCCTGATAAATGTAGCACAAGCATATGAAGCAGTTTTCTGGCATAAAACTGTTGTATTTTGAATAGAAATTAAGCACCATTGTGTTTTAAATAGTTTTCGTTAATTGCTCACAGCCGCTGGAACAGAAGAGCAATGTGGCGACCTTAGTGACAACAGCAACAGGCATTATCCTGTTGATGGAATGTGTTGCTGATGCTGTGTACGTGCCATAAAGTGGCAGGAGATCACTGCTGGGACAACCTAATAATGGGCTTTCGATTGATTAACAGGTAATTGAAAACCTGCTGTTCTGACTGTTAATTAAAAATGGCTTAGCCGTCTTACTGTACACCTCATCGGTACACAACAATATGCAGATACGTAATAGAGGGCTGCATAGCGAGCCCTTCTAATGTTTTTTTTTCTAGACAGACCATCCATGTAAGTCCCTTTCCCAAAAATAAAATAATGGACAAAAAAAAAAGCACCAAGAAGAAGTTGCTGGAATTGATGACATCATTGAATGATGATATATGTAAGTGATTACAATATTGCATGCATAATGAGATATGTTCAAGCATGGAGGCATACAGGCTTCATATGTTATCCTGGGGCATATTTGCCCACAAATGTTGCAACTGGGCTTCTAGATCCTGCACAGTAGTAGGTTGTCAAAGCTGCAATCTCAGCAAGTCCCATAAAATGCTCAATCAGCCATAAATCTGCTGACCAGGCAGGCCAAGGAAGTGTGGCTACCTGCTGAAGGCATTCGTGGGAAGCTCTTGCAGTGTGCAGCAGAGCATCATCCTGCTGAAAAATGCATGTTGGAAGCTTGTAATGAGAGGCGATATGTTGCATCCGTTCTGAGACCTTCACCTTTCTTGCAGGCCAGACCAAGTTTTGGGTGTGCCCTTGCTTCACCTGGAGCTGAGGGGTGTGGTAGTTGCAGGAGTGATGTCAGTCAGCACCTGGTGCTGAGTAGCTCGGCTCCTACTTAAGCAGTGCTAGCATTGACCCCTGTGCTGGTCAATGCTTCAGTTGCCGCTGGACAGCGACGGAGGAACACATCCTGGCTGGAGCTCCTCTATTCTAGCTAAGTCCCTTTCTGCTTTATTTGGTTATTTGTTTTCCCTTTCTTTGGTGCTAGGGCTTCCGGGTAGGGACTTGTCAGTGGCCCAGGCACGAGTGCGGGCTAGCACCTATCGGAGCGATCGGCCCACCGAGTAGGCAGGGCCCTCTCCCGGGTTAGGGGTTTATAGGGAAAGAACTCCCCTTAGTTTTATGTTCCTTTGCGTGGTTGTGCCTTTTTCTTTGTTTTGGAGGTTGCACTCCCAGTGGGACGCAACACGATACATGTGGTGGCAGCATTTCCTGCTCATGTCGCTGAGGTGTCACTGTCCCTTTACCATTACTAGGCATGACTGACTGTTGTATATGATGGCCCCCAGACCAACACACCAGCAATTGGCACCAGCAGTTGGGGCAGTGTATCACTCCACAGCAAAGGCAAGACTGAAGCGCTCACCATGAGGTCTCCATACTGGAAATTGACCATCATTGGCTCACAAACAAAACCAGGATTCACCGCTAAAGGCAATACAGTTCTAGTCCATAGCAGCCCAGGTTTCCTGTTCATGGCATAACTGCAAACGTAGGCAATGGTATTGGGGTGTTTATGGCAGGACATGTAATTAGCACCATGACACCAAATTTCCTTCTACTTAGCTCCTGGAAATGGTCCAGGCAGAAACATGGTTCTGTAACGAAGATGCCACCTTTATCTGAATAGTGGACAATGAAGCTATTGAATCTGCTCATGCTTGTCAGCAGATCCAACAATCCTCTCTACTAGTGATCTGTCTCAGCCATCTGAAGCCTGTTCAATGTGTGCAAGTGCCATCACATAACCACTTCTCCCAACAGCTCCTAACAGCTTGGTTAGAACAGCCTAGATGGCGGGCAAACCGGCGAAATGGCCATCCTGCTTCTATCATTCCAATGATGCACCCCTCTCAAAGTTTGTTAACTGGGTGAAATGTCTTTGAGTGCATCGTAGAGGCATGATTAGCAGTTAGCGGTCTTTCGACAAGAGGTACACTACACAAAAGTAGCCTCTGAGAGCCTTTTCATAGGGACAGAGGAAGCACTGTTATGGCCTCTGATGGCAGGACCCAGTGTGTAATCAGACCGCAATTTTAACCATTTACATATCTGCCTGAGACATAACTATATGCTCAGTTTTGCAGCAATCTGACATTTCTATCTTGGTAATCCAATATAGAGACCAAAAAATGTGCAAAAACAAATTGAAATTGTACGTATCCAATTACTTGTACATTTGCCAATGTTTTAACTACAGCATAAATAAATAAATTACCAACAGCCTACCAAGAATGCGCAATCCACAATGTAATAAAATTAATTCACTTTATTGAGTACTCATTAAAAATTTGTTAAAAAAAGGGTATCACCGCACTAAAACTGCCATCTTTCTGGTATCAAATTATGTATCATAACTAGAGATGAGCGAACACCAAAATGTTCGGGTGTTCGTTATTCGGAACGAACTTCCCGTGATGCTCGAGGGTTCGTTTCGAACAACGAACCCCATTGAAGTCAATGGGCGACCAGAACATTTTTGTATTTCGCCGATGCTCGCTAAGGTTTTCATGTGTGAAAATCTGGGCAATTCAAGAAAGTGATGGGAATGACACAGAAACGGATAGGGCAGGCGAGGGGCTACGTGTTGGGCTGCATCTCAAGTTCACAGGTCCCACTATTAAGCCACAATACCGGCAAGAGTGGCCCCCCCCCCCTCCCAACAACTTTTACTTCTGAAAAGCCCTCATTAGCATGGCATACCTTTGCTAAGCACCACACTACCTCCAACAAAGCACAATCACTGCCTGCATGACACTCCACTGACACTTCTCCTGGGTTACATGCTGCCCAACCGCCCCCCCCCCCCCCCACAGCGCACACCAAAGTGTCCCTGGGCAGCCTTCAGCTGCCCTCATGCCACACCACGCTCATGTCTATTTAGAATTGCGTCTGCCATGACGAGGGACCGCAGGCACACACTGCAGAGGTTGGCACGGCTAGGCAGCGACCCTCTTTAAAAGTGGCGGAGCGATAGCCCACAATGCTGTACAGAAGCAATGAGAAATAGAATCCTGTGCCACCGCCATCAGGAGCTGCACACGTGGGCATAGCAATGGGGAACCTATGTGCCACACACTATTCATTCTGTCAAGGTGTCTGCATGCCCCAGTCAGACCGGGCTTTTTAATTCATAGACACAGGCAGGTACAACTCCCTATTGTGAAGTCCCTGTCGACCCACAGCATGGGTGGCTCCCTGGAACCCACCGGCGGTACACAGAAATATCCCATTGCATTGCCCAACACAGCTGAGGTAGTAATGTCGTGCTTAATGCAGGTGGGCTTCGGCCCACACTGCATGCCCCAGTCTGACTGGGGTTCTTTATAAGTGTACAGATGTAGTAAAAACTCCGTGTGCACCTACAGCATGGGTGGGTGCCAGGAAGCCACCGGCGGTACATAGAAATATCCCATTGCATTGCCCAACACAGCTGAGGTAGTAATGTTGTGCTTAACCCTTTCCAATCCAATTTGTATATGGTTTTCCTAGGGGGCTTACTCTTTTTCTGCTGTTATACAACGGCGCTATATGCTGGCTAAAGCCAGTACTGCATGAGCTGACACGTAGGATAGGCTCCGACAGCAGAGAGGCTGGCAATATACAGTAAGAGAACCCCGACGGACGTCTACCAACAACGGAGCTGTACAGCCTTAAACCCTAATGTCTTCACAGGTCACACAGTGGACTGGAAAGGGTTAATGCAGGTGGGTTTCGGCCCACACTGCATGCCCCAGTCAGACTGGGGTTCTTTACAAGTGGACACATGTAGGTTAAACTCCCTGTGGACCCACTGCCTGGGTGGGTGCCAGGAAGCCACCGGCGGTACATAGAAATATCCCATTGCATTGCCCAACACAGCTGAGGTAGTAATGTCGTGCGTAATACAGGTGGGCTTCGGCCCACACTGCATGGCCCAGTCAGACGGGTTCTTTAGAAGTGTACAGATGTATTAAAAACTCAGTGTGCACCTACAGCATGGGTGGCTCCCTGGAACCCACCGGCGGTACATAAAAATATCCCATTGCATTGCCCAACACAGCTGAGGTAGTAATGTCGTGCTTAATGCAGGTGGGCTTCGGCCCACACTGCATGCCCCAGTCTGACTGGGGTTCTTTACAAGTGGACACATGTAGGTTAAACTCCCTGTGGACCCACTGCCTGGGTGGGTGCCAGGAAGCCACCGGCGGTACATAGAAATATCCCATTGCCTTGCCCAACACAGCTGAGGTAGTAATGTCGTGCGTAATACAGGTGGGCTTCGGCCCACACTGCATGGCCCAGTCAGACGGGTTCTTTAGAAGTGTACAGATGTATTAAAAACTCAGTGTGCACCTACAGCATGGGTGGCTCCCTGGAACCCACCGGCGGTACATAAAAATATCCCATTGCATTGCCCAACACAGCTGAGGTAACGTCAGCTGTAATGCAGGTGGGCTAAAAATTAATTTGATTACACTGTAGGCGAGGGCCCACAAAAATTGCTGTATCAACAGTACTAATGTACATCCCAAAAATTGGCCATGGCCAGCCAAGAGGGCAGGTGAAACCCATTAATCGCTTTGGTTAATTTGGCTTAAGTGGTAACTAGGCCTGGAGGCAGCCCAGTGTAACGAAAAATTGGTTCAAGTTAAAGTTCCAATGCTTTTAAGCGCATTGAAACTTATAAAAATTGTTCTGAAAAATTATTTGAGTGAGCCTTGTGGCCCTAAGAAAAATTGCCCGTTCAGCGTGATTACGTGAGGTTTCAGGAGGAGGAGCAGGAGGAGGAGGAGGAGGAATATTAGACACAGATTGATGAAGCAGAAATGTCCCCGTTTTGGATGGTGAGAGAGAACGTAGCTTCCATCCGCGGGTGCAGCCTACGTATTGCTTACGTATCGCTGCTGTCCGCTGGTGGAGAACAGAAGTCTGGGGAAATCCAGCCTTTGTTCATCTTGATGAGTGTTAGCCTGTCGGCACTGTCGGTTGACAAGCGGCTACGCTTATCTGTGATGATTCCCCCAGCCGCACTAAACACCCTCTCCGACAAGACGCTAGCCGCAGGACAAGCAAGCACCTCCAGGGCATACAGCGCTAGTTCAGGCCACATGTCCAGCTTCGACACCCAGTAGTTGTAGGGGGCAGAGGCGTCACCAAGGATGGTCGTGCGATCTGCTACGTACTCCCTCACCATCCTTTTACAGTGCTCCCGCCGACTCAGCCGTGACTGGGGAGCGGTGACACAGTCTTGGTGGGGAGACATAAAGCTGGCCAGGCCCTTAAAGACTGTTGCACTACCTGGGATGTACATGCTGCTCGATCTACGCACATCCCCTGCTACCTTGCCCTCGGTACTGCGCCTTCTGCCACTAGCGCTGTCGGCTGGGAATTTTACCATCAGCTTGTCCGCAAGGGTCCTGTGGTATAGCAACACTCTCGAACCCCTTTCCTCTTCGGGAATCAGAGTGGGCAGGTTCTCCTTATACCGTGGATCGAGCAGTGTGTACACCCAGTAATCCGTCGTGGCCAGAATGCGTGCAACGCGAGGGTCACGAGAAAGGCATCCTAACATGAAGTCAGCCATGTGTGCCAGGGTACCTGTACGCAACACATGGCTGTCTTCACTAGGAAGATCACTATCAGGATCCTCCTCCTCCTCCTCCTCCTCAGGCCATACACGCTGAAAGGATGACAGGCAATCAGCCGGTGTACCGTCAGCAGCGGCCCAAGCTGTCTCTTCCCCCTCCTCCTCATCCTCCTCATGCTCCTCCTCCTCCTCCTGTATGCGCTGAGAAATAGACAGGAGGGTGCCCTGACTATCCAGCGGCATACTGTCTTCCCCCGCCCCCGTTTCCGAGCGCAAAGCAGCTGCCTTTAGGGTTTGCAGGGAATTTCTCAAGATGCATAGCAGAGGAATGGTGACGCTAATGATTGTAGCATCGCCGCTCACCACCTGGGTAGACTCCTCAAAATTACCAAGGACATGGCAGATGTCTGCCAACCAGGCCCACTCTTCTGAAAGGAATTGAGGAGGCTGACTCCCACTGCGCCGCCCATGTTGGAGTTGGTATTCGACTATAGCTCTACGTTGTTCATAGAGCCTGGCCAACATGTGGAGCGTAGAGTTCCACCGTGTGGGCACGTCGCACAGCAGTCGGTGCACTGGCAGCTTAAAGTGATGTTGCAGGGTGCGCAGGGTGGCAGCGTCCGTGTGGGACTTGCGGAAATGTGCGCAGAGCCGGCGCGCCTTTACGAGCAGGTCTGACAAGCGTGGGTAGCTTTTCAGAAAGCGCTGAACCACCAAATTAAAGACATGGGCCAGGCATGGCACGTGCGTGAGGCTGCCGAGCTGCAGAGCCGCCACCAGGTTACGGCCGTTGTCACACACGACCATGCCCGGTTGGAGGCTGAGCGGCGCAAGCCAGCGGTCGGTCTGCTGTGTCAGACCCTGCAGCAGTTCGTGGGCCGTGTGCCTCTTATCTCCTAAGCTGAGTAGTTTCAGCACGGCCTGCTGACGCTTGCCCACCGCTGTGCTGCCACACCGCGCGACACCGACTGCTGGCGACATGCTGCTGCTAACACATCTTGATTGCGAGACAGAGGAGGAGGAGGAGGGTGCTTTAGTGGAGGAAGCATACACCTCCGCAGATACCAGCACCGAGCTGGGGCCCGCAATTCTGGGGGTGGGTAGGACGTGAGCGGTCCCAGGCTCTGACTCTGTCCCAGCCTCCACTAAATTCACCCAATGTGCCGTCAGGGAGATGTAGTGGCCCTGCCCGCCTGTGCTTGTCCACGTGTCCGTAGTTAAGTGGACCGTGGCAGTAACCGCGTTGGTGAGGGCGCGCACAATGTTGCGGGAGACGTGGTCGTGCAGGGCTGGGACGGCACATCGGGAAAAGTAGTGGCGACTGGGAACTGAGTAGCGCGGGGCCGCCGCCTCCATGATACTTTTGAAGGACTCAGTTTCCACAACCCTATACGGCAGCATCTCAAGGCTGATGAATTTTGCTATGCGGACGGTTAACGTTTGAGCGTGCGGGTGCGTGGCGGCGTACTTGCGCTTGCGCTCGAACACTTGCGCAAGCGACGGCTGAACGGTGCGCTGAACTACACTGCTGGATGGGGCCGAGGACAGCGGAGATGAGGGTGTGGGTGCAGGCCATGAGGCGGTAGTGCCTGTGTCCTGAGAGGGGGGTTGCATCTCAGTGGCAGGTTGGGGCACAGGGGGAGAGGCAGGGGTGCAAACCGGAGGCGGTGAACGGCCTTCGTCCCACCTTGCGGGGTGCTTGGCCATCATATGTCTGCGCATGGTGGTGGTGGTGAGGCTGTTGGTGTTGGCTCCCCGGCTGAGCTTTGCGCGACAAAGGTTGCACACCACTGTTCGTCGGTCGTCAGGCGTCTCTGTGAAAAACTGCCAGACCTTAGAGCACCTCGGCCTCCGCAGGGTGGCATGGTGCGAGGGGGCGCTTTGGGAAACACTTGGTGGATTATTCGGTCTGGCCCTGCCTCTACCCCTGGCCACTGCACTGCCTCTTGCAACCTGCCCTGCTGATGCCCTTGACTCCCCCTCTGAAGACCTGTCCTCCTGAGTAAGCGTTGCACACCAGGTGGGGTCAGTCACCTCATCGTCCTGCTGCTCTTCCTCCGAATCCTCTGTGCGCTGCTCCCTGGGACTTACTGCCCTTACTACTACCTCACTGCAAGACAACTGTGTCTGATCGTCATCGTCCTCCTCACCCACAGAAAGTTGTTGAGACAGTTGGCGGAAGTCCCCAGCCTCTTCCCCCGGACCCCGGGAACTTTCGAATGGTTGGGCATCAGTGACGATAAACTCCTCTGGTGGGAGAGGAATCGCTGCTGCCCAATCTAAGCAGGGGCCCGAGAACAGTTCCTGGGAGTGTTCCCGCTCCTGAGCAGGTGTTATTGTAGTGGAGTGAGGAGGCTGGGAGGAAGGAGGAGCAGCAGACAGAGGATTCGGATTGGCAGCAGTGGACGGCGCAGAACTGCGGGTAGACGATAGGTTGCTCGAAGCACTTTCTGCCATCCAGGACAGGACCTGCTCACACTGCTCATTTTCTAATAACCGTCTCCCGCGTGGACCCATTAATTGGGCGATGAATGTGGGGACGCCAGAAACGTGCCTCTCTCCTAATCGCGCAGCAGTCGGCTGCGACACACCGGGATCAGGAGCTCGGGCTGTGCCCACACCCTGACTTGGCCCTCCGCGTCCTCGGCCGCGTCCACGTCCTCTAGGCCTACCCCTACCCCTCAGCATGCTGTATTACCAGTGATTTGATTTCACAGGCAGGAAATAAATTGGCGCAAGACTGCAGGCCAAATATAATTTTTGCCCTTTTTGGAAAACGAAAGGCCCCACTGCCTCTAGTGAATGAATTATCTAAGTTTAATAACTGTGCTGTGTCCCTGCTTATGTGTCACAGAACGTGAGGGTAGCAGAGTTATTATAACTCTTGGAGAGCAGGTATTTTTTTCCCAATTAAGGAAAGCAAATGGCGAAGCCAGCAGTAAAGCGTAGCTGGGTGCGTCTGATTTAGCAATGTTGTTCAAGCAGCTCACACGTGTCCACCGCCCTTAGGACGGACAGAGGCTGGACAAATAGATTTGTTTTCAGTTTTTTTCCACCAAAAGGCAGCACTGCGTATATTCAATGAACATGAGAAGTTTAATAACTGTGCTGTGTCCCTGCTTATGTGTCACAGAACGTGAGGGTAGCAGAGTTATTATAACTCTTGGAGAGCAGGTATTTTTTTCCCAATTAAGGAAAGCAAATGGCGAAGCCAGCAGTAAAGCGTAGCTGGGTGCGTCTGATTTAGCAATGTTGTTCAAGCAGCTCACACGTGTCCACCGCCCTTAGGACGGACAGAGGCTGGACAAATAGATTTGTTTTCAGTTTTTTTCCACCAAAAGGCAGCACTGCGTATATTCTATGAATAATAACTGTGTTGTGGCCCTGCCTATACAATTCTTTCCCTGCAGTATCAATGGAGGGTGCAATGGTCTGCAGAGGCGATTTTGAGAAGCAAAAAAAAATGCAGCACAGCTAACAGCAGCCTGGACAGTACTGCACACGGATAAATATGGCCCTAGAAAGGACCGTTGAGGTTCTTGAAGGCTACACTCACTCCTAACACTCTCCCTGCCTATGCAGCACTTCTGTCCCTAATGCCAGGTGCAACGGTCTGCAGAGGCGATTTTGAGAAAAAAAAATTTGCCACTGCTAACAGCAGCCAACACACAGCTATCAGTGGCCCTAATAAGGACCTTTGGGGGGTCTTGAAGCCTACACTAACTACCAATTCTTTCCCTACAGCAGCTCCGGTACAAACAGCACTGTCCCTCATCTAACTCACACCGCATCTGAGGCGAACCGCGGGAGGGGCCGACTTTTATGTTCGGGTGACACCTGATCTCCCCAGCCACTCACAGCAGGGGGGTGGTATAGGGCTTGAACGTCACAGGGGGAAGTTGTAATGCCTTCCCTGTCTTTCAATTGGCCAGAAAAGCGCGCTAACGTCTCAGGGAAGGAAGTGAAAGTAACCAGAACACCGCATGGTGTTCGTTACGAATAACGAACATCCCGAACACCCTAATATTCGCACGAATAT
Source organism: Eleutherodactylus coqui (assembly GCF_035609145.1). NCBI lineage: Eukaryota > Metazoa > Chordata > Amphibia > Anura > Eleutherodactylidae > Eleutherodactylus > Eleutherodactylus coqui. Next base: position 80,132,833 of record NC_089841.1, on the reverse strand, counting down.
CAAGCTCGGACGAACGCGTTCGCTCATCTCTAATCATAACACATTACTTTAACAAGTGCTCTATTCTTATACATAAACTACACAAAAAAAGTGCAAAAATTATTATATGCACCAATGTATCATAAAAAATATCAAGGGAAACATAGGAGAGGATGGCATCAGCCCTGACACATTTTTCAATTTAATCTTCGTCAAGGGGGCAGTGCTAAAATGCAATATGACACTATTTATATAAAAACACAGCCAATCAGCTTTCTTTCTAACCACATGCAATTAATCTATTCCCCATCTTATTGCCTCCTCTTACATGGCAACATGAATGGGTGTAAACTAAAATACAGTGCAATCCAAGCATCTTGTGATATCGAGCGCCGGAAGTGAGCGGCTGTGTCATACTCACAAGGCGGTTTTCTGTACTTAGACTATATTGTACATTCATAAAACAACATCATGCATTAAAGGCATATACAGGTCAAAAACACATTAATGCCAAGACAGGCGTCACAAAAAAAAATTCAAAGAAATGCTATATGAAAAAAATAAATACATAAGTGAAAAAAGTACACATCACAAAGTGCAAAATGTGGTGTTCTTAGGGACAATCACAAAGATATATGTGGAATAACACACTATATCTCCAAATGGGCGAACTCCATATGTTGATTATCCAATGAAGAAAGGCTGATTGAATATATTGAAGATCTCTAAAAAATAATAAAATACATTATTTACATGCCCATAACAACAGAGCGCATCAGGATACTGAAAGGCTGGAGGAATGCTACAAAACTCAACGTCTCAGTAAAACTTTTGGGTTGAAGTTTTGAAATGCCAAATCCACTTGGATTTGCGTTGTAACAATTTCTGCACCAAATTACCACCTGAATATTTGTAGGAGTGTGAACAATGCCCCCTACTTGTAGGAGTTTGGAATCAGAATGATGAAATAAATAAAAATGTCACAGGATAGTTTTCAACTGATTAACCACACGATTCCCTCTACTAGCCTCAATGTCTCTAATGGATTTCCTAACTCAGACTTTTAATTCACGAGAAGTCATGCAGATATAAATTTCAGGGTTTGGACATACTGCATAATTAATAAGTCCTCTGGTTTTAGAGGAAATACACCATGTAATTTGACATACTTTTTCCATCTGAATCAGAAAAAGAATCAATTGTATCAAGAATTGGGACATGAAAAACATTTCCCACAAGGACTACACCCCCACTTAGAATATCTCTTGGGCATTATTTGGTGACCCAAGGTTGAAAACTGGTGGAACAGAATTGTGGAAAAGAAGATCTTTCAAATTTCTGGATGTGATCAATGGATAATAGTGACAAAATTTGTTTTAGGACCGGATCAGTCAATAAAACTAACTAGTGTTTGCGTAAAGAGGTCTTCACTTGATTCCACCTAGAATATCTTCTTACAAATCTAAACCTCTTATCCGATCCCATTTTTTATTTCACTTGAAGTAGTCTGGACCTATCTGAAGAAACAACTCTTAAATATGCCTTACTAATGCAAGCTTTACTTTATTCATGATCATGAAAGCATTTCAACACCAAGACTTGCCTATCAAATTTGCTGCAAGTAGAGTAGACCCTCCTCACACGAAAGAATAGCCTGTATGGTCTGCACAAGATGGGAGGAAGTTACATGTAAAAAATAGTTCACTAATGATTCCTTTCAAAACAGGTCTGTCTGAATGTATCCATCCAAATCTCTCTGACTTAAAGTATCCAAGAAATCAAACTGGAATTTATCCCATTCTGCTGTTAAATAAATATTCATCTGATTAAAATTCAATGTATTCACAAATTGCTGTAATTCATCAGCAGTACCCAGCCAGATCATAAAAATGTCATTGATGTACCCTGCCCAGAAAAGGACACGGCCCATTGACACACCATGATCCAACTGGAACAGTCACCTCCCCCACAGTCTCAGGAGCAAAATAGCATACAAAGGTGGGCAAGCAGCCCTCATAGAAGCTCTCTGGAGCTGCAAGTAAAAGAACCCATCAAACCTAAAAAAAATGTGGGTTAATATATATTCAAAGAAGAACACAAAAAATTAGGAAAATCATCTCCGAAAATACTAGTGCATAAAAAGAAAGAAACTGCAGCCAAACGATCACTATGGCATATGCTAGTACATAGTGATTCCACAACGTACGTTACAAATAATGCATTTTCATCTAATTTTTGCAATGAATTTGCAGAATTCCTAATGTACGAAGAGAGAACCTCAACTAACGGTCCAAATAGAAGTCAATGAATTGGCATGTTTTCTAATATATTATCATGACCCGATATAAACGGTCTACCTGGAGGTCATGACGCGTTCTTATGAACTTTTGGAAGTAAATATAATGTAGGAAATATCGGTTCATGTATTGTTAACGCCTCAACTATATTTTTGCTAGTAATTCAATTTCCATGGCTTCTTCGAGAAGATAATTATTTTTAGTGGAGAAAGAAATCAGGGGGTTGAATTTTAATTTTTTGTTACATTTTTTATCTCTAAGTTGACGATTGGCCTCCGTCAGATACATGCATTTTTCCTACAGAGAAACATATGGCAAGCTGCATGAAAAAAAAACAACGGTAATTGTTCAGTTTAAATCCTGATCATTCAGTCGGTCTTATTCACCGGTATAGTTAATGTGGACAACTGAACAGTTTGAGAGCGAATGATTTATCTGTCTGTATAAACAGACACTCAATGAAGGATATCTAACAATTCAAAAAGCCCTTCATTGAATAGAAACTAGAGATGAGCGACCGTACTCGGATAAGCACTACTCGCTCGAGTAATTGGCTTTATCTGAGTATCGCTGTGCTCGGGTCTAAAGATTCGGGGACCGGCACGGAGCGGGGAGCTGCAGGGGAGAGCGGGGAGGAACGGAGGTAAGATCTTTCTCTTCTTCTCTCCCGCCCGCTCTCCCCTGCTCCCAGCTGCGACTCACCTGTCAGTCGCAGCGGCACCCGAATCTTTAGACCCGAGCACAGCGATACTCGGATAAAGCCAATTACTCGAGCGAGTAGTGCTTATCCGAGTACGCTCACTCATCTCTATTAGAAACCCTTAAAATATAATCTTTATTAATAAATTGTTTAAAAATCTTTTAGGGCTGAAGACTCACATAGAGATGAGCGAGCACCAAAATGCTCGGGTGCTCGTTATTCGGGACGAAATTTTCGCGATGCTCGAGGGTTCGTTTCGAGTAACGAACCCCATTGAAGTCAATGGGCGACCCGAGCATTTTTGTATATCGCCGATGCTCGCTAAGGTTTCCATTTGTGAAAATCTGGGCAATTCAAGAAAGTGATGGGAAGGACACAGAAACGGATAGGGCAGGCGAGGGGCTACATGTTGGGCTGCATCTCAAGTTCCCAGCTCCCACTATTAAGCCACAATAGCGGCAAGAGTGCCCCCCCCCCCTCCCAACAATTTTTACTTCTGAAAAGCCCTCATTAGCAATGCATACCTTAGCTAAGCACCACACTACCTCCAACAAAGCACAATCACTGCCTGCATGACACTCCGCTGCCACTTCTCCTGGGTTACATGCTGCCCAACCCTCCCCCCCCCCCCCCGCACAACGCAGTGTCCACAGCGCACACCAAAGTGTCCCTGCGCAGCCTTCAGCTGCATTCATGCCACACGCTGGCCTCATAGCCACACCACCCTCATGTCTATGTATAAGTGCGTCTGCCATGAGGAGGAACCGCAGGCACACACTGCAGAGGGTTGACACGGCTAGGCAGCGACTCTCTTTAAAAGGGGCGGGGCGATAGCCCACAATGCTGTACAGAAGCAATGAGAAATATAATCCTGTGCCACCGCCATCAGGAGCTGCACACGTGGGCATAGCAATGGGGAACCTATGTGCCACACACTATTCATTCTGTCAAGGTGTCTGCATGCCCCAGTCAGACCGCGGTTTTTTATAAATAGTCACAGGCAGGTACAACTCCGCAATGGGAATTCCGTGTGCACCCACAGCATGGGTGGCTCCCTGGAACCCACCGGCTGTACATAAATGTATCCCATTGCAGTGCCCTGGACAGCAGAGCTAACGTCAGATTAAATGCAGGTGGGCTATGGCCCACACTGCATGCCCCAACCTGACCGGGGTTTTTAATTCAAAGACACAGGCAGGTACAACTCCCTATTGTGAAGTCCCTGTGGACCGACAGCATGGGTGGGTGCCAGGAAGCCACCGGCGGTACATAAATATATCCCATTGCAGTGCCCATCCCAGCTGAGGTAACGTCAGGTTTAATGCAGGTGGGCTTCGGCCCACACTGCATGCCCCAGTCAGACTGGGGTTCTTTAGAAGTGGACACATGCAGTTACAACTCCGTGTGGACCCACAGCATGGGTGGCTCCCTGGAACCCACCGACAGTACATAAATATATCCCATTGCAGTGCCCAGCACAGCTGAGGTAATGTCATGTTTAATGCAGGTGGGCTTCGGCCCACACTGCATGCCCCAGTCAGACTGGGGTTCTTTAGAAGTGGACACATGCAGTTACAACTCTATGTGGACCGACAGCATGGGTGGGTGCCAGGAAGCCACCGGCGGTACATAAATATATGCCATTGCAGTGCCCAGCACAGCTGATGTAACGTCAGCTTTAATGCAGGTGGGCAAAAAATTAATTGGATTATTCTGTAGGTGAGGGCCCCAAAAAATTGGTGTACCAACAGTACTAATGTACGGCAGAAAAATTGCCCATGCCCAACCAAGAGGGCAGGTGAAACCCATTAATCGCTTTGGTTAATGTGGCTTAATTTGTAACTAGGCCTGGAGGCAGCCCAGTTAAAATAAAAATTGGTTCAGGTGCAAGTTTCAACGCTTTAATGAGCATTGAAACGTATAAAAATTGTTTACAAAAATTATATGACTGAGCCTTGTGGGCCTAAGAAAAATTGCCCGTTCGGCGTGATTACGTGAGGTTTCAGGGGGAGGAGCAGGAGGAGGAGGATGAATATTATACACAGATTGATGAAGCTAAAAGGTCCACGTTTTTGATGGTGATAGAAAACAATGCTTCCATCCGCGGGTGCAGCCTACGTATTGTTTAGGTATCGCTGCTGTCCGCTGGTGGAGAAGAGAAGTCTGGGGAAATCCAGGCTTTGTTAATCTTGATGAGTGTAAGCCTGTCGGCACTGTCGGTTGACAGGCGGGTACGCTTATCTGTGATGATTCCCCCAGCCGCACTAAACACCCTCTCTGACAAGACGCTAGCCGCAGGACAAGCAAGCACCTCCAGGGCATACACCGCGAGTTCAGGCCACGTGTCCAGCTTCGACACCCAGTAGTTGTAGGGGGCAGAGGCGTCACGGAGGACGGTCGTGCGATCGGCTACGTACTCCCTCACCATCCTTTTACAGTGCTCCCGCTGACTCAGCCTTGACTGGGGAGCGGTGACACAGTCTTGCTGGGGAGCCAGAAAGCTGTCAAAGGCTTTAGAGAGTGTTCCCCTGCCTGTGCTGTACATGCTGCCTGATCTCCGCGCCTCCCCTGCTACCTGGCCCTCGGAACTGTGCCTTCGGCCACTAGCGCTGTCGGATGGGAATTTTACCATCAGTTTGTCCGCCAGGGTCCTGTGGTATAGCATCACTCTCGAACCCCTTTCCTCTTCGGGTATGAAAGTGGAAAGGTTCTCCTTATACCGTGGGTCGAGCAGTGTGTACACCCAGTAATCCGTAGTGGCCAGAATGCGTGTAACGCAAGGGTCACGAGAAAGGCATCCTAACATGAAGTCAGCCATGTGTGCCAGGGTACGTGTACGCAACACATGGCTGTCCTCACTAGGAAGATCACTTTCAGGATCCTCCTCCTCCTCCTCCTCTGGCCATACACGCTGAAAGGATGACAGGCAAGCAGCATGGGTACCCTCAGCAGTGGGCCAAGCTGTCTCTTCTCCCTCCTCCTCATCCTCCTCCCCCTCCTCCTCCTCCTCAACGCGCTGAGATATAGACAAGAGGGTGCTCTGACTATCCAGCGACATACTGTCTTCCCCCACCTCTGTTTCCGAGCGCAAAGCGTCTGCCTTTATTCTTTGCAGGGAACTTCTCAAGAGGCATAGCAGAGGAATGGTGACGCTAATGATTGCAGCATCGCCGCTCACCATCTGGGTAGACTCCTCAAAGTTTCCAAGGACCTGGCAGATGTCTGCCAACCAGGCCCACTCTTCTGTAAAGAATTGAGGAGGCTGACTCCCACTGCGCCGCCCATGTTGGAGTTGGTATTCCACTATAGCTCTACACTGCTCATAGAGCCTGTCCAACATGTGGAGCGTAGAGTTCCACCGTGTGGGCACGTCGCACAGCAGTCGGTGCACTGGCAGATGAAACCGGTGTTGCAGGGTGCGCAGGGTGGCAGCGTCCGTGTGGGACTTGCGGAAATGTGCGCAGAGTCAGCGCAAGTTTCTGAGCAGGTCTGACAAGCGTGGGTAGCTTTTCAGAAAGCGCTGAACCACCAAATTAAAGACATGGGCCAGGCATGGCACGTGCGTGAGGCTGCCAAGCTGCAGAGCCGCCACCAGGTTACGGCTGTTGTCACACACGACCATGGCCGGTTGGAGGCTCAGCGGCGCAAGCCAGCGGTCGGTCTGCTCTGTCAGACCCTGCAGCAGTTCGTGGGCCGTGTGCCTCTTCTCTCCTAAGCTGAGTAGTTTAGCACGGCCTGCTGACGCTTGCCCACCGCTGTGCTGCCGTGGCGCGCGACACCGACTGCTGGCGACGTGCTGCTGCTGACACATCTTGATTGCGAGACAGAGGTTGAGGAGGAGGAGGAGGGTGGTTTAGTGGAGGAAGCATACACCGCCGCAGATACCAGTGCCGAGCTGGGGCCTGCAATTCTGGGGGTGGGTAGGACGTGAGCGGTTCCAGGCTCTGACTCTGTCCCAGCCTCCACTAAATTCACCCAATGTGCCGTCAGGGAGATATAGTGGCCCTGCCCGCCTGTGCTTGTCCACGTGTCCGTTGTTAAGTGGACCTTGGCAGTAACCGCATTGGTGAGGGCGCATACAATGTTGCGGGAGACGTGGTTGTGCAGGGCTGGGACGGCACATCGGGAAAAGTAGTGGCGACTGGGAACTGAGTAGCGCGGGGCCGCCGCCGCTATCATACCTTTGAAAGCCTCCGTTTCCACAACCCTATACGGCAGCATCTCCAGGCTGATAAATTTGGCTATGTGCACGTTTAACGCTTGAGCGTGCGGGTGCGTGGCGGCGTACTTGCGCTTGCGCTTGCGCTCCAACAGTTGCGCTAGTGACGGCTGGACGGTGCACTGAGAGACATTGGTGGATGGGGCCGAGGACAGCGGAGGTGAGGGTGTGGGTGCAGGCCAGGAGACGGTAGTGCCTGTGTCCTGAGAGGGGGGTTGGATCTCAGTGGCAGGTTGGGGCACAGGGGGAGAGGCAGCGGTGCAAACCGGAGGTGGTGAACGGCCTTCGTCCCACCTTGTGGGGTGCTTGGCCATCATATGTCTGCGCATGCTGGTGGTGGTGAGGCTGGTGGTGGTGGCTCCCCGGCTGATCTTGGTGCGACAAAGGTTGCACACCACTGTTCGTCGGTCGTCTGCACTCTCAGTGAAAAACTGCCAGACCTTTGAGCACCTCGGCCTCTGCAGGGTGGCATGGCGCGAGGGGGCGCTTTGGGAAACAGTTGGTGGATTATTCGGTCTGGCCCTGCCTCTACCCCTGGACACCGCACTGCCTCTTGCAACCTGCCCTGCTGCTGCCCTTGCCTCCCCCTCTGAAGACCTTTCCTCAGTAGGCGTAGCAAACCAGGTGGGGTCAGTCACCTCATCGTCCTGCTGCTCTTCCTCCGAATCCTCTGTGCGCTCCTCCCTCGGACTTACTGCCCTTACTACTACCGCACTGATAGACAACTGTGTCTCATCGTCATCGTCCTCCTCACCCACTGAAAGCTCTTGAGACAGTTGACGGAAGTCCCCAGCCTCATCCCCCGGACCCCGGGAACTTTCCAAAGGTTGGGCATCGGTCACGACAAACTCCTCTGGTGGGAGAGGAACCATTGCTGGCCATTCTGGGCAGGGGCCCGGGAACAGTTCCTGGGAGTTTGCCTGCTCCTCAGAATGTGTCATTGTAATGGAGTGAGGAGGCTGGGAGGAAGGAGGAGCAGCAGCCAGAGGATTCAGAGTTGCAGCAGTGGACGGCGCAGAATTCTGGGTGGTCGATAGATTGCTGGATGCACTTTCTGCCATCCACGACAGGACCTGCTCACACTGCTCATTTTCTAATAAAGGTCTACCGCGTGCACCCATTAATTGTGAGATGAATGTGGGGACGCCAGAAACGTGCCTCTCTCCTAATCCCGCAGCAGTCGGCTGCGTTACACCTGGATCAGGAGCTCGGCCTGTGCCCACACCCTGACATTGGCCTCCGCGTCCTCGCCCGCGTCCACGTCCTCTAGGCCTACCCCTACCCCTCAGTATGCTGTATTACCAGTAGTGCAGAAACAGAATGCTGTAATTAAATGTGCCGCTTATTGGCCTGTGGTTGGAGGCTGACTTCCCTTACCGAACGCATAGCAGAGCCAGGAAACAATTTTGCGCATGCCTGTAGTGAGACGTAGGTGCGTATGACTGAGCTAGTGGAATTCACAGCGCAGAAGCGGTCAAGTGGCCAAAGGCCAGTAGTAGGCCTTAAGTATTTTGCTTCTATTTTTTTAAAATGCTGAGCTGATACAGCAGACAGATACTGTAGGCAGCGTATAATATTATGTATACTGTTTCCTTCTGGCGGGATGACGGCGCTGATGTAACAGAGACAGCAGATCCAGGAAACAATTTTGCGCAAGCCTGCTGTAACGCTTAGCTGCGTATTAATTAGGACTACTACCCCCAGCAGATAGATACTGTAGGCAGCGTATAATATTATGTATACTGTTTCCCTCTGGCGGGATGACGGCGCTGATGTAACAGAGACAGCAGATCCAGGAAACAATTTTGCGCAAGCCTGCTGTAACACTTTGCTGGGGGTAGTAGTCCTAATTACTATGCAGCTGATACTGTAGGCAGCGTATAATATTATGTATACTGTTTCCCTCTGGCGGGATGATGGCGCTGATGTAACAGAGACAGCAGATCCAGGAAACAATTTTGCGCAAGCCTGCTGTAACGCTTAGCTGCGTATTAATTAGGACTACTACCCCCAGCAGACACGCAGTAAACTGAAGACGGTCACAGGCAGCCCAAATATAATATTTTTCCCCAATTTTTTGGAAAAAGCCCACTGCCTATATAGCCTAAATATCTCTTTCCCTGCCTCACCAGTACTGGCCCTATACTCTGTACAATGACTGCAGACTGCGGACGCAATGCTCTGCACGCCCGATATACAAAAAAAAAAAAGTGCAACACTGCTAAAAGCAGCCTCAACAGTACTGCACACGGTCAGATGTGGTCCTAAGAAGGACCGTTGGGGTTCTTGAAGCCTAAACTCACTCCTAACGCTCTCCCTATAGCAGCTCCGGCACCAGCAGCACTTTCCCTGATCTCTGTCAGAATGCATCTGTGGTGAGCTGTGGGAGGGGAGAATTTATATACTCAGGTGACACCTGATCTCGCCAGCCACTCACTGCAGGGGGGTGGTATAGGGCTTGAACGTCGCAGGGGGAAGTTGTAATGCCTTCCCTGTCTTTCTATTGGCCAGAAAAGCGCGCTAACGTCTCAGAGATGAAAGTGAAAGTAACTCGAACATCGCGTGGTGCTTGCCTCTAGTAACGAGCATCTCGAACACGCTAATACTCGAACGAGTATCAAGCTCGGACGAGTACGTTCGCTCATCTCTACTCACAAACTATAAATAAATAGATAAATGTAGATCTCAGATTTGAAAGCTGACTTACTGTGGAACATCAGAAAATATCCCAATAATGTCTCTATATTCGTAGATAGAGGGTGGCTATTCAGTGATTGGCGAGCCGCAGGCAATTATTCTGCGGCAAGCCCTCTCCAAGTGCTCATGTCTATTGCAACAGCCCAAGGGGTAGGTAAACCTCCCAACACTTTTAAGATAATACCTCTGTGCATTTAGCCTGTTGGCCCTGTAATTATTGGGTCACTCACTCTGGTTTCGAAGTGCCTGGTATGGAGAGTCCTCAACTAGGAGTGCTTGACATTAGGTTAGTTGTAGATCACCCCCAACAGTGATGTTGCATAGAGGGTTTCTCTCAACCAGTCTATGGCTGCTTTTAATTGAGTGTTTTTCCTTATGCAGATAAACTCTATTCCCAGCTACTAGGCTGATCATGGAAAGTAGTTTAAAATGCAAGGTTCATGATTTAAAAGTTCACGGTTCAACACATTTCTTGGTTTGCACAATTCAACAGGACCCCAGTCGTTTGTCTGCATTTAAGATGTCCTCAGGTAGATCAGATAGGTAGATTCTCTTTATATTCTATACATTCCTCTATCCTGTAGTCCACAAATCATAAGTCCTATTTGAGTTGAGATGAGGAGTATGCCCCTGACCTTAGCAACAGGATATTCTCTATACCTTTGAATACCGAGAAAATACATAAACCTAACTAGACCTCCTAGGGCCCCATCTTCCCTAAAAGTCTTATTTAAGCTACTCAGAGACAATACCCCAGTATATAGATTAGAGAGGAGAGTAACAAAGCCGTCAGCCCTAATGGTTGACTGGCAGCTAATGTCACATGGGACACATGATTTGTGGACCACAGGATAGAGGAATGTATGCATAAAAGTCTTTAGGGCTTGTTTCCATTATGAGAGTGCCTGTTGAGTGCCACATGCCTGTACCACTTTTTTCGATACTTCGAGGGATAATGCTCATTGCAACGAGGATTAATTCATTAAGTCGCCTGCAAGAACTGACCACTTCTTAAGGGCATATTCTCAGGAGTGAACACTTCTAAATATAAAGGTGAGTTTCCTCGCTAGTATGTTCTGTAACTTGATCCCAATGTAGCCTCAAGTAGCGTTTACCATACCTTCCCATTGCAGCAAACAAGCAAGTCGTATTACCCATCAAAATAAAGTTCAAAATATTTTGCAGGTCGACAATCTATTAATTCAATCAGGTTAATTCTCAACATCCACAATTTTAAGTGTGCCTTAAAGACACATTTTTTTAGGGAGGCCTACCATATTCCGTAATCTGAACTCTTCTCCATTTCCAACGCTCTTATATTTCTCCTTGGAAACCTAACCCCCCTTCACCCCACTATATCCTTCATACCCTAATGCACTTTATAATGTATATACACAAATACCAGTTGGTAATGGCTCATATTGGTTTATTTATACTACCTTATTAATACTGCCCTATTGATAAGAGATTGGTAGTATTACTGGATGTCATGATGCCAGGAGTTCCGAACAGTGATGCTGCAGCCTCTGATTGGCGGGCGGTGGTCACCTGACTTCTGCTGTCAGCAGAGAATGGGACAACTGCTGTACCTGCAATGCTGGATCGGCGGGGCTGAGGATATATAACTATTGTTGTATTTGATATTTTCACACATCTGCACATGCCATTAAATTTCTAAAAAAAATAACTGGGCAACCCATTTATAATGCGTGTTATGTCTAATTTTGTCCATGTTTCCTCTAATTTGTAAAGTGATGTGGAATATGTTGGCGTTATATGAATTTATACTGCCAGCACTGATGGACAGTGTTAAGTAGCGGCATGCCCCACTGATAAGAGATTGATACTACTACTGGAATTTTTTAATGTATTTACTGCATTTTTCAGCACAGTGAAGTTTTACCAAAAAATCCTCCTGCATAGTGATTTTATAGGGAATACATATTTACTAAACCCGACAATTCAGGGCAGTACAGAGATCCTCCTTAACAGGGGTTTCCATTCCCTAATATATAAGTCCTATTCTTGTCCCATTTTTAGACATATTAGCAGATGTATGCAGACTCTCATACAAAAGTGCCCGGCTGCCGGAGGCGCCATTTTCACCATATTCTCTAGGCAGATCTTGTTTTCCAACATACAAAGGAAATACACATCACTTCTAATAGGGAACCAGACAGAAATTGCAAAGTTATTGAGGAACGTTTATATTTCTTAGCGAGAGAATCACCCAGTATATTTACATACCTACATTATTACAGAACGTGCAATTTTAAATGTAATTGCAACTTTATTAATTTGGGAATTGGGTGTTTTATTGATTTTAATCATCATTTTAAAAGTTATACAATTTTCAATATCACCCCATCCGCCAAGTGCATTGTGAAATGAGCCCTACTGTAATGCATTGTGCACAATCGGTGTGAGACTCTCAGCTGTTTCATGAGAACTTGGCACATTGCCCAAGTCAAGGTAAAGCAAAGTGACATTCAGAATCCAGGATACACACCTACAATTGTCACTGAATGACAATGGCTCCTGTGACCTTACCTTTTATTGGCCTCTTGTGTCTTTTTTCTCACACTAGAGTTGACCATATTCTACTTTAATAGTTAATAGTATTTTCATACTACATATATATTTTTATATACAGTATGTGAGGAATAGCATATACAGATGTAGTAATTGTAACATGACTGGCGCAGCATGACAACTCCATTAATGTGTTAAATATCAAGTTAACATTTGCTACATCTGTATATCATAAAACACACTATTCAGCGGTAGTCCTCCTACCACATTATGCAGGTCGTGTAGGTAGGCCTTAATTCTCTCAACGGGCTCCATATTACACTCAGTGTTCAATGTTCTTTGCTTGCAGTGGGGAAGTTAAAGCAACACTCTGGCTTCAGGACAAAATTTTGTCTTGAGACTGAAGAAGATGGGATATATATATATATATATATATATATATATATATATATATATATATATTTATTATCTGCAATCTGCCGGTTCTGGATCTCATTTCTTGCCCTCCAAGATAGCCACCACAATCTTTTGACTATCTAATACTCACTGTGCACTGCTCTCTGATTGGCCAGCACTGATCACATGAGCAGCCCTGGCCAATCAGAGAGTAGTTATAGTGCTTGGCAGTCTAACACTACCAATGTACTGTGGGGATTAGGTAGTCTTAAAATTTCATTGGCCATGTTGGATGGCAAAAAAATGGACCGAACGATCAGAGGAGAACTGTAGGTAATATACCCCCTCTGGGACAGGGGGTATGATAATGGCATGGCAATCATGCTGACTGACAAAAACTTGAAGGCGGCGGTAAAGAAAAATAAGAGCTCATTGAAAGTGCTGATGTAATCAGTATCTTTGACACACGTATCTGGTCTGTATGGACAAACAAGCTGAAGTTTGTAGAGAAACCGATCAAACATACTTGTAGATACTGGAGCAATGTGAAATTGTAAAGAAGTTCCATTAATAGAAGGTTTTGACATGTTCAAATATTTTCAATGTTTCCCATTTTATTTACCATCTAACAATTGTCAAGAATGATATCGAAATCCATTTCTATTGAACCGTGAAGACATTTAGGGGGGCAGGCTGAGACTCGTCTTATGTCCCTTCCAAGTTTTTGGCCCAGCTGTTTCTCATGCTTACTAGATATTAGTCACTATACAATTTACTGAATGTATACAGTAATTGCTTTGGCATGTAAATCACATATTTTACATTACACAGATGTATCTTACCGCAATGGTTTACGGTTATTTGCATATGAACTCAAACACCATTAAGAAGAATGTACAGAGGTCAATGAGAAGACAGAAACTGAATATTTGTCACATATTAGATATGGAACCTTGTTTAAGTCGAAAGTCTCATTCATTCAATTGACAATGTTTGAACAGTTGCCAAAAAAAGAAGTGAATGCTTGGAAATTACATTCATAACTAATAAAATGTGGTCTGGAAAGCACAAGTCAAAAGTCCTGACCTTAACCCTAACAAGATGCTGTGGCATGACTTGAAGAGGGCTGGGCACACAAGGCATCCCAGAAATAATGATGAACTGAAACACATTTGCAGGGACAAATGGTCCAAAATTCCACCTCAACAATCTGCAAATCTTATTTGCAGCTACAGAAACATTTGGTGGAGGTGATTGCTGCTACAGGGGATCTACAGGTTGTTAATTTCAAGGATTCACTTTTCCCCTGCACTGTAAAGTTATAATAGTATCATACATTGAAATGGAAATATCATGATTAGGTTGGTTAGATGGTGGAAAAACAAGGAGTTCAGTTTTTGAAAGCCTTTTGGGTGCTTTTACACAGAACATTGTATCGTTCGCTCATGCCCTTCACAGCATAGAAACCCTTAAAATATAATCTTCCTTAATAAATTGTATTAAAATCTTTTAGGGCTGAAGACTCACAAACATAAATAAACAGATAAATCTAGATCTCAGATTTGAAGGAAGACTAAAGGTCCATTTACACGGGACGACTGTCGGGCAAACTATGCCTGACACTTGTCCCTGTGTGTCCGGCATCCCGCGCTGTCACACGGTAGCTACTGGTGCTGGTTCGCTCACGGAGCGGTCAGCAGGAGGGCCCGGCAATAAGCTCATTGTTTATGCTGCATAAACGATGGACAATGAGCTCATCGCTCCTCGTTTCAGTTTAAACAGCAGCCGTTCAGTAGTGAACGGCCGCTGTGTTATGTCAATAGAGGGGGGCGGGGGAGCGAGAGGAGAGGAATCTCCTGCACTGCCCTGCCATCCTGCTGGCCACTCCGTCAGTGTAAGTGGACCTTTACTGTGGTACGTCATGATGTACTTCCGATCGTTCAAGGTTTTAACAGCCAATATTAGAGCACTTTGTGGGTGAGTCAAAACCCACATTTGTTCTGCCAGAAGCCAATTGCAGAGCCTTTTGTGGTGCACAAAACTACACCCTGGCAATCGCCACTCCCTTCAAGTCTGCAAATGACTGGACAAAGGCTGTTTAGATGAAATGAAATTCAAACACTGAACGATAATTTTTATGCCTGCAGAAAATGAATGACGAATAGAGATGAGCGAGCATACTCGTCCGAGCTTGATGCTCGTTCGAGTATTAGGGTGCTCGAGATGCTCGTTACTCGAGACGAGCACCACGCGGCTCCATTGAAAGCAATGGGCTGCCGGCGAGCGCGGGATGAATTTTCGGGAAGGGCTTAAAAATATAAGCCCTTACCTGAAAATCATCCTAAAATGTGTAAAAAGTAAAAAAAATATACATAATCACCTTGTCCCGGCAGACGGAGTTCAGCCGCGGCCGGCCGGCAGTTCTCCTGAACTGCTGTGAGTAGTATTCAGCAGCCGGGGATTTAAAATCCCCACCTGCTGAATGAGCTGCCTCTGATTGGTCACAGCCTTACCAATCAGAGGCAGCTCTCACTCACCCATTCATGAATTCATGAATGGGTGAGTGAGTGCTGCTTCTGATTGGCTCAGGGCAGGGACCAATCAGGGGCAGCTCTCAGCTGTCATTCAGCTGAGAGCTGCCCCTAATTGGTCCCTGCGCTGAGCCAATCAGAGGCAGCACTCACTCACCCATTCATGAATGGGTGAGTGAGAGCTGCCTCTGATTGGTGAGGCTGTGACCAATCAGAGGCAGTTCATTCAGCAGGCGGGGATTTTAAAACCCCACCTGCTGAATACTACAGAAAGCAGTTCAGGAGAACTGCCGGCCAGACGCGGCTAAACTCCGGCTGCAGCGGAAAGGTGAGTATACGTTTTTTTTTATTTTTACACATTTTAGGATGATTTTCAGGTAAGGGCATATATTTTTAAGCCCTTCCCGAAAATTCATCCCACGCTCGCCGGAAGCCCATTGCTTTCAATGGAGCCGGCTGTATTGCCGGCTCCATTGAATTCAATGGGCCAACATCGTTCTGCTCTGCCACAGCTGTTACAGCTGTGGCAGAGGAGAACGATCTTTATGCTGACAGTGCGCGGGGGGGTCCCACTCTTGCCACTATTGTGGCTTAATAGTGAGACCTCGGAGCCTGAAATGCAGCCCTGCATGTTGCTCCTCGCCTGCCCTATCCATTTCTGTGTTTTTTACATGACTTTGGTGATTTGCTAAGATTTTCACAAATGAAAACCTTAGCGGAGCACCAGTCATATACAAAAATGCTCGAGTCGCCCATTGACTTCAATGGGGTTCATTACTCGAAACGAACTCTCGAGCATCACTGAAAGTTCGACTCGAGTAACGAGCACTCGAGCATTTTGGTGCTCGCTCATCTCTAATGACGAACAATGAGTGAATAATAATCGTTTTGTGTAAAAGGTCATCTAAGTAGTCAAAGGTCATTAGCAAAATGGAGTGCCTGGGTAGCGAGGTAGACAGAGATAAGGGAGGAGCTATAGGGTGGTGCAGCACTGGGGAGAGCTTTATGGATGAGAGTGAGGAGTTTGAATTGTATTCTATAGTGGATGAACAACCAGTTTAGGGGCCGGCACAGGGTGGGGGCATCAGTGCAGCGGTGGGATGAAAAGCGTAGCCTGACACTGCATTTAGGATAGATTGGAAAGAGGAGACTTTGATAAAGGAAAGAATGATCAGTGGTAAATTGCAGTAATCAAATTGAGAATCTTTCAGGGTAACAAGTTTTTTTTCCCCACAATAAGAAAGGGGCAGATTCTGGAGATGCTTTTGAGGTGCAGGTGACATGAGGGTACAAGTGACTGAAGATAGGGAATGAAGCAAAGATCAAAGTCAAATATGACCCCACGACAGTGGGCATGTGCCTAAGAGGTATGGTGATTTTAGGAGGAATAAAAGAGGAATGGTACAATGATGCACTACCATTATTTTATGGGGAATGCAAGTATTCACTAAAACAGTTGGAGCTAACAGGTCTTCTGTAAAAAGGCGCCACTTAAGTCCTATTAACATCTGTGTTGGGGATTCAGTTTTCTGCTCTGCTTCATCAAACGGTTAAGTTTTTTGACAGAACTGAACAGCCCTAAACAGACCCTATTGACTATAATGGGGTCCATTTAATTTAAGTCAACCTGTCCAGCAATTTACTGGACAAAAAAGTCCTGCATGGAGGACTTTTTTTATCCAACATTTTATGCCAGATCTACAACGGAAACTCTGAACAGAGCTCCTGGCCCAGTTCTGAAGATGTACCACATGGCACTAGCAAAATAATGTTGCTCAAAATGCTGACTTACGTACCATATTATGTGCTTGAAATATATGGGTACATTTGATATCTTACTGTACATATATATATTTACTAGCATTTACTTCCTCCCACGAAGTCAGTCTTACTTTGGACTGGAGTTGTGATTCTTGGAAGAAGCAGTGGAAGAAAGTGTACCTGGTGTGAGGGTTTAGCATTTAGGATCGGTAGCAACCTGGGCATAAGCAGTCAGAGACAGTGACACTTGCGATAAAGTCTTTAGTCCAGGCTTTGCCTGGGTTTATTTCCAAGCAAACAAAACGAAATACAGGCCTTAACATCAGGCAAACACAAAGTAAATCCTGCTCGTCTGAGCACTTACTAAACATGTAGCGTCCCTGTCTACACAGTGGTAACAAAAATGGCTCCTGCACACAGCCAGCCAGGCCTCTCAGACCTGCAAAGGTCTCAGCTCTCTCTCTGGCTCTCAGCCAGATGCTCTCTCTGGCTCTCAGCCAGACGCTCTCTCTGGCTCTCAGCCAGACGCTCTCTCTGTCTGGCCCTGTAGGCCCAGGCTTTATAATGCCTGGTACCAGCCCCACCTGGTACGTGGGAGTGACCATCCCACCCTTCAGTTTGGTCACTCCAGGAAAAGCCGGCCTGGATTATGCGGCTTGGAGCCACCTACTCACTACAACGTGTTAGTGGCTTAATGCCACCAACACTAAACTGCCGGCTTCCTCCACCGAGCCCAGGCCGCTCGGTGGCACGCATCTGCCCAAGCGCTCCCCAACGCCTCATAGGAGAGCATCCTAGGCGAAATGTAACGGCCCTCCAGCACTTTGCCGGTCACTGTCTCACACTGGGCAGGGGCGTAACTATAGGGGGTTGCAGGGGATGCGAATGCACCCAGGCCCAGGAGCCTTAGGGGGCCCATAAGGCCTATCTTCTCCATATAGGGAGCCCAGTACTATAGATAAAGCATTATAGATGGAGGGGCCTGTTACAGATTTTGCATTAGGGCCCCGAATCTTCAAGTTACACCTCTGTACCTGGGGTATAGGAAAGCAAGACGCTGGACAAGTATTGCATGGGAGATCCCAAACTGTCATGGAAGTGCACGACCCGTCAGGCCTGTTCTGCCAATAATAAGAGCTACAGTTTATATTTCCAAAGCAAACCATGTTGAGCAAGATACCAGACCCCCACAATGAGGAGATTTGGCATGGCTAATATATTATCCTAATACATTATACTGTAATATGTGCTCTATCAGGTTTTATTGCGTGCAGTGGCATTTTTTACATAACTTCTGTACGTATTAAAGTATGTTGAGCGTGCCAAACACAAGTCATTATAGAAGACAAGTTATAACCCAATGCATTTATTACAGGAATGTTCGTCACAATTGTCTCTTTCAGTGCGAAAACTCCCAAACTTCAGGCATTTCAATGCTCAGAGACTCATTTAAATACTTATTAATTAGGCGCCTAATGAGGAAATCCACTTGTTCTACAGCACATCCTGTTGGCACTGCAGTTGAATTTAGAAATACTGTACATACCCTTTAGCAAATGGTAAATGCGCAAATTGTCATAACATGCAATGTAATACAACATCCTATGTAAAACGTGTCCTTATAAAGTTTTGTGTAGAGGAAACAAATGCAAATATATGGATTCCACATTAAAGACAATGCATGCCACAATGAAGTCTTCAGGTCAAACTGAATGTCTATACGGTCTGTCTATATGACGGCTTCGTACTATATGAATGGTTGCTCAATGCTTCCAGTTTATACGTACTTATAAATGTGCCTGCTCATCTTGATTGCATCGGACACATTAGCCATTAATGCTTAAGGCTGGATTCACACGACCGTATATGGGCTCGGTTTTCACGCCGAGCCGATATACGTCGTCCTCATCTGCAGGGGGGAAGGATGGAAGAGCCAGGAGCAGGAACTGAGCTCCCACCCCCTCTCTGCCTCCTCTCAACCACCTTTCTGCCCCTCTGCACTATTTGCAATGAAAGGAGGCGGGACGGGGTGGGCCTAAGTGGCCCGCAGAGGGGCGGAAAGGAGGCAGAGAGGGGGCGGGAGCTCAGTTTCTGCTCCTGGCTCTTCCATCCTCCCCCCCTGCAGATGAGGACGACGTATATCGGCTCGGCGTGAAAACCGAGCCGATATACGTTCGTGTGAATGCAGCCTAAGGGCGACTTCAGACGGGCGTATCTGCACACGCAATACGCAGAGAATAGAACCCATTAATATCATTGGGTTCATTCTTATTTCCTTTTTTTGCACACACAAAAAAAGCACCTGCTCTATTTTGTGCGCATTTGTGCACCAAAGGGCCCCATAGAAGTCTATGAGGGGTGCACAAATGATCACACAATAAGCAATAGGATGCGTGAAATACAACGCAAAACTGCTGGGAAACAAAAGCCCATGTGAACATGCTCTGCGTATTGAAAAAAGTAAAATGCGCTGATATACACGCAAAAGTGCCTCATTCATGGCGCAAATTTGTTGCGCTTAGGCACAGGCAAAAACGCATACAACTGTATGAGGGATGCCTAAAGTGACCCTCCGGACACACCACATTTTCTGACTGCCTCATGTAGACTGGTCATTAGTCTAAGGGCTTAAGCAGATGGGCGTGATTTCCATGGTTTCATTTTCATCTTCGGGATTCTCTCGCTTTAATACTTAAGGACTTGCCCTATCTTTCTGGGCAGGACCCATCTTCCCGCATTTTTTTTCAAACTCGTGCGCAATAGTGCCGACTTTGAATAGTCACTGGTTCATGCACTAATACACTCCGAAAGAAACTGGCGCACTTGCGCATGCGGCAGCTTGAAGCCGCCCTAAGATACTATACCTGCTGTCCACATGACAGCACTGACTAGTCAGATCAGCATGTACTGTCTTAGACTACCAAGGCATGCTATGTAAAGTGTGCATAGGATATGCAAAACAGCTACGTCTGAGTAGATGAGATCCCATCATGCGGCTGCATCACTGACTCCTTTACCCAGATATGCCATGAATCCAGCCACTGCTTTTGCATCTTGCATGTAAACCTTTACCAATAACCCAAATGGAAGGTCAGGGTGGCCATCAGTGAGTACAGTAGCTCATATGTTTCTTTATGACCATTTTATGGATGCTCTTTGGAGAAGCAGCTGTCCATATGCCCTTTTAGAGACCATGTTCTACTATCCAAAGTGAAGAAACACCCAAATAGAGCAGCACCTATGGGCACCATGTATTACGCTGCATGCGCATATATTAGTTGTGTTTGGCCAGAAGTTTTATGCCTGAGAAAGAACCAACTAACATGTCCACAGTCAGAAAAAGACTGCTTGCAGAGATTTCTATCCGATGTGGAGGGACATCCAACATCACAACGGATGTACCAGATGCCATGACTGATCCCAAAGAAATCTATAGGATCAGCTATGATCATCAGTTTATTTCTTTTGGTATAGTAATGAAATGGCAGTGGGAAGAAAAAACGGACATACGGGCATATGGAACCCAGCATAACATTAGTGCTTCAAACGTGTACTCCATCTCATTGTCAGGGTCTACAGGAGCCAAACTTGTGGAGATCGTGTGATTACTGGGTGTTATTTTTAGTTGAGACAACCCCTTTAAAGGGAACCTGTCACATTAAAAATGCAGTCCATTCTACAAGGATCATGTTATAGAGCAGGAGGAGCTGAGTAGACTGATATATGGTTTTGTTAGAGAAGATTCAGTTTACCTTGTATTTTATTCACTCGAAGCTCTGCTCAGTCTGAGTTTAGAGGTCCAGTGGGCGGTCCTATCAGTAACTGATAGTCATACACATCCCGCCCACTGGACCTCTAAGCTTAGAGCAAAGATTTAATTGAATAAAAGGCAAGTTATACTTCAACTTTTCCAACAAAACTTTATATCAGTCTACTCAGCTCCTCCTGCTCTATAACACGATGCCTGCAGAATGGACTGCATGTTCAATGTGACAAGTTCACTTCAAAGAATTCTGTCCCAGTATCTTTATTACTTTTCACGGTATTGGTAAAAAAAAAAAACATCTATTTTTCCTTTTACAATACAATCAATTACTCTAGGAACACGTGTGTGAAATAACTCTACACATAAGCCAATCAATGTGGAAAACCACTTGGACTCTACAACAATATTCATTTATATGAAAGCCACAAACTCCACTTTAGACTCTGCCAGCGATTCAAATAAGCAGAGTCAGCATTTTGGAAATGTGCTCTAGCGTCTCATGTTTATCCTCGGATGTATTCAGTAAAGAGCAGCAGATGTCTGATTGCCGTACAGTCCGTTAATTGCTTTAGAAGTGAAGGAGAACTAAGATGAGAACAGGGAGGGAGACTTCCTGACACTTGTTTTGGAAGCTCTGAGAAAGTTTTCTTGCAGGAATTCCAACTCTTTTTCTGGGGTTCAATACAAAAACAGGAACAATAGTGCGAACACAAGGCCGGGCACGCCCAGGTTATGTGCGGAGAGATCCAGGCTTTCAGTGAGCGGGTATTTGCTACTACTATATATCTAAACTGGTGATCACATGACTTGTTTTGTAAGCAAATATCATTGTAACTTGACAATAACTGACCTCCCCTGATAAGGACTACATATTATTTTGCAAAACAAAAATAGATACAAATTTGCTTTGAAGCGCCGCTCCCGGCATTGACAAATAAGCCTGTCCGACCAGCTTCTTTACCTACCTGATGCACATTGTGTATTAGTATGTATCATTAGTCTAAGACATTACACCTGCTTTGGTTAACCAGTGATGTCCATATGGGAAGCATTGGTCACTCAGATCACCATGTAGTGTCTTAGATTACCAATGTGCAGTGTACATCAGGTAGTCAGAGAAGCGGTTTGGCCATCTTATTTGCCCAGAACCGGAAGGTCATTTTAAAGGGGGCTAAAAAAAAACTCCTTTGAAAAGAGCTGTACAAATATAAGAGGGATCATATTTATCTCACCCCATCCTCCGTAGCTCCTGTTCTTCCAAGACCAATTGCTGGCGAACAGAGGGCCTAGAATTCTCGCAGCAGGACCCGACCCGAGCCCCTGCAGGGATCAGCACGGCACTCACCTGCTCCCGTGGCTCCGGCTCTGTGAGAGCAGAGCCAGCGGCCGGGGAGTGACATTTCTGTGCCGGGCTCTCAGAAATAGAGTATGCCGTGATTTGTTTTCCGCGCAAGATTTCGTGCAGAACAAATCGCGTCAGTCTGCATAGGATTGCATTTTCTAATGCAATCCTATGGCAGCTTCCACGGGCAAAAATTCTGCGGGAAATCCCACCGCGGAATTTCCGCCCGTGTGCAGGAGGCCAAAGACAGAAAGAACATACAAACTCTATGAAGATGCTGCACTTGGTCCGATTTGAACCAAGGACCCCAGAACGGCAAGGCAACTGTGCTAACCACAGAGTCGTTGTGCATCAAAAATGACAGGTCCTCACTAAAGGGGTTGTCCAGTTACCGGACAACATTACCCCTACACCAAAAACTCTGTTAGAAAAAAAGCAAAAGGAGCTGTACTTATCTCTCCTCTGTAATGGGGATCCAGCTCTGTAACTCTGCCGTCCTCCCAGTGTTTGTTATGAAAGATTATGCCACAGGAAGTCACCTAATTGCTGCAGCCAGAGGCATCACTGTTCTGAGCTCCTGGCATCATGATGCCCAGGATGTGAGCGCTGGTGCCAGGAGAATGGGCGGTAAGTGTAGAGGTCAGGTGCATTTTTGTGACATCATCTCCAACAAACACTGGGATGACAGTGGGGCTATGGTGCTGATCCCCACAGTAGAGGAGGGGTAAGTACTGTTTTTTTTGTTATTCTTACAAAGTTGGTGGTACACGGGCAATGTTGTCTGGTAACCAGCAACCCCTCTAAGGCCCAATGCCCACGGACGGATTATCGCTGCGGAATTTACGGTCAGACACCCGCCACAAATTCCGCAGCAATGTCCGCCCATAGACATGCAATGTTAAATGATTCTCTCCTGCCCATGAGTGGAAATCAACTGCGATTTTCCATTTGCAGGGGAGAATCGCAGCATGTTCTATTCCACACGGACAGCTTCCATTACAGTCAATGGAAGCCATCCATCTTGCAATACTTCCGCAGTGAGCACTGCGGAAGTACCGCGAGAATCCACATCACAGCCGGCACGTCATGCGCTGCACTGTGCATGCTCGTCGGCTCGCCGACCAAGACACTTGTGGCGTATCCGGAGAGGTGAGTATGGGGTCTCTGAGGGGCCGGGTCTGATTTCTCAGGCGGAATCCGACCCGGCCGTGGACATGAGGCCTAAATCTAATTTATTTCAATATATAGGTTTCTATGTATGCAGTTATTTTTCTGTTATTGAAAATTGATGTCAACCATTTGTTTAGAGCATGAGTAGGGGTCCCAGTTCCTTGGCCACAACCACTAAAAGAACCTTCTTATAGTAACATAGTATGTAAGGCCGAAAAAAATACATATGTCCATTCAGTTCAGCCTATTACCCCCCAATGTTGATCAAGAGAAAGGCAAAAAAAAAAAACCGAATGAGGTAGAAGCCAATTTTTCCTCATTTAGGGGAAAAATTCCTTCCAGACTCCAATCTGGCAATCGAAATAATCCATGGATCACCGACCCTTCTGAAGCTATTAATGATTATAACATATAATATTGCATCGCTCAAGAAAGGCATCCAGAAGATATCAGACATCCAGAAGATGAAGAACACGTCCAGAAGACAAAAGCCACCAAGAAAGACGTCAGAAGACACAATGAAGATTTTTAAGCTAATTCTTTAATCAGTTAACCACGACAGAAAAAAATACAGGAGTTATACACAGTAAAAAAATGTTTTCCCTATTTCTTGTGTAAACTCGTGTTATCATCCGGTACTTGACAACTGTTGACACATTATAATACAATGTCCTGTTTTTTGGGTTTCGACTGAACATCACAATAGGACACACTGTGTAGGAGAAGAGGTTATAAAAATATCAGCGTGCTAGGAGCAACACATCACTAAGAAGTATAAAGTTAGTGAAATCCGAGCGATGACCTGCAGTGCTTCTCAAACCCTTTAAGCTGTGAGTTGGTGGTTCAGCTGTTAAGATTAAGAAGATATGATTCTGTTGGCAGCAATTCCCTGGTAACATGTTGTCTTGTCTCATGAAAAATTGTAAACTAGTCTAGCCTTTATGAGGGGTGTGCCAAAAGAACACGCCATTTTCAAATGCCCTATTATGGTATATGAACATCATAGAGTATTGTTCCCCGCTCGGGACCCTCCTCTATGACCCAGAAAGGAGAACTGTCAGTAAGAGCCACTCCTATTCTGGCGGACCTTCTGTAGTTCTCGTATTACATGACAGCCAACTACCACTGCCTCGAAAATGTGTGGCTGGCAAGGACGTCCAGTGACAAAATCAGCTGATTTCTGGGGATGCTGAGAGCAGAGCTCTGGGTGATCAACTCGTCAGTCCAGGCCAGGGGCATAACTATAAGGGATGCGGTTACACCTGGGCCCAGGAGCCTTGGGTGGCCTACAAGGCCTCTCTTCTCCATATAGGGAGCCCAGTACTATGAATAAAGCATTGTAGTTGGGGACCCTGTTACACATTTTACATTGGGGCCCGGGAGCTTCAAGTTTCGTCTCTGCTCCAGACCTTGTCTTCTGGGAGAGGTTGTGCCTGAGCTTGGTTCTGGTGCTGTAATTAGGTTAGGAGCATAGTTCTGGTACTGTTTACATGTACTAATCATAGATCTTTATTGATTTTGGTTCTAGTATTATATTCACTGAGCATAATTTTGATACTGTATTTTTCCTCTGAACTTGTTATACAGGGTGCCATTTCAGCCATGGTCAGTATAGAGAATTTGGTCTTGACTGTTGGCACCTCTCAGGCAGATAACTGCAGAAAAGTCAATTTAACTGGATGCATTTTCCTTGGCCGTTGCAAGGGTGCAGTGGGAATACTATAATCGAAAGTTGAAATTGCTAGACCAACTCCTATTTCCCTGCAGCATTGTGAATTCATCAACATTCGCTGCTTCAATCAAAGTTACAGAACAAGAAATTTCACTATGACATTTGGAGCTATCTTTCAAAAAGTCAACTTTTTAGACCAAGCTATTAATGACAAGTCATTCACCATATGGCTGTATAAATCACTACTGTTTGGCAAGATTAACTTACTGATTGTGAGGTTCACACAACTAATCACCATAATGAGGGGAGCACTAATTTTATCACTATACAGCATCCATACGGACATGGCACTTTCATATATGACCAGTGACCCCATTCACTTGGCTATTCTTCACACAACACCCATTCAGGTGCAAGTGTCCTGGACATGCAAAGAGCATATCAAGATCTTTCAGTGTTGTCAGGACATGTAAAGCTGGCTCTCGTTTGACTCCACCTTGCTCCTTGGTGCCATCTGACTTGTTTTTAAGTACATTGTACCTATGCAAGCAAACTAGATCCTATGTTCTCCACACTATGGACTCTATTTTGGCTCATTAATACAGCTATGTGTCTATTTCTCTACGGCCAGAATGTAAATAGGATAGCTGCTAAGAATTATATTAAACCAATTAACATGTTAAAAAGATATAAGGAAGAGAACTCACCTGGCGCCGGCGTGGAGGCACCCCTGTCAGGGAAAAGCACCCACCAGCCGGCACCCTCAATCCTGGTTAGCAGCAATACAACATCCCAAAACTTATTGTGCCCCTTAGGGCATCCAGTGATAAAATAAAGAGCCGCAGATATACCAAATTCTTGAGATTTGGGACTAATTATGGAGTACATAAGCAAAAGAAAATATACTGCGCTCATAAGAGTTGTAGATAGATGAGAAGGTTGAGTTTTGGGTATAGTCAAAATTAGGACTTCTTTAAAAGTTTTTAAATCCACAAACAGTAAAAAAAAGTCATTAGTACAGAGGGAACTATCAGAAAATGCAACGCGTTTCGGCACTAAGTGCCTTTTTCATGCTTGAAAAAGTTTACGAGCTCCGAAACGCGTTGTTTTTTGACAGTTCTCGCTATATTAATAACTTTTTTTTACTGTTTGTGGATTAAAAAAAAAACTTTTAAAGAAGTCCTAATTTGGACTATACCCAAAATTCAGCCTTCTCATCTATCTACAACTCTTATGAGCACAGTATATTTTCTTTTGCTTACCTATTTCCTCCGCAGTGTCTCTATAAATAATCTTACATCACTGCAGAAATACATTTTTGACACTTACAGAATATGGCGCCTGAGATGAAACTATCTTTCTTTTGGGAGGCAGCTATAACAGGTGAATAGGAAAATTTGACTAATATTGTACATGTAGCTTATGCTGTACATATAAAGCTAGAATGAACACCTCAAAGTGCTGTCAAGCTGTAAAAGTCACTGCTGTCATAATGAACCCTCTTGGTTGGGATTATGGAAGGTTGCGCACGTTGTTTGGTTCATAAATCTGGTCTTTACTGACCTCTAGAGGCCTGTGTTACGTGAGTCATAAAACGCTTCACGGGCAGGAACATCAGACAGCATACATATAATAGTATATGCACAAAATCATTATGGACCAGATACAACTTGTATCAGATTAGCAATATTACAAATGCAGACATATCTGAATTTTTAGATTAGCATCTGCTATTTTGCATTATTTTGTTAACTTGTATCCACTCTGGTGGATCGCAAAACAGTAGTCATATTTGGGAAATATGACTTCATTTTGGAATGTTCTTTCATTGCTGGCAACGGTGCCAATACTCATAAATAGTGTCTGTAATTTCCAGCTGTGGAGGTGACATTTTGGCAACTGCATTCATTTTGGCCTTTAAGGCAAGGGCTCTTTTACAAATCGTTGGCTGACAAATCGTTCAGGTTGCTGCGATCAGCCAGGATCTGAACGATTGTCAGTCAGTATAAAGGCATGAACAGACTGGACGATGAATGATAATTCATTTGTTGTTCAATTTATGCATGCCCGTGTAAACATGTGGTCGTTCACCTAAGAATGGCGGCCTGTTTACTGTGATTGGAGGTAGGTCCGCGAGAACAATCCTAGCCCACTCTGGCTCCATTTACTGAGTGATGATCATCTGGACGATTGTCGTTAGGACCACTGTCAAGCATCTGCGCCCAACAGGTTGTCCCATGTAAAAGGACCCTAAGGCCGGGTTCACACGAACGGGTCGGATTCCGTGTGCGACATCCCCTGCGGAAGACCTGTGAATGATCTCGGAAGCAAATTGCGCGTGGTTGCGTATGCGTACGGTACTACGCATGACAGCACATCGTCTGTGCGGAAGATTGAACGCAAGCAGGGAATGACATCAGAAAGTTGTGCTAAAAGCCTTCAGAATAGGATACTGCTCTCTAGGCTTGGCTGGTTTATACTACTTTTTCAAAGGTAGTAAAAAGCACTTTAAAAAAAACAAACCACTGATTGTTGTGGAGGAAGAGGCCAGAAGAAAAAGGGGAGGTTGCAGACAGCAGGCTGGATGGTGTGTTGCTCCCCAGACTGTCCTGCTTTGTCTGCCTGCCAATTCCTGCTTTCTTTATACCATTTTTATCTGGTCTCCTAGTAACATGCGTACAAATCCACATCCATACGCAATGTTAATTGTGTATGCACTGCGAATTGAATGCATCCATAGAGATCAATGGAGCTATTACGCACAGAATCTGCAGTAAAATACAGCATGCTAAGATTTTTCTTCCACTCGTGGAATCCGAAATTCCTACCTGCAAGTGTGAGCAAAGCTTCGAAAGGCAGTGCATTTCAATGACTGTGTATTACCGCATATCATACGTGCAGACGGCAATTGCGGAATCCCTAATTCAAATGCGCTCATGTGAGACCAGCCTAATTGTTCTGCAGCTTTCTACTCTGGCTTTCTGGTTCAGGTAGCGGTTCAAGGTTGACTCAGCCTTCCATCCTTTCGAGGTCGGTAAAATCAGTACCCAGCTTACTGGGGGGTAAAAAGATGACTGAGGAAGGCAATTGCAAACCACCCAGCAAAAACGTCACCCGAGGAGCCAGTTATGACTTGCTGCTTGCACCAGGGGACTTTTCCTTGTTCTCCAGGCATCTCCCTCTGGCTAGTACTAGACACTTGCTCTCTGCCTCAACAAACTAGCGCTCTTTCCACTAGGTCTCCAGACCTATTCAGTCTGCACTGTGTCATATTTCCATACTGTGCTTACCAGCTGCATCACACAAGGGCAGCATGACCTGGCATCTCTAATACCCTTACTTTGCCCCTAACAGTATAGTATTCCTACAACACCACTCTGTAACTCTGCCTTGGGCTTCAACAGACTAATGTGTTTTTGCTAGTTTTTGCATGTGGGAAAATCCCACCTGTGAAACACAGAGAATAGAATCTATTGATTTCAATGGGTTCTTTCTCACCTTTTTTTGCTCCCGCTGTTTTCACGGGTGCAAAAAAGTAGGACCTGCTCTATTTTGTGTGTATTTGGACACCAAAGAGCCCCGTAGAGGTCTATGGGAGGTGCACAAACACTCCCATCAGCACGCACTGTTATGCGCTAAACGCTGCATATACCTGCGATAACGCGTGCAAAATACACTCGTTCACTGCTCAAAAAAATTGCACAGGAGCGAGTGTATTACGAAGTACGTTAATCTGTCGAAACCCTTAGGGCTTAAACAGGCGAACGTGTTTTTGTGCGCATGAAACTGACACCTGCAAAATGTGACAAAATGGGTTTGCTCACCTGAGCGTGTTTCTGGCGCATGAGAAAAGATAGGGCCTGCCCTATCTTTGTGTGTTACATAGAAAGCTGCTGAAGAAGTCTATGGCAGGTTAAAAAAAAGCAAGGGGAAGGGTGTGGCCTTTGGCCAGGGGCGTAACTATAGAGGATGCAGGGGATGCGGTTGCACCCGGGCCCAGGAGCCTTAGGGGGCCCATAAGGCCTCTCTTCTCCATATAGGGAGCCCAGTACTATGAATAAAGGATTATAGTTGGGGGCCCTGTTACAGGTTTTGCATTGGGACCCAGGAGCTTCAAGTTACGCCTCTGCCTTTGACCAACCCTTGTTCCTGCCAAAAATTCTCTCCATTGCGACGAGCGTATTTGCGCACATGTTAGTTTTTCGAAGCTCTTACAATGTTATTTCCCTCATTTTGCACCAGTAAATACACACATATATATACAATGTACTGTTACAAACAGCTATACAAAGGCATTTTCCAGAACTTTACATACTTTCAGGCTAAACCAATCAACTAATGTCTAAACACATTTCTAAGCCGAGTCAACAGAAGGCATTACGCAGGGCACCGTCCAACCTGGTTCGAAGTTGAGTCCTACATGTATTAGAGCACTACACCCGTTTAACCATATTAATGTCTGCCTGATTCCTAAAACAGAAGTCAGAAATAGTTTTTGTATAAAGCAAAGTACAGGAAAGGCAAAATGATAAACAAGACCATAAAAGCTGGAAATGCAATAATGTCATTAAACAAAGTTAAACCGCGTGTCCATAGATTTTTCATGTCTTCTTTATCAGTTTGGTAATATTTTTTGTCGTACAGCCTGGTTCTACAGTAGCAGCCTGAGCTATTGATTTCCACTCACTGCCAGTGTAATATGTGTGGTGATATCAGTGTCTTGGCATGCATTATACAAAGAGCAGAAGACAAATTGGTTTCTGTTAATGAGTCTACAAGAAGCCCATCCAAGTACTCCATCCCACATGATATGGTAAAAAAATGCTTAAATGATAGAAGCAAGAAGGACGGTTTAGTGAGATTTACCATGGAAGATATGAAGTCATTGGCTTCCAAGTGGTAGAAAAAATATTACTCATTGAACTATTAACATGATTCATTAATGCTCTTTATTAAATGTTGGCTTTAAAGGGAATATATCACCATTATTTTTTTTTACTAATTAAAACCAGATAGTGATCACAGATGTAAAATGAAAATAGAAGGTTGTGTGTGCAGGGTTGTATGTATAAAGTACAATATGGTTGATGCTGATTTTACACTCCATAAAAAAAGATAGCTAGGGGGCGACCTAATAACTATGCATAAATATATCAGGGAACAACACAGAGATCTCTCCCACTATCTATTTATACCCAGTACTATGACGGTAACAAGGGGGCATCCTCTGTGTCTAGAGGAAAGAAGGTTTCACCACCAACATAGAAAGGGGTTCTTTACTGTAAGAGCCGTGAGACTGTGGAACCCTCTGCCTGAGGATGTGGTGATGGCAAATTCAATAAAAGAGTTCAAAAGGGGCCTGGATGCCTTTCTTGAGCTTTACTATGCTGCATGTTATAGTCACTGATTACTTCAGAAGGGTCAGTGACCCGGGGATTATTCCAATTGCCAGATTAGATTCAGGAAGGAATTTTTTACCTTGTAGTGGCCCGGAGTTGGGGTGTCCGTAGGGTAGGTGCATGTCTGTCTCATGTGAACTGTTTTATGTATATATGTCTTGTGTGTGTGCTAATAAACGTTCTTGTGTCTTGTTGCCCCTTTCCCCTTAACCTGGGAGTTGTAGTTAGTCTCGTGAGGAGGAAGGAGTTAGTGAGAGGTGGAGTTAAAGAGAGAGAGTGCCGAGATGTGGTCAGTGAAGAAAGACGTGTTAGCGTGAGGCTGAAGCTGACTTATGCTTCTGCCCCCGCAGAACTGTTGGCTTGTCTCACACTCCGTGAGACATATGCCAAAAACGGGACTAAAACTTGAAGCAATAGCTTGTAGTAGTGCCAGGTGAGAAGTGTAGCTGAACTCCAAGGGAAAGATACAGGAGCGGTGAGGAAAATGCTGCATCAGGAGAGTACCCCTGTGGATCGTCTAATCAGATGACTTAGACTGAAGACACCTAGGAACGGGAAGGAAAGTGCCTCTTAACCCTTTCTAATCCACTGTCTGACTTCTGAAGACATTACAATTTAAGGCTGTACAGCTCTGATGTTGGAAGACGTCCATCGGGGTTCTCTTACTGTAGATTGGCAGCCTCTCTGCTGTCAGAGCCTATCCAATGTGTCACCTCATGCAGTACTGGCTTTAGCCAGCAGATAGTGCCATTGTATAATGGCAGGAAAAGAGTAAGCCCCCTAGGAAAAGAGGATACAAATTGGATTGGAAAGGGTTAAAGGGCCGTGTGAGAGTGTGTGTAACAGAGATAAATCTGAAGGAAGTCTGCTAGAAGTGTTGTGTCTGAACGGTCATCTTGCTGTGTTCTTGGAAAATCAAGGTTGGTTTTTGTGAGTAAAGGAAACCGTGTACCTCCGGTTTTGAAAACTAACTTTGTTTGTGGACTCTGTTATTTGCCAAAGAGTAACTATCTATGGGAAAAGAGGTACTAGCGTCACGTGACAACACCGTTGAAATTGATTACCACCATTAACATTTTACCTGTTCTGTTTCTGCATCTGCGCACGTGACCGAGCTAGGCCCCTGCCGCCATTTCCAGGGGAAGATCACAGAGCCACCTGTGACAACCATATGGAGAATATCCCCATAGTCTCCTCTGCAATGGCACGCATCAGGCTTGAGCGCTGCACCCTTAAAAGGGGAAAATTGGCTTCTACCTCGTTAAAGTTCTTTTGCCTTATTCTGGATCAACATTGGGGGTAATGAGCTGAACTAGATGGACATATGTCTTTTTCTGGCCTTACATACTATGTTACTATGTAAAAACACAACTTCTTTCACCATTTTTCATTTATTGGGACTGTTGTTGGGTATATCTGCCCAGTTATCAGTTTAGAAAACATGGAGCCTATATACTGTTTTTCCACAGGGATCCTCTGTAATCAGTGTCAGCACTTGGTTGTACTGACAACCAAGAGCACTCCAGTGCCGATACTAGAGACAGCTTGTAGAGAAGTCCACTATTATGGTCTTACAAATCAACCCCTATAGCAATTGGCCAAACGGCTCTCGATGAAAGGTTTCGATGTGCTGTGTTAGTTATAACCATTGCAGAAGATTTGCCTGTAGGCTATTAAATTCATCCCATTCTTTGTGCCATGACAGTACAGTAGATATAAAGGACAATGAAAAGATCTTGGGATGGACGTTTGTTAAAGTAGATGGACAGATTATAGAGTGCACCACCCAGTAATTGACTCCTGCTTACCCAGCGACGCCATATTGTAATTACAGTGCATCACAAGGAACAAAACTATATAAGCCGGGTGTTCAGGATTTCTTCGGAAAGCAAATTATGCAATGAAGGTTTTCTAATTAAATTTTTTCTCATGGTAATAAATTATAAAGTGTCACTATTGTAGCGGGTGACGTCTGAGAGTAACCTGCTGTGTGTGTGTTTGTGCGTAGGTGTGACGCAGAGTAATGGTGGTGGTATGGCGCGGCTGGGACAGACATTGGCAGAGGCAGCACATATTCTTAGGGCAAAACCACATGGCCGTATGCACTAATACGTTCACCGCCACGGTGATTTGTGTCTGCTTTCCTATCAAAAATTGGCTTGGATGAAGATTTTGGAGATTTATGAAAACTGTCTACCAATTAAAAACTCACCCACGTTGCGTTTGCGAAAAAAAACGGATGTTTTTTCAATTCTGTTCCGCCTTTTATTATGTCCTTCCTCAGATTTTTTGTCCATTTTCTACTACTGTATATGATCCATTTTATCGCTTGCAAAAAAAAATTAAAATCAAGCAGGCCGTAATTTCTTTTTGCTTGTCTCCTAGCAACGGAATCATGAATTATGGACAGCACATGGTCAGTAGTCATATGTTGTTCGTTTCTCTCTCTTTTTTTGCGTCCTTATTAAGGGTGGTTTTAGATGACGATATTTGCCTGCGTAATACGCAGCGAACAGAACCCACTGATGCCAATGGATGCTTTCACATGAATGATTTTTTTGTATGCATTTCCAGTGCGCAAAAAAAATAAATAAATAGTACCTGCTCTATAGTCCTGTATATTTGTGCACCACAGGACCCATAGAAGTCTATGGGAGGTTTGCAAATGCGCAGCCTATTGGACATTTGCGTGCATATTAAGTGTGCAATTCCTCAGGAAAAAGAACACATCTGGATCTCATTAGGCTAAAATGCCTTTTAATCCATGGAAAGCAGGGGTGTAACTATAGAGGATGCAGGGGATGCGGTTGCACCCGGGCCCTGGAGCCTTACGGGGCCCATAAGGCCTCTGTTCTCCATATAGGGAGCCCAGTACTATGAATAAAGCATTATAGTTGGGGGCCGTGTTACAGGTTTTGCATTGGGTTTTGCCAGGAGCTTCAAGTTATGCCTCTGATGGAAAGGGTGTGTCACTTGTGCATCTACACTGCCCTGCCTGCGCAAAAACTACAGTACTATGCGCCAATACACATGCAAATCAACGTTCTTCACTGCACAACTATGAAGTGTGTACAATTGTGCATACGGTCATCTGAAACCGCCCTAACTTAGGACCTCTTCACACAGATATAATTGCGTGAAGTATACGTGTGCAAAACACAGAGAATAAAACCCGTGGATTTTAATGAGTCTGTCTTCATGAGCATGTTTTGTGCATGCATTTTATATGCATGGAAAAAAGGAGAGCCTGCTCTATTTTCCTGTGTTTTGTTGAGCAATGGCCCCAAAAGAAGTCTATGGGAAATTTGCAAATATGCAAGAGGATGTGTGAAACATTGTGCAAAACAGTAGAGAAAAGATGGGTATGTCTCGTCTGCAAATCAGACCAGAATAGTGCATGTTGGGATATATTTTTTTACGCGGACCAGTTATCTGTTTGAGAAAACTGATGTGTGAATTGACACACTGACTAGAATGGGACAGTTTGCTGTCAGAATCGAATCTGTTGTAGTCTTGGACAGCACAGAGACTGACATTGGGACTGATCAAACTGAATCAGCAACATGACATGTATGTCACCCATGACTCAGGTGAAGTTTGAACAAGCCCATGCCACCCAAAAGGTCTACAGGTAATGAGCTCTTTGATGTGGCTGTCCACAATGGCTGAGCAAGGGAATCGAATACTGGTAGGGCGCACTGTAAATCTATATATATAAAGGCCCTCACTGACTCACTTACTGACTCGCCACTACTTCTCAAACTTCCCGATGTCATACAAACATGAAATTTGGTAGACCATTCTTTAGGCCCAAGTGTGATTGTTCTCAGTGAGAGAAACCAAGTAATCGTGTAGATATGATACCTTTTAATGGCTACCAAAAATACAAGATGTATTTTTGTTAGCCATTACAAGGTATCATATCTACAAGATTACCTGGTTTCTCTCACTGAGGACAATCACACTTTGTTCTACTGGCTAACATGGTAAAAAAAATTAAAAAATTCTTTAGGTCCTTAATAAGAAAAGTAAAGGGGTCACAACTCGAATATTTAATGCCAAGTGCAAAAGTAAGTGACCCCCTATGTAATGTACCTAATCTAATTCTCTAACTTCCCAATGTCGTACAAACATTAAATTTGGCACAACCATTCTTTAGGTCCTAAATGGGAGACGTAAAGGGGTCACAACTTGATTATTCAATTCTAAGTGCACCCCTACGTAATGTAACTTCCTGATGTCGTACAAACGTGAAATTTGGCACAAGCATTCGTTAGGTCCTAAATAAGAAAAGTAAAAGTGTTGCAACTTGATTACTCAATTTTAAGCGCAAAAGTAAGTGACCCTCTATGTAATGTTACTAATAACATACATCTGCACTGCGCAATCGTGAAATTTGGCACGGCCATTCTTTATGTCCTAAATAGAAAAAAATTAAGGGGTCACAACTTCAATATTCTAAGCCTGAAAAACTGAGCAAAATTCACGATACATGAGATGGTTCTTTTCTCTGAAACCATAAAGCCTGGGGAAATGATTTCTATACTGAGGAGAATCTACCCCACCTCTATATGTATATACTGAGGAGAATCTAACTAACCTCTACGTGTATATACTGAAGAGAATCTACCTCACCTCTATGTGTATATACTAAGGAGAATCTACCTCATCTCTATGTGTATAGACTGAGAAGAATCTACCTCACCTTTATGTGTATATACTGAAGGGAATCTACCTCACCTCTGTGTGTATATACTGAGGAGAGTCTACCTCACCTTTGTGCATATACTGAGGAGAATCTAATGCTCCTCTATGTGTATATACTGAGGAGAATCCACCTCACCTCTATGTGTATATACTGAAGGGAATCTACCTCACCTCTGTGTGTATATACTGCGGAGAATCTACCTCACCTTTATGTGTATATACTGAGGAGAATCTAATGCTCCTCTATGTGCATATACTGAGGAGAATCCACCTCACCTCTATGTGTATATACTGAAGGGAATCTACCTCACCTGTGTGTATACACTGCAGAGAATCTACCTAACCTCTGTGTGCATATACTGAGGAGAATCTAATGCTCCTCTATGTGTATATACTGAGGGGAATCCACCTCACCTCTATGTGTATATACTGAAGGGAATCTACCTCACCTCTTTGTATATATACACCGAGGTGAAAGTACTTCACCTGTGTGCATATACTGAGGAGAATCTAATGCTCTTCTATGTGTATATACTGAGGAGAATCTACCTCACCTCTATGTGTATATACTGAGAATCTAATGCTTCTCTATGTGTATATACTGAGGAGAATCTAACTGACCTCTATGTGTATATACTGAGGAGAATATAACCCACCTCTCTCTATATACTGTGGAGAATCTACCTCACCTTTATGTGTATATATTGAGGAGAATCTACCTCACGTGTGTGTATATATACACTAAGGAGAATCTACCTCACCTCTATGTGTATATACTGTGGAGAATCTACCTCACCTCTGTGTGTATATACACTAAGGAGAATGTACCTTACCTCTATGTGTATATACTGAGGAGAATCTATCTCACCTCTGTGTGTATACTGAGGGACTCTACCTCACCTCTATGTGTATATACTGAAAGGCTGTAAAGTACATAAGAAAGCGGCCATGAACTGCAGGGATGAAGCCTTTATGGCTAAGATGGAGCTGCAACCTGCAGTCTAGGGTTAAATTTGAATAAAAAGGGGCATTATCTTTAAGGGTAAAAAGTGTGGCGAGTGTGAGGAGTAGCACATTCTGCAGAGGGACATCGGTACATGCAGTCTGTGGAAAATTTAACGCTCCTTTATGTGTATACCACAACTTTATAAAATGTTCTGCGTGAACAACAGGTAAACACCTCCACCAAATCAACTCAGGTGAAGCCGGGTATATCAGCTAGTTTTTAATATTGCCCCAAAACCTATTCCCAGGGAAATACCAACAAACCGATACTGGAACAGGGTTGTCTGTACAGGTTTACCAATGCATTAATATTCGACAAATGTGGAAGCTTGGTTACTGTATACAGTGGCTCATTCTGCATTGCTTCTATGTGTTTCTTTCATGTACAAGACAGTGATGAGATAATATACTTGTGGTTTCCCGTAGAGTAGATGACAGAATGCCAATGGCTGTCTTGTTTGCACTACAGGTAGCAATACCCTCAGTTATGACACTAGATGCTGCCATATGGTAAAATTAATATTGTACCATCCGGCGAACAATGCATTTTACTGTAGACTCGCTTTGCACATTAAACCACTACAACTTAATGCTAATCTAATGCCGGCAGGTGGCAGGTAATTACTTGGCAGTTACTACATACAGTATGGATGTTGGCCATGCCAATGTAACACTAGGCAGCAAGCACTCTTATACCAATAACTAATGGTTCTTCCATAAAATGTGTTTGTAGATGGAAACAAAAGTGAAGTTAATTTTTGTGCCTTTAATATTTTTTTGTGTGTTTTTCAAACAGTCAAATTTGATTACCTTATAAAATTAGATTAGATTTTGAAATGTTGTAATTGTTTAATTATAACAGTGTGGTTTTGGATAGATAGACCTGATTATAAAATTACAGTATAAACACATGTCACCGCTGCAAACGCATAATAAAATGTTCACGGTTTAGCGGTTTGAATAGCACCACGTGTGGAACATTTCTCAAATGCATCATTTCTGACTATGGAACTATTTATGCTTCAAATGGATGAATAAAACTACTTGTAAACTGTGAGGGCTTAAACAGATGGGTGCCACGGAATGTATTAATGCATGATCCGTTTTTTTTTCCTTTTGAATATTCAAGAACCGTGCTATTGCGCGTGAGTTCGAAAAAAAACAAAACAGGAAGATAGGACGTGCCCTATCTTTCTTGCATGTCGAAAAAATATGTGCGAAAAAGATAGGGCAAGTCCTATCTTTTCTCACGTATAGTATTAATGCTCAAGAATCCCGAAAGTGAAAACAAAAACATTGAAATCAATATTTTCATTTCATCACGCTATGCGGCTGTAATTTTTCCAGTTGCAAAAAAACTCAGCGCCCATCTGTTTTACCCTTTGCAATCCAATTTTGGATTCAGGGTTTCCTAGGGTGTTTACTCTTTCTGCCATTATACAATGGCACCATCTGCTGGCTAGAGCCAGTACTGCAGTATGGGACATGCTGGAGAGGCCACCAACAACAGAGCAGCCAGTAATCTACAGTAAGAATATCCTGCCGGATGTCTTCCAACATTGGAGCTGTACAACCTTCAATCAGAATGTCTTCAGACGTCAGACAGTGGATTGGAAAGGGTTAAGCCTATTTCTATTTTTTTAGGTATGTCTTTTTTGCAGGGCTAAAATTCCTTTGTCTGAACATTTCCATAGAAACCACTGGCTATAATAGATGCGTGTTTTGCGTGCATGTAAGTTATCTGCGCAAATTTTCCTGTGTGAACAAGCTTTTAGTATGTATTGGTAGTCTAAGACACTACATGCTGCTCCTACTGGTCAGCACTGCTTACATGGACAACACTGGTCAATCAAAGCAGATGTGGAGTCTAAAGCCCCATTTACACACAGATGATTGCTTAAAATTCATCAGAAACTGACAGTTTTGAGCGATCATTTTGCATCAGGCCCTTTTACACACAAAGATTATTGCTCAAAAGCCATCTTTTGAGCGATATAATCGTTGCTTGTAAATGTGTGCCCATCGTGCACTTAACGTGCATTTTTCGTCCATCACTGAGTTCAGCTCAGCTTAAACTCCATCGTCCCTGATAAGACCGACCACACGCTGAGTTCTCTGTGGGCAGCACTGATAATATTCTTTCAGCAGCTGTCCTGCTGGAGAACAATAGTGATGTATTTAGAGAACAGACCACACGCTAATCTCTAAATACATGCAAAT
Source organism: Eleutherodactylus coqui (assembly GCF_035609145.1). Lineage (NCBI taxonomy): Eukaryota > Metazoa > Chordata > Amphibia > Anura > Eleutherodactylidae > Eleutherodactylus > Eleutherodactylus coqui. Next base: position 80,094,440 of record NC_089841.1, on the reverse strand, counting down.
GAAGCGAGTTAGCTACTAATGGGCTGTTTAGCTCATTAATAGCTAATGCAAAATGATCGCTCAAAACTGTCAGTTTCTGATGAATTTCGAGCAATCATCTGTGTGTATAAATGTACACTAAGGGGCTAATCAGCCCTTTAGTAGCTAACTAGCTTCATTTGCATGTATTTAGAGAACAGTGTGTGGTCTGTTCTCTAAATACATCACTATTGTTCTCCAGCAGGACAGCAGCTGAAAGAATATTATCAGCTCTGCCCGCGGAGAACTCAGCGAGCGGTCCTTCTTATCAGGGACAATGTTTTTTTAAGCTGAGCTGAACTCAGCGATGGACGAAAAGTGCACGGTAAGTGCACAATGGGCACACATGGCGTTTGAGCGCATTTTGAGTGATAATCATTGTATGTAAAAGGACCTTTATACTAATGATGCATACACCGCAGCATGCATCAAGTAGAGTCAAAGAAGCTGGCGTGGCCATCTTGGTTTCTCTAGGCATGGACAGTCACTTTAATGCCAGGTTCTAAAATGTTCCTCATCTGTTTTACATGCTTAGGGCGGCGTCACATGGTCGTGTTTGTGTGCGCTAAACACAGGAAATAGACCCTTTTGCTTTCAATAGGTTAGTTCTCATATCTTTCTGCATTTTGTGCAGCGAAACTGCCATAGAAGTCTATAAGAGGTGCGCAAGTACGCAAGGGTGTGACACTGCACAAAATACAGAAATAAGAACACAGCTGGACCTTACTAGGCTTTAATAGCCATTCAATTCCACTGAAAGGGTGTGTCTCGCGTGCCTGTGACCTGGCCCTAGATTACAGTAATTTGCGGAAACATGAGCGCAAAACCCTAATTTTAGCCCTCTCCCAACCCCATCCATATGCACTGCGGCTAGCATATTTGGGCAAACGCTCATTCGTGCGTCTTGTAGGTAGGGGTGAGCAGTTATTCTGATATGCAACAAAAAGACCGGAGAACAATTTCTGACCCCATCACCCTGTTATATTATTGGTCGGCGCATGATGTGTTGGAGTTGTGGGATGAGATGAGCAAGTATCCAAGACTTGATTGTACTGTATATCCAAAGCACTAGAAAAATGCTCCAAGCTCTGGAAATTCCCTCTGAAGTTTCAGATGTAGGTTTAGCAGATGTAGTAATCAGATGCAAACAGTTTCAGGTTATCCTTCATATTTAATCCTCCCGGATTTTGCACTTTGTGTCTGAGTAATTAGAGATATAGGGATGTGTGCGTCATTGCAAAATCGTGATGGAAGGAATCTCCAGCCTTGGTCTGTGATTACGACTGCCTGAAATATGTCTCCATTCCATCTATTGTTCTTACTGGGACTGGCGGATGGTGATGGTCTTTTACAGTATTTTACAGAGGTTTCTTCTTTTTTCGCCTTTTCTGGTCTCGAAGTCCATTCCGCAAGCAAATTCATAAACCGAACAAATAAAATAAATGGTGTTTTGGGGGGTTTCCCATCTGTGCTTGGGGTTCCGCTTTCCTGCTCTCCAAACGAAAAGGGGAATCCCCGCAGGTTAATGGATCCATCTCAGGATGGAAGCGAACAGCGCTGAACGGACCCCAATGACTGTTCCATTCTGTTTCCACCCAGCTACCCCACTTTTTCTTTCATTTTTTTGAGCCAGATCTGTGACGGAAGCTCCTTCCGAAGGCTCCAACGCAAATGCTCAAACCGGCCTTTTGTGTGTATGTTCCAGCATTATGCATGGTCCACTACAGGAGTCACAGGGGGCCATTTTAACATAACTGAGACATGCACAATTGCGTACACACCCATGTGAAGGAGTCCCTATGACGTCTCCAGACGATCGTATTTGTGCATGTTAAATATATACATAAGCAATGCACGGAGAATAGAGCCCATTGATGTAAATGTTTTTTTTCTCATTAACGTGTTTTGTGAGCGCATTTTGTGTGTTCGCAAAAAAATAGGACCTGCTCTATCTTTCCGCATATTGCACAACAAAGTCCCCTATGGACGTCTATGGGAGGTGCATAAATGCACAATGTGCTGTGCAATTCCATGAAAAACAGAACACAACAGTACCTCATAGCCTTTTAAATCGGGGTGGGGGTGCTTTGCATGCGCATGTGAACAGGTCCTGCTTGCGCAAAAATTTAGTGGGATTTTAGCACTGCGTATTAGATGTGCAAACAAATATGTGCATCATACGTTGGCTAAATAAACTCGTGTGTGTAAGCCTTTAACCTGAGAGCCACTGCAGTGATTACCTGATTGTGACAGGTCCTGCTCCAACCCCTTCCCGCCACAGGGTGTAAGTGTACGTCCTGGCAGAGGGGTACTTAACGCAAAAGGACGTACACTTAAGCACTGAGAAAGCTGCTAGATCAGAAGAAAACTCGCACTAACTGGTAGTGGGAGTCGGCTGTAATCGATAGTCGGCCTCCTGCTGCAATAGCAGGGGTGCATTGGGACAGCGACCCCTGCTGTTAACTCCGTACATGCTGTGATTTATGTAGTTTGCGGCATGTAAAGGGCTCACAGAGGGAGGCGCTCCCTCTGTGATGTTACCGGACACCCGCAATGTAATTGCGGAGAGCCGACGGGTTGCCATGGCAACAGAACGCCAGGTACAGGCGTCCTGCTTTGCCATTGCCTATGATCGCTATTACTAGCGATAATGCATTGCAGGACAGAAGACCTGCAATGCTTTATCATAGCGATCATAGCATCTATGGTACAAGTCCCCGACAGGGACATAAAAAGTGTAAAAAAAAAAACCTTTTTTGTGCTTTTTCCCCTATTAGTATGAAAAAAATTTTAAATCCCACATATTTGCTACCGTTGTTTCCGTAACGACTCATACAACAAATCGGATACACTTTTTTTTTCATTTTGCCTCTCAAAAAATGCAATAAAAGTGATCACAAAAGCCATATGTACCCCAAAATGGTCCCCATAAAAACTACAGCTTGTCATGCAAAAAAACAAGCCCTCACCGACCTCTGTCCATGGAAAAATATAAAAGTTATAGGACTTTGAATGCAGCGATTTAGAAAAAAAAAAATCCAAAGAAAGGGTTTTTATTGCTGAAAAGTGGAAAAATCTTAAACAAAAAAAAAAAAGAATTTTGTTATCATTGGAACCGTACCGACCCGCAGAAAAAATGTATTGCGTCTTTTGTGCTGCATGATTAACGCTGTAAAAAAAAAAAAAAAAAACAACCAAAAATCCATGGCAGAATTGATGCTGCTTATCATAAAAAAATTAATAAAAGTTTCACAATATAGTCTGTTTACCCAAAAATGTCACCAATTAAAACTACAGTTTCGCCCCGCTAAAAACAAGCCCTCATACGGCCGTGTTGACAGATAAACAACAAGGTTATGGCTTTTGAAAAGTGGAGATGAAAATTCCCCAAAAATCGTTGCGTCCTTATGCCCAAACTAGGCCATGTCCTTAAGGGGTTAAAGACCCCTAGCAAATGGGTGGAGGGTGTGGATTTAGATGGCTGTTCTTTTCCTCTGCAGTGACCACTAGAAGGGAAAGATAGTAATACTTGGCGAGCTTCAGATGAATGTAATGTACAGTGTGAGAACTACCTGCAAGACTTCTGTTGGAAGGACATATGGACAGGGATTATCCTGATGGGTCAAATCCTTTAAAAACTGTTCAAAATGTAAGCTATAGGGGAGCATTCATTCTCCAAAAAACCTGCTAACTATATGCAGGCTGCTGGTAGAGTTCATAGGGCCAGTCTGTTCTGTCTAATTGTCAGATATACCCGCTTCTGCAGTCCAGGACAAGTCTGCACTGGAGCCGTAACTTCACTCTCATATTTCCGGGGATTATAAGAGAAGTGATAATATAAATTGCTTGCTGTAAGTACAGAACTGGAGGCGTGGAGGATCGCTGAGATGTGGGAGGAAGGTTGTGTAAATGTTATGACACCTTCATTTAGATGGCGTTGTAAGCGAATGTTTATATTGCGATCTTCTGGGAAATGTTTACAAGGAAAATGTGGAGGAAGTTCATGCATCAAAGGAAGGATTATTAATGACACTTGGAGAAGGAACAAAACATGTATTTCACATCTTTTAATTTTAGTTGCAGATGTAGCAGAGAGGTAAAGTGACATTTAAAGGGATCTTACTTTCTAGTACAAAAAAGTACATTGGTGGCATGGATTAAAAACAAAGTACACGTTTTTAATATGAACACCATACCAAATATGCAATCGGCCTCTTAGAGTGCTAGCACATATGTCCAGCTTTTCCATCTTCAACTAATCTAGACACTTCCCTGCTTATTTAAACCATCCTCCCTCACTGAAGGCTGCCTGAGTATTAGATTCTGCAAAGTTGCTATAAGTTCTTTTGTACTCCTGGTTTGACCCATGCCGGTATACCCAGCTTTCTTGACTTCTCCTGTTCTGACCTCAGCTTGTACCTTGAGTACAAATTACCTGATTGCCGCCTGCCTTGACCCTCCACCTGTCTCTCTGTTTTGCATGAACTCTGCTTGTCCTAACCTCGGCATGTGATATCAATGTATCTCACTACAATACTACACTGCAATCCCTCTGACCTGTTCATGTCGGCAGCCAATGCACTGAGATTACTCTTGTAGTAATGGCCTACAGTTAAGACCAGATCCCTCAAAAAAGGGTAAAAGGGTGAAACCAAGGGTTCTCTAGGCACTCAGGAGTATACAAAGGCCAAATCAGTCAGTGGCATGGTGAATTCACACCCGCTGCATGACAAGCAGTACAGAGCACCCATTGAAAATTTTGGGCTATTCCTATGATGCATGGATGTATCTGTTATGTCTGCAAATGATGTGCTGGACCAGCCCCTGCTATTATGCACAATAATAGCCCAAAGTGCAGCAACTGAAATAAACACCACAAAATAAATGGGAAGTCTTTCCCTAAATACGGGACGACGAGGGAGAGGGCCCTGCCTAGCACGGCAGACTGATCGCTTTGATAGATGCGGGCCTGCACTCATTCCTGGGACCTAAGTAACCCTACTTGGCCAACAAAATAAAGGACAAAGCAAACCCCAAAAGGAAACTTAAATGAAACACCACACTTAGCTAGTGGTGAAGCCGCAGCACACGGAGCCATCCTCTGTTCACATCGCAGCGGAGACCACGCTGTCCACAGTTGCCACTTACTACCAGTTCAGACAGCAAGCAACTGGCAAGCTCAGTATCCAGCCCAGGTAAATACCCAGCTAATTACCCACAGATATAAATATATTACATCACACCTACTGTGCTAGAAGGTGCAGAATCGAATCTAAAACCCGCACGGGACTTCATTAATCCCGCAGCGATCTCAGCACTGCTGCAACAGTATCACTTCCTCCAGAGCAAGAAATGCTCTTTGTAGTTGCTCTCCAGAATAGATAATAGTTGAGGGTCCTAAAAAGAGCACTTCCTTCTTCTAGCTCATAATTCCCAAACTGGTTTTCTAAACCAATCATCTCTTTTAAATCAGTACTGAAGCTCATATAGGTCTGATGTTGGGTCCAGTTAAACTCCACTGGTAATTTCAGGTTAGGTTGGCGCCATGAAGACCATGTGATTTTAACGCTTTCCAATCCACTGTCTGACGTCTGAAGACATTCTGATTGAAGGCTGTACAGCTTCGATGTCGGAAGACGTCCGGCAGGGTATTCTTACTGTAGATTACTGGCCGCTCTGTTGTCGGGGGTCTCTCCAGCATGTCCCATACCGCAGTACTGGCTCTAGCCAGCAGACAGCGCCATTGTATAATGTCAGAAAGAGAAAGCCCCCTAGGAAACCCTGAATCCAAAATTGGATTGCAAAGGGTTAATACTCAATGAATAACACTTTTTCCTTATCATTCAAGTAGTTTGATGACTTTAGGTCATTCTTGCCTATCAAATCTTGGCAAATAAGCCATCCTGCCCAAGAGATGTGCAGCAATATATATTTATACCATGATTGAATAACACACGGGTCAGGTATTGTTTGCCTGTTTCCTTTATCTAGGCCAGCTTGCTTCGGTAAGCTATGCTGAACTGAATACATAAATAAACGTCATGTCATTAGATTGGTTGCACTTTGGAGCGTCTGCGATGGCCCTGATTCTCTGCCTGTTGCATAAAACATACCATTTGAGAGTGAAATAATTATGTGGCTCCTGTCAGTATGTGGGAATGAGGGCATGCACTGCCATATAATCATCACCGCTCTGATGAGAAAATGCCACCAGCTACAATCTGCCCTTGTTTCCAGTCTTCTAATCCGTGACCTTTCATCTGATTTTAATTTCTGTTTATGTTCTGCTCTTGTGCAAACATGTTAATTAACATTCCTTGGCAATTAGGGTGAAGCTGCAAGAGGAATTTATGTAGCAATTATATGAAAGTATGTAAGTGCTATCTATGGCTAATGGTCAACCAATACTTAACATTGTACTTGTTCCAAAACCATATCTGAAGCCATACCTAGCATTCCTGGTTCATCTAGCAAAAGGCAGTATAATTGTGTATTTCCTTTGTATAATCTACTAGGATTGTGTTGGGTGTTATCAATCAGCACAGAAGGTATAATATTCCCTCATAATATATTACCTGTGAGCATGGCTAGCCTTAGCTACGTGGGACTCCTGTGGTTGCATAGGGCGCTGGCCAGAGGCGTAACTTGAAACTCCTGGGCCCCAAAGCAAAACCTGTAACAGGGCCCCCAACTATAATGCTTTATTCATAGTACTGGGCTCCCTATATGGAGAAGAGAGGCTTTATGGGACCCCTAAGACTCCTGAGTCCGGGTGCAGCCGTATTCCCTATAGGTACGCCAGTGGCGCAGGCCACTAGCTTGTTGGTCGGGCATCTTAATGTAGCCTGGGGGCAATTGCCCACATATGGGCCACATGGTCAGATGATGTTCTACATCCATGTGGCAGCATCTTGTGCAGCTACATGAATTATTCTTCTCCTGGCTCTGTCTTCTTCCTTCTGATGCTCCAAGGTGCCTTTATCAACCCATCCATTGCCCCCACAACTTAACTTCTTAGTTTTGCTACTGTATTTACGTTATAAGCTCGGTCATGGTATTGTATTTTTATACTGAGCTTTTATGTACTGAGCTTGGTTCGGGTGTTGTACCCATGTACTGAGCTTTGTTCTGGTACATTATTTATTCAATGAGCTGTTCTGATGTGCGTATGCTGCTATCTAGCTGCTTTCTGCACAAGCAGAATACAGGCAGACAGCTTATCAATGCAAATAATTGTTTTTTTTTCTTATGACATAATAGCTAACACCCAGCCACAACAGCTGGGATCAGCATTCACACAGGTCATAGCTGTAACCCTTTAAATGTCGCTTTCAATTCTGACAGTGACATTTAAATGCCCTAATCAGCATTTGGGTGTCATGGCAGCCAGAAACTTTCTGAAGGCACCTAGGTCTGTCGTGTATTTCTACATATTAGAGCTCATTCACACAGGGAGCTATGAGCGCAAAAATCACGTGCTTAAGAAACACGTGGTTGTTAGCACCAATGGATTTCTATGAGAATTCCATTGGTTCTAATAGCTGCGTGTTTTTTACGCGCCAATCTCACTGTGGGAAAGAGGCTTAAAGTCGAGTCTGTGGCCTTTCTTAAAAGAATGCCTGCAAAAATACAGGGGGGAGGAGCTCCAGCACCCACTCCACCTCCTCCCCCCCCCCCCCGCACTATTTGCAATGGGAAGGGGCAGGATAGGGCGCAGCTAAGTCTTATAACTTAGCCCTGCTCCATCCAGCCTCCTCTCATTGCAAATAGTGCAGAGCGGCGGAGAAGGGGCGGGAGCTCGGTGCACTGCTCCTGGCTCTTCCAGCCTCCGCCTACTACTGAGAGGGACGCCATATATCGGCCGGGAGTGAATACCCGGACGATATACGGTCATCTAAATAAGCCCTAAAGCTGTAAGTGTGTATGACTTAAAAACAAAACCCTCTCCAAAAATGGCAAAATATTTTTTTTTTTTCCCATTGAACTACATTTTAATTTTTAAAACATTTTTAGCACCACAAAAACAAGCCCTCAGATGGCTACGTTGATGGAAATATAGAAAAATTATGACTTTTGTATGGATGGAACAGGAAGCCATTAATACTGAGCAGCTTTCCACTCTGGAGGGCTTATAGAGGTGGTCCTCAGTGGGGGTCCCTTTCTATGATGTCTGTAAGAGGATCAGAAACTAAATGTTATTGTGTATCAGTTATTGTTTGGTTTATTTTACAATGTTAGGGTGCATTCAGACAACTGTATATCGTCTGGGTATTCACGTCGGCCGATATACGGCGTCTCTCTCTGCAGGGAGAGGAGGCTGGAAGAGCCAGCAGCAGTGCTCTGAGCTCCCGCCCCTTCACTGCCCCCTCTCTTCCTCCTCTCAGCCCCTCTGCACTATTTGCAGTGAGAGGAGGCGGGATGGGGCGCAGGCTAAGTCCGGGAATTAGCTCCGCCCCTGCCTCGCCTCTCCTCATTGAAAATAGTGCAGGAGGGTGGAGAGAAGGCAGAGAAGGGGCGGGAGCTTAGAGCACTGCTCCTGGCTCTTTCAGCCTCCTCCCCCTGCAGAAAAAGATGGCGTATATCGGCCGGCGTGAATACCCAGCCGATATACGGTCGTCTGAATCCAGCCTTATGTCCATGACTATGGAAATGCATTTTTAACACGGATATCAATAGAACTTTCTAATATTAAAAACGCATCACACAAAAATCGCAAAACACAAACTTGCTATTTTTATGTGATGCACTTTTAACATTACAAAGTCCTATTGACATCTGTGGCAAAAAAAACGTGGAATATCACGATCGCGCATGTGAAGGCACCCTAAAGTGAACAACTGATATGGGTGACAGTTGGTGGTGTGGGGTGATAATCACATCCAAAAGTAGAATATTTTTTGCCAATACGCAGCAGCCGCCCGTGTAAGTGCCTGAAAAATATGTGGATAAGTTCGGAACTCGATCCAGCAATTCTTCATTCATGCGATTTTACGGCACATACGGGCGAACGTAAAAATGCCTAAGGTTATGTGGAAGAGCCTTTAGTCTTCTTTCACACTGCTTCTTTTTTTTAACAATAAAGATTTCCGTTGAGGAGATTAAAGGGGTTGTGGCAAAACTGCAAGTTATCCCTACCCAAAGGATAAGGAATAACTCGCTAATCATTGGGGGTCTCACCACTGAGACCCCAGCCGATCTCCAAAACAGGACTACCATGTCCCACTCTCCTGTTACTGCAGGAGTTACTTCTCTCCCTGCAATGACGTCAGGGTGAATGGAGCGCTGGCTGAACATGCACAGTCAGTGGTTCATTCATTTTAATGGGGGGAGGGGCTATCTCTGCAGTCCTATTGAAAGTGAATGGAACACTATTATACTTTTGTAATCAGCGATCCTCACTGTGGTGGTGGTGGTGGGGGAGGGTGTAGTAATCCTGCGGTGAGGAGGAGAAGAGACACAGGACCCTTGTTCTCAAGATCGGCAGTGGTCTCAGCAGTGAGATCTCCACTAATCAGTAAATTAGGGATAGGGGATGACTTGCAATTATGGAACAACCCCCTTTAAAAAAAAAAGCCCTCAGGCGTATATGTTCAAATGATACTACCATGGAATACGCCCAACATAGGCTGCCAGTGCAAAAAAAAAATATTGCCTGGTATATATTTTTTTACTGACCTGATCTGCATGGAACAGAATAGATTTCTGTGCTATTCCATGCATTAAAACATGCAAACTATGTTGGAAATCCAAATTGACCTCCCTCAAGTGAATTTGGGTCTATGGCTCAATTTACCATGTGATCCAAGAGCTTTCCTGTTGCATGCGGTAAATGGACACTGCAGACACAGAAGTATCCTTATCCTCATATATCCTTCTCCAATTAGTATTCATAGAATCAGGTATCTCAAATGAGGTAAGTTTCTCCATCTGCAGATGTTTTTATGTCTGCTGTCCTTTATAATGATGCATACTCCTAATATACAAAGGTCAGCAGGTTTCCTAGCAACCAGTATTCTGCTACTGTTACTAATTAGCAATTTAGTAACAAGAATTATTTTTTGATACAGTAAGTAAGTTTTGTTGTGTATCAGGGAGTCACATAGAAAAATGTAAACTAATGCAAAGTTATGAGATAAATCCTAATTAAATAACACATTTCCGAACAGATTGCTACACATTTTATTGCATGCACCTTACACATACCGATTTAGGAGACACAGTATTGATTTTCTCTGGTCAATAACCTCAACAGAATAGTAATCATTTTCATAATCTGTTTAGAGGCGGATGTTGGTCTGAAGAGCATTTTAGGTTCAAGACTATACTTTTGTCACAAATAACACGATGCAATGCAACACCAGGGTGTGTGTACTATAGGGGTGACCATGTGGCTGCTGTAGGGGCACTTGGAGAGGGTTGTTGGTTTCATCCTCTTTGCTATAAATAGGAATACCAGGGCCAGATTAAGGTTGCCTACAGTATGGAGCAATCAATTATGATGGAGCCCCCCATGTTAACACCTGCTAATGGTTTTATCTTGTACCAAAATTTCAGAACATGACCCTTTACCTTAAGCCATGCCAACTCTGCAGTGACATGGAGAAATATTGCAGGAGACTAAGACTGAAGGAGTTCTTCTATGACAAAGAGGACATAGGACTTTCGAGCACCCAAACACAGGAGAAACTAGGGGCTAAGAAGAAGTCTGACTGGACACCCCCTCCTGGCCGCAACCCCACTATGGACAAACATACAGACTCCTTTAGGGATGTGGTGCAATCTACTATACTGGACAAGCAAAAAAAAAGAAGCATTTAATATCAATATGCAGGAGAGAAGGGCCATCTATGCACTTAAAGACAACAAGGAAATCACCATTAAGCATACGGATAAAGAGGGTGCTATAGTCCTCATGAACACATCAGACTACAAGAGAGATAGCTGACGGACACCAGACACTACACCAAACTGGATGAAGACCCGACTCAAAAATATATGAGGGAATTGAGAAGGGTCATCAGAAGCCTGTCTGTGGGCTCCACAAAACGTTTGGACTTGATACCGGAAAACCCCAGGGTTGGAGTATTCTATATGTTTCCAAAACTACACAAAGATGGCAAGCGAGGGAGGTAAATTATCTCAAGTGTGGGAACCCTCACTGAAGGAATCTCAGGATGAGTAGAAGATGTCCTCAAACCACTGGTGAGAAACACAACCAGCTATTTGCAGAACACCACAGACCTACTGAACAAACTGTCAACCATAGGTCCCCTCATTGATTGCGCCATGCTGGACACCATGGAGGTGGAATCCTTATATTCCAACATCCCACACAAAGATGGACTCACTGCCTGTCAGACACACCTTCAGGCCAATGGGGTTGCCTCTGAATCGGTGCTACAACTCACAAGATTCATCTTCACACAGAACTATTTCTCCTTTGATAAAGAGATATTACTGCAACTCACCGGAACCGCTATGGGCAGTAAAATGACACCTCGATATGCCAACCTTTTCATGGCACAACTGGAGAGTGACTTTTTGGCCTCTTGCTCCAGCAAAGCATTGGCATAGTTCCGCTACATTGATGACATCATCTGGACCAACACTAAACAAGAACTAATAAAATTCTACGAGAGATTCAATGCATTTCACCCTACCATAAACGTGACATTAAGCTACTCATATAATGAAATCAACTTTTTGGACACCACCATAAAAATGTCAAATGACTCAATATAGACATTCCTATACCGAAAACCAATTTATCAGCCCACATACCTCAGATGGGACAGTTACTATCCTAAGCACATTAAAAAGTCCATTGTCTACAGCTAGGCTATCAGATACAAATGTATCTGCTCCAACCCAATAGACAGAGAGGAACCTCTATACCATCTTAAAATGACATTTATAAATCAGGGCTACCATCTCACCTCAATTGATGATCAAATCATCAGAGCCACCAGGATACCCGGGAATCAACTACTCCAATACACAAAGAAGGAAGGAAACGATTGTGTACCTCTAGTAGTGACCTACAATCCACAGCTAGAGGTACTAGGGAAAATCGCAAAGAAACTCCATCATACCCTACACAAGGATGACCATCTGAGAATAGAGATGAGCGAACGTACTCGTCCGAGCTTGATACTCGTTCGAGTATTAGCGTGTTCGAGATGCTCGTTACTACGCGATGTTCGGGTTACTTTCAGTTTCCTCTCTGAGACGTTAGCGCGCTTTTCTGGCCAATTGAAAGACAGGGAAGGCATTACAACTTCCCCCTGCGACGTTCAAGCCCTATACCACCCCCCTGCAGTGAGTGGCTGGCGAGATCAGGTGTCACCCGAGTATAAAAATCAGCCCCTCCCGCGGCTCGCCACAGATGCGTTGTTGTGACATAGCTGAGGGAAAGTGCTATCGTGTTGGAGCTGCTGTAGGGAGAGTGTTAGGAGTTAGTGTAGGCTTCAAGAACCCCAACGGTCCTTCTTAGGGCCACATCTAACTGTGTGCAGTAGTGTGGAGGCTGCTTTTTGCAGTGTTGCACTTTTTTTTTTTTTTGGTATATCGGCCGTGCAGAGCATTGCGCCCTGCAGTAATACTCCAGGGACAGAAGTGTGGAGGCAGGGAGAGCGTTAGGAGTTATTGTAGGCTTCAAGAACCCCAACGGTCCTTCTTAGGACCACATCTAACCGTGTGCAGTAGTGTGGAGGCTGCTTTTTGCAGTGTTGCACATTTTTGTTTTTTTGGTATATCGGCCGTGCAGAGCATTGCGCCCTGCAGTAGTACTCCAGGGCCAGAAGTGTGGAGGCAGGGACAGAAGACATATATTATTGATTGAATATACGCAGTGGGCCTTTTCTAAAAAATATTGGGCAAAAAATCTATTTGGCCTGCCTGTCACTGTGCTCAGTGTTCTGGGTCCGTGTGTGCTGGGTGTAGTAGTTCTACAAAATCATACGCAGCCAGCTAAGTGTTACAGCAGGCTTGCGCCAAATTATTTCCTGGCTCTGAAATCACCGCTCTGTTGCAGTTAATAACAGTGCAACACTCTGCAGTTCTGTGACACACTCCAGGGACAGAATTGTGGAGGCAGGGACAGAAGACATATATTATTGATTGAATATACGCAGTGGCCCTTTTCTAAAAAATATTGGGCAAAAAATCTATTTGGCCTGCCTGTCACTGTGCTCAGTGTTCTGGGTCCGTGTGTGCTGGGTGTAGTAGTTCTACAAAATCATACGCAGCCAGCTAAGTGTTACAGCAGGCTTGCGCCAAATTATTTCCTGGCGTTCCGTAAGCGAACTCAGCCTCCAACCACAGGCCAATAAGCGGCACATTTAATTACAGCGTTCTGTTTCTGCATTAATGGTAAAACAGCATGCTGAGGGGTAGGGGTAGGCCTAGAGGACGTGGGCGCGGCCGAGGACGCGGAGGCCCTAGTCCGGGTGTGGGCACAGGCCGAGCTCCTGATCCAGGTGTATCGCAGCTGACTGCTGCGGGATTAGGAGAGAGGCACGTTTCTGGCGTCCCCACATTCATAGCACATTTAATGGGTCCACGCGGTAGACCTTTATTAGAAAATAAGCAGTGTGAGCAGGTCCTGTCGTGGATGGCAGAAAGTGCTTCCAGCAACCTATCGTCCACCCACAGTTCTGCGCCGTCCACTGCTGCAACTCAGAATCCTCTGGCTGCTGCTCCTCCTTCCTCCCAGCCTCCTCACTCCATGAAAATGAGACATTCTGAGGAGCGGGCAGACTCCCAGGAACTGTTCTCGGGCCCCTGCTCAGATTGGGCAGCAGTGGTTCCTCTCCCACCAGAGGAGTTTATCGTGACTGATGCCCAACCATTGCAAAGTTCCCGGGGTCCGGGGGATGAGGCTGGGGACTTCCGGCAACTGTCTCAAGACCTTTCAGTGGGTGAGGAGGCCGATGACGATGAGACACAGTTGTCTATCAGTGAGGTAGTAGTAAGGGCATTAAGTCCGAGGGAGGAGCACACCGAGGCAAGTGCAGCAGCAGGGAAGGTTGGAAGAGGCAGTGCGGTGGGCAGGGGTAGAGGCAGGGCCAGACCGAATAATCCACCAACTGTTTCCCAAAGCACCCCCTCGCGCCATGCCACCCTGCAGAGGCCGAGGTGCTCAAAGGTCTGGCAGTTTTTCACTGAGAGTGCAGACGACCGGCGAACAGTGGTGTGCAACCTTTGTCGCGCCAAGATCAGCCGGGGAGCCACCACCACCAGCATGCGCAGACATATGATGGCCAAGCACCCCACAAGGTGGGACGAAGGCCGTTCAGCGCCTCCGGTTTGCACCGCTGCCTCTCCCCCTGTGCCCCAATCTGCCACTGAGATCCAACCCCGCTCTGAGGACACAGGCACTACCGTCTCCTGGCCTGAACCCACACCCTCACCTCCACTGTCCTCGGCCCCATCCACCAATGTCTCTCAGCGCACCGTCCAGCCGTCGCTAGCGCAAGTGTTTGAGCGCAAGCGCAAGTACGCCGCCACGCACCCGCACGCTCAAGCGTTAAACGTGCACGTAGCCAAATTTATCAGCCTAGAGATGCTGCCATATAGGGTTGTGGAAACGGAGTCCTTCAAAAGTATGATGGCGGCGGCGGCCCCGCGTTACTCAGTTCCCAGTCGCCACTATTTTTCCCGATGTGCCGTCCCAGCCCTGCACGACCACGTCTCCCTCACCAACGCGGTTACTGCCAAGGTCCACTTAACAACGGACACGTGGACAAGCACAGGCGGGCAGGGCCACTATATCTCCCTGACGGCACATTGGGTGAATTTAGTGGAGGCTGGGACAGAGTCAAAGCCTGGGACCGCTCACGTCCTACCCACCCCCAGAATTGCGGGCCACAGCTCGGTGGTGGTATCTGCGGCGGTGTATGCTTCCTCCGCTAAACCACCCTCCTCCTCCTCCTCCTCCTCCTCCTCCTCCAACGCAACCTCTGTCTCGCAATCAAGATGTGTCAGCAGCACGTCGCCAGCAGTCGGTGTCGCGCGGCGTGGCAGCACAGCAGTGGGCAAGCGGCAGCAGGCCGTGCTGAAATTACTCAGCTTAGGCGATAAGAGGCACACGGCCCACGAACTGCTGCA
Source organism: Eleutherodactylus coqui (assembly GCF_035609145.1). Classification (NCBI taxonomy): domain Eukaryota; kingdom Metazoa; phylum Chordata; class Amphibia; order Anura; family Eleutherodactylidae; genus Eleutherodactylus; species Eleutherodactylus coqui. The sequence goes on along the minus strand of NC_089841.1, from coordinate 80,079,314 downwards.
GGGTCTGACAGAGCAGACCGACCGCTGGCTTGCGCCGCTGAGCCTCCAACCGGGCATAGTCGTGTGTGACAACGGCCGTAACCTGGTGGCGGCTCTGCAGCTCGGCAGCCTCACGCACGTGCCATGCCTGGCCCACGTCTTTAATTTGGGGGTTCAGCGCTTTCTGAAAAGCTACCCACGCTTGTCAGACCTGCTCGGAAAGGTGCGCCGGCTCTGCGCACATTTCCGCAAGTCCCACACGGACCCTGCCACCCTGCGCACCCTGCAACATCGGTTTAATCTGCCAGTGCACCGACTGCTGTGCGACGTGCCCACACGGTGGAACTCTACGCTCCACATGTTGGCCAGGCTCTATGAGCAGCGTAGAGCTATAGTGGAATACCAACTCCAACATGGGCGGCACAGTGGGAGTCAGCCTCCTCAATTATTTTCAGAAGAGTGGGCCTGGTTGGCAGACATCTGCCAGGTCCTTGGAAAGTTTGAGGAGTCTACGCAGGTGGTGAGTGGCGATGCTGCAATCATTAGCGTCACCATTCCTCTGCTATGCCTCTTGAGAAGTTCCCTGCAAAGCATAAAGGCAGACGCTTTGCACTCGGAAACAGAGTTGGGGGAAGACAGTATGTCGCTGGATAGTCAGAGCACCCTCCTGTCTATATCTCAGCGCGGTGAGGAGGAGGAGGAGGAAGATGAGGAGGAGGGGGAAGAGACAGCTTGGCCCACTGGTGAGGGTACACATGCTGCTGGCCTGTCATCCTTTCAGCGTGTATGGCCTGAGGAGGAGGAGGAGGATCCTGAAAGTGATCTTCCTAGTGAGGACAGTCATGTGTTGCGTACAGGTACCCTGGCACACATGGCTGACTTCATGTTAGGATGCCTTTCTCGTGACCCTCGCGTTACACGCATTCTGGCCACTACGGATTACTGGGTGTACACACTGCTCGACCCACGGTATAAGGAGAACCTTTCCACTCTCATACCCGAAGAGGAAAGGGGTTCGAGAGTGTTGCTATACCACAGGACCCTGGCGGAGAAACTGATGGTAAAATTCCCATACGACAGCGCTAGTGGCCGAAGGCGCAGTTCCGAGGGCCAGGTAGCAGGGGAGGCGCGGAGATCAGGCAGCATGTACAGCACAGGCAGGGGAACACTCTTTAAGGCCTTCGACAGCTTTATGGCTCCCCAGCAAGACTGTGTCACCGCTCCCCAGTCAAGGCTGAGTCGGCGGGAGCACTGTAAAAGGATGGTGAGGGAGTACGTAGCCGATCGCACGACCGTTCTCCGTGACGCCTCTGCCCCCTACTACTACTGGGTGTCGAAGCTGGACACGTGGCCTGAACTAGCGCTGTATGCCCTGGAGGTGCTTGCTTGTCCTGCGGCTAGCGTCTTGTCAGAGAGGGTGTTTAGTGCGGCTGGGGGAATCATCACAGATAAGCGTACCCGCCTGTCAACCGACAGCGCCGACAGGCTTACACTCATCAAGATGAACAAAGCCTGGATTTCCCCAGACTTCTCTTCTCCACCAGCGGACAGCAGCGATACCTAAGCAATACGTAGGCTGCACCCGCGGATGGAAGCATCGTTCTGTATCCCCATCAAAAACGGGGACCTTTTCGCTTCATCAATCTGTGCATAATATTCCTCCTCCTCCTCCTGCTCCTCCTCCTGAAACCTCACATAATCACGCCGAACGGGCAATTTTTCTTAGGCCCACAAGGCTCAGTCATATAATTTTTGTAAACAATTTTTATACGTTTCAATGCTCATTAAAGCGTTGAAACTTTCACCTCAACCAATTTTTTTTTTAACTGGGCTGCCTCCTGGCCTAGTTACCAATTAAGCCACATTAACCAAAGCGATTAATGGGTTTCACCTGCCCTCTTGGTTGGGCATGGGCAATTTTTCAGAGGTACATTAGTACTGTTGATACACCAATTTTTGGGGGCCCTCGCCTACAGTGTAATCAAATTAATTTTTAGCACACCTGCATTACAGCTGACGTTACATCAGCTGTGTTGGGCATTGCAATGGGATGTATTTATGTACCGCCGGTGGCTTCCTGGCACCCACCCATGCTGTGGGTCCACAGGGAGTTGTAAATGCATCTGTGTCCACTTCTAAAGAACCCCAGTCTGACTGGGGCATGCAGTGTAGGCCGAAGCCCACCTGCATTAAGCATGACATTATTACCTCAGCTGTGATGGGCAATGCAATGGGATATATTTATGTACCGCCGGTGGCTTCCTGGCACCCACCCATGCTGTGGGTCCACAGGAAGTTGTAAATGCATCTGTGTCCACTTCTAAAGAACCCCAGTCTGACTGGGGCATGCAGTGTGGGCCGAAGCCCACCTGCATTAAGCATGACATTATTACCTCAGCTGTGATGGGCAATGCAATGGGATATTTTTATGTACCGCCGGTGGGTTCCAGGGAGCCACCCATGCTGTGGGTCCACACGGAGTTGTAACTACATGTGTCCACTTGTACCTGCCTGTGACTATTTATAAAAAAACGCTGTCTGACCGGGGCATGCAGACTCCTTGACAGAATGAATAGTGTGTGGCACATAGGTTCCCCATTGCTATGCCCACGTGTGCAGCTCCAGATGGAGGTGGCACAGGATTGGATTTCTCATTGCTTCTGTACAGCATTGTGGGCTATCACCCCGCCCCTTTTAAAGAGGGTCGCTGCCTAGCCGTGCCAACCCTCTGCAGTGTGTGCCTGCGGTTCCTCCTCATGGCAGACGCACTTATAAATAGACATGAGGGTGGCGTGGCATGAGGGCAGCTGAAGGCTGGGCAGGGACAGTTTGGTGTGCGCTGTGGACACTGGGTCGTGGGGGGGGTGGTTGGTCAGCATGTAACCCAGGAGAAGTGGCAGCGGAGTGTCATGCAGGCAGTGATTGTGCTTTGTTGGAGGTAGTGTGGTGCTTAGCTAAGGTATCCATTGCTAATGAGGGCTTTTCAGAAGTAAAAGTTGTTGGGGGGGGGGGCACTCTTGCCGCTATTGTGGCTTAATAGTGGAACCTGTGAACTTGAGATGCAGCCCAACATGTTGCCCCTCGCCTGCCCTATCCGTTGCTGTGTCGTTCCCATCACTTTCTTGAATTGCCCAGATTTTCACAAATGAAAACCTTAGCGAGCATCGGCGATATACAAAAATGCTCGGGTCGCCCATTGACTTCAATGGGGTTCGTTATTCGAAACGAACCCTCGAGCATCGCGAAAAGTTCGTCTCGAGTAACGAGCACCCGAGCATTTTGGTGCTCGCTCATCTCTATCTGAGAACCATATTCCCAGGCCCTCCGCTTCTGTGTTACAAGCAACCCCCAAATTTGAGGAACTTTATAATTAAGAGTGCATTGTCCTCTGACACACAAAAAGGAACTTATCCCTGCAAGGTAAGGAGCTGTAAGACCTGTTCACATATACTGACTGCTGACAGGATACAAATCCCCCAATAATAGAGGAGGGACTGCAGCACTACCAAGACAGCTGAAGAAACAGTTGAGGGAAAATGGGGGGGGAAAAAACCCCAATGAGTGCACGCCTATCCGGACACTGGACTCCAAGTGTCCATAAATGAATGCATGCAATAAGTATAAGAAAGGCAGCACACTGGAATAGATCCTCTTACCAGTAGATGTCCATAAAAAGGTTTTTATTCATGATCCACATACAAAAAATTGCGACGTTTCGATCATCCGCTGTGATCTTTCTCAGGATACAAATCCCCAACACACAGCAGGACTATAAGATCCCAGGGACATTCACATATTCCACGTCCAATGTTGTGTACCTGATCCTGTGCAGTAAATGTCCTGTTGGAGTCCTGTATGTGAAAGCGACGATGAGGTCTCACCGCCACACAAAGAAAGAAAGATGAAATTACCTGTGGCTGAGCACTTTTCTAGTCACAGACACAACATAGAACACATGAAAGTCACCATATTAAAAGGCAATTTCAAATCACAAAGCCATAAAAAAAATTTGGGAGTACAAATTTATAACAACTTTTGACACTTTCAACAAAGGCCTAAATTCTTCAAGAGGATTCATGCGTGACTGGGAAGTATGAGAAATCTATGGCAGAGATAACACTGGTGACCCCCTAACACTAATTCAGAGACCATAAAACTGTCACATCTTTATCAATGGACTATTTAAGTATTTAATTATTTCTCTACTCATCCTGTTCTGGTATCTATTTTTTGAAGTGCAAATGAATCACATAATATTTGTGCCTTCTCATATGCATGTGTGTGTATGTGTATATATATCTATATATATAAAGACGAAAGCCCTCACTGACTGACTGACTGACTGACTCGCCAAAAGTTCTCCAACTTCCCGATGTCGTAGAAACATGAATTTTGGCGCAAGCATAGATTATCTCCAAAATAGGAAAAGTAATTGGGTCCAAACTCGATTATTCGATTCTAGTGCAAAAGAATTAGCATAGAAATTTAACGTACATAATCTAAATCTCTCACTTCCCAATGTCATAGAAACTTAAAATTTGGCACGGGCATTGAATATGTCATAAATAGGAAGAGGTAATAGGTCCCAACTCGATTATTCAATTCTATGCGCAAAAGAATTAGCATCCAAATTTTACGTACGGAATGTAATTTTCTCACATAGAAACTTAAAGGCGTTGTCCCGTGCCGAAACGTTATTTTTTTTTTTCAATAGCCCCCCCGTTCGGCGCGAGACAAACCCGATGCAGGGGTTTAAAAAAAAAAACCGGATAGTACTTACCCGATTCCCCGTGCTCCGGTGACTTCTTACTTACCTTGCGAAGATGGCCGCCAGGATCTTCACCCACGGTGGACCGCAGGTCTTCTCCCATGGTACACCGTGGGCTCTGTGCGTTCCATTGCCGATTCCAGCCTCCTGATTGGCTGGAATCGGCACACGTGACGGGGCGGAGCTACGAAGAGCAGCTCTCCGGCATGAGCGGCCCCATTCAGAAGGGAGAAGACCAGACTGCGCAAGCTCGTCTAATCGGGAGATTAGACGCTGAAATTAGACGGCACCATGGAAACGAGGACGCTAGCAACGGAGCAGGTAAGTAAATAACTTCTGTTGGGCTCATATTTAATGCACGATGTATATTACAAAGTGCATTAATATGGCCATACAGAAGTGTATACCCCCACTTGCTTTCGCGGGACAACCCCTTTAAAATTTGGCACGAGCATTGATTATGTCATAAATAGGAAAAGCTAATGGGTCCCAACTCGATTATTTAATTCTATGCGCAAAAGAATTAGCGTCCAAATTTTACGTACGGAATCTAATTCTCTCACTTCCCGGTGTCATAGAAACTCGAAATTTGGCAGGAGCATTGATTATGTCATAAATAGGAAAAACTAATGGGTCCAAACTCGATTATTCAATTCTATGCGCAAAAGAATTAGCGTCCAAATTTTACGTACGGTAGGTATTTTTTTCACTTTCCAGTGTCATAGAAACGTGAAATTTGGCACGAGCATTGATTATGTCATAAATAGGAAAAGCTAATGGGTCCCAACTCGATTATTCAATTCTATGCGCAAAAGAATTAGCGTCCAAATTTTACGTACGGAATGTAATTTTCTCACTTTCCGGTGTCATAGAAACGTGAAATTTGGCACGAGCATTGATTATGTCATAAATAGGAAAAGCTAATGGATCCCAACTCGATTATTTAATTCTAGCGCAAAAGAATTAGCGTCCAAACTTTACATACAAAATGTAATTTTCTCACTTTCCGGTGTCATAGAAACGTGAAATTTGGCACGGGCATTGATTATGTCATAAATAGGAAAAGCTAATGGGTCCCAACTTGATTATTCAATTCTATGCACAAAAGAATTAGCGTCCAAATTTTACGTACGGAATGTAATTTTCTCACTTTCCGGTGTCATAGAAATGTGAAATTTGGCACGGGCATTGATTATGTCATAAATAGGAAAAGCTAATGGGTCCCAGCTCGATTATTTAATTCTATGTGCAAAAGATCTAGCGTCCAAATTTTATGTACGGAATGTAATTTTCTCACTTTCCGTTGTCATAGAAACATGAAATTTGGCACGAGCATTGATTATGTCATAAATAGGAAAAGCTAATAGGTCCCAACTCGATTATTTAATTCTAGTGCAAAAAAATTTGCATCGAAATTTTATGTACATAATCTAAATCTCTCACTTCCCAATGTCATAGAAACATGAAATTAGCCATAAGCATTGAATATGTCATAAATAGGAAAAGCTAATGGGTCCCAACTCGATTATTCAATTCTAGCGCAAAAGAACTAGCGTCCAAATTTTACGTACGGAATCTAATTCTCTCACTTCTTGGTATCATAGAAACATGAAATTTGGAACGGGCATTGATTATGTCATAAATAGGATATGTTAATGGGTCCCACCTCGATTGTTCAATTCTAAGCGCAAAAGAATTAGCGTCCACATTTTACGTACGAAATCTAATTCTCTCACTTCCCGATGTCATAGAAACTTGAAATTTGGCACGGGCATTGATTATGTCATAAATAGGAAACGTTAATGGGTCCCAACTCGATTATTCAATTCCAAGTGCAAAAGAATTAGTGTCCAAATTTTCCGTATGGAATCTAATTCTCTCACTTCCTGATGTCATTTTATATGGTGAACATATGTTTTTCCGGTATCTCTAAAGTAACCACGACTTCATAAGATTTTCCGTGTGAACACCAGATAAACACCAGTACCAAATTAACTCGGGCGAAGCCAGGTATATCAGCTTATATATATATATATATATATATATATATATATATATATATATATATATATATATATGCCTCTTTTGATCTATTTCCTTAGGCGTGAGGAAGGACTCTGAGTAGGTTCAAAAGCTCACTAGAACATGTATTTTTCTTAGCCATTAAAAGGTATCATATCTACAAGATTACTTGGTTTCCCTTGCTGGGAAAAATCCCACTTCGTATCCCCTCATGGTAACAGTGCTCACTAGTGACCCATCCATAGTGATAGTATATCTATAAATACTTACTTGCTCTACATAGTGACATTGATTACGGTGCAGTTACCTCTAGTGATCACAAGTGGCATCATCTCTAAATTGGTGTCATTCTCTCTCCCTTTTCTTCTCTATCCGCACCCAGACTGTCACAATGACTCCTCCCGGCAACAACTTGTCTCTCCAGAATTTGATGCACAGAAATATTTTGCTTCTTGATTTTTACATCACCCGCTCTACGTTTTCCACACCCATATACAATCCATAGTCGCCCAGATAGTAATTAGGCCCCACACAGTAAGTATGTTTTTAGTGTCCTGCACACAATAAAAGTGGCTCTTTTCCTACCCCCATTAGTACGGGCCGATATACGCTTGTGGGAAAGAGGCCTTACTTGCTTGCTTGCCACCTCTGACCATACAACTGCCTGCAGCTGACGAAATGTAATATTCCATGATGCCATTCAAATGGATGGCCAACCATGCAGTGCAAAGCAAGACTAGGTCTGACAGAATTATAGATGTTTTTACATAGCTGCTCTCCAATCTGGCCCAAAGAGGAGGGGGGTTCCAAGTAAGGACCCTTTATTGACAGATAATGAAACTTATGGACAGAAATGATCGTCTTGACACACCCCTTTTAAGTTGTTCTCCATTTTCTCCATTGGAGCTCTAATAGAGATGATATATGGAAGTATTAGCATTTTTTTATGCCCTCCATAGACTTCAATGGGCATCTTGTGTCTGCAAATTGATAAAAGTAGCAAACCGTGAACATATATGTATCTGTATGTATCAGGTATATGACATGTCAGTGTGGTCTGTGAAATGCAATATTTGCATAAAAAGAAAGCATATTTTGAATATCTGCTTTTATATCTGCATATATTAGTAATTATGCCGGCAGATATCACTAATATATGAATGTATCTAAGCTAAGTAGATTTGTTTCATAATTAAGCACATTAAGCTGCTAATTGCCTCTTGTTACCGCACTGATTGCTGCGAGGCTGATGACATTTGATTAAGCTGATTAGTTTCCTCATTTTGTATATTAAAGTCCCGGATCTGGTAAAATAAAAGATGAACTCATCCATTTTCAAAGTTACAGTTGTATAATAAACCAGTGATGACACAAAAAACAGGAATTTAAGGATTCAATGGGTGATCAATATCGTAATTCGGAAGAGTCCACATTTCATAGTCAAATCTCATTTTTGTGCTAAATTGTTGCAAAACTGTTTTACCACTATTTTGCAAAAATCATAGAAAAAAAAAAACTATGTGACCAGGACATGTAGACATGTACCCATAAGTAGTAAGACACTAAGGCAATTTACTGGCTTCCAAGTCAACTCCAAATGAGGTTGCCTCTCCTTGGACCTGTATTGTGGCAGGGCCTGGGCCTACAAGAGGAGCTTTTGGTATTCTGGTGGACAAGTCCAAGCCTTTATCATGTGCGGAGATAAAGAGAGAGTTGACCTCACCCACCAGGATACCACAGGATCCTCCAGTAGACCTAGGCCCTAACACAATAATGTACCATAAAGGTACGTATAGAGCTGACTTTGAAGCCAATCACTTTTCATTAGGGTCTATTTCTTATGGGTTGACTCACAAATAAGCTGTTAAATCATATTGATTATATGTCTTGTTTCTATAATCATAGCATTAAAGTTTACAATGCACTTAAAAGTTGACGTGCACGTGTTCTGTATAGCTGGAAGTTGGTCCAACATAATCATTTGCATTGCTGGTTGCAAGGAATGCAAGTCCAAAACGACAGAGGTATTGCTAAGGTTGTGCATTTGGGACCTGTGGTTCTACAGACTTTCTTGTGCACACCTTCACAGGTAGGGGTTAATTAAGCTTGCTGGGTGTGGTATTCTCCACCAGCCAATCCCCCTGGTCTGCAGCAGATAAATACCAGCAAACTCTTGTGACAGATTGCTAATCATTTTAGTGCCTTATGTATCACTGTTTATGCCACTCAGAGCTGGTGTGGTTGCCTGCTTGTCTGACGTGTCCCTCTGTCTTCCCCTGAAGACGGTCTGGACACCTGCTGTCCCTCCCCTCCTTACGGTTTCTGGAGTGCGTGCATTGTGTAGTATGTGGTATGGTGACCACACAGGTGCAGGCAGCCCGCAGGTTTCTCCCTATCCCTGGGCAGGTGCGACCCCAGACGTCTGATGTCCTTTGTGTGTGTCAGAAGGGTGATGCCTGACACTGTTCCCTATGTCAGCACAGTGTTAATTGCATCTCTCCAGCTCCCTGATCAGGGATAGTCAGGTCAGTAGAAGAAGACAGTGGGGCCACCTTTATCGAGGTGATGAGTCCGCTTTAAGGCAGGGGTGCCTCTCTCTCCCTGATCAGTTAGGGACAGTTCTCCATTCTTCCTCCTGGAGAGAGGCAATTGGTCCAGGTAAGTACTCTATGTGTTTGTTTGCAGTTTTAAATGGACACGTTTGCATCCGTTCTGAGGAGTGGCGCTTTTGTGCACCAAGTGGACATAACAGGTATATCATATCATAAATGTAAATGGAACTAATATGTACCTGCGCCGTAAGAATGCGTGAATGGGCGCACAAATCTAACATTTGTGCACCTGTTCAAACAGCCCAAGCCCGGCGAACATATGCCGAGGTCGCAATGCTCCTGGCTGGGGGGAGACAGCTTAGCTCTCCTAAGCTGTCTCCCCCTTCCCTCCTCCTTTCTGGCTCACCTCCTCTCTCCTCCCATCCGTCTGTTTGCAATGGGAGGGGGCGGAGGGTGGAGCTAAGCTCCCGCCCCTTGTCCAGCCTCAGCAATGGGAGGGGGGAGCTTAGCTCTGCATATGTCCCGCCCCCTTCCATTGCAAACAGCTGGGGGAGGAGAGAATGCAGAGGGGGTTTAGCAGTCACACTGCTAAACTACCTCCCTTCTCCGGTCGCTCTCATTGGCTCACATAGGAGTCTATGCAGCGGCAGACGTATTCCGGGCAGAAAGATAGTTCCAGGACTATCTCCCCTACCCGGTGAAAAAGCACCTGGCGCTATATTAGCCAGCCCGGGCACTTTTACACCGCAGGAATACGTCTATGTGATCTGTGTGATCTGATGCATTGGAATCCAATGCATCAGATGGTAGTGTGAAAACGCGGCCGATATATGCTCGTGTGAAAGAGCCCTAAGGGTGGTTTCAGAGGAGCATATGTGCATTTGCTTACACTTCAGTGCAATATAATTACACTATGAATGAGTTAGATTTGTCCGCACATCAGCACATTTTACTGTACTTTTTGGCACGCAGGGCAGGATTTTTTGTGCATGAGGCATTATCACGGTTGCAATAAAAACCACACCAAAAAGTGCATCTGCAAAACTATTGCCCCATTTTACTTCAAACATAGTAAAAACACAAATGGTTTCACCAATGCACTTTTTGGTGCGGCTTTCATTGTAACCAAACTGCCTGTGTGAATGGAGCCTAACAGATTTAATCCTTTCGATTAAATTCAAACTGAAGGGGTAAATCTACTGCGGATCTGCACCAAAATCTGCAGCAAATCTTCTACGTGTGAACACACCCTTATATATGACAATTTATCAAACCACTGGTTTGAAATATTGATACACCCCACTTTGGCAATGGCCAAATTGTGATGGCCAAAGGACTGGGTCAGAGCATCTGCAAAATGGCATGTCCTCTGGGATGTTCCTGGTATCCAGGACAACCGGTTAACGAATGACAAGGTCATAGATGCACAAGGCTCATCGATGCACATGGGAAGTGAAGGCTAGCTTGTCAGGTCAAATTCTAAAGTATTCCCTAATAGCAGCTGCCTCTTTCCGCAGGGTAAGATGTCCTATGAAGCTGCAAATTATGTTCAGGAACATGACAAGCATTTCAGGGTGATGACTTGGCCTCCAAATTATACAGAAAGGACCTACATAATATTAGGCAGCTGATTTTAATGTCATGACTAGTGATACGTGATTAGTAGAATAATTGGTTTGCGTCTGTATTGGGTCGATTTCCTGAAAATCATTGTAAATCAGGATGGACGATTCCGACTCCTATTAACCCTTTCCAATCCAATTTGTATCCTGGTTTTCCTAGGGGGCTTACTCTTTTTCTGCCCATGTATAGCGGCGCTATATCCTGGCTAAAGCCAGTACTGCATGAGGTGACACGTTGGATAGGGTCCGACAGCAGAGAGCCTGAACACCTGAGAACCTTAGGCTAAACCAGGGTAAATACTACTTACTAACCAGATGAAAATAACATTGTATTATGTATCATGACATTCAATGTCTTCTTCCCCTGGTTGTTTGGACTGCCTAGTTGACATCCATGACTCTGAATGATCAAACAACTCCTCAGATTGATTAATGTGGACTGCTTTGGAGGGTGAAGGGGATTTGGAATGAGGAGAAGTAGAGCGCGGATGCTCGTGGCCAACTGGTGCAGACTGACTGCTGTGTGTGGATAGGGATGGGGTGGTACTCGAGGCATGCTGTTTCATCCACTCTAAGACCTGTTCTGCGTGCTGTGCATGTAACGCATGGGCAGAACCATTTCTAAGAAATGGCAGCAGGCTTGCCTCGCCTGCTGCAGAACGTGAAGTTGTTCCTTCCGTGAGAGCTGCTTAAAGGGGTTCTGACACAAATAATTTTTTATGCTTTAGCAGCCATTGTTCCCTGGTCTGCCTAATGGACACAGGGAAGACATGGTTTAATGGCTGCTAAAGCATAAAAATCTTATACTTACCTTTTCTTCTGTTGTCAGCAGCGGGGTCATCCTCTTCTTCCTGCACGAGCCACGCTGCTTCGGGATCGCGCGCATGCGCAGTGGAGAGGTGCCCTCTGACAGGAGTCAGGACGGGCCGCGTCTCCACTGCGCATGCGCAGAATCTCGGAGTTCAGCAGGATGGACGGGCCGCCCACAGCAAGCACTGCTTGTGACGTGCTTGCTGTGGGCGGCCCGTCCGTTCACCTCGGAAGTGCCTGACGGACGGAGCAGAGGAGAAAGCAGTCTTTTTGACCGCTCCTGCTCCGCTTTTACAAGGCACAGAAGAAGATGCCGGCTGGAGGGGACATGCCTGGCGATCGGGCCAGGCCAGGCAAGGTGAGTAAAATTTTTTTTTTTGATGTCAGAACCCCTTTAAAGTGCCAACTTGCCCTGAACTCTACCACCTCCACCATCACTACTGACACATCCCCTACACCTTGCTTTTTTCATGCTTTCTTTTTATTTGTTCTTTTAGTTAGTTGTTTACTTTTTAGTGTCGTTTTATGCAACTTAACAGCTTACTTTAGTTTGTAGAAACCCACTGCTACCTGTGTAAGTCTGCAAATAATTTGTAGCGGCTGGACTGATGACTTTGAACGATGTCTGAGGTCACTGACACTCACTCTGTGAATTTGCTGTTTTCCTCTTTGGGATTTTTTTAATACTAAAAAAAACCCATCATTAACTAAATAAGCCACAATTCACAGGGGGCACGGTTTGTGAGAACAGAAGTCCACAGAGTATAGCTTGTATGTTTGTGCATTGTTTCTGCTTCGTGCAGTGTAATTAAATTCCAAAATCCCACTGCTAGCTGCATAAGGTCTGCAAATAATTTGTCCTGGCTGGACTGGCGACTTTGAACAATGTCTGAGGCTACCAACAAAAAGGACAGCAATATTCTCCATGCCAAAGCATAGTTTGTCTGTTTGCTTTGCTGCTATATTTGTTGACAGCAGTAGAAATATCCCCTCTCCCAATGTACAGACCATGTTTCATACAAGCATATATATAAACGTGATGCAGCTTCTTTCTTTGGTCCATGCAATAGAACCCTGTTTAAGTCCTCTGCTGGTATACAAGCATTCACACCTAGTAGCAATATATCCTCTGTAGAATATCTGGCCCTAACAACAATCAATTTTCTCACCAATCTCTGCTGCTGCGGTCACAGCCGACTCCTGTTGTAGATGGCATGGGTTCAGCTTCTCTACAGGATGTACGTTTGTCCTGATGCCTTAAGCGCTCCTTCAAACGGCCGTAGGCGTTTTTACGTTTGCCCGCCGGCGCTGTAAAGACACGCGAAGAGCCGCAAAAATCTAACGTTTGTGCACCCATTCAGGCGGCTCAGGCCCGGTGCATATATGCCAAGGCCACAATGCCATTGGCCATTGCAATGGGAGGGGGTGAGACAAGGGTGGAGCCAAGCTCCCGTTCCCTCCCCACTGCTTGTCCACAGCCAGCAATGGGAGAGGGCGGAATGGGGAAGAGTGGGGCAGGGTTTAGCTCCGCACCCCGCCCTCTCCTATTGCAAACAGCCAGAGGGGAGGAGGAGAGAAGGGGGAGGGAGTTTAGCAGTCATGCTGCTAAACTCCCTCCCACCTCCCTTCTCCGGCCGCTGTCATTGGCTCCCATAGGAGTCTATGTAGCGGCCAATGTAGTCTGGGCAGAAAGATAGTTCCAGGACTATTTTTGCTGCCTGCTGTAAAAGCACCCGCCACTATATTGGCCGGCTGGGCGCTTTTACGCCAACGGGAATACGCCTGTGTTATCTGATGCATTGGAATATTGGAATCCAATGCATCAGATGGTAGCATATATTCGCTGATCATGAAAACGCTCGAGGACATACGCTTGTTTGAATAAGCTCTATGTCCTGTAGCGTTAAGGAGTTAAGTGTGTTGTTCTCTTGCACAGCAACAATTCCTAATCAGACACTACTGAAGTTTTTGAGAAATAGTTGTAATTCAACCCCAGCCTTACTACAGTACTTTTAAGGAATTATATTCAGACTCTTCTCTCTGGCTCAATTTCATATTAACTGGAAGAGACGAAGCTACAAGCTGATGTAATTATAGATCTGAGTGCACGCTTTTAGGCTTTTCTAGAATCACACTCCGATTATTTCACAACCAGTACTTTACTGACAATGTTAATGTTCCTATACACATGTAATTATGAGCATGTATTTTGGGGGGATTAATTATAACATCTTGGCATTTCAAGAAAATACTAAATTCAGAATGCTCCTTACTAGCAGTGAGGCAGCAGCTGCCAACTGCAAGAGACTAATTACTTTTTCGTCCTTTAATAACTTACATCAGTGGGCAAAATTTACAAAACTATAATTAAATTGCGGTATGGAACATGTTGTTTTCCATTTAATAGAGTCCATTTATTTATTGAGGCGATGTTCTCAGTCTGGCAGACGCATGGGCATCTGCAGAGCGTGCAGCACATCTGTGTCGTGCACGGAACGTTTAGCACAAACTATAATTTTAGAACAAGTCTTCAGAATCAAAGTTCGGGCTGAGAAACAATAGATTCTTTATAAGAACACTGATTTGTACAGTACAACTTCTCATTAGAGATGAGCGAGCATACTCGCTAAGAGCAATTACTTGATCGAGCATTGCCCTTAGCGAGTACCTGCCCGCTCGGAAGAAAAGGTTCGGCTGCCGGCGGCGGGCGGGGAGCGGCGGGGTAGAGCGGGGAGGAACGGAGGGGAGATCTCTCTCTCCCTCTCTTCCCCCAGCTCCCCCCTGCTCACTGCCGCAACTCACCTGTCACCCGCATCGGCAGCCGAACCTTTTCTTCCGAGCGGGGGAGATACTCGCTAAGGACAATGCTCGATCGAGTAATTGTCCTTAGCGAGTATGCTTGCTCATCTCTACTTCTCATCATACAATTTATTAAAGAGCCAATCAAAGCCTCAACTGTACATATAAGGCCGCTTGCACACTGATGGGTCGGATTCCGACCCTGTGCCCGGTCGATGACCCCAGCGTACCCGTCTGCAGTCGTTTAATCTGTGCTGTGCATGTGCCGGCCGTCTCGCCAGCGCACATGTGCATTACAGGTTATGCCACGCAGTCACTAGGCGATCTTGCTACCTTTCCACAATGATGATTATGGAAGAGCCGTGGATCTTTGAAGTCAATGGAAGCCGTCTGTGTGGAGTCCGCACAGAATCGCAGCATGCTGCGATTGAATCTGGAGGTAGAGTCCCGCTCTGGATTCTGCAGTGCAAATCTACCCGTGTGCAGGCGGCCTTATTCATTGAATTGTCCTCTTTATTACATTCTATTCAGCCGTTTCATGCTGAACTTTAGCGACCGAAGACAGAGAGGCGTGTATTATGGAAACCTGCCTTGCAAGAGCTTGTACCACTCCTGATCATGGGGGAACCAGTTCACCATCATGTTGTGGGTGATGGTATCACAATGCAGATTCAGTTCTCTTTGACATGGGCGATGCGTTTTTGTGCCGGCCGCATTGTGGCTGAAAAACGCATGAAATAGAAAAAGCCTTAGTCAAGTTGCATCTAAAATTAGCATTTTCTTGTCCAATCACACGGCTGGGTGTGGGATATTAGCGGAATTCGTTCAGTCAGCATAAATCCATGGAATTACTTCTAATGCCTAAATATAGGCACCTGTCCCGTTTTTGCAGCGTCGGACACTTGTAAACTCACTCCCCCTTCCTTTTTCTGCAGCTCCTATAGGAGTTTATCAGAGCCACCAGTGTATATCAGCCGAAAGATAGGGCAAGACTTATCTTTTCCGTACCCGTTTAAAACCGCCACCATTTTTGGTGGCCGATGTCCTATTTATCCCGACGCAACATTTTTGCACGGCTAAAAATTGGCCATCTGAACTAATACAATGAACACCAATGCTTTAGATGGTCGTGATTTTTTTTATCAAGCTAGATTAGCTGCATAAAAGCACTCGTGTGACTAAGGCCTCAGGAAATGATGCAACAGATGGAGTTACAAAAATATGCAATAGTTATTTGCAAAAAAAAAGAAGCAAAGTTCTAACAACAAAAAAACAGTTCACTGCCCAACTGTGATTTTGTTTCGGGCTCAAATTTAGCATATTGTTATGTATTTCCATCTACTGAAATCAAAAATCACAGTAAAAATGACCGATTAGCTCTTGCATTTTTTTAGATCAAGAAGTAGCCATTTATATGAATATTTTGAAATGCACAATTCAGTGTGTGTGTGTATACACATGATTGGTTTGATGATGGAGCTAGTGCAGTGTCCGAGGAGCAGGCCCACAGCAGAGAAGACAGCAGGGTAGAGTTTGGGGCTTGTCACAGGGCTCTACCATCTTCTCCCCTCGGGGTAGCATGGGACCCGTCCAAGTTATCGCTGGGGGGGGGAACTTACAAAGGGTAACCCAAGCTGTGGTTTACCTCAAGTCCTTATCACGCGTGATACCACCGTTCCGTCCTCTGCGGTGAATCCATAACATGACAATGAAGAGTCCATACACACAGAATTAACTTTTTGGAGCAAAAGCGGGAATGATCGGTAAAGCTCGAAGTTTAGGTTACAGTCCAAACAGATTACATCCACCATCAGGACACTGGTGCAGGCAAATTAGTGGTGTGACAAGGATGTCCTCTCAGGTTGCTCCAGACGATCTGCAGTTGAGTTATCTGTGTGACCCGGTTCCCAAGTAATAGGCCAAATTAACCCCCTGCCCGGAATATACCTGGGGTTAAAAGGGCCTAGACTAAATTATACCCTGGGCTTATTATGGCCTAGGCCAGTGGTGGCGAACCTATGGCACGCGTGCCAGAGGCGGCACACAGAGCCCACGCTGCTGGCACGCGTCACCATCGGCCGTTCCCCACTAGTGAATACCTGCAGGGGCCACGGCTCCCCTGCAGGCATTCACTCATCAGTGCTGCTATCTGCGCTGATCCCGGCGCACACTGTGACGTCAGTGTGCAGACGGGATCCTCCTCCCCGTCCTCCGACGCCTCCTACTTGATTCCGCAAGAGCAGGGGGAGGAGGCATCCGGCAGCACACTGATGTCAGTGTGCACCAGCGATCGGGCAAAGGGGAGTGGTGCTTCCACGAGGAGGAGGGGTAAGTATGTGGGTCCCGGGGGTGGGCATTATCACTGCTGGGGGACTGCTGGGGGAGGGGGAGCATTATCACTGCTGGGGGACCGCTGGGGGGTATTATTACTGCTGGGGGACCGCTTGGGGGGGTCACTATTATAATGGGGGCCGCTGTGGGATGTCAATATTATTGCTGGGGTGTCACTATTACTGCTGTGACCCGGATCCCGGTGTAATAGGCCAGTTTAACCCCCTGCCCGGAATATACCTGGGGTTAAAAGGGCCTAGGCTAGATTATACCTCGGGTTTAATATGGCCTAGGCCAAACTATACCCGAGGGAGTTAAATAGCCTAGGCCAGACTACACCCCTTTAGGCCAGAATATACCCCTCTAATTTCACCGGGCAAACGATGCCGGACACCCGTTCCCACATACATTTGCTCCCGTGCTATTGCACGGGAGCTAGTGTCGCTGGCTCACTCACAGCCAGCAGGGGAATGGGGGGGCTGCAGGAGATTTCTCTCCTTGCTCTCCCAAACCCTCTCTATTAATTTAACACAGCGGTCATTCAGTACTGCTATTTACAGTGAACGATCATGCAGCGATTTATGCAGCCTAAACGCTGGATGATGAGCTGAACGCTGAGCGATCAGTGTAAATAGCAGCCGGTCAGTACTGAACGGACGCTATGTTAAGTGAATGCAGAGGGGCAGGAGAGCGCGAGGAGAGAAATCTCCTCCAGCCGACCCGCTGTGAGCCAGCGATACTAGCTCCTATGCAACAGCATGAGGGTGAGTATGTGCGGGGATGAGTGAGGGCATCGTTTGCCCAACACTCGCCCGGTCTAAATGGGCCTTTAGAAGACCCCACAGAACACTGAATTCACAATAAGCGCAGCTTCAGACGGACGTATCTGCATGCACAATACAGGAGAATAGACTGATGTCGATTTGCATGCATTTCGGTCGCAAGCAAAAAATTAAGTCCTGCTCTATCTTTCTGCGTATTTGTGTACCAAAAAAGTCTATGCTAGGTGGGCAAATGCATGCGCAATATGCTGCGCAAAACTGCAGTGGAAAGAACGTATCATTATACTAAATAGCCTTTTAAATCTGGGCACAGGAGTGTCGCACGCGCATATGAAGAGGCCGTGCCTGCGCAAAAAAGTACGCTACTACGCACTGATACGCACACAAATCAACCTCAGTCCCTGCCCAAATACATTGCACTGAGGCGATTGTATTTGTGCATACGCTCGTCTGAAGCCACACTGAGAACTAATCTAAGAAATGTATTACACAGGCCAATAAATCGTTCAAATTCCCTTATCCAGCGGGAATCTAAACGACTATCACCCAGTGTAAATGTACGCCCGACTGAACGACCAACGAGAATTCATTCATCAGTTAGTTTGTGCATGCTGAAGACTGAATGATGCATTGGCCCATGTGAACAGGCAGGGCAGTCTCCCCCTCTTTACCAGGTTGTAACTCATGTAGTTCATGTTTATTGCTCTCCATATGTAATAGATTTAATTTATGGTGCTTTAATATTTATGTGCAAACATATATATATATATATATATATATATATATATATATATATACACACACACATACATACACACACACTATTCTTTGGCTTTGCTAAAAGAAAAGAAAAAAGTTCACTGCAGCACATCGTATTAGCGCTGTAAACGAGGTTGGTTGAGGTATATTTGCGCACATATCAGCGCATGCTACCAAACTTTTTGCACATGCAGGGCCAGTTTACATGTGCGCACAACACAGCCTCTCCGTGGATTAAAAGCCTACTAGCCTAATGAGGTGCAGGTGTGTTCTTTTTCCTGCGGTTTTGCACAGTGTTTCACGCATCCTCTTGTGTATTTGCGCACATCCTATAGAAGTCTATGGGGCATTTAGGTCCGGGCATGTGGTTCTTAGATGGTCATCCTTGTGTAGGGCATGATGGAGTTTCTTTGCGGTTTTCCCAAGTACCTCCAGCTGTGGATTCTAGGTCACTATTAGAAGTACACAATTGTTTCCTTCCCTCTCCGTGTATTGGAATAGTTGATTTCTGGGTATCCTGGTGGCTCTAGTTATTTGGTCAGCTCCGCCGTGTCTTCTCTTCGGTCCCCGCAACTGGTTTTTACACATCTCTTCCTGGTCAGGGATTTGAAAATCCCCGCCTCCAGGAAGCACTGCCTCAGCCAATCAGACTCAGTGCTTGATGAACCAATCACAGTCATTCAATGAGGACACCTCTATTGTTTATTGGATGGCAGCATTCCTTCTAATCAATGTCAGACTCTTTAAACAAGTATTTAAAACCATGATTGGGAATTGAGAACCAACTCGTTAGTGTGCAGAGGTATTATTCCATCTCCGTTATTTTCATATATATCCCAGAGGAGCATGCATGGTCTTGTAAGTCTCCTCACTCATCTCCTATGTGTCTCTACACACCTTCTAGGTGCTCACCTTAAGGAGAGATAATAGCCCTCCCCACCATAGAAACAAAACGCACCAAAAGATGGCAGTTTTTCCTTCCATTTTTGAAAGATCATAACTTTTTAAATTATCCATCCATGAAGCTGTGTGAGGGCATGTTTTTGTTGTATTTTCAATAGTACTATTTAATGTACCATATAATGTACTGAAAAACCTTAAAAAAAAAATTCTAAGTGTCGTGAAATGAAAAAAAAATGGAATTCCGCCATTTTGCGGGGAACTTGTTTCAACGGTATGCGCACAGCAACAATAATAACACGATAACTTTATTCTATGTGTTAATACAATTGCGAGGATACAAAATTTATTATTTTTTTCTTTGTTGTACTACTTATAAAAAATTAAATCTTTGGAAAAAAATGTAATGATTTTCTGCGGCCATCTTTCACTTTTATTAATTTTTCCTTGGAGACATGGTAGCCAAAAAAAAGCTCAATTTTGACATGTATTTATTTTTCTGACATTGTTCACCGTGACCAATAACTAATGCATTACTTTGATAGATCAGACTTTTACGGATGAGCAATACCAAATATGTTACAGATTTTTTTGTTGTTTTTTTTACTATAACCGGGAATTCCCTATGGGAAAGTCCTCACTTACTTGCAGGGTTTAAGGGTGAGGAATTCATAATCCCTTAGATTCTGCTCCAAAGTTAAACAACCCAGTGGATTTGTATCTCCCACAGGCCATGTTTTACAAACCAACATGCCCAATCCTTTTCTTCCCCTACCAGTGGAGTTTCGAGACATTCCCATACAAATTAGATGTGTATCGAGGGTTTGGCCAACTTGCATCCAATATTTATGTATAGCTTTACTCTGATTCTTGTCTTCCATAGTTGTACCCTCACCTCAACTGCTTCAGGTTCCAAACCCTTGGTGGGCTAAATTCAGTAGACTCTATACCTCAAACTAGTAAGTGCTTGCTTGATTTACTCAACTGGTCTTCTCTTGGCCCAACATGAAACTGAGCTGGATCATCTTGCCATACTAATCTCTGTTGTAGCAGAGTGATGGTGGTGGAAAGAGCCTGTGATTGGTTGGAATGCTTAGCAAATACAAGTGCTAATGTTAGGTTAGACAGATATAAGTGGATGTTTTGTGTGAGGCACTCAACTTCTGGAGTATTTTTAGTTGTTTTTTTTCCCCATTTAGCTCCTAAATAATTTTAACACAATCTCTTTTTAACGTACATTTATCCCCAACACATTGGGCCATAACTACCAGTTTATCATTCTTACCATTCTTTACTGTCAATTAGTTTTGTGTATTGAACGTTTACTGTATGCAGGGATGAGTCATCTTTAGTGCGGAGTGCTCTGAAATACGTCGTTGGATAGTGACATAGCGCTATTGCTCCCTTTGTGTTCCATTCAACAATGGCCATATGAAAGCAAAACCTTAATTCATTCAACATTGCTGTCGTATGTTGTGACATCAGCAGCATTTCAGAGCTGACCCATTTCATTGGGGTTAATTGTAGGGTGCAATTCAATTCTACAGTATTTGTACAAAATAAGGTTTGGTATCCCGGGAAGCTTTATCAACAACTGCACAGTCACAGTCAATTAGAGGAAAAGAGAAGAAAGTACTGTAATATAGAAAATATTGAAACAATTAAATTACGTATTGTGAAAATTATAACTTTAATCCTTTCCTAACCCTTTACATACATGTATGTGATGGATGGGAAGTATTTCCCATGGGATACTGTACATTTACAGCATATGGATGGCGTGAGAATGGATGGAGCTAAGCCCATGCTGTTCACTGGTTGTAAATGACAGCTGGCATCCTGCTGCAACATCGGGGATCGGCGAGGACAGCGATCACTGCGATTAATCTTTTACAAGCTGCAATTAATGTTGATTGCGGAATGTATGAAGTTAACAGAGGGAGAAAGCTACCTCTGTGACATCATTACCCCTCCACTATGAATTCCCATGGGGTCAATAGGTTGCCATTTCAGCAGCAGGCATAACAGTGGCCTCTAGGTCTTCCATAGCAAGTACTGACAGGGAAACCACATAATATACTGCTATACTTCAGTATTTCAGTGCATTACCTGAGCGAGCATAGCATCACAGGTTCAAGCTCCCAAATGGGACATAAAAAAAAGGAAATAAAATAGTAAAAAAAATTCACTTTAAAATAATAAAAAAAAAATGTTTTCACTCTTTTCCTACAATTTTTGTATTGTTATCATGTCATCTATATCACCCTTATATTATATTGCACATGTTACATCTCTTATGTACAAATGCTTTATTTTTAGACATGAGCGAGCACCAAAGTGCTCGGGTGCTCGTTACTCGGGACGAAATTATCGCGATGCTCGAGGGTTCGTTTCGAGTAACGAACCCCATTGAAGTCAATGGGCGACTCGAGCATTTTTGTATATCGCCGATGCTCGCTAAGGTTTCCATTTCTGAAATTCGGGGCAATTCAAGAAAGTGATGGGAACGACACAGCGACGGATAGGGCAGGCGAGGGGCTACATGTTGGGCTGCATCTCAAGTTCCCAGGTCCCACTATTAAGCCACAATAGCGGGAAGAGTGCCCCCCCCTCCCAACAATTTTAACTTCTGAAAAGCCCTCATTAGCAATGCATACCTTAGCTAAGCACCACACTACCTCCAACAAAGCACAATCACTGCCTGCATGACACTCCGCTGACACTTCTCCTGGGTTACATGCTGCCCCCCCCCTCCCCCCCGCACGACTCAGTGTCCACAACGCACACCAAAGTGTCCCTGCGCAGCCTTCAGCTGCACTCATGCCACACCACCCTCATGTCTATTTATAAGTGCGTCTGCCAGAGGAACCGCAAGCACACACTGCAGAGGGTTGGCACGGCTAGGCAGCGACCCTCTTTAAAAGGGGCGGAGCGATAGCCCACAATGCTGTACAGAAGCAATGAGAAATATAATCCTGTGCCACCGCCATCAGGAGCTGCACACGTGGGCATAGCAATGGGGAACCTATGCGCCACACACTATTCATTCTGTCAAGGTGTCTGCATGCCCCAATCAGACCGCGGTTTTTTATAAATAGTCACAGGCAGGTACAACTCCGCAATGGGAATTCCGTGTGCACCCACAGCATGGGTGGCTCCCTGGAACCCACCGGCTGTACATTAATGTATCCCATTGCAGTGCCTATCACAGCTGAGGTAACGTCCGATTAAATGCAGGTGGGCTTGGGCCCACAGTGCATGCCCCAGTCAGACTGGGGTTCTTTAGAAGTGGACACATGCAGTTACAACTCCGTGTGGACCCACAGCATGGATGGGTGCCAGGAAGCCACCGGCGGTACATAAATATATCCCATTGCATTGCCCATCACAGCTGAGGTAATGTCATGTTTAATGCAAGTGGGCTTGGGCCCACACTGCATGCCCCAGTCAGACTGGGGTTCTTTAGAAGTGGACACATGCAGTTACAACTCCGTGTGGACCCACAGCATGGATGGGTGCCAGGAAGCCACCGGCGGTACATAAATATATCCCATTGCATTGCCCATCACAGCTGAGGTAATGTCATGTTTAATGCAAGTGGGCTTGGGCCCACACTGCATGCCCCAGTCAGACTGGGGTTCTTTAGAAGTGGACACATGCAGTTACAACTCCGTGTGGACCACGGCATGGGTGGCTCCCTGGAACCCACCGGCGGTACATAAATATATCCCATTGCAGTGCCCAACACAGCTGATGTAACGTCAGCTGTAATGCAGGTGGGCAAAAAATTAATTGGATTACACTGTAGGCGAGGGCCCCCAAAAATTGGTGTACCAACAGTACTAATGTACCTCAGAAAAATTGTCCATGCCCAACCAAGAGGGCAGGTGAAACCCATTAATCGCTTTGGTTAATGTGGCTTAATTGGTAACTAGGCCTGGAGGCAGCCCAGTTAAAATAAAAATTGGTTCAGGTGCAAGTTTCAACGCTTTAATGAGCATTGAAACGTATAAAAATTGTTTACAAAAATTATATGACTGAGCCTTGTGGGCCTAAGAAAAATTGCCCGTTCGGCGTGATTATGTGAGGTTTCAGGAGGAGCAGGAGGAGGAGGAGGAATATTATACACAGATTGATGAAGCAAAAATGTCCCCGTTTTTGATGGTGATAGAGAACGATGCTTTCATCCGCGGGTGCAGCCTACGTATTGCTTAGGTATCGCTGCTGTCCGCTGGTGAAGAAGAGAAGTCTGGGGAAATCCAGGCTTTGTTCATCTTGATGAGTGTAAGCCTGTCGGCACTGTCGGTTGACAGGCGGGTACGCTTATCTGTGATGATTCCCCCAGCCGCACTAAACACCCTCTCCGACAAGACGCTAGCCGCAGGACAAGCAAGCACCTCCAGGGCATACAGCGCGAGTTCAGGCCACGTGTCCAGCTTCGACACCCAATAGTTGTAGGGGGCAGAGGCGTCACCGAGGACGGTCGTGCGATCGGCTACCTACTCCCTCACCATCCTTTTACAGTGCTCCCGCCAACTCAGCCTTGACTGGGGAGCGGTGACACAGTCTTGCTGGGGAGCCATAAAGCTGGCAAAGGCCTTGGAGAATGTTCCCCTGCCTGCGCTGTACTGCCTGATCTCTGCGCCTCCCCTGCTACCTGGCCCTCGGAACTGCGCCTTCTGCCACTAGCGCTGTCGGATGGGAAGTTTACCATCAGTTTGTCCACCAGCGCCCTGTGGTATAGCATCATTCTGGAACCCCTTTCCTCTTCGGGAATGAGAGTGGAAAGGTTCTCCTTATACCGTGGGTCGGGCAGTGTGTACACCCAGTAATCTGTAGTGGCCAGAATGCGTGTAACGCGAGGGTCACGAGAAAGGCATCCTAACATGAAGTCAGCCATGTGTGCCAGGGTACCTGTACGCAACACATGGCTGTCCTCACTAGGAAGATCACTTTCAGGATCCTCCTCCTCCTCAGGCCATACACGCTGAAAGGATGACATGCAAGCAGCATGGGTACCCTCAGCAGTGGGCCAAGCTGTCTCTTCCCCCTCCTCCTCATGCTCCTCCACCTCCTCCTCCTCCTCAATGCGCTGAGATATAGACATAAGGGTGCTCTGAATATCCAGCGACATACTGTCTTCCCACGCCTCCGTTTCCGAGTGCAAAGCGTCTGCCTTTATGCTTTGCAGGGAACTTCTCAAGAGGCATAGCAGAGGAATGGTGACGCTAATGATTGCAGCATCCCCGCTCACCATCTGGGTAGACTCCTCAAAGTTTCCAAGGACCTGGCAGATGTCTGCCAACCAGGCCCACTCTTCTGTAAAGAATTGAGGAAGCTGACTCCCACTACGCCGCCCATGTTGGAGTTGGTATTCCACTATAGCTCTACGCTGCGCATAGAGCCTGGCCAACACGTGGAGCGTAGAGTTCCACTGTGTGGGCACGTCGCACAGCAGTCGGTGCACTGGCAGATTAAACCGATGTTGCAGGGTGCGCAGGGTGGCAGCGTCCGTCTTGGAGTTGCGGAAATGTGCGCTGACCTGGCGCACCTTTCCGAGCAGGTATGACAAGTGTGGGTAGCTTTTCAGAAAGCGCTGAACCACCAAATTAAAGACATGGGCCAGGCATGGCACGTGCGTGAGGCTGCCGAGCTGCAGAGCCTCCACCAGGTTACGGCCGTTGTCACACACGACCATGCCCGGTTGGAGGCTCAGCGGCGCAAGCCAGCGGTCGGTCTGCTCTGTCAGACCCTGCAGCAGTTCGTGGGCCGTGTGCCTCTTCTCTCCTAAGCTGAGTAGTTTCAGCACGGCCTGCTGACGCTTGCCCACCCCTGTGTTGCCACGCCGCGCGACACCGACTGCTGGCGACGTGCTGCTGCTAACACATCTTGATTGCGAGACAGAGGTTGCGTTGGAGGAGGAGGAGGGTGGTTTAGTGGAGGAAGCATACACCGCCGCAGATACCACCACCGAGCTGGGGCCCGCAATTCTGGGGGTGGGTAGGACGTGAGCGGTCCCAGGCTCTGACTCTGTCCCAGCCTCCACTAAATTCACCCAATGTGCCGTCAGGGAGATATAGTGGCCCTGCCCGCCTGTGCTTGTCCACGTGTCCGTTGCTAAGTGGACCTTGTCAGTAACCGCGTTGGTGAGGGCGCGTACAATGTTGCGGGAGACGTGGTCGTGCAGGGCTGGGATGGCACATCGGGAAAAGTAGTGGCAACTGGGAACCGAGTAGCGCGGGGCCGCCGCCGCCATCATGCTTTTGAAATCCTCCGTTTCCACAAGCCTATACGACAGCATCTACAGGCTGATCAATTTGGCTATGTGCACGTTTAACGCTTGAGCGTGCGGGTGCGTGGCGGCGTACTTGCGCTTGCGCTCAAACAGTGGCGCTAGCGACGTCTGGACGCTGCGCTGAGAGACATTGCTGGATGGGGCCGAGGACAGCGGAGGTGAGGGTGTGGGTGCAGGCCAGGAGAGGGTAGTGCCTGTGTCCTCAGAGGGGGGTTGGATCTCAGTGGCAGGTTAGGGCACAGGGGGAGAGGCAGTGGTGCAAACCGGAGGCGGTGAACGGCCTTCGTCCCACCTTGTGGGGTGCTTGGCCATCATATGCCTGTGCATGCTGGTGGTGGTGGCTCCCCAGCTGATCTTGGCGCGACAAAGGTTGCACACCACTGTTCGTTGGTCGTCAGGCGTCTCTGTGAAAAACTGCCACACCGTAGAGCACCTTGACCTCTGCAGGGTGGCATGGCGCGAGGGGGCGCTTTGGAAAACAGTTGGTGGATTATTCAGTCTGGCCCTGCCTCTACCCCGGCCACCGCACTGGCTCGGCCTGTGCCCACACCCTGACTTGGGCCTCCGCGTCCTCGCCTGCGTCCACGTCCTCTAGGCCTACCCCTACCCCTCAGCATGCTGTATTACCAGTAGTGCAGAAACAGAACGCTGTAATTAAATGTGCCGCTTATTGGCGTGTGGTTGGAGGCTGACTTCGCTTACGGAACGCACAGCAGAGCCAGCTAATAATTTTGCGCAAGCCTGATGTAACACTTAGCTGGCTGCGTATGAATTAGGAGGACAACTACACCCAGCACAGACCCAGTACACTGAGGACAGTCACAGGCAGCCCAAATAGATTTTTTTCCCCAAATGTTTTTGCAAAGGCCCACTGCCTATATTCAATAAATATATGTCTTCTGTCCCTGCCTCACCACCACTACTGGCCCTGGACTATGTATAATTACTGCAGGGCGCAATGCTCTGCACGGCCGATATACAAAAAAAAAAAAAGTGCAACACTGCAAAAAGCAGCCTCCACACTACTGCACACGGTTAGATGTGGCCCTAAGAAGGACCGTTAGGGTTCTTGAAGCCTAAAATACTCCTAACACTCTCCCTATAGCAGCTCCAGCACCAACAGCACTTTCCCTCCTCTATGTCAGAATAAATCTGAGGCGAGCCGTGGGAGGGGCTGATTTTTATACTCGGGTGACACCTGATCTCGCCAGCCACTCACTGCAGGGGGTGGTATAGGGCTTGAACGTCGCAGGGGGAAGTTGTAATGCCTTCCCTGTCTTTCTATTGGCCAGAAAAGCGCGCTAACGTCTCAGAGATGAAAGTGAAAGTAACTCGAACATCGCGTGGTACTCGTCTCGAGTAACGAGCATCTCGAACACCCTAATACTCGAACGAGTATCAAGCTCGGACGAGTACGTTCGCTCATCTCTATTTATTTTCCTTTCATTATTCACAGGGCATATACATGAATTTTAAATGTGCATTATCCTAAATATGTGACATATACCAGTTTTATTTTATATGTATCTATTTATATGTATTTTTTGACCTATATATAACTTTTATTTTTTTACCTTTTATGCATCATTTATTACATATGTATTTATTTGTCCTAAATGCTTATTCATTTTTAGAATATAATTTTTTATGTTCTCTTGTTTTTTCGTACTCGCATGTTTCTGGATTTCTTTATTTTCTGTAACCCAGTCTAACCCAGCTGACTGATGAAGGAGCCTACTTTGAAATGCGTATCTGCTGGTTTTAATTGACACAATAAACAGAGACGTTGTATAAATCTTATCCCACTGCCTGTTGAAATTCACTGGAGAATGGCGTCAGGCTACCAGTATTGTTTCCCCATTCGATCTATATCACGTGTTATCTATACCATAAAAATGGCAAAAATGTCGTGTTCTTTCACCCTGTTCCACTACCCCAAAAAACCTAATAAATGTTATACAATACATAATGGGTACCTCAAAATGGAGCCAATAAAACCCTCATACAGCTATGTTGACAAACCATAAAAAAGTTATGGCTTTTGAAAAGTGAAAATGAAAATCCCCCAAAAGCCCATGGCCTTAAGAGGGTTAATGAATTATGCAGTGCAGTGCTTCTAGGAAAAAATACATCCCTAAAGCAGCTTGCAATTGAACATTTTTTGCAAACAGGTATGTAAAAGGGCAAGGAGGGGGGTCCCAATCGTATTAGCTTTAGCTGTTATTCTGATGCAGAGCTCCGAATCGGCTGCTTCCATACAGATGCATAACTTGAAGCTGCTGGGCCCCAGCATAAAATCTGTAACAGGCCCCAAAATATTTGATTCATTTATATTATCAGTTACTCATATGGGGAAGAGATACCCTATGGGCCCCCTAGGACTCTATGCCTCGGGTGTGACTGCGCTCCCTGCATCCGTTACAGTTAAAGTATACCCCTACTTCCACCCAACCATTCAATTAAAGGGACTCTCTATTTCACAGTAAAAATGTCACTATATATGTGTAAATGCCTTTTTACATGGACCAATGATTCTGAATGAGCAATCTTTAATCGTATTCTTCAATCATGTATCCAGTGACCCCATTTCCATGGACTTTTCTTGGGCTGAATCCAAAATGACCAACAGGCGCCATCATAGTGCAAAAAAGTTCTCCTTCACTTATCAAAGTGTTCTACAAAGTTTTCTACTCGTATCTCTTGTGGTCCAGAAGATATTCTGTGTGGCCCTGCCTTTTGAATCACCTTGTATAAGCCCCAGCATAAGAAATGTTATCCCTTCTTTAACGCTTAGTGGCCCATATGGTCTCTGTTGAATGACAGTGCTAGACCCAATGTTGCCGTCCACAATGAACTGGCAATGATGCTCCTTTCGATTCTACATGAAGATGAAAAATGTGCATATTTTGTAAATTCCTATTCACTAACATTTGGCTGCCACGGAAAAATAAAGTATTGATGCCCAGTGTGATTCGATACTTATTCTTCCGCGTTATATTCCATTTAATATTGATATACTTTTACATTAATCCTAACTTTCAATTGGTACGTCCTAATGCTACATATTCTACTCACTGTTTCTGCATTATTACAGTAACTTGTACAGATTTCCTCATCTCTGTTAATGCAATTATGAAAATGTTTCTGCAGATTATGTAACAATGTCAAATTTGGCAAAATCTGATGGAGAAAATCAAGTGGATTGTATAAATAAGAATGTTGTCATCGGCGTGCAAACGACTGATTCATCCTCGAAGATAAATAAACTCTTCAGTCCAGGAAAAGTACAGTAAATAATGACATTATACTGAAAAAACAAACTAACACTAGATTAAGGGTTGGCAACCCATCAATCTTGATTAACAAGTTGATTGCCAAAAGGTGCGGAGTAGATCCCAGCTCGAGTGCCAATTTTAACTTCGTCATCAGTATCCTCAGGACAGGGATTAAGCTGAAATTTGCACCAGAGGACTAGAGATGCCATACAAATGACCTGAATGTCGTCCTTGAGCAGGCCTGACGTCACCTAGTCATGAGATCTTTTCCCTGGGACATGTTTGGGTTTGCTTGGGTGAAGACTGGCTATGGTTATAACTCTGGATCAACAGAAAAAAAGTCAAAACAATAGAAAACTAAAGTCCAGCTCACTCAAGTAGTAAGGGGATACAATGAGGTTCAGGACTCCACTAAGGAGATTCCAGAATCCAATATCAGTTGAACAAGCAAGCATTATAAAGAAACCAGAAAATTCATCTAGCAAACAATGTGGTTACTTTCACAACTTACACGTTTTGCGGTATGTTTGACCCTTAATCATAGCATCAAGGTATATTTTGTGGCCATTATGTGAGTAATATTATTGACCGAGGGTAGTGTCAGCAGAAACAAATCATGGCTAGAATAAGTGTCATGGTGTTCTGGGTCAGATGGAGGAAAGAGAGCATCCTTAATCAGAAAAAGTGTCACCTTTGAGTTACTGAATAGAATTGTTGTTTGCCTATGACCACATCTGATCAGAACGAGATACTCCTGTATATTTTATACCACTGAGTTTCATTTCAAAAGATATATTCATCCAGGGATAGTGGCTTATTAGACTCTAGGAATGCCCTTGATAACTTATACACAATTCCTCCCTTGGTCCTTTCATAACTTGGTACCAAGTAGATCTCAAGACCCTTCCAAGTTACAACGGTAGATCTCCACTTCTCTAGTGATGCCTACTCCTGCACTAGAGCCATAGGCAGAGGCAATTGCTTATCAAGCACAATTACTGATTACCGGCATGAATAACTTCCCAAAAGCTGCATACAATGTCTTTCTAATGGATAATAGAACACACTGAACAATCACTGCATTAGGGACACCTACTCAATAGCGTGTTGGTCCTTTTTGGGTGATCACAGCATTCCGACATCGGGAAACAGATTTCATAGGGTGGTGATCATCCTTCATAGTCTATTCAACCCGTGTTGGCTGCAGCAACTCCGTCAGTTGGTGCACATATTGAGGATAAGTGGGAGCAGATCTTACAGCCCTCTCCAGCATATTTTGAATATGTTCAATGAGGTTACAACCAAGTGAGCTTGAGAGCCAAGGCAGTGTGGAGATTCATTGCCTTGTTCCTCCAACCATTCCCTAGTGATCCACGCCTGAGTGTTGTCCTGTTAAAAGATGGCACTGTGGTTGGGGAAGACTTCCTGGAGATATGGGTGCAGATGCTCAGGTAATAGGTCCTCATAGTGTTCACCATTCAAGGATTGTGGTATGATGACCAACCATGACCAACCATGCTAGGAAAATGCTCCCCAGACCATGGCACTGCCACCACTAGCCTGTTGAACCCCAACAACACACCCATGGGATACAGCTTCATCTTGTTTACATCATATGTGGACCCGGCCATGCATATGCTTCAACAGGAAGTTGGACTCATTGCTCCAGATTACCCTCTGCCATATGTCTGAGGTCTATTAACATATTTTCTGGGCCCATGCGAAACATTGTTGATGATGCAGGGTCATTAGGAGCACACTTGTTGGTCTTCAGCTATTGAACCCCAATCAACACAAGATACTCCACATGGTCATTGTCCAAATTTGTCTTTCTTCCCCACTGTTGCACTGCTGGGTCAAATAGTCCACTGTGGCATTTTGTTGCTCAGATATCAGACATGCCACTCAACACTCGCCTCTAGGATCAACCACACGTGACCTACCACTGTGTGCTCTTCTGTGAGTTGTCTGTCCATGGTTTAACTAGTCTTGGTGCACTCTTGATACAGGGGTTTGGGAACAGCCAACAAGTGCGACTATTTCAGAAATACTGGCACCATACCCTCAGGCACCAAAAATCTGCCCACAGTTAAAGTCAATCAGGTAGCCATGTTTACCCATGAGCGCCAAATGTTGCCTTCTACTGCGCAGAAGAGAGGTCAGCACATTAACTGAGCACAGATAATGGAACGTCCATCACGTGGTGCCACGTTACTGAACATAAGATGTCACACGCCAACTGTTCCTAATACAGTGCTCATTCAGAGTATTATGGCTACTTATAGTTTCCTCCTATTAAATCCCCAGGGGATAGGTTTTTAGCTGGTTTAACCTCTTTAGTAATATCTGATTCTTGGAAATTTGGGTACTGATCAATATGCCCATAGTTACAGCTCCCACAGGGAAAGTCATGCAGCGTTCAGCGTTAAAACCAGGATATCATATGGGAGAGAAACTAAGGACTTACAGTACAGCATAAAGAGAGTAAAAAGAGGTCAAGTGAATCTCTCTCAGATGCCTTTAGGTTCTTGTGGATGTCGTGCTTGATCTCGTCATCAGATCAGCTACATCTTCAAGTCTCTATCATGTTCAATTTTCTTTCCCCTTAACTTTAATAAGTTTGCTTTCATAAAAGGAAAAGCTCTTGGCATATTTTGAAATTTCTCTCTGTTGAAAAATGTTCTCTCAGTAATTGCACTGGGCACATTTCTCTCCCAGATAAAGAAATGAAAATTTAAAAGCATCTTATTTTTATACCAAAGATGTAGTTACTGGAAATGAATCGATGAAATAACTCTGAAGAAAGTCGGAGAATAAAAGGCAGCTCCAACATTATTGTCTGACAGACCAACTGGAACCTCCTAAAGGGGTTTTCCAGGACTATGATATTGGTTGCCTATCTTAAGGATAGACTATTAATATCAGATCAACGGGGTCCTTCGCTAAACCCCTCCCCCCACCTCCACCCCACACACTACGACCACCACCATGATCAGATGATTGAAGGGGCTGCGGCACTCTGGTAAGCAACATTGTTTGCCAAACACAGTTCCATACATGTTCCAGTGGCTGTGCCTGGTACTGCATCTGTCTGCTGCTCAGTCCCATTCAAGAGAAAGGATCTTAACTGCAATACAAAATGTATGGGGCTGTGCCTGGTACACTCTGAAGGATACATGGCACTTAGCCTTATAGTCATCTATGGTCCCTTCATTTAGCTGATGAGCAGAGATGCAGGTAGTTGGATCATCACTAAATTTCATATCAAACTTCATTAATTTAATATCAAAGTTCCATAAAAGCCCCCTTACAGTGATCCTCTGGACCTGGAGAAACAAAGATGGCTGAACCGCTTCTCTGACTACATGATGCACATTGTGCGCAGTATACATCATTAGGGTGGATTCAGATGACCGTAGATCGGCTCGGTTTTCATGCCAAGCCGATATACGGTGTCCTCATCTGCAGGGGGGAGAATGGAAGAGCCAAGAGCAGGAACTGAGCTCCCGCCCCCTCTCTGCCTCCTCTCCGCCCCTCTGCACTATTTGCAATGAAAGGAGGCAGGACGGGGATGGGGCTAAGTTCTGAGAATTAGCCCCCGCCCCCGTCCCTCCTCTCCGCCCCTCTGCACTATTTGCAATGGGGAGAGGCAGGATGGGGGTGGGGCTAATTATTTTTTAAACTTAGCCCCACCCCGGTCCTGCCTCCTTTCATTGCAAATAGTGCAGAGGGGCGGAGAGGGGGTGGGAGCTCAGAGCACTGCACCCGGCTCTTCCATCCTCCCCCCCTCCCTGCAGATGAGGACACGGTATATCGGCTTGACGTGAAAACCGAGCCAATATACGGTCGTCTGAATCCACCCTTAGTCTAAGACACTACATGCTGCTCTCACTGATTAACTAGTGCTTCCCATGTGAGCAGCACTGACCAAAGCAGGTGTAGTGTCTTAAACTAATGATACATGCTAATACACAGTTTGCATCCAGTAGTCAGAGAAGTTGGTGTGGACATTTTTGTTTCTCCAGATCCAGACAGTTGCTTTAAAGTGAATCTGGGGGCTATTGCACCCCTTAAGTGCAGCTAACCAGATGGCCATCTTCTTCTATGTGGCAGCATCTAGTGGGGATATATGAATCATCCTCCACCTGGCTCTGTCTCCCCTCTCGGGTGTTCTGAGATGCCCCCGTCAGCTCACCAGCACCTTCACAACACAATTACTTAGTTCTGCTACTGTATTTATGTTATGAACTTGGTTCTGTGGCTGTATTTATGTTTTTAGCTTTGTTATGGTACCGTATATGTGTACTGAGCTTGGTTTGTTGAATTTATGTTATGAGCTTGGTTCTGGTACTAAATTGATGTTATGAGCTTGGTTTTGGAACAGTATTTATTTTCTGAGCTTCTCACATGTGGGTATGCTGCTATCTTGCTGCTTTCTGTACAAGCAGAATACAGGCAGTATATGTTGTTTTTTTACATATGATGGGGGGCACAAAAAAAAAAAATTCTGTACAGGGTCCCATCTAACCTAAGGCTAGCACTGGCTGCTTTTCTTTTTTGCTGCCATTTGGCAATTCGGGCACGCGTTTCCATTCTTCTAGATGTCTCCTGTTGGCGATATTATACTCACCTGTGGCTGTATATTTTTGCTCAGCTCGCCATGCTGGTTTGGTGCATGAGCTTTTTAACAGTTGTTTAGTTCATTTCCTTTGGGTCATTGTCTTGTTTCCTTACTCATTGTCTAGAATTCATTGTTTCCTAAATGATCACAAGGCGTTCAGGCCACAAGGCAGTGAAGCAGCCACACACCATAATGCTTCCTAGCTTTCAATAACTTGCTCTTGTTTGTGTTTTTGTTGATCTCCTGTTGAGCTTGTTAACTTCATATGACCGACTGACTGCATGTCAATGTTGTACCTTGTATTGGTTTATTTGGTAAGCTACTTTGGAGACGGAGACTCATGAAGTACCTTATTGGTATTAAGGCCTTAGTCAGACGGGCGTTTTTTCGCGCGATTTGCGGATCGCATGACGGATGCGCATCCGCAAATCGCGTGACCGGTGCGCGAAAGTCGCCCGCAAATCGCCCGAAAATCTGCTCCTAGCCGCGTTTCATTAGAAACGGGCCGGAGCTGTCCAGCGCATTGCATTCAATGGAGACGGCAATACAGCCGTCTCCATTGAAAGCGATGCGCTGCGGGCGAGCCCG
This sequence comes from Eleutherodactylus coqui, assembly GCF_035609145.1. Taxonomy (NCBI): domain Eukaryota; kingdom Metazoa; phylum Chordata; class Amphibia; order Anura; family Eleutherodactylidae; genus Eleutherodactylus; species Eleutherodactylus coqui. Next base: position 80,045,211 of record NC_089841.1, on the reverse strand, counting down.
GGATGAATTGTCGGTAAGGGCTTAAATATATAAGCCCTTACCTGCAATTCATCCTAAAATGTGTAAAAATAAAAAAAAATTGTATACTCACCTTCTGCCGGCAGCCGGAGCTCCGCGCGGCCTTCCTGCAGTGGGTGTGAAGGGGGTGTGAGTCAGACCTGCCCCCTGATTGGCTCAGCGCTGAGCCAATCAGAGGTATGCCTCACTCACACCCATTCATGAATTCATGAATGGATGTGAGTCAGACCTGCCCCTGATTGGCTCAGCGCTGAGAGGCAGCAGTCACTCACCCATTCATGAATTCATGAATGGGTGTGTGAGTGTTTTCAGCCTCTGATTGGTCAGGGCTGTGACCAATCAGAGGCAGATCATTCAGCAGGCGGGGATTTTAAAGCCCCGCCGGCTGAATAGTGCCAAGAAGCAGTTCAGGAGAACTGACAGCGGCCGCGGCTGGACTCCGGCTGCAGCGGAAAGGTGAGTATACAATTTTTTTTTATTTTAACACATTTTAGGATGAATTGCCGGGAAGGGCTTATATATTTAACCCCTTCCCGACAATTCACCCCGCGCACGCCAGCAGCCCATTGCTTTCAATGGAGCGGCTGTATTGCCGCTCCATTGAATTCAATGGGCAAACATCGTTCTTCTCTGCCACAGCTGTTACAGCTGTGGCAGAGAAGAATGATTTGTCTTCTATATGTTCTCAATGGGGTCGGCGCTGCTGCCGCCGGCCCCATTGAGCGCATATACAGAAGAGAACAGGAATCGCAGATAGGTGCGATCTGCGATTTTTTGTTCTATAATTTATCGAACGAGCGCATAAAAAGCGTTCATGTGTCCAATACCATTGCAAAGCAATGGTTTTAAAAAATCGCCGGACGCATGCGCATGCGCAAATCGCGGCTAAAAACGCCCGTCTGACTAAGGCCTAAAAGTGAAGACTGGGCTCCCCCTAAATTCCGCACCAGAAGTGGATCAATCATAGGTGCAAATACACAGAAGCATTCGAGATAAGAGGCCCACTGATTATTTAATTATAGTACTTTCTATTAGTTTACATGTAAAGGACTGCACTGGTTATTACCATGGCTTACTTGTTGTTTGCAGTTCACCAATAAAATGTATGCAGGTTTAGCAAAACAGCAAACAAATAGATGATCGACAATGAGCACTTCAATCTTTGCTATTTGGCTATTGGAGTTCCGCACTGGAGCCCTCTACTTTCTGTGTCTACTATGCACTGGCCCTCCATTAATACCTAAGCAAGAATTCATGGCAACCGAGAGGGTCCAAAATTTTTCAGTGCACTCGGCTACTGAACTGAGCACAGAAAGAGGAGTGACTCAGGGCCTTCACCACATGACTCCATAGTGGTGATTTAAAGGCAATGTGCGCTAGAATATAAGTATGTTTTTTCATAGAATCATAGAATGATAGAGTTGGAAGGGACCTCCAGGGTCATCGGGTCCAACCCCCTGCTCAGTGCAGGATCACTAAATCATCCCAGACAGATATTTGTCTAGCCTTTGCTTAAACACTTCCAATGGAGGTGAACTCACCACCTCCAGTGGTAACCTGTTCCACTCATTGATCACCCTCACTGTCAGAAAATGTTTTCTAATATCAAATCTGTGTCTCCTTCCTTTCAGTTTCCTCCCATTGCTTCTAGTCTTTCCTTGTGCAAATGAGAATAGGGCTGATCCCTCTGCACTGTGACAGTCCTTCAGATATTTGTAGACAGCTATTACGTCTCCTCTCAGCCTTCTTTATGCAAGATAAACATTCCCAGATTCTTTAACCGTCCCTCATAGGACATGATTTGCAGACCGCTCACCATCCTGGTAACTCTGCTCTGTTTGTCTATGCCCTTTTAAAGGAGGAGTAGAGGGGGATAATTACTGTCACATCCATGCGGCTCACAAGCACCACACTCAGCACGGATGCAGGGTGATGTTCAAGACTACTAGTAGATAGATTTATGCACCGGACAGCAGTGCGCACCACAACTGCAATACGTGGCCCAAATGTAAAGCCCGTGCAACAAAATAGTACTACACTCAGCACAGCAACAGGGAACGTACACACAGTTGGAAAAAGCCGCACACCACGCTATGCGGGATGGTAGCACCACTCCAGGAAGAGGGAAGGAAGCCTGGCCCTAACCTAGCAGGGAGGGGACGGGTCCCTGCCTAAAGCGGGGACATCGCCTCGATAAAAGGCGGCCGCATTATCTTCTTTCTGGTCCCTGATTGTCCCTATAGAAACCCCTGGAGAGATGAACTAACAGGCAAAGCAAACACAGAAATGAAAATTAACAACACAACTGAAAAAGAACCCACAGCAACTTATTTATAAGTAGAAAAACACCCAGTACAGCAGAGCTCCAAACTCCAAGTTCTCCACTATGGAACGGAATAAACAGCTCTGCTCACCAGGAGGGGTGAGAATATATAGTCACTTTGCACCTAAAAAAGTAGCAGAGTGAATAGAAAACCACACCTCCACCCTACTCCCAGGCATGATTAACCCCTTAACAACCAGCCCATTGCCTTTTTACGTCCTGCCCAAGTGGGCTTTATTCTCTGAGGACGTAAAAACATGTGTCCTGCAGAGAATAAAGCCCCTCGGGCTCTGGACGTGACAGCTCTATGCTGTCGGTGCCCGCAGGTAGCCAACAGCATGGAGCTGTCATCCCGAGCTGTAGGGACCCCCCCTCCCGGCAATGCGATCGGCGCTATCCGATCGATAGCGCCGATCGCATAAAAGTTAAAATAAGTTGAAAAAAAGTTAAAGATTCAGCTGCCCTGATGGATCGGATCTATCAAGGCAGCTGAAATTACTCACCCCTGTCCAGCGCACTGCTCCCCGCTCTCCTGATGCTCCTTCAGCGCATGCACGCCAGCGGCACGCCAGCGGCAGAAGGCCCGGAGCCACGGGAGATTAAAATCTCCTGGCTCCCGGCTCTTGTAGGTAGCTGGAAGGCAGGAGATATCAGCGGGTACCGCGATCGCCGTTATCCAATGGATAATGGCGATCGCGGAAAAGTGAAAAAAAGTTTTAAAAAAGCAAAGTTTCACCTCCCCTCATGGATCGGATCCATGAGGGGAGGTGAAAATACTCACCTCGGTCCTCCCCGATGACCTGCTGTCCTTCTGCGCATGCGTGCCCGATGATTGACGTCGGGCGCATGCACAGAGGGGCTCGAGCCCCGGGAAATTCAAAATCCCTCTGCTCCTGGCTGCCATGAGCAGGGGTATCCATTTTGGGGTGAAAGTCTTCTTTTATACATGTGCTTTACAAAAAAAAACTGTTTTTAAATTGACGCAATAGCCCAAAAAATGAAAATTGTTATTTTTCTCTTACTGCTTTGCTTAGATCTATTCAAAAATTGTAGGGTTAAAATACACAGTACACCCCTAGATAAATTCGTTAAGGGGCTAGTTTTCAAAATGGGGTCATTTGTGGAGGTTCTCTATTGTTTTGGACGCTCAAGAACTCTACAGGTGGGCAATGGGGGCTAAAAGGACTTCAAACAAAATCTATGTTCTGCAAGCCACCGATTACTCCTTTAATTTTGGGCCCCGTTGTGCATGCGGACATAATATTATGGCCACAATGGGTATGTTTCTGAAAACAGTACAAACAGGGGTATCCATTTTGGGGTGCAAGTCTTACTTCATATGTGTGCTGTACAAAAAAAGCTATTTTTAAAATGACAGAATTGCCAAAAAAACGAAAATCCTAATTTTTTCCTTTTGCTTTGCTTGAATTTATTCAAAAACTGTGGGGTCAAAATACACAGTACACCCCTAGATAAATTTGTTAAGGAGTCTAATTTTCAAAATGTAGTCATTTGTGGGGGTTCTCTATGGTTTTGGGCGCTCAAGAACTCTACAAGTGGGCAATGGGGCCTAAAAGGACTTCAAGCAAAATCTATGTTCTGAAAGCCACTGACTACTTCTTTCATTTTGGGCCCTGTTGTGCATCCAGACATAAGATTAGGGCCACAATGGGTATGTCTCTGAACACGGTACAAACAGGGGTATCCATTTTTGGGTGCAAGTCTTCATTCATATGTGTGTTGTACAAAAAAAGCTGTTTTTAAAATGACAGAATTGCCAAAAAAATGAAAATCACTATTTTTTCCTTTTGCTTGGCTTGAATTCATTCAAAAACTGTAGGGTCAAAATATGCAGTAGACCCCTAGATAAATTCCATAAGGGGTCTAGTTTTTAAAATGGGGTCATTTGTGGGGGTTGTCTATGGTTTTGGGCGCTCAAGAACTCTGCATGTGTGCTATGGGGCCTAAAAGGACTTCAAGCAAAATTTCTGTTTTGAAAGACACTGACTACTCCTTTCATTTTGGGCCCCATTGTGGACTCAGATATAACATTAGGGCCACAATGGGTATATTTCTGAACACGGGAGAAACAGGGGTATCCATTTTGGGGTGTATATCCTCATTTTCATGTAAACTATAGGAAAAAAATATGTCTTTAAAATGACAGATTTTGCAAAAATATGAAATTTTACTTTTTCTCCTCTTAATTGAATTAATTCCTGAAAAAAAACTGTGGGGTCAAAATACTCATGACACCCCTCAGTGGATACATTAAGGGGTGTAGTTTTTAAAATGGGGTCATTTGTAGGGGTATCTATTATTCTGACACTCATGAGCCTTTCCAATCTTGGCTTGGTGTAGGAAAACAAAGTGTTCCTCAAAATGCTAAAAAGTAATGTTAAATTTGTACGTCTCCTAAATGGTTAAAAAAAAACAAAAGTTTTTCCAATGTGCGCCCAAAATAAACAGGTGGAAATATATATCTTAGCAAAAATTTATATCTTATGTTTGCACATATTTAAGATATTGCAGTTGGAAATGTGAAAAAATGACGATTTTTTCAAAATTTTCCCAATTTTGGCGCTTTTAATAAATAAACACAAATTCTATCGATGTATTTTTTCCGCCTAAATGAACTACAACATGTGGCGAAAAAACAATGCCAAAATCCCTGGGATATGCAAAACCTCTTCGGTGTTTTTCCATGTTAAAGTGACACATGTCAGATTTGCAAAATTTGGCCTGGTCATTAAGGCGCAAACAGGCTTGGTCACTAAGGGGTTAAACCAGAATGCAACCATGCAGCAAAGGCAGACAGCACCAGCAGACTCTGTACATTGTGCATTAATCCTTGACCTGCTTAACAAGGCGATAGGTTGAAGCCACCATGCCACAACATTGTTGCGATAGACAAGCCGCGACAATTACCTCACGTGATCTAGACTCTATGCTTCTCTTAATACATCCCAGAATTGTGTTTGCCTTTTTGGCTGCTGCATCACACTGTTGACTCATGTTCAGTCTGTGATTTATTAGTATACCCAAGTCTTTTTCACATGTGCTGCTGCTTAGCCCAATTCCTCCCATTCTGTATGTGCTTTTTAAATTTTTCTTGCCCAGATGTAGGACTTTACATATCCCGTTGTTAAATACATTCTGTTAGTCGCCGCCCACTGTTCAAACTTTTCTAGATCTTTTTGAATACTCGCTCTCTCTCTTCCCTAGTGTTAGCTATCCCTCCTAGCTTTGTGTCGTCAGCAAATTTGATCAGTTTCCCATTAATTCCGTCCTTCAGATCATTTATAAAAATGTTGAACACTGGGCCCAGGACAGAGCCTTGTGGTACCCCACTTGATACATTCTTCCACTTGGATGTGCAGCCATTTATGACCACTCTTTGAGTACGATCACTCAGACAGTTTTGAATCCACCTCACAGTTGCCTTGTCAATCCCATATTTGGTCATTTTTTCAATAAGTATGGTATGAGATACTTGTCAAATGCTTTACTAAAGTCAAGATATACTATATCCACTGCATTTCCCTGATCAACCCAGTTGGTGATTCTGTCATAGAAGGAAATTAGATTCGTCTGGCATGACTTGTTTGTTACAAACCCATGCTGGCTCTGGTTAATTACTCAATTTTTATACAAGTACTTGCATACATGCTGTTTAATAATTTGTTCAAAGATCTTTCCTGGTATATAAGTCAGGCTCACAGGCGTGTACTTTCCTCGATCCACCTTCGTCCCTCTTTTGAAGATAGGGAAAACATTTGCCCTTTTCCAATCTTCTGGCACTTCTCCTGTTTTCCAGGAACTTTCAAAGATTATGGCGAGTGGTTCAGCAATTACCTCCGCTGCTTCCTTTAGTATCCTAGATTGTAATTCATCTGAACCTTGAGACTTGAATTAATTTAAGTTAGCTAAGTGTTCCCTCCCATTTTTTTGTGCTAAAACACACATCAGAGATTTTAACTAAAACCTGTGTCTAAAGCAAATAGCAATTTCTACAGCATCAATCTGGGGGGCTTGAAAATGAAAAAGAAAATGGTGACAGGTTCCCTTTAATCCATGTCAGGATTTTGAGCTCTGTATCGTAAAAATCGAAGAATGTAATATTATATACCAGAGGTCCCCAGCCTTTTGTACATTGTGAGCCACATTCAACTCAAAAATGGAGGACAGGAATTTTTAGGCTACACAATGATCTTGGCTAGGACATATGCTACACAGTATCATACAATGGCCCTGATATATCACATCCTAATATAAGTTAAGCTGTTGCAACGCACAACTTGCCAGAGCCTTGACTCAACAATCTCAAGAAATCTAAACCTAATGGATTTCTTGTGATTCTCAGGCTGTAGTTGCGTCAACTTGGTACTGCATTTACTTACCTTAGGATGCAATGTAGTAGGGCCATAGTATAATTTATGGTCATGCAACATGTGCCATGGCCAAAGTTGTCATATAGCCTTAAGCCTATGCACAGAAACAAGAAATCATGGAATTGCAAATATTTGCTTGCTATGTGGCAAGATGAGCTGTGGATTTTGATGCAGATCCACACCAAATCTGCCATGCATGAATATGGTCTTAAAGGGGTTGTCCACTAGCTAAAAAAAACGCAAAAAATTTTTTAATTAAAAAGAAGAAAGAAATGAGCGCTCACCTCCTAAGTCTGCCTCTGATCCAGCGCAGATGATGTGGTGGCTGGTCTTTGCTTACAGGTTGCCAGCAATGATGTATAAGAGCATGTGACTACTGCAGCCGGTCTTTCGTCTTAGCGGATACATGTCATTTTTACTGGTATCAACTTGCAGCACGAGTTTCTCTTTTATTTCAGGACAATTTCTCTGCTGCTTTTTTTTTGCTTTTTTGAACTACTGGGCAGCAACTTTCCCAGGCAGCACCAGTGCTTCAAAATTTGTGCCCTAGGTATGAAACCACACTGTATACTTAGAATATAGACTAGCGAGTGCTTCCCAGTGCAGCGCCGCTCTTAGCCCTTTCTTAGTTGTCGTCAAAGCCTTCAGCAATAGTTTGGTGGGAGGCAAAGAAAATTGCTCCAGGGTTTGCCAAAAAAGCACAAGGAACAATTCCTCAGTAAGAATCTAAGACTTCAGTGATCCAATAATTGGGACTTCATGTAAATATTTAGTCATCAGTCATCACTGATTTACTGTCGGAAGTAATATGCACACTCAGCTCTTTGGGGTGTTCTGACGTCTTATTACGGAAATCTTACTATGACACAATTGTAAGTTGTTATTATCATGGGAGATTTAGAAAACCCTTATATGCCAGAAATGACAAATGTAACCAAATTCATGTAGTTTATTAGGGAAATGCAGAATTTGTTAGTAAAGGCATCTCCTGATCAGAAGATTTTCAGTTGTTCCTGATATATAAACAAAAAACATCTGTATTTATGAATCATGTTAAACATTTCACCATAAATGTAAACTAAAACATATTTTTATAAATATAAGAAATCATCACAGAAAAAAATATTATATATATACACATATATAATATTTCTGTCCTTAGGGTGACTACTAGAGATGAGCGAACGTACTCGGTAAGGGTGATTTCGCAATCGAGCACCGCGATTTTCGAGTACTTCACTACTCGGGTGAAAAGTACTCGGGTGCGCTGTGGGTGAGCGGGGGGTTGCAGAGGGGAGTGGGGGGGAGAGGGAGAGAGAGAGGGCTCTCCCCTGTTCCCCGCTGCTACCCCCCACTCCCCTCTGCAACCCCCCGCTCACCCACAGCGCACCCGAGTACTTTTCACCCGAGTAGTGAAGTACTCGAAAATCGCGGTGCTCGATTGCGAAATCGCCCTTACCGAGTACGTTCGCTCATCTCTAGTGACTACCCATTAGCGTTTTTTTTCTGCTGCAAATTTGCTGCGTTTTTTTTTCTAATTGTCAATAGGACTTCCTAAGGTTAAAAACGCAACGCGATGCAACGCAACTTTGCATTTTTAACATTAGAAAGTCCCATTGACAATTGGAAAAAAAATGCCACGAATTCGCAGCGGAAAAAAAACGCTAGTGGGTAGTCACTCTTAGGCGTGCGGGTTCTGTGGAGTTGCATAAGGCACATCAATTTCTCCTGCTGAAGGGAGCATGCCTTTGTCCTGGCACCCAAAACTTCTAACGACCATGAAATTTAATATTAAAGGGGTTATCCAGTACTTCAATTAAATAACAAAAGAAGCAGTGAATGTCTTAAAATTAAACATCAACCCCCCCCCCCCTTAAAAAACAGTACTCACTCCTTCAATCCTCTTCCTATCCACAGATTATCTAGTTGTTGCCCACCAGTCTTTGTTTTTAAGCTGGCAGTCTCTGGTAGAGATGAGCGAGTATACTCGCTAAGGCACATTACTCGACCGTGTCTCTAAAGATTCGGGGGCCGGCGGGGAGCGGCGGGGGAGAGCGGGGAGGAACGGAGGGGAGATCTCTCTCTCCCTCTCTCCCCCCCGCTCCCCGCCACAACTCACCTGTCAGCTGCGGCGGCTCCCGAATCTTTAGAGACGAGCGGGAAGATACTCGGCTAAGGCACTACTCGCTCGAGTAATGTGCCTTAGCGAGTATACTCGCTCATCTCTAGTCACTGGTTTTCACCACCAAATGTAGTTATGAAACCACCCTTGGATCACATGCTGTAACTATATTGACAATGTGGGTTCTTGGGTCTGGAATCCAATAGGAGAACCAACAACAGTAGTCAGATATAAGCAGACTTCCATACACACCAAACGGAGATCAGATATAGCCAGAAATAAGCAGAGTTCAAAATAAGGCTGCCTGTCCACGGGCAAATTTACATTGCGATCCCTGCGGCAACAATACGGCCGTGGGGAACGTAGTGAACGCTCATGTCCATGAGCGGAGAATTATATAAGCTCACCGCGGAGATCCGTCAGCTGGCTCCTGCTCCCCGGCTGTGGCTCCAGCGGCGGATCTCCGCCACAGGATATCACAGCGCCCATGGACAGGCAGCCTAATGGTGAGCATGATGCAGTGAACAAACCAGAATACTCAGGGACAGGAAGTCCAAGGCTGAAGGTTTAACTAGAGCAACAACAACTATGTTAGGTGGAATCCATAAGTAATCTTCAGATACACAAGGTCACAACTAAACAAGGTTCAAAACAACAAAGTGGGATAGCATGATGGTTAAGGCGACAAGTTTCAATGGAGAAAATCAAGGTGCAATTTGTTGCATGTTCAATTTCTGACACATGCATATATATTAGAAAGGTTATACAAAGATTTCATGTTATCACCTATACACAAGATAGGGGATAACTTGCTGATCAATGGGGGTCTCAACGTGCCCTTCTTCCTGCGCAGTGATGTCAGAATAAATAGGGTGCTAGCCAAGCATCACCCGGTGCTCCCCATTGGTGCTCCATTCATTTCAATAGGTCTGAAGGAAATACCTGAGTGGCAAGTGCTTGGGTAAGTTGGCAGTCCCATTGATAGTGAATGGAGCACTGCAGGGGTTGCAGTAACCCCACAGTCCAGAAGGTGAAGAATATGGAATCCCTATTATCCAGATCAGCAGGGATCTCAGTGTTGAGACGCCCATTCATCAGCAAGGTATTCCCTATCCTGTTGATTGGGGATAACTCGAAATCTTGGTACAATCCCTTTAAACTACGGATCTACATTATCCATTAAAGAATCAATCTGGACAATAGCCACAATGAAGAGTAAAAGTCCTCAACTGGGACAAGTTGCAAGAACTATTGCAAACTATTTTTATATTTGTAATATAGAACAGATCTGACAATGTTTAACTTGACATGTAATGAATTAAAAATGTGCACAGAACGGGGCGTGACTGAGGACAGAGACGGACGCCATTCCCTGAGATCCGCTCCGACCGCAACCTCCACAGCTACATACAAAGCTTCAGCGGATCTCCTCTTTTCCCCTGGAGTCGCACCTGAACTCCTTGGCATCCAGCCATGACCCGGTGCAAGACGGCAAAAGCTTCACCGCTACTGGTAGCAGACTTCTTCTCCACTCGAAGCGGCAGGAGGACCCCGGCTGCAGCGCACCTCTCCTCCACGAACGGTCCCCAGAACATCGCTGGCAACCCATCACAGAAGCAGAAGACACTGACGGAGAGCCCTGACTCTAGTCAGAGAGAGATGCACGCCGTCCTCTAGACTTGGGAGAGGTGAGTGAAACAGCAGTGGACATTACACGCAGCACCTCTCCCCTAGCCAAAATGGCGCCCGGCCACATGTCAGCCCCAGGGGACAGCCATTCTCCATCTGCATGCCCTGAAAAAAGGAGACCAAGAATGGAGGAGGCAATAATCTCTGCCTCCATCCAACACTGCAGAGCTTTTAGATATGGTCCCTACATCAGACCAGCCTGCGTCAGAGGCTTTCATAAAAGAGATGATGCTGGCCTTGAGAAGCACTATGAGAGAGGACCTCCATACTTTTTCATCCTCATTCAATTCTACCATAACTGAAATAGAGGAGAGAACCTCACACATAGAGAATAAAATGGGCGAATTGACCAATTCCCACAATATGTTAATTGATGCACACTATGCTCTGGAGGAAGGGGTAGATCAAATCAAAGTCAAAATGGCGGATCTAGAGAACCGCAACAGACGTAACAATGTTAAGTTTAGGGGTATCTCCAAAAGGTTCAGCCCATCAGACCTGAAGGATTTTCTAACGCAATTAATGAAAAAACTCCTTCCTTCTACCCCAGATCAAGAACTTATCATTGACAGGGCTCATTGCCTGCAGAAACCGAAATTCATACATGAAAATATCCCGCGAGACGTTATAGCGCGGATCCATTTTTTTCATGTCAAAGAGGCACTCATGTTCGCATCTTGAAAAATGTCTGATCTGCCTCCACAGTTCTCAAATATCAAACTATTTGTGGAATTATCCGCCGCCACTATACAAGCAAGGAAAACATTTTCTCGCATAACCACATCCCTCAGGAAGGAAAAAATCCTATATAAATGGGGTTTCCCCACTAAACTTATTCTACATAAAGACGGCACCACATACATCTTCAACAAGCCAGAAGAAGGAGAAAAGTCCCTCACCGCCTGGGGTCTCCAGATCACCGAAGAACCCCATAACAAACCACCTAACCAGCGCTCCCGCGAGCCGTCTGAAGAAAGTCTGCAACCCCAATCACCCCGCTGAGTTACGTTTTTCTCTATAAAATCGGAGGTTGAGCTCCCTCATTTGTCGGGTGAACTTTTATACCCCCCAATCCTCCACAGGATTCTATGCCTGCGAGAACAGCTCTCGACTGTCAGCTGTTCCCAAGAACTTTCTGGCATATAGAACCGGAAAGAGAGCGTTTTCTGGCCTCTGTTCGGCGTTTAAGGCCATACAATTTCGTTTTGATTGTTTGTGTTATTTTCCCCTCCCCTGACACAACAATGGTCAACAAAAACCTAAGGTTCCATAAGAACACTTCGTATCATCCTCCTGCAAAATGTAGATAAAAATATGCTCCCTTAAAGGAGATGTCCCGCGCCGAAACGGGTTTTTTTTTTTTTAAACCCCCCCCCCGTTCGGCGCGAGACAACCCCGATGCAGGGGTTAAAAAACCCACCCGCACAGCGCTTACCTGAATCCCGGCGGTCCGGCGTCTTCATACTCACCTGCTGAAGATGGCCGCCGGGATCCTCTATCTTCATGGACCGCAGGGCTTCTCTGCGGTCCATTGCCGATTCCAGCCTCCTGATTGGCTGGAATCGGCACGTGACGGGGCGGAGCTACACGGAGCTACACGGAGCCCCATAGAGAAGAGCAGAAGACCCGGACTGCGCAAGCGCGGCTAATTTGGCCATCGGAGGGCGAAAATTAGTCGGCACCATGGAGACGAGGACGCTAGCAACGGAGCAGGTAAGTATAAAACTTTTTATAACTTCTGTATGGCTCATAATTAATGCACAATGTATATTACAAAGTGCATTATTATGGCCATACAGAAGTGTATAACCCCACTTGCTGCCTCGGGACATCTCCTTTAATGTAAAAGGGCTAAACTCCCCCTTCAAGAGGTCAGCAGCTTGGAGAGACGCGCTCCATGACAAGGTGGACATTCTATGTCTTCAAGAGTCACACTTTGCCTCTGCAGCGGATCCCTTATTTACCAATAAAAAATTCCCAAAAATATTCTTATCCTGCGCCGAAAAGAAGAGAGCAGGGGCCATAATTGCACTTAAAGATACCATTGATCTTACACTCACTGAACAAATTATTGACCCTAGAGGCAACTTCATAATCTTAGTGGGACTATTCAATAGCACCCCATTAACCCTAGTCAATCTCTATGCTCCAAATTCCTCGCAAATTTCCTTTTTAAATAGGATCTCCAAAAAAATACGTAGAGTCCAAAAAGGCTAATTTATAATCTGCGGGGATTTTAATATCGTTCCCGATAAGCAACTCGACTCCACCAGCTCAACTAATAGATCATCCCCCATGCTTTCACCCTGGCTCCATAAGCAAGCGCTCTTTGACTCCTATAGATGCCTCAACTCCTCATCTAGAGAGTACACTTATTATTCCCCACGCCATAGATCCTTTTCAAGGATCGATCTCTTTCTGGTAGATAAATGGACCCTGCCAGTTGTCAGACACGCAGACATAGGCAAGACTACGTGGTCAGATCACTCTCCTGTTTTCCTCATGTTAGAGACAGCGAGGTCACCCCCGATTCTTGGAAACTGGAGAATTAATGTCTCTCTTATGAGACTTCCTGAATACAAAAAGATGATTAAAGAATCTCTAGTTGAATACTTCTCGCTCAATATGAACCCAGACGTGGATGTCTTCTCCATTTGGTGTGGCCACAAGGCATACATGAGGGGGATACTAATCAAGATTAGTTCCCATCACAAGAAAAGGAAACAACTCCAAATAAGCAATATACTTTCGCAAATTGCAAGTGTGGAACAGGACATCCAGGTCTCCCCTTCAACTGAGCTACTCAGGGAACTAATGTCCCTTCGCCACAAACTCCGCCAGGAACTGATTGAAGACTAGGTCAAAACTCTAAATTTTTCAAAATGAATTATTATACGGCGTATAATAAACCCTCCAGATTAATGGCTAGGATAATAAAACAGTGCCAGGCACCATTCAAAATCCCATTCCTGGTTAAACAGGATGGAACGAAAGCTAAAATAACACATCCCCAAGCCATAGCGGATGAATTTAGTCTCTTCTATTCTAACTTATATAATTTGAACAAAGATGGTTCTACTCCTCAACCAGACATCCAACAAATCAACAGTTTTCTGGAGATTAGCCTCCCCACTATTGCGGAGGATCAGCTGGAATCACTAAACTCTCCTATCTCCTGTCTGGAGATTTTGGACACAATTAGGTTACTAAAAGCACACAAGGCCCCGGGTCCTGATGGCTTCTCCAACGAGTATTACAAGGACTTTGCTCCGGACCTGGCGCCTTGTGTGGCTGAAACATTCAATAAAGCGGTCTCCACTGGCAGACTTCCGAAAGAAATGTTGAGTGCCACCATAGTCACAATCCCTAAACAGGGTAAAACCCTGAACTCCCCTGCAAACTTTCGGCCCATTTCACTATTAAATAGTGATACAAAGATTTACTCAAAGTTACTAGCCCAGCGCCTACTAAAAATCCTCCCACAAATAGTCCATAGTGACCAAGTGGGTTTTACTAGGGAAAGGCAGGCATCGGATGGCACCAGGAGAGTACTGAATCTTGTGGCAATGGCGGAGGCGAACCATACCCCAGCTATCCTACTGGCTTTAGATGCTGAAAAAGCCTTTGATAGGCTCCATTGGGAGTTCGCCTTCGCCACTCTCGAGAGATTTGGCTTCCAAGGAAGCATCCTCAAGGCCATTCGAGCTCTTTATGGCGCCCCCTCTGCCAGGGTTCTAGTCGACGGGGTTATCTCAAAATCCTTCCAAATTACCAATGGCACCTGTCAGGGTGTCCACTATTCCCGTTACTATTCACGCTCATTATGGAGCCCTTGGCAGAGGCGATTTGACTTAATGCAAAGGTTAAGGGGATCTCGGCTGGCGCGAGGCAGCACAAAATAAGCCTTTTTGCGGACGATGTCCTGCTCCTCCTTACGGACCCCATTACATCTCTAAGAGAAGTATACAACATAATCCAGGAATTCAGCAAAGTATCTTATTATAAACTAAACATAGACAAATCCCAAATACTCGCCATCAACATAGACAATTCCCTAAAGCTCAGTATTCAAGAAGAATTCCCATTTCAATGGGGAGAAAACAACATTCCATACCTGGGAATAAAAATCTGCGTCCCCCTGTCTAATACCATTCCAGCGAACTTGTCGCCCTTGCTATCTAATCTCCAAATGGAATTAGGGTCCCTCGCGAAGAAAGAGCGTGGATGGGTAGAGTCACACTTTATAAAATGTTGATCCTCCCCAAAATTCTATACATCTTTTGCACAATTACTCTTCCAATTCCCAGGTTAGAAGTCTCAAAGCTTCAAAAGCAACTTTCGAATTTTGTATGGGGGGGGGGGGGGAAGAGACCAAGGGTCGCTGCCTCTATATTATACCTCAATAGAAAACAGGGAGGCCTGGGGGTGCCGAATCTGTGGTCATACCTCCATGCATCTAATATCAATCAATCTAGACGCTGGCTGAAATCAGAGCCTGGTCCAAGTTGGCTCCAAATCGAGACCCAGCTTAATTATGGTAGGCCCATCCGCTCTCTTCTCTTGGCTTCCTTACAGTGCTCCCTCTCCTCACCTGCGCTCCCAATATACAAACCTCACTCTATTTCCCCATCTATACAAGCCTCATTAGACTCATGGGGCTGGCTGGCTCAGAGTACCAACATTCGCATGGGGAAAATAATTGTGCATATACCTATCTCCACCCTTGAATTCTTCATCCCTAACCTACACCTAGAGAGCTGGTCGGAGAGGGGAATTATAAACTTAGACGATATATTATTGGACGACGACATTCTATCGTTCCAATCCCTGAGAGAAAGGTTTGATTTGCCCTCAGGAGAAGTCTTCAGATATCTCCAAATATGGTCCTTACTACAATCTACTAAAATTGAGAAAGTGAAGTTATCAAATGACCTCCTGAGTGTTTTCAACAGCCCCTGTCCGACGTCTCGCTCCCTGGTGAGAGTCTGTTATGATATGCTCTCGGAAGATATGAGAGAAACAAAACGTGCCCACGTTCTCAACTGGAAGAGAGACCTAGGAAGGAAATTTGCGCCAGATAGATGGCTCTCGGCCTTTGCCTGGGCCAATAAAGCAACCATTCACTCAAACACTCTTGAGGTGCATATTAAGGTTTTGACCAGATGGTACTTTACCAGTGGCATTGGCAAGAGCATTTACTAACTCAGACGATCGATGTTGGAGACAGTGTGGCCACATAGGTAACATCTGCCATATATTTTGGAGCTGTCCAAAGCTCTCACATTTCTGGGACGAAGTTTTCTTTATCCTGAGAAAGATCACAAAAATGTATATTCCCAAGTCACCTGAGATAGCCATCCTACTAATCGATAATAATCATATTCCACAATCTATGAAAAACCTGATAGGCCACATTCTCCTTACTGCGAAACTATTGGTCTCAAGGAAATGGAGGACTGCTAATGTTCCCACCATTTTGGAACTAAAACAGACGCTATCTGATCATAATACATATGAAAAACTATATGCCCTTAAAATTGGAGGATACGCAAAATACCAAAATAAATGGAACCCATGGTTACAAACCTACTCGACCTAACATCTGATAACTGACACCCTATATCCCATATCCCCTTACCCTCCCCCCCCCCCCCCCCCCCTTACCCCTTTCGCCTCTACCCCAGTGTTATTCCACTGTTTGTTATTGGTTTAAACTGAAGGAAGTAATGTATAAAGGCAATTATAACTTTTGTTCCCAACAGAGCTAACCCATTCTTCGCTGCATAGTCAATACCTTTCTTCCTCAGGTTACAGATATGGACTCTATAAAGACTCTATATAAAGGGAAGTTATATAAATTTCTTTTATTGTGAACAAATGTATCTTAATGGTCACATGCATGTTTGCATAAACAACTAATGTATGTTTTGTATGTAACCATCTTAACCCCTTAGTGACCAAGCCTGTTTGCGCCTTAATGACCAGGCCAAATTTTGCAAATCTGACATGTGTCACTTTAACATGGAAAAACACCAGAAAGGTTTTGCATATCCAAGCGATTCTGACATTGTTTTTTCGCCACATGTTGTGCTTCATTTAGGCGGAAAAAATAGACCGATAGAAATTGTGTTTATTTATTAAAAGCGCCAAAATTGGGAAAATTTTGAAAAAATCGTCATTTTTTCACATTTCCAACTGCAATATCTTAAATATGTGCAAACATAATATAGAAATTTTTGCTAAGATTTATATTTCCACCCGTTTACTTTATTTTGGGCGCACATTGGAAAAACTTTCGTTTTTTTTTAACTATTTAGGAGACGTACAAATTTAACATTACTTTTTAGCATTTTGAGGAACACTTTGTTTTCCTATACCAAGCCGAGATTGGAAAGGCTCATGAGTGTCAGAATAATAGATACCCCCCCAAATGACCTCATTTTAAAAACTACACCCCTTAATGTATTCACTGAGGGGTGTCATGAGTATTTTGACCCCACAGTTTTTTTTCAGGAATTAATTCAATTTAGAGGAGAAAAAGTAAAATTTCATATTTTTGCAAATCTGTCATTTTAAAGACATAATTTTTTCCTATAGTTTACATGAAAATCAGGATTTACACCCCAAAATGGATACCCCTATTTCTGCCGTGTTCAGAAATATACCCATTGTGGCCCTATTGTTATATCTGAGTCCACAACGGGGCCCAAAATGAAAGGAGTAGTCAGTGTCTTTCAAAACAGAAATTTTGCTTGAAGTCCTTTTAGGCCCCATAGCACACATGTAGAGTTCTTGAGCGCCCAAAACCATAGAAAACCCCCACAAATGACCCCATTTTGAAAACTAGACCCCTTAAGGAATTTATCTAGGGGTGTACTGCATATTTTGACCCCACAGTTTTTGAATGAATTCAAACCAAGCAAAAGGAAAAAATTGTGATTTTCGTTTTTTCGGCAATTCTGTCATTTTAAAAACAGCTTTTTTTGTACAGCACACATATGAAGGAAGACTTGCACCCAAAAATGGATACCCCTGTTTGTCCCGTGTTCAGAGACATACCCATTGTGGCCCTAATCTTATGTCTGGATACACAACGGAGCCCAAAATGAAAGGAGCGACCGGTGGCTTTCGGAACACAAATTTTGCTTGAAGTCCTTTTAGGCCCCATTGCCCACTTGTAGAGTTCTTGAGCGCCCAAAACCATAGAGAACCCCCACAAATGACCCCATTTTGAAAACTAGACTCCTTAACGAATTTATCTAAGGGTGTACTGCGCATTTTGACCCCACAGTTTTTGAATAAATTCAAGCAAAGCAAAAGGAAAAAATTAGGATTTTTGTTTTTTTGGCAATTCTGTCATTTTAAAAACAGCTTTTTTTGTACAGCACACATATGAAGGAAGACTTACACCCCAAAATGGATACCCCTGTTTGTGCTGTTTTCAGAAATATACCCATTGTGGCCCTAATCTTATTTCCGCATGCACAACGGGGCCCAAAATAAAAGGAGTAATCGGTGGCTTTCAGAACATAGATTTTGCTTGAAGTCCTTTTAGGCCCCATTGCCCACTTGTAGAGTTCTTGAGCGCCCAAAACCATATAGAACCCCCACAAATGACCCCATTTTGAAAACTAGACCCCTTAACGAATTTATCTAGGGATGTACTGCATATTTTGACCCCACAGTTTTTGAATAAATTTAAGCAAAGCAAAAGGAAAAAAATAGGATTTTCATTTTTTGGGCTATTGTGTCAATTTAAAAACAGTTTTTTTTGTACAGCACACATATAAATGAAGGCTTTCACCCCAAAATGGATACCCCTGTTTGTCCCGTGTTCAGAAACATACCCATTGTGGCCCTAATAGACTTACAGGACCCATGGCTAGGCCTACAATGAAAGGAATACCCGTTGGATTTCAGGGTACAGCTGAATAAATTCCAGGCCCCATTGCCCACTTATAGAGCCATTGAGCGGCCAAAACTATAAAGAACCCCCTCAAATGACCCCATTTTGAAAACTAGACCCCTTAACGAATTCATCTAGGGGTGTACTGCGTATTTTGACCCCACAGTATTTGAATGAATCTAAGCAAAGCAGAAGGAAAAAGTTACGATTTTCAATTTTTTTGGCAATTTTTTCAATTTAAAAACAGTTTTTTTGTACAGTGCACATAGGAATGAAGACGTTCACCCCAAAATGGATACCCCCGTTTGTCCCGAGTTCAGAAACATACCCATTGTGGCCCTAATCTACTTACAGGACGCATGGCAAGGCCTATAAAGGACGGAACACCTGTTGGATTTTAGGGCACAACTGAATAAATTCCAGGCCCCATTGCTTATTTGTACAGAATAAAGATTGACTCCCTAAAAATCCCCCCCCTCCCCCTCAGCGCCCTTTTTGGCGTTCGCAAATCTTAGATAAAAGTAAAAATGTGAACTGTGTAGTATTTCCGAAGACAGGGGTAATTACGGAGGCTGGTTGAATGGGCCCATGGGGCAATAAAACCGGGTATCCCCCCCCTCCTCTCATGCTTTTTGGGGGTATTTCATGACCTCAGTGGCGGGTATGGGGTGTAAAAAGTGGCGTTCCGTGAGTCTCCGTAAGCTTGATGAGGTGCGGCGGTCTCACACAGAAGGCGCTCAACAAGGTGCTCCTGGAACTGCAGGAAAGCGAGCGTTCCCGGGGCTTCTTGTAAAATACGTATCACAGGTAGCGGTCTGAATAACGCCGGGCTCACGCGGGTGCAGGCGGAATCCGCTTGCGGAGGCCCACAGCGGATCCCATCTGTGAGCCCGGCTGTGACCCTGCGTACGGCTGCGTAATGTACTGCGCATAACTGCCTACTCACACAGGCGGTCATGCACAGTACACCTTTGTTTGTATTTCCCGCACCATCGCTTAGCGATGACGCGGGTACCCGCAGCCCGTATACAATGTAGTTGCGTATGGGCTGCGGGTATATCCACGACCATGGAGCACAATGGGCTCTATGTTGCCGATATCCGCAGTAAAATAGAACCTGCTGCGTTCTCTTTTCTGCGAGTGGATAACACAATTCTGACCCGCTAATGTGAGCGGAATTGTGTAATCCAATGCGATTGATCTGCGTATTACCGCGGATCAGACGCATGCGGAATCCGTCATTCCTATCCGGTCATGTGAGACCGGCCTAAGGTAGATCGCTACCTTTTTATCACGTGACCGGGGACCGCTCAACGAGGCCCCTGGTCACTGCTCCAGGCTCTCTGTGACCGTTGGTCGCTGGGAGCAAGGAGATTTTAAATTTCCTGGGCTCCCTGACTCCTGCGCATGTGTCCGGCTTTTTGCCGGCAATCGCATGTGCAGAATCCTGGAAGGTCCACGGAGGAAGATCGCGTCGGGATTCAAATACGGAGGCCTCCGGTAAAAAGATTCATCTCCTCTCACCGATCGCATCAGTGAGGGGAGATGAAACTTCAAATTTTTTTTTTAACTTTTACGTGATCGCCATTATTGGATAATGGCGAACACGTGACCAGGAACCGCTCACCGCGGACCCCCATTAAATCTCCATGCTCTTGGCTACGTTTTGTAGCCAGGAGCAGGGAGAATTTAAATTATCCTGGCAATCCACAGCTTTTGCGCATGCGCCCGCCATTTTGGCGACGGGCGCGTGTGCAGAAGCTGTGGTAAGGTCCGCGGATAAATCTGGGGGCCTTAGGTACGTACTTTCATCCTCCCTCACGGATATGATCCATGAGGGGAGATGAAACGTACGCTTTTTAAACTTTTAAAAACTTTTTTTTACTTTTTTTTTTTTTTACTTTTTTACACTTTTTTCTCACTTTACATGATCTGTCATCCCGGGCTGTTCGGAGCCCCCCCCGGCATTGCGATCGGCGCTATGCAATGGATAGCGCCGATCGCAAAAAAAGTAAATAAACGTACATAAAAGTTAAAGATTCAGCTGCTCTGATGGATCGGATCCATCGGAGCAGCTGAAATTACTCACCCAGGTCTGGCACGCTGCTCCCCGCTCTCCTGCCGCTCCGGGGCCCGAAGCCGGTCTTCTGCGCATGCGCGCCAGGCGGCATTACGTCAGCCATTGGATGACAGTGATCATGTCCCCGGTATAATCTCTCTGCTCCCAGCTACACATGGCAGCCAGAAGCAGAGGGATTTTAAATTTCCCGGGGCTCGAGCCCGTCTGTTCACGCGCCCGATGTCAATCATCGGGCGCGCATGCGCAGACGGGGATTCGGGTCCCGGGACATCGGGACACCGCTGAGGACTGGGGGTGAGTATTTTCACCTCCCCTCATGGATCCGATCCATGAGGGGAGGTGAAACTGACTTTTTTTAAACTTTTTTTTAACTTTTTCGCGATCGCCGCTAACCATTGGATAACGGCGATCGCGGTACCGGGGACCGCTCACCGCAGTCCCCGCTGACATCTCCTGCCTCCCGGCTACCTACAGGAGCCGGGAGCCAGGAGATTTTAAATCTCCCGCGCCGCCGGGCCTTCTGCGCATGCGGCTGACGTAATGCCGCCTGGCGCGCATGCGCAGAAGACCGGCTTCGGGCCCCGGAGCGGCAGGAGAGCGGGGAGCAGCGTGCCAGACCTGGGTGAGTAATTTCAGCTGCTCCGATGGATCCGATCCATCAGAGCAGCTGAATCTTTAACTTTTATGTACGTTTATTTACTTTTTTTGCGATCGGCGCTATCCATTGCATAGCGCCGATCGCAATGCCGGGGGGGGCTCCGAACAGCCCGGGATGACAGCTCCATGCTGTCAGCTACCTGCGGACACCGACAGCATGGAGCTGTCACGTCCACAGCCCGAGGGGCACTATTCTCTGCAGGAAGCATGTTTTTACGTCCTCAGAGAATAGAGCCCACTTCGGGAGGACGTAAAAACACTATGGGCTGGTCGTTAAGGGGTTAAAGGAAAACTAATAAAGAACAAATTGGAAAAAAAATGCACACAGAACTTTTTCTTACCTTTTTAATATGACTACTCCTCCCCCTCCCCTCTCCACAGTGCACAGTGCCGGTTGAACATTGCTGTGTCTGCCTGCCTCCTGACACAGTACAGCAGCTGAATCCCCAAAGTGCCGGCTAAACGCTGCCTGCCTCCTGAATCCCCACTGTACTGCAAAATGTAAGTACTGTACAGATGACTACAGTACAGTACAGAAACGTTTGCAAACAAAATACTGCAGTCCTATGTCAAAGCACAGATAACACAGTGATACATACTGCTAATGATGTCCCTGCAGTACTATGTCAAACCACAGATAACAGTGATACATACTGCTAATGATGCCCCTGCAGTACTATGTCAAACACAGATAACACAGTGATATGTACTGCTAGAATGATGTCCCTACAATGTTGATTTATTCTTTACAGTTGTTTTCATTCAGTATTGTTATTGTTTTTGCTATTAAATACCAGAGTTAGGCCTCCTTCCCACGAGCGTGACGGGCTCCGCCGCGTAATATTACGCAGTGAAGCCCGTCACGGCGCCCCCCAGAGCCCCTATACTTACCTGCGGGAGATAGCGTGAAAACGCTTCCCCGCCCACCGCCGCCGCGTCACCGCCCACCGCCGCCGCGTCACCGGCCGTGTCAGGTGCGCGGCCGGCCGTGTCACGTGACGCGGCCGGCCGCGTCATATGGCGTCATATGACGCGCGGCGGTGGGCGGGAAAGCGTTTTTTCACGCTATCTCCCGCTGGTTACAGCGGGAGATAGCGTGAACGGACGGCTTCCATTGACTGCAATGGAAGCCGTCAGCGCGTACAGCCCGTCCTCACCCGCAGAAAATAGAGCATGCTGCGGGTGAGGACGGGAGAAATCGCGGTGCGTAATTCCGCGGTGGAATTACGCATCGTGAGCATTGTGCTATTAGGTTCAATAGAACCTAATAGCAGGGTGCAACGCAGCGGATTTTTGCCGCGAATTTACGCGGCGTAAATCCGTTCGTGGGAAGGAGGCCTTATTCTCTATTAAATGGGGTTTGGTGTGTTTTTTGGAACTTCTAGAACCAATTAATTGGATTTACATTAATTCCTGTGGAAATATTGTCCTCAACTAACATTGATTTCTACTAAATTCTATTGCTTCCGGACGGATATATGACGTTAGTTGAGGTTCTACTGTACATGATTGGTATATTACTGGAATGTATACCTGTATGTGTGTAGATAGATAGATGAATACAAGAGTATCTAAGGACATGAAATCATGTATTTTCGATGTTCCCCGTTGAAGTGAACTGTTTCCATACAGTATACTCAGCACTAGCCTTTCTGCCAAGTCTATAATCAGGCTCTTACATTACAGTCTGATGTTTTACAAAGGAGCGCTGTATAATCTGCAGGTGCAGACGTCTTAATATACATGCAGACAAAAGAAATTATAAATTTCTTCTGAGTTTCTGAAGCTTCTTAAAATAATAACAAGGTAGAGCAGAGGTAGACAGCCATAAATTATAGTTCACACTTGTCAGAAATGACAGTCCTGAATGCTAGCATGAGGGCACCAATTTGAATACACTTCCAGCACATCTAAAGTTCTACCGTAATAGCATTAAATGGCTATTAGTAGGAACAAGAGCAAAATATTCCAGTAGCAGAACAGACACACTGAGCCTGTATCCTGGAAGGACTTCAGCAGCACTACTCAAGTGGTAATTTTTGTATAGCTAACAATGCAGTATATTTCTATGAAATGCAGACATTGAGGTATAAAATTCAGTCATTTTTTGTATCATAATTTTCAACTTTTTGGAAGCCTTTTCCATACATTTAAAGGTGGTTGTGCCAAAATGGCATTCCTGCCAATATGCCTTATTAGGGCATATGATGTCATAGAGCCAGGTCTCAAAGTCGGGATGCCCTTTTGTAACCTAAAACAGATGGCCGCTTTGCAAGAAATGCTTCCATCCAAGCAGACCATCTGCCATGCTGGTGTTATAGGATGGCCATTCATTTGAATGGCCATCCTGTAATACTATATTTCCCCTGTAGTAGATGCAGCCGGAGAAATATGCAACTGGACGCGGCTTCCCCAGCAATACCAGCTGTTTACTCGCAGTGCCCTGCATTCTGAAGGGGTTGTGCATCTTTAGGGTTCAGTCAGATGGGCGTTTTTTTTTGGCACATTTTTTTGCGTGAAACGGACACAAAACGCATACGCCTAAAATTTGCGTGACCGAAGCTAGCAGCATTTTAAAAATTGCACTTGGGGGCGTTCAAAATTTGCACATAAAGTGGTACCATCGCTATCCCCTGCTGCGGCTGTGACAGCTGCAGCAGGGGATTCCTTGGATGTGAAACCCCTGGATGCTGTCGCATCCAGGGGTTTCACTTTGTGGTCAATGGGGCCAGCGGCAGCAGCGATGGCCCTATTGAAAACATACAGAGAAGATTGCGATCCTCTGCTACAGCTATGACAGCTGTGGCCAAAGATTTCTTAATCTCCACGGGGAGTCCTCTCATCACTGAACACTGTGACAGCATTGTCACAGTGTTCAGTGACAAGGAAACTCCCTGTGGAGATGAAGAAGTCTTCTGCCACAGCTCTCACCAGCTGTCGCAGAGTATCGTAATGCTATCCCATTGAATTCAACAAAGCCGGTGCTACTGCTGGCACCGTTGAAAGCAGGGAGATGCTGGCAACCTCTGCAGTGATTTTCGGGGAAGGGATTGAAATACAAGCCTTTCCCTGAAAATAAGCTCTAGGTGAAAGAAAAATAAATTAATTAATACATCACCTAGCGGCCCTATCCAGCGTGTCTTCTTTCTGTGAAGCCGGCACTGTACTAAAGCATTTTCTTCTGGCATAGAATTTAAAAATCCCCACCAGAAGAAAACTCTGCCTCTGATTGGCTGACTGCTGTGACTAATCAGAGACAGTGCTCAGCAATTGAATGACAGCTGAGCACTGCCTGTGATTGGTCCCTGCACTCAGCCAATCAGAAGCAGATCTCAGCCATTCATTGAATTCTCCTGCCAGAAAAAAATGCTTTAGTACAGTGCCGGCTTCACAGAAAGAAGTGTGACAACATACAGAGGTTTCACATCCAAAGAATCCTGATGCCACTGTTAGTTGCGTTTTGCAATTCGCTGTCCTATTTTTTACCAGTGAAAATTTTTGCGCAGGTAAAAATCGGACATGCGACCGCTGCCATTGAAAAGCATTGGTTCTAATAGATGCGAATCGCAAACGCAAAAAACCTGCACAGCAAAAAACACCCATCTGACTGAGCCCTGAATGTTTGGTTGCATGGGGATCTTTGCGTGTGCTACAGTTATTACTCAAAACCAGATAACCATGTTTGACAAATGCATTAGACATACTGCATATGTTGAAGTGGCAACATTTATTAGGTATTTGTAGTACTAGCTGATGTACCCGGCTTCGCCCGAGTTAATTTGGCACTGGTGTTTATCAGGTGTTCACACGGAAAATCTTATGAAGTCGTTTGTGGTTACTTTAGAGATACCAAGAAAAAAATATGTTCACCATTTTGCATGGTTCTTTGCATTACCCAGGAAACACCACGTGGAGGTAACCATGCGACGTTTCCTTTATATAAAATGACATCAGGAAGTGAGAGAATTAGATTACGTATGTAAAAATTGGACGCTAATTCTTTTGTGCTTAGAATTGAATAATCAAGTTGGAAACCATTACCTTTTCCTATTTATGACATAATCAATGCTCGTGCCAAATTTCAAATTTCTATGACAACGGGAAGTAAGAGAATTAGATTACGTACGTAAAATTTAGACGTTAATTCTTTTGTGCTTAGAATTGAATAATCGAGTTGGGACCCATTAACTTTTCGTATTTATGACATAATCAATGCTCATGCCAAATTTCATGTTTCGACGACATCGGGAAGTGAATTAGATTCCGTACGTAAAATGTGGATGCTAGTTCTTTTGCGCTAGAATTGAATAATCAAGTGGTGACTCCTTTACTTTTCCTATTTTGGACATAATCTATGATTGTGCCAAATTTCATGCTTCTACAACATCGGGAAGTTGGAGAATTAGTGGCGAGTCAGAAAGTCAGTTAGTGAGGGCTTTCGTCTTTATATATACAGATATATAATGGATACTCTGCACATAACTTTGGGTAGTTATGTTGTATGGTGCAGCAAGCTGAAGTGAAGGAAGGAGACAGGGTGAAGAGCAACACTGGGAATTAAGGGGTTAACAGAAGGCTTAAGTGAAGAGTGAGGGTGCTGTAGGTTCAAGAAATGCAGTGCAACGGCTCTGTGGATGGGGTGATAATGACTTGAGTGGAGAAGCATTTAGGAGTTTAAGAGCTGAAGAAGGGGAAGAAGAAGAGCAGTCCTGTGCACACTCCCTTATTTCAGTAAGGTAGGTAGAACGAAAGGCAGGGGATGCAGGGGATGTGGTTGCACCCAGGCCCAGAACCCTTAGGGGGCCCATAAGGCCTCTCTTCTCCATATAAGGGGCCTAGTACTATGAATAAAGCATTACAGTTGGGAGGCGCTGTTACAGATTTTGCATCGGGGCCCAGCAGCTTCAGGTTACGCCTCTGACAAAAGGGTATGTCTATTCAAAGAGCTGTGATGGATTTAGAGGGATTATTGGTGGCAGAAAACAGTCCTTGGAGGTAACTGATCTTGGAGGCAGTTTATTGTGTTTTATGGCTATATCGGATGATTAAATACTGGGCGGGCACTTGGTGGTGGTTATGGACCTCAGGGGTTGTACTCGGTAGTAATGGTGTTGAGAGCACTGCAGAATATGATGGAGCAAGCTGTGGTGATATGGTGTTTGCCTCCTCAGACTCTTCCTCCAAAATGTGCAAATAGTTATTTGTTCTTAATGTTTGGGTATGGTATGTTAGGGCTTCTTCACATGTGGGCTTTGCTTGCAGAATACACTGTATGAATCTGCCATAGGCTTCCATACTGCCTTTCACACATATTGCACAAAGTACGCATACAATAAAGATTGCAGCATGTTCTATCTTGGCGCATATTGCACGTGAATACACACCAAGATAGTGCATGACAATCATTGTCCCACAGCATGTAGGCACTGTCATTACGCACTTGCTGCATGCACTGCGATTGTCAACAGTGTTGCGGAACATACTGTTCTGGAATTCCGCACCAAAAAATGCATGTCTAACTGCAGATTTTGATGTGGAATTGCCGGCAGGTTTCTACCATTTTCAATTTCGAAATCAAAATCCACATGCTAGCAGTGCAGATTTTGGTGCTGAGTATTCCATAGGACGGTATATTCCACCATTGTGGAATACTCCGTCCTATGTGGAAGCACCCTAATACACCAAGCCAATGCACTGAATTATTGATGTACAAAATAACATTAATAGCAAAAATACATTAAAATAAACTTGCTTAATTTCTTACAACAAAACCTTTTGGAATCTGTTCAATTTAAGCACAGAAACCTGCTAATTACTTGTACAATATGGTGAGTTATACATAGACTTATTTATTCTCTTTACTCTTCATTCTCCAACACTTTTTTAACCCTTTCCAATCCAATTTTGGATTTAGGGTTTCCTAAAAGGCTTTCTCTTTTTGCTGTTATACAACAGTGCCATCTGCTGGCTAAAGCCAGTGTGTGTGTGCTAGAGAGGCTCCGACAGTGGAGTGGCTGGCAATAGATGGTAAGAATACCCTGTCGGACTTCTTCTGACATTGGAGCTCTTCAAACAGAATGTAGGAAGATGTCAGACAGTGGATTGGAAAGGGTTAATGGTTCCCAAGTGTAATCAAATAATTGTTATCAGCTTGGATCTGGAGGAACACCGTACATTTACTCAA
Source organism: Eleutherodactylus coqui (assembly GCF_035609145.1). Lineage (NCBI taxonomy): Eukaryota > Metazoa > Chordata > Amphibia > Anura > Eleutherodactylidae > Eleutherodactylus > Eleutherodactylus coqui. Next base: position 80,017,841 of record NC_089841.1, on the reverse strand, counting down.
CACCCCTCCACCCAAGCAGAGCTGCATTCAAGGCTTCCAACAGATACTCCATCCACTCGCTCATCCATTAATCACTCTTTCTTCTCACCTCCCACTTGAAAGTAAAAGAATACTTTCTCAGCCATAGACTAATCTACACCCACATTTTCAATTGCTAGATTCATCTTTGTTTAGTGCTATGCACATATGTTCTCAGGGTATATTATGCTCCGGTGTCAATGACAGAATGATATCCAGTGAGGAATTTCCATTTTTATTCAGAGTGATTTCAGCGAGGAGGATGTTTGCAGGATTTTATTTACATGGTTTATGGAGTTTTCATAGGTCATTACTTGTTTTATGTCTGTTGGAAATGAGACTCTATGCTATGTATCACAGGATTACACTTCTCATGTGTGAAAGGGGTTTTCCAGGTGTATCGCTGCAAGGAGCAAGACTTAAAATTCAGATTAAGCTTTAAAGAGAGTACGGCAATATGGAAGGTTTAACAATAATTTATTCGAATTTAGTCATCATCAAGCATAGTGAAGAATAATTGTCCTACTTTTGTGAATGATTATATCTATATACAAAGGATAAAGGTTGTAGACATTACATCACAAAGTATAAAAATAGCAAATGACATCATTGGCGAAGTAGAAGAGTTACATCTCATGTCACATAAGCTAAGAGGTAACAGCTTACATGTTACCAGGAACATCACTGGGAAGTCAACTCATCTGAATCTGAGTATCTTGTCCAGTAGACCAACAGGCATGACACCTCCTCACCCCGTCACCAAAGGTTCCCCTCACTTCTAGGGGTTCGACAGATATGACACCTCCTCATCCCATCACTAAAGGTTCCCCTCACTTCTAGGGGTTCGACAGATATGACACCTCCTCATCCCGTCACTAAAGGTCCCCCTCACTTCTAGGGGTTCGACAGATATGACACCTCCTCATCCCATCACTAAAGGTTCCCCTCACTTTTAAGGGTTCGACAGATATGACACCTCCTCATCCCATCACTAAAGGTTCCCCTCACTTCTAGGGGTTTGACAGATATGACACGTCCTCATTCTGTCTCTAAAGCTTCCAATTTGACTTGAGAAAATGGGACCGTTTACATTATTCCAATACAGGTGGCCACATGTCTGAGTTCCAAAGTCTTCCAAAAAGAAAGGTGCCGGCACATCTCTGTTTGAAGTGGACATCAAACATGTCATAAAAGTTGATTCTTCTTTGTGTATATGCAAACTTATGGGACACTTATCACTCAAAAGTCATTCAAACTTACAAATTTGAACGATAATTGTGAAGTATAAATGCAAAGAAAAAGAAAATGCTCACTGGTCCTTCACAGGTTCTTATCATTGACTTTCAGTCAGCATAAAAGCCATCACTGGATCATGGGCTTGTTGTTCAATGTAAACACTCCTCACTTCACATAGAAGGTGAAGTGCTGAGCAAGAGGCCCGCAATCTACCAGTGAAGTCGGTCAGTCTAAACACCGTGCAAGAGCACTAACGACCTTAGCAAGGACATCAGCGCTCATGCGGTCATTTAGACAACTGTTGACCAGTTTAAAAGCGCCATTAGAATACCTCTTCCCAGAAATTAACATAACTTTCTACCCAAGGTAAGAGATATCTCAAAAGTCCATCATGTTGACTTCTCTTTTGATATGCAGTTTTGATTTGCTTAGACACAATTCTCTTTACTTGGCCCTCTGTCCAGAACAACGATGGTTCATTATATTCCGGTCAAAGACTCAAAGTTGTAATTAAAGTGGCTGAATAAAATCTAAATAATCATACATTCAGGATTTTTCTGACACCAGGCAAATTCTATTGTTGACCTATCCTCAGAATAGGTCATTAGTATTTGATCGGCTTGGGTCCACCGCTCGGGACCCCAACCGATCAGCTGATGGGACACCCACAGTCAGCACCACAACACATAGGGGCACAGAGAGGTAGAAGATGCTCTAATCCCCGCCTAATGGCCAGTGCTCATAATTACAGGCACAGGTGTCATTAATTGTAATGAGAGCTACACCTGCACCAGACACCGCTTCTCAAGCCCTATGACCCTCTGGTGTACATTACGAAGGGGTGTGATAGAAGGATAAAGATCAAAAATACAAAGATTATTATTATTGGCTGCACTACATCTATTTTACATCTACAGTTGCCTACAAAGGGAGTTTTTCTGTTTTGTGCACAAGGTGCACTAAAAGGGCGTATTTCCACAGACGTATTACGCAAGTGCATGCGTTTTGGCGCAGCATATTTACACGCTCCATATACCTAAGGGCTTAAACAGATGAGTGTGTAACACCACAATTTGGTGTGCTGGAAATTCCCGCATGCATAATGTGGAGAATAGAACCCATCGATTTCAATGGGTTCATTCTCACTTCTTGTCTTGCGCCCGTTATTTGCGTGGGCACAAAAAAAATAGAACCTGCCCAATCTTGTGCATGTTTGCGCACCAAAGAGCCCATAGAGGACTATGGGAGGAGCACAAACACGCACATCTGCCTGCACAGTATGCACTAAACGCAGCGCATACCCGCAATCACCTACATCGTGTTAGGCTAATTAGCCTTTTAAATCAGAGTGGGATGATTCGTATTTGCACAAACACGAGCGCTAAATGCATTCCTGCGCTAAAAATTGCGCACGAACAAACATATTACGCTCATCTGTTTAAGCTCTAATACAGTATTTTGTCACGTAAATGCGCACAAAATTAGGATATGCCACGATTTTTTATGCAACCGAAGTAGACCGCACAAATACGCAAATGCGAATAAACTTATTGAGATCAATGGGTTCTAGTAATGGGAATTACGCGCGCATAAAAAGCATGTGTAAATATGCAGCGTACATACGCTGGTGTGAATGAGCCCTAAAATGCAGGTTTCTTCTATATAACAGCAACAGGCGTGATGTGTGGGAAAAGATGTTCTTCCAGCAACATCAGAATTAATCTGTCCATTAAAAAAAATGTTGTCTTCTGTAATTAGATCGCTACATAATGGGACTTTCATTTCGACTGCAAGATTAAAAATTCATGTACATTGGGCTTTCTGTAGCGCTCAAGGCACAGCTAAATTGTAATTTAATGACATTTGGGTACAAACAAGAGCAGTGTTATGTCTATATGTGCGGACGCCTTGTATATTACCGTGTAACCTCCAGCAGGCAGATGTTGCTTTATCAAACACATCTAAGAAAGAAGAAAGTCTGCGGCAGACGTCTTGTTCTCACTTGTCTCGCATTCTCACACATCATGACTTAAAAACAAATGAGCAGATATGTTCCTCTAAATCTTCCCGGCTGAGTCGTCTCCTGACGATTCTTTGATGTTCCTCAAAACAAAATAATGTAATTTCTGCAGAATGACAATGACTTATACATCAAGAAAAAGGATTAAGTATTAAGGGTGCGCTATACAGCTAATTTTGAGGATAAGTCTACCAGTTTATAGAAGGAATCAATCCCAAGATCTGTTAGATGGTCAGGCAATGGATGACGGATACTGCTATCTTTTATATCAAATGATAGTGATGGGCGAACCGAAACTGTAGAACATGGTTTTGGGTCAAACTTTGCTAAAAGTTTGGTGGGAACTGTTTGTCTCGGCCGAAACTACTAAAATTCCTCCTCTTCATAAATATTTAAAAAATATTCATAAAAATGTTGTCCTTGGTCAAATCTCAACCTAGGACCCCCTTGCAGCACTGGAGTCCTAGGTTGAAATTTGACCAAGGACAACATCTGCATGGATGTTTGTGTGGGTTTTTACAAACATTCATAAAAACTCCATGCAGATGTAGTCCTTGGTCAGATCTGTACCTATGACCCCAGTGCTACAAGGTAACAGTGCTAACCACTGAACCACCATGCTGCTTTTTTTCTCCAGAGGAGAAAAAGGAAATGTTCTCTGGAGGAAGAACAGTAGTTAGCACTGTTGCCTAGCAGTACTGGGGTCCTAGGTTCAAATTTGACCAAGGACTGTATCTGCCTGGAGTTTGTATGTGTTCCCTGTGTTTGTGTTTAGCCTTCTAAATAAATAAATGTGCTACACAGTGGGGAAAAAAAGTATTTAGTCAGATACCAATTGTACAAGTTCTCCCACTTAAAAAGATGAGAGAGGCCTGTAATTGACATCATAGGTAGACCTCAACTATGAGAGAGAACATGAGAAAACACATCCAGAAAATCACATTGTCTGATTTTTAACGAATTTATTTGCAAATTATTGGGGGAAATAAGTATTTGGTCAATAACAAAAGTTCATCTCAATACTTTGTTATATATCCTTTATTGGCAATGACAGAGATCAAACGTTTTCTGTAAGTCCTTACAAGGTTGGCATACACTGTTGCTGGTATGTTGGCCCATTCCTCCATGCAGATCTGCTCAAGAGCAGTGATGTTTTGGGGCTGTCGCTGGGCAACACGGACTTTCAACTCCCTCCAAAGGTTTTCTATAGGGTTGAGATTTGGAGACTGGCTAGGCCAGTCCAGGACCTTAAAATGCTTCTTACGAAGCCACTCCTTCGTTGCCCTGGTGGTGTGCTTGGGTTTATTGTCATGCTGAAAGACCCAGCCACGTTTCATCTTCAGTGCCCTTGCTGATGAAAGGAGGTTTGCACTCACAATACATGGCCCCATTCATTCTTTCATGTATATGGATCAGTCGTCCTGGTCCTTTTGCAGAGAAACAACCCCAAAGCATGATGTTGCCACCCCCATGCTTCACAGTAGGTATGGTGTTCTTTGGATGCAACTCAGCATTCTTTCTCCTCCAAACACGAGGAGTTGTGTTTCTGCCAAACAGTTCTACTTTGGTTTCATCTGACCATATGACATTCTCCCAATACTCTTCTGGGTCATCCAAATGCTCTTTAGCAAACTTCAGTCGGCCCGGGACATGTACTGGCTTAAGCAGGAGGACACGTCTGGCACTGCAGGATCTAAGTCCCTGGCGGCGTAGTGGGTTACTGATAGTAGCCTTTGTTATGTTGGTCCCAACTCTCTGCAGGCCATTCACTAGGTTCCCCCGTGTGGTTCTGGGATTTTTGCTTACTGTTCTTGTGATCATTTTGACCCCACGGGGTGAGATCTTGCGTGGAGCCCCAGATCGAGGGAGATTATCAGTGGTCTTGTACCTCTTCCATTTTCTAATTATTGCTCCCACAGTTGATTTCTTCACACCAAGCTGCTTGCCTATTGCAGATTCAGTCTTCCTAGTCTGGTACAGGGCTAAAATTTTGTTTCTGATGTCCTTCTACAGCTCTTTGGTCTTCACCATAGTGGAGTTTGGAATGTGACTGCTTGAGGTTGTGGACAGGTGTCTTTTATACTGATAACAAGTTCAAACAGGTGCCATTACTACAGGTAATGAGTGGAGGACAGAGGAGCCTCTTAAGGAAGAAGTTACAGGTCTATGAGACCCAGAAATCTTGCTTGTTTGTAGGTGACCAAATACTTATTTTCCACCATAATTTGCAAATAAATTTGTTAAAAATCAGACAATGTGATTTTCTGGATGAGTTTTCTCATGTTGTCTCTCATGGTTGAGGTCTACCTATGATGTCAATTACAGGACTCTCTCATCTTTTTAAGTGGGAGAACTTGTACAATTCGTATCTGACTAAATACTCCCCCCCCCCCCCCCCCCACTGTATAAGGTAATTATTATGAAGGAGAAGCTCACACAAACAGAACATAGAAACTCTATGTAGATGTTGTCCTTGGTCAGATTTGAAACTATGACCCCAGCGCTTCAAGGCAACAGTGCTAACCACTGAGTCACATTTATGGTCGAGCTATTTTATGGCTCTTAGGGCTTATTTACATGAGCGTATATCGGTCAGGTTTTCACGCCTATATTTGCTTCCATCTAAGCAGTTCCCCCTTTCACTCCCCCTAACCGGCGTTTGCAATGGAGGGAGTGGGATGGGGGCCGGGCTAAGCTACGCTCTATCCTGCCCACTTACATTTCTGGCTGTGGACAAGAGGGAGGGAGTGGGCGGGAGCTTAGCTCTGCCCCCGGCCCGCCCACTGCCATTGCAAACCACTCGGAGGGGAGGAGAAAGGCAGGGTGCCGGTGAGTTGCAGGAAAGGGGGGAACTGCTTAGATGAAAGCACATATCGGCCGGCCGAGGAAATGCCGGCCAATATATGCAAGTGTAAATAAGCTCATAAACAGTTTTATCCACCAGTTTTAGGAGTATTGTTGAAGTTCTTGTTCGGTTCAAACTAATTTGGATGGAACTGAACTTTTTGCTGAAGTTCGGCAAAATCGGCCAGCAGAGGAGCACGGTGAATATTTGTATTAGGACTTATGGAATGAGTTGGAAAGTATTTGATTGAAGAATATATAGTACTAGCAATTTGTTATTATTGTGCATGTGCGTACTTTAAATCATTTGCAATGGATACAAATCACGCAAGCTGCATAATCAATTGAAATCACTGAATACAAGGAATATTTTTCGCTCTATAAGACACACCTGATGATAAGACGCAACTAGGCTTCAGAGGAAGAAAATAGGAAAAAAATAATCTGAACTCACCCAGTGACAGTGCAGGGGATAGTACAGGGCGATGGAGGGCCACTATAACTGCTTTCCTTTCTCTTCCACAGCAGGAGCACCGGAGCATTGTGACAGCAGCGCTCCTGTACACAGGGAGGAAGCTGATTGGTGGAGGAGAGGGCGCTCACCACTAATCAACGGTGGTGGTGAGTGCTGGCGGGAGAGAAGGGGAGAAAAGAGAACTGCTCTCTTCCCCTGCTTTACAGCAGGGTCAGCCAGACGCGCAGCTGAACGAACGTATTGACCACGGGATCGTGCTGGCCAGCTTGAATTTCAGCACGTTCGCTATATAGGACGCACAGACTTTTTTCCCCCATTGTTGGGGGGAAAAAAGTGTGTCTTATAAAGTGACAAATATGGTATGTACTTCTTGGAGTAAGCTAAAAAGTAAGAACTTAAGGTGTGGTGGAATCTAAGTACGTTGCAAACATACAAGTATGTTGAACGCAAAATGATCCCACGCAGATTATGTTTCAAAAATCTACGACTATGCCAAATCCTATTTTGAAAAAAACAACACAAGAATAGTAAGTTCTCCCATAATGCACGTTACATTTTCATCTTTGGATCAAGATTAGAGATGAGCGAGCATACTCGATAAGGCAAACTACTCAAGCGAGTAATGCCTTATTCGAGTACCTGCCCGCTTGTCTCTAAAGATTCGGGTGCCGGCAGGGGGCAGGGAGCGGCGGGGGAGAGCGGGGAGGAACGGAGGGGAGATCTCTCTCTCCCTCTCCCCCCCCCCCCCCGCGCTTCCCCCTGCTCACTGCCACAACTCACCTGTCACCCACGACGGCAGCAGAATCTTTAGAGACAAGCGGGCAGGTACTCGAATAAGGCACTACTCGCTCGAGTAGTTTGCCTTATCGAGTATGCTCGCTCATCTCTAATCAAGATGCATCAGACACAGGTGTTGATCAGTCCAGTGTGGATTGCTCTGGCTTGGAGGAGGAAGTAAATACACAAAATCCCTTTAATAAAGCCTATGCACACTCAAAACTAAGAATGTGCCACAAACAGAAATAAACTGCCAGGATAATGTGGTGGTTTTAATACCCACTATTTTCACAAATGAACAATATGGTACCTAATGGTGCATTCACATTGGTTCCAAATTTATGCGAGTTTGCTGCATTGCGAGACACACAAAAATACAACCCATTATTTGCAATGGGTGTATTTACAGGGGCAATTTTTCTCTTACAGGGATGCAGAAAAATTGCAACATGTTTTTTTTTTTGTACAAATCTCACACGAGAATAGAACATGCAGATGTGCGGTCTCTATGTCAAGTCTTGAACCCAGGAGCTACTGTACTCCAAGTGGCGTCTCTTCCTGCTGAGTTATCCTGCCTTCTGGACAGTTTCCCTACTGGACCTTAGCCTGGTTCCTGTACCCCTAACCTAGTTTCCTGTCTGGCTCCGCCCTGCTCCTGATTGGACTTCCTATATAATCCTGGCCCTTCCACTGCACCATTGAGACATTATTGTGCTGTTTGCCTTTAGTCAAGCTTACTACCTACAGCTCCTTCCCACACAATTGCTGCTACACCATAGAACGGGAATTGAAGGAGTTGTATGATTCGACACAACGAAGCGATTATAAACGCAAAACTGCAAGTGATTTGACTAAAAACCAGTATGAAGAGTTGGATGTACTGTATTACCAAGAAATAAAAACTTAGTAATTAAAAAATCTATTGGTGGTTTTAGATGCTGCCTTGTATTGCACTCTTGTCCTTGACATCCAAGCTTATCGCAATTTACCCGTTACTGACCTCTGGCTAAATCTGACTATGCTACCTGCCTGCTCCCTTGTACTGCAACAACCTAACCATTACCAACCCTTGGCTTTCCTTGACTACGCTATCTGTCGACTCGGGTTACAACACGAGGCTCTGAACCTGCTCCAGACCATAGCACCACAGCACATCACACAGCACATGGACTCGCTGTCGTCCCTGTGTGAATTCACCCTTAAATAGATATTTCGGTTTTGTACCAGGTACTAATTTTGATTAGCTTCAGACCTTATTAGACCTCAATATGTTTGTACGCATGATAACTTTGAAGAATCATTTATATAATGAGGAACAACAAAATGACTGTAGAACAAGAACTTAGTGTTCATAAGGAATTTAAAAATATGAACTTTTCTGAGCAGATGGCATTACATGAGTTACAGGAATTATATCAGGACAGTAATAATGATCAAAACAATACTAAACACTTGTGATTTAAAATTACTAATCCAACATGCTGTCCCATTAGTTCTAGGATACAGGTTTTGGTTGACTTCACACCATACACCATAGAACGGGAATTGAAGGAATTGTATGATTTGACACAACGAAGCGATTATAAATGCAAAACTGCAAGTGATTTGACTAAAAACCAGTATGAAGAGTTGGATGTACTGTATTACCAAGAAATAAAAACTTAGTAATTCAAAAATCTGTTGGTGGTTTTAGATGCTGCCTTGTATTGCACTCTTGTCCTTGACATCCAAGCTTATCGCAATTTACCCTATGATGTCACCAATGTCAAACAAAATTAAATACAAATATTCTTAGAAGTCACAAGTATAGGAGTGTCAACCAAAAAAGAACCACATTATTTATTTCCTGATCATCATTATGCCCATATTGTATGGACTACCTAAGTTAAAGAAAAGCTGTTTTCCTACTCCCTTACGCCTTATAGTATCAGGCACTGAGTTTCTCAATAAGAGACTTAATGCCTGGGCTGATTAGGCTATACAACCATTAGTACAATGTATTCATAGAATCTTAGGGTGATAAGGGACCTCCAGAGTCATCGGTTCCAACCACCTGCTCAATGCAGAATTCAATAAATCATCCCAGACAAATGTCTGTCCGGCCTCTGAAGACTTCGATTAAAAGAGAACTCACCACCTCCCGTGGTAACCTGTTCCACTCATTGATCACCCTCACTGTCAGAAAATTTTTTCTAATATCTAAGCTGTGTCTCCTCCCTTTCAGATTCCTCCCATTGCTTCTAGTCTTTTCTTGTACAAATGAGAATAGGGCTGATCTCTCTGCACTGTGACAGCCCTTCAGATATTTGTAGACAGCTATTAAGTCTCCTCTCAGCCTCGTTTTTTGCAAGCTAAACATTCCCATATCCTTTAACTGTTCTTCATAGGACATGATTTGTAGACCGCTCATCATCTTGGTAACTCTTCTCTGAACTTTCTCCAGTTTGTTGGTTCTCTCTCTCCCCACTGCTCTGTCGAGCTGCACTCCTCACACACACCCACTCTCTCTGACTTCCAGCCCCACTTCTTCTCTCCGATGACTTCCTTCCGTTCCCTCACCCTGGCCTTTTACCGCGCTTCTCTAGACTCCTCCCACTCCACCAATGAAAAAATTTAGTGCTGATAGTAAATTAAATAATGAGCGGTTGCTAGGCAGACTAGTTTCTAGCCTGTAATTCAGGAGAAACAGGGTGCCTTCCCCTGAAGCGAGCGTCCTATGTCCCCCAAAGGGCTCATAGCGAGGTCCCTCGGACTTATTAACCCCTTGCTTACCCTGTAGGACCCTATGAGTCACTACACAAGGAGGATAAAGGACCTGTGATGATGTCATAGTCATGTAATCTAGGGTCAGAGCTAAGAGCCGGTTACTGATTACATGATGGTGACATCATAGCTGGTGCTGTCAGGCTCCTTATGTAACTCACACAGCAAGTGGTCAAATGGTCATTAGCACTTTGATAAGTATCAATAGTGAATGGAGGCGGACCAGGGCAGAGGTCATTTCAGCCTGCCTGCCTCCATTTACAGTAAACAGCTAGTCATTCATAGATAAATGACTGCCTGTTTACACATGCCAATTTGTTGTTTGTTTTTTAGGCGTGCATAAACTGAACGCAAGTGAAAACTGATTATCTCATGACACTAAAACCTATCAAGAGGTGGGATGTATTGGGCAGGGTGTGAACAATCACTTCCTAAAGTTGATGTTGGAAGCAAGAAAAAATGGGCAAGTGTAAGCATCTGAGTGATGCTGGCTAGGGGCAGCTTGTGATGGCTAGTAGACTGGGTCTAGGCAGTTCTAAAAAGGTAGGTCCAAGGGAAGACAAATGGTTAACTGGTGACAGGGTCATGGGCACCCAAGTCTCATTGGTGAGTCTCTGAGCCATGGAGACTTCACCTTACTACTTACAAGACTTAAAGGACCAGTGGGTGATATTTTGGTGCCAGATATCATAGAAAACCTTCAGATGTCTTGTGGAGTTCATGCCTTGATAGGTGGTAAGAGGAGGGCCTATACAACATTAAGAAGTTAGTTTGAACGTTATGACTGCTCAGTGTAAACTCAACAAAAAGTAGATCCCATACTAAAATAATTTGGTTAATACTGAGCTTGAACATTTTAGGGCTCTTGTTTAGAAGCGGGGATCAATACAGTATAGCGGAAGCAATTGTACCTGGTGCACAAGACGTTCCAAAGGCCTTTGTGCCACTCAGCATTATCAATGACACATACTAGGTCACAGAGGCCCCATTGCAGATCTTTACAATGGGACCCAGGAGCTGCAAGCTATACAAGCTCTGATTGTCATTCAGGAATACCTTCTGCATCTATCTGGTACTCGGAATTCCAAGTTTCTGCAATCTCTCTTCCACAACCTTTAGAGGCTTCTACATAAATAGATTTATTTACTTGAGGATAAAAAACGAATGTTCTGCAGAGTCTAAACCAACCTACATAATAGAATAATCCACCGATAATGCCCAAATATCTCAGGCCAATGAAGCAACCAGCTAGGGGTTCAGAAGAATTTCTTAGCATTCGTGTAGAATGAGAAGTTGGTGCTCGCTGCAGCAGATGGCTGACTTCCTTTATTTCCATTAATTTTCTATTGTCAGTTGCACTTTTTGAACAGCTGCGGGAAACAAACACTAATTACAGGGACAGGATGCTGCGCAGTATTTTAGGCACAAGGGACACAAGGCAAAGATGGCTCAGAAGATGTTGCATTGGATGCATTTTCCATTAAAGTGACAATCACATTAAGGTCTTATTCACACGAGGGGGTCTAATTTCGATGCATGAATAACAGCCCGATATTAATGTGCATGCATGGCCTTGTGACATCTATATGCACTGCATGCGTCTATTTTTACGTTGGTTTGAGCTCCATTTTTTTTTTGCTTGTGCATATATTTATTTGAATGGGTGCCAGTCGTTCATGAAGTTGGTCTAGAACAGGATATGCTGAGTTTTGTTTTACAGTTTTTTTACAGATTTGCATAGCTCCATTGACTGTAATAGCTCAGTGTGATGTCCATTGCAAAAATGGGAAGCACACGGACGTGAAAATCGCTTGTGTGAATAAGCCCTAGGAAATGCAAACACATCCCTGTGTCATTATGTAAGAGATGAACATAGAGTTCCTAAACTGACATCATGTTTAGAAAGCAGATGAAAGATATTTTTTGAGACTGGGCAAACTTATTGGCTAATATTGTTGCTTTGCATGAAAGTGGGCCGAGGTATCACACCCCCGGTAGCATCTGTAATGGAATTTGTATGTTCTCCCTATGTCCTCAGAGGTGGACATCACATGTGCAGGTGCACAGGGGCCATATAGGCAAAACATACCTGCAAATTCCAGCAATTTGTGAAGTAGTAGCTCTTTTGTGGTATAGAATCTGATAAGATAGTCTTCACTTCCCATCACATCACTGTGCTTTGGGCATTGGTGACTGCTCATCCTTCCTTAGTCTGCTTTTGGTAGTTACTAACCACTGTATACCAGGAACACCCCACAAGCAATGCCAGTTGGAGATACTCTGACCCAGTTGTATTACCATCGCTATTTGGCTGCTTCTAAAACAATTTTAAAGGGCAAATCTGGTGATTTTTTTCATTCATTATGTAGCTATCCCCTCAATATATGGAAGTCAGTTTACCTTGTATATATAAGTATTACCTTGGTTAGTTATCCCTTTCTATCTGAAGCTCCTGGCCTCTTTATCCTCAGATGGTCATGTGATCTCAGTTCTGACCAGCTAAGATTTACTTGGGATTATGTTTTCAGTTTCTAGTCAGTTTCTCAGTCTGTGTGATAGGCCCCCTGCACACGGGCGGAAATTTTGCGGCGGGATTTCCCACAGAATTTCTGCACGTGGCCGCTGTCATAGGATTGCATTAGAAATGCAATTCTATGCAGACGGCTGCGATTTGTCCGCATGAAATCAGACGCGGAAAACAAATTGCGGCATGTTCTATCTCTGTGCAGGTCTCGCATAGAAATGTCAGTGAAGAGCCGCCGACTCTGCTCTATGCATGTGCTGGCTGGGCGTCAGTTGGCACATTGCAGAGCTTCGGAGACGCCGGCAGCTGGTGAGCCGCAGGCCTCTGCAGGGGCACGGGTCTGCATCCCTCTGCGAGAATTCTATCAGCAGGATCCGACCCGGCCGTCTGCAGGCGGCCATACTGTTTTATTGACCCTTCCACAGAAACTGTCTAGAGGCAGACACAGATAATTCTGTCACAGTTACTGATGATGATCACACAGCTCCTGTCACACAATTATAATAGAGGAGATCACAGCTCATCCTCCTGACTGTATAAATATGGTTTGTAGCTTATTTAGGTTACTATACAAGGTCATTATAATTAAATTGTCCCCCTAGTAGGCAGAAATGATATAGCCTCTAGCCAACACTGTACTGATTTATCACGGGATTGATGTGAAAGTGAAACAAAAACAATCTCACCATCAAGATGGTGTCTGATAAGTTTTAGACTGGCAGCCACACTGCAGGGAAGTGGTTCACAGAGACCTCCAGAGTGTAACAGCCATTAGGGTCAGGGATGGAAAAATGTATTGTCGCCATAGTGGCCCTTTAAGAACTGTCTGTTCACTTGCTGCCTACTATATCCCACCCATTGACAGGGGCCTTGTCACATGATAATCAATGTTATTCACTTCCCCTTTTTTAATGTTATCGCTGATTGGTGTATCCCTTAAATTTAAGGATCCCTTAAACTGATACTATTAGGGCTCAGGAGGGATTCTAGCTCACAGGATGTTAATTTCTGATTTATAAAGGTTGGATGGCTGCCCCATTGTTTATAAACACTGATACATTACGGCTTAAACCTCAAAGCCAAAGAAAAGTCTCATTATCTACATTCATATAAAAGTTCCAAAACAACAGATCAGGCCGCATCTTACTAGAAGGATTTCATGCTACGTTGTCTTTCAATCCAATCATTTTTCACAGAACACAATGTTATTAGAAAACGATTCTGAATAGACCCATTCTGGTGCAGCAGATTGTATTGAAAGCGGCACATCCACAGCTCAGCCGCTCGGAACGGAGCTTTTATGATGTAAAACGTGTTACTCACAAACACAGACATCTAAAAAAAAAGAAAAAAAAATATTTTTATGTTTTCCTCCTTTTCATCGTATTTCATTCAGTTTGATCATAATAGATTTTAATTGGGTGAATTAATTATAGATGTGGTGGATTTGTATAATTTCATAGCAGGAAGTGTGAAGCCTATTGTTCGCTGCACATTGGGACCCATTAATGCTTTCTGTAAAAGTGAAACAAATGTAATCAGACAGGGCTGTCTCTCGGGTAAGTAGAGTAATTTCTACTAAACTTAGCTAGGCATGTGACGAAGCTGGACAACAAGTATTAAAGGGGTATTCTCATCTCAGCTTTTCATAGCCGAGATGGGAAACCAATGTGATAGTTACTAGCCACCTGGCCGGTAAGTACAAAAACAGCCGAGTGCTTTAGGATAGAACTGTTTCCATACTCCCACTGAAGTGACTTGAGGAGTTACAAAAACAGTATAGCGCACTGTGCTACGCTGTTTCCATAGCTTGCATTCACTTCAATAGGAGCTATGTGAACACCACTGCATTAAAGTACTCAGTTATTTCCAAAAAGCCAGGGTTTTCCCATTTCGGCTATGAAAAGTTGAGATGGGAGCACCCCTTTAATCACTCCACTACCCTAGATCAGGGTCCCCAACTCCAGTCCTCAGGGACCACCAACAGGTCATGTTTTCAGGATATCCTATGGTAAGAACACCTGTGACAATGTCTGAGGCACCGACAATAATTACATCATCTGTGCAAAACTGAGGAAATCCTGAGAACATGACTTGTTGGCGGTCCCTGCGGACTGGAGTTGGGGAACACTGCCCTAGACCACCATGTGTATTAACCTCCTCAACTGCCCTAGACCACCAGCGTAGGAGGTATAACGTTGTCATTATCCTAGACCACCAGGGACAGGTTATGCTTGCTTCCATTATCCAGACCACCAAAGAATTAGGCATGGACCTTTCAGAACCACCAGGAAAGCAAGTCATAAACCCCCCACTACACTGGGCCACTAATAGTTAACACATAGTAAATAACTCCATACATCCTAACATTTGACATCAAAGCGCATCAGCAGGAGTTTCACTTGCAATTTTTGAGTGAAAGCCAGTACTGCATAAGTACATTTTGAGGCACAGGCCTCTTCATCAGTGAATGTTAGATTGAACACAAGTATGACAGGGTTTGGGGGCTTAATTGCATGCCCATAAGAAGAGAAGAAGGTATCCTTTTGTATATCAGATGGCGAACAGATGGGTATCCACGTGCTGCACCATGTGGGTTGCACCCGGGTCCCTTGGGCGCAACTCGCAGTTACGGCCATGCGTTATTAGCCTTATAGTGAACTTTATGAGGAGGATTGGACCACTCAGGGTACAAGAATGCAACAGGCACAAAATTATCGCAGGTAATGGAACAGAATTCACGTCTCTGTCCACTTTGTAAGTGGAACTGAACTAACTTTCAACAGTCTCTATATCTCTGTGGATCACTAATGGTATACACCAGGTGCCCTTGACCTTATTGCAGGTTGCTTTGGGGACACTCCCCACTGTGTTTCTGCTCTGGTGCTGTATTCACGCTGGGGTTGGTCACTGGTTGGGACTGTTCGGCGGTTGCTTTCCTCTGTGCCGAACTAGTCCAGGCAGCTCCTTTGCTGATGCCACTGGTCTGGTTCTTCTGTTGAGACACTTTAGAGGACACTGTGTGGCCAGACCACATCATTGCCTGTTGCAGAATCTTCTAAATCTCTCTTCTTCTGCTCTGTACACGTCTTTTTCAGGAATTTACTGCCTGTCTGGGCTGCAACTCCTTCTTCAGCCTCCGATGTCAGGCTGCAGGACCTCAGAGGGGAAGCATTTAATTTTTACTGGCTGCATCAGAGGGTCTGACTGCTGACCTCTTTCCCCCCTCCTCCAGGTGTTTGCATACCTGCATGCAGACACCGACCTGTATGCTCTGCAGATGCTTGGGGATGACGTCAGGGGTCACAGCCTCTGATGACAGCACAGCGTCCGCCTGACTGAAGCTGCGTGAGTGCACTAGTTATGTGGTTGTTGCCTGGCCGTAGGACCAGTACTGGGCTCACTGTTAAAACTGGGGCCACTGAGAGAGTTATTATTGTTACTGGGACTACTATGGGAGGGGTCACTATTACTACTGGGATCATTTTGGGGGTCACTATTACTACTGGGACCACAATGCAGGAAACTATGACTACTGGTACTACTATAGAAGGGCACTATGACTACCGAAGCCACTATGGGTAGCACCATTAATACTGGGTCTACTAATGGGGACAGTTTTTTTTTTGGGGGGGGGGGGGGTCACCATTTCACACTTTGCCTTAGGTAGCATACCTCATGTGGTGCCATAGAGGCTCATTAGAACTGTGCTGCACCACACTGCCATACATATGGCATCCAATGGAATATGCTACTATTGTATCCGCAGATTCTATAGAGGAATCTGCGGGAAGAAAAAAGCTTTGCATGCTTTCAGAGGAACACAGACGTTCAGTAAGGACCCTAAGTACTAGAATGGAACAAAAAAGAGCCATAATACTGCTGTCTACATTAATTGCTCTCTAACAGATTGCAAAACAGGAAACTTACAAAAGCCATTTATTTCACGTGGAAAACACTGGTAGAGAACTCAGTGGAAAGATTGTGGATGCAACTGGCAGCGGTCGCTGCTCATAGCTTGATGTGTTATGAGTGTAAAGTCAGATTACAACAACTAATTGATGCCAAACTCACTATTCATAAGCTTGTGAACTTCCTGCGCTACAAACAAATAGACCGCGCTCCGTAAAAATATTATTCTTTGAAAACAATATAGTACACTGCACTGTATACGGCCGCCTTTCACCACGTAGTCAACTATGCTATTTTGTCTGGCACAAAGGCCGGAAACGAAGGGAAACCTGTTCAAACACCAAAGAACTCATTGGTTTCCATCTGAGCAAAAGCCATCCCGGAATTCCATCTGAATCCCATTTTTGGGGACACTGAGGGAACCCTAGGACAGAACCCCGGGATGGAAATTACAATGCAATGTGAAGGTAGCCGAAAATTCACTGCAGAATTTTAAGCATGTTCCTCATCTGCAGTGGATTTCAAATTAATAGTGAAATGCGTGACCAAATATTTATGTAACACAAGGCCTTATGGCATATTGTATACATTATTCATGATCTTAGCCTTATACCTGTCTACTTATCTTTTATTTAACCTATCCATCATGAAGACAGAACTTATCAATTAATTGCAGCAAACCCCACATGGGCAACACACTGGTTGGTGCAGTCTGCTTTCATTACAAGTTGCGCTACTGTTACGTTTGTGCACAGGGCAAGTACATTGTCCCTCATGAACGTCACCAACATAACTAACCAAAATGTAATTAATGTCCATAATAGACCAATATATACATGTATTATATAACCAAAACAAGGGAAACACAAAAGAGGTCAAAAACAGTAGCAAAATACAGGTGTGGGAATGCTGTCCCTTACCAGCTTTGGCTTGGCACACTTGCCTAAAAACAGGATGTACGCCTCAATAAGGATGGCCCCATGTCTTAAACATAGGAGACCTCACTTGTCCCTAGTTGGTGGATAGGGAAGAATATATAGTAAATGGAAATGGTAATAGAGCTAGGCAAAGGTAAATAAACCCCACACAAAATTAATAGTTACAGGTACATATCTGACAGATGACTGCTGCCACACCAAACACCTCAGACAGGACAGAGTACGGGTGTCTGACAATCGATCGGATAGAGGGAACAGACAAGACAGGTCACAGGCACCTGACAACCCATTGGGTGGAGGGGAAATATATAGGACATGATTCAGCATCTGTCTAACCACCAGACAGAGGGGAAACAGTTTGGACAGGACTCGGAAGTCGGACAACCCTTCAGACAGAAGGGGAACAGAGAACTGTACAGCATGCATGCACACAGGAGAATAACTTGTGCCCATGTAGGGTCTGGACTGGAATAAATACACTTCCATTATGGCTGATTGGCCAGCTAGGGAGAACCTCTCCCTGTCAGACAAACAGTCTGTACACTACAGGAGATATTGTAACATTGAAGTGAACATTGGTTTTTGTCATTAAAAAAAAATCTATTCTCACCTATTCTTCCCCAGGCAAACTCCTCAAGGCATCTTCATCTCCCTGATCTTGTCCAGTCCCCCGGGGTCAAATCACCGCAAGCTGGCCGGCTTGTTATGAAGTGCACATTCTTCGCATTCTTCTTCCTGCAGGTCCGTGAAGGTCACGCCCCTGTGACGTAGTGTTTACTGGCTAGGAAGGAATGCTGATCTATTGCAGAGACAGCATGCATATGCAGTCTCTGCAATAGCTTGGCACTCCCTCCTAGGCTGTGAACTGTGACATAGAGTACATTGCCAGGCAGGAAGGAGACTGCCTGTGAATGTACATGACGTCACAGGAAGCAGAAGAATTGGCCGACTGGAGGTAATGTGACCTGGGGACTGCAGGAGCCAAGAGAAGATCAGCAAAGAGAAGATCTAGTAAGTAGACTGATGGGGGAGGAATAGGCAAGTATAGAATTTATTTATTTTTAATGACAGAATCCCTTTAAATACTGAGGGATTTCTGTCAAACGACACCTAAGGGGCTGTCTGAAGCAAGGGAAAGAGACCATCATCGGCACCCAGAATGACAGGGGGGCATGTGCCTAAAGTGTGACCACATGGGTCGGGGCTGACGTCATTATGCCACCCTGGCTCCACTAAATGATTGTGACCAGCAAGCTGCAATGATTGTTCTTCATGTAGAAAAGGTCACTGTTTTCCTCAATCCTCAATCAACATAGATAATCTCTAAAGTAAAAAAACCCAGCAGGTACTCATTCAGTAAAACCTATCACCATTCCAGACACATTTGTATTGCTTATATCACCCATAAAATAACAATTCAGCAGCATTTTTTCTTATAACTCTTCATTGTGCCATTCCTCTTAGAAAGTTGTGAACAAATTGACAAGTGGGTGTTACCATTCCTCTTGGCATAGGGGTGTGCCCTTACACAGTCTGATACTGGCAGCACTGATTGGACAATGTTAGAATGTGCTGTTGCAATGTGTTTTTCAGGTTCAACAGTGCGCCAGCATGGAGATAAGAAGGTGTTGATGTGGTAGTGCTTACCCTTTGGCATCAGCACGATCTTTAGAAAACCCTGGAAGAAGTCTTGGTTATAGGAATTCTTAGGCCTCACTTACGTGAGCATATGTGAGAGCATACGCGTTGTTTTCACACGGCAGTATGCAGTACTTGCTGTGCATATTCAATCCCCATAGCCTATCCTGGCATGTATGTGTGCGTAACACATGCCAAGATGGGACATGCTATGGTTATTTTTGTACATGTATTTCGTGCGCATCCTGCAAATGGCGCAGTGAAATCTACTGTGTGTATAATATGCAATGAACATACGCTCGTGTACACCCTTAGGCAGCAAACAGTGCAGCAGTGAATAAGCATGATTTGGCCAATTGCTTGCAGAAATTTGACTAAGGGCCCCTTCACATGGGTGTATGCTCAATCTGCACAACATATTTGTGCTATGGACAAGGTTCTTTGCGCGTGGCGGAGTACCTTACTGTACTTCTTGCAGGGCATGATCATCTGTGCACGGCAAACAAGCGCACCTCGATTCAAATGGCTATTTAGTCTATTGAGTGCTCTTCTCCCAGAGGAATTACGCAGCACATCACCTTGTATATTGCACGCACATTTGCACAACCCCAATAGAATTCTTGTATAATCGAGGTGATGGAGTTGGAATTCTTGTGGGGACCCTTGGTGTACAAATGCACACAAAAGTAGAGTGTGCTGCTTCTTTTTTCATGCAGTGGAAATCAATGGGTTCTATAAATTTTGCGCAAACAAATACCCCCGTGTGAAGGGCCTTAATAACACACAGTCTAATATACGCTGGCTCAGGTTCATGGCCATAAAATAGTACAAGAGTAGCTGGTAACGGTCCATGGCTCTAACATTGGTGCTCTTTCCCACCACTTCTTCTATTCCGGCATAGTAGCTTCTAGTCCTCACAACTGCTTCTCTTTGTGGTCGCACTGAGTCTAACACGTTCTCCCACCACTGCTAATGCTCTTTTCCAGTCTTGTAAGTTTCTACTTCTCATTCACCACTTAGCTACGCTCTACACTTTCCCACTTCTATTCCGAGTCTTATAAATTTTGGGCCGTCATCGTGTGGCCACACAACATAGCAATCACACATAATGGCACCACAATTAAAGCAACAATATACCAATCACCTATACCCACCAAAAGTTTAATTTTAACTTTAAACAAACTTGTTTCATACAGGAAGACCCTCATACAGTGAGACACCCCCAATCGGTAACACCCATGTCCCTCCCATATTTGGTAGAAATGTCCCATAAAACACCTAAAAAGAATGTGTCATATGTAAAAATGGGTATTAGTGTATCTTGACGCCACCAGTAAGTCCTGGTAAAGTCAAGAATGACAGGGGGGTGACACCCCCTGTACCTGATTGGCTGAAGAGCAGGTGGGGAGGCAGGTCCTGGAAGGGCACAAAGCATTTTGTACAAAAGCGGTGGCCGCATCTGCAAGGGGCTTTCCTGCATGCACCCCACAAGGATGAGCCCGAGTCTGTGAAGGGACTGTTAAGCGCCGTGAAGTGGCTTTAGCTGCAGCCAGCAACAAGCGTTGCCCTTCCCCCTTCATTGCCGAAGTGCCGTGCTGCGGAGTGCCACTGCTTTGGGAGCTCTGAGCGGGGGAGCGCCTGTCACGCAGTGCTGCGCCGCCGGCCGCAACTGACCTCACAGAGCACACCCAGCAGCCATGACTGAGCCTCCAGATGCAGCTGGGCAGCGGCGGACAGGCACCACTGAGGCGGTGGCTGGGAGCGACCAGAAACCACTGAGGCACCGGGCAGGACAGAGGCTGGACATGGAACGGCAGTGGGGGACCAGTGGTCACAAATCACTGAGCCGGCGGCCGCCACCTGGCTCAGAGCACAGAGGCAGCGGCCGGAACCGAAGCTTCAGATCTAAGGGCGGATGACTTCAGCAGTCACACTGAGGGATGTAGTGTGTGGATGGCTTTTAGTGGCCCGTCATGGCTTCGGGTGAGGGTTAGTTTATTAGCCTCACCTTATGTAAATGCTTCCATGTTATAGGGCAAACACGGCAGCATTTACAGCTACTCAGGTTAGCTCTTACGACCTTCCTGTCTTGACCCAATCGGGAGCTAGGGGTGTGAGAGGGGCGTTCCTCCTGTCAAACCCCTAGCTTCCGGTGGTGTCAAGATACACTAATACCGTAAATATGACCGAAAGTGTGTTTGTGGGCATTCCTGTTTAGATGGGGTGGGGCTTAATAATCATAAGGGGGATTTTAATTCTTTTTGTTATTCTTAACATGTAACATCTGAACAACATGTTTTTTCTAATAAAGCTAAATAAATAAATAAAAGCAAAAACTCCAGAAATACCTGATCAGTGAACCCGGTGTAACCTGTCTCAGAAGTGTTGACAAAAAGATATTAGTGGGATTCTTTCCAGTTGTCCTCTCGCATTTCCATCTTGAAAGGAAAGTTAGAACTTCCTGTTTAAACATAATTCTGAGCAAAACAATATAAAGGCGAAGCTGCTAAACATAGAGCTTGTTTTCAGCCCGTGTCCATATTAGTTCCACAATAGCTGGTTATAATTAGTGATTCACGGTAAAACCAGGTGTTAATCGATTTTCCAGGGTAATGCAGGGATTTTCAGTTTACTGTAGATCTTTATTTTGGGGATTTTGTTGTTTTCACGTTTTCAAGTATGAATCCGACTAGTTTCAGATAGATTTGAGTTCAGAGAAAAAAATATGCTTGATAACATTAAGGGTAAATCCACATCTACTGTTTTAAATCTGCTGGGGATTTCACTGTATTTCCGTTGGAATTCATACCTGTACAATGAAAGGGGTGAAATCCACTGTATAAATCAGCAACAGAAATTGGCTTACATGGCATAATCATAGACGGGATTCTTTACTGTAAGAGCAGTGAGACTGGAATTCTCCGCCACAGGATGTTGTGATGTCTCTTTTGGAAGCAATAATATCACAAGTTAGTGTAGACTTACACGTTCATATGCACAAAAACATAAGCGATAGCGCAAAATTTTTGCACTGTGAAGGAGTCTTTTTTGCACTGTGGGGGACCATTCACATCAGCGTGGGAAACCAGCTCTGATATTCCAAACACTGTGCAGCCTAGTTAGTACCAGGTCGTGGGTATCAGGTGCACATTTGCTCACTTCCCCCATATGAGCCTCATATGGGGCTATTGGTGCACAAATGTGCATTAAAATAGAGCATGCTGCATTTTTTCTTCACGTGCGTGAAATGCGAATGCAAAAACGTGTTGTGTGGGAGAACGCCTTGAAATCAAAGGGTTCTATTCTCTGTGTATGCAAATACGACCACGTGAGTCCGCCCTTAGAGTCACTAGATTTCTGGAGAAAGGGATTCATAGCGATTGTCATGTTTGGAACTGAGAAGAATTTTTATTTACTAATGTTGAGTGAACCGACACAGTTGAAGCCCTTTTTTGGATCAAAGTTTGCTGAAAGTTTGGTTGAGCCCAACTCTAAATCTCAGGCAGTTCATCTCGGCCAAACCCGTTAACATTCTTATTTTTCTTCGTTCTTCCATCTTCTTCCCATTCCTTTCTTTCTTCTTCCCTCTTCTTCCGTTCTTTTTTTTCTCTTTTTTCTACTTTCTTCATCCTCCTCCTTTTTCTTACAGAAAAAGTAAGTAAAAAGAAGTAGAAGGAAAAAGTAGGATAAAAAAGAGCAAGAGGAAGAAAAAGAAGTAGGCGAAAGAAGAATGAAAAGGAGCGAGAAGAAGGACAAAAGGAAGGTGCGAAAAGAAGAAAGAGAAAGGAAAAAGGAAAAATCAGCAAGAATCTTTTTCCTTCTTCTATCTCATCCTTCTTATACAGTAAAGAGGAGTCGCTCAAACATTGGGCGGCTCCTGTTTACACGGGCTGACAGTCGCTTGGTTTTTACTTCTGCTAAAAACCAAATTAACTCCGACAAGTGAGTGATTTCTCGCTCAGCGCCTTGTCAGTGGCCACTTGTACGCAGGGTGATTATGTCCTGAATTTTCTGTTTCCAGCAAGAATTTGGGTGATAATCGCGCCGTGTAAAGTACCTTTTATTTAGAACAGTATGTGAAACACTGGGGTAAGTAAATATGCCCTAATGTGAGTGAAAAAAAAAGTTTATCTATAGCAAACAGGCAGTAAGAACGTAAACAAGAACACACGTCTGCCTACAAGCTTTGAAGGTTTTATGGCTTATTTACAGTATATGTTGCGGTTTTGCGCTGATTTTCATAAAACAATGGCAAAACTGCAGCATTCTTGCTTTGGCTTTACTAAAATGAGAGAAAAAACATGACAAAACCCCATGTAAATGAGAAGAGGCAGCTAAATTCTTATTGAAGTGAAACTATACTGTGTATGGATGGATTTATCTGTGGAGCTTTATCCTGGCATCCAAGTAACCTTGCAGAAAATCCCCAAAAAGGACGTTGTTTACATCACCTGCAATTTCCATTCAAAAATTGGCACAGAAAAAGAAACACCAATAGTAGGGAAATTCAGCTTATGGGAATAAAATGATGCCGATGACCGACTTTTCCAATTTTGCCAGGAAAATCGATTCATGATTATGAACACAACGTTCACACAACTAAGACATTGCTTATACACCTGGGCGTGTCCTAGCGCAATCAGGTTGATTCCATCTTGTGCCCCCAAAAGTGGAAATGTTCAGTTCTAGCAGCAAAAACTATTCCCAGATGCAGATTGTGGCTCTGACCACCAACTGCTTGTTGCCAAAATCAAACTACGTTTCTGCAATCGCATAAAAACAGCAGCAGCATTGAAGTCCAACACGGACTCTGTGCCGCTCACTTATGCAGTAGCATTAAAGAATCATTCCAAATTGCTTAATACCTTTGAAAAAGAGCCAGAAGAACTATGGGAGGAAATTAAAAGCATTACAAGCGAAACAACAAATGAAAATATACCGTGCAGAGAAGCAACAAGAAAAACCACCTGGCTATCAGCAGACACCATCCGAATCGCTGGCATGCGGTGAGGACCAAAAGCTACTAGAAACAAGGATGATTTCCAGTGGCTAAATGCCCAGTTTCAGCAGGAAGTGAGGAAAGACAAAGAATGGTTTTGGAATGCACACTGCATGGAATTGGAAGAAGCAAACAAAAAAGGACACACCTGAGAGCTCTGCAGTCATGTTAACCCTTTGCAATCCACTGTCTGACGTCTGAAGACATTTTGATTGAAGACTGTACAGCTCCAATGTCGGAAGACATCCGGCAGGGTATTCTTACTGTATATTACTGGCGCGCTCTGTTGTTGGGGGCCTCTCCAGCATGTCCCATACCACAGTACTGGTTATAGCCAGCAGATGGTGCTATTGTATAATGGCAGAAAGAGAAAGCCCCCTAGGAAAGCCTGAATCCAAAATTAGATTGCAAAAAGTTGAAAAGGTTTGTGCTTCTTTTTGCATCCTAAATTTTTGATCTGAATGGCAAGGAATTACACAATTCTGAACGAATCAAGCATAAGTGATGGGAATATAGAGAAGAACTCTATACGCAAACTATATGAAATCATCAATAACAAACAGAAGAAATAGCAGAATTAGAAAGATATATTTTGGAGGATGAGGTTGAGTGGGCACTGAGTCAGCTACCAAATTGGAAAGCCCCTTGAATCCATTGCCTACCTGCAGAGCTGCTCAAGCCAGCCCTGCCAGTCCAGATGCTAACAGCACTCTGTCGCAAGATTCGGGAAACCAAATCGTGGCCAAAACATTGGGCAATATCAGTTTTCATGCTGCTTCTTAAAAAGGTGACCCAAAAGAATGCTCAAACTACTGCATGGTAGCACTATATTGCATGCAATAAAATCCTACTGTAGATGATTGAAAAACACTTGATGTGATAGTGGAATGGGCATTCCCTAATGCATAAGTCGGTTTTCACAAAGGAAGAGGAACAAGAGACCATATTGCAAATCTCTGATGGATCATGGAAAAGGCCCAGAAATACCAGAAGGAGAGGTGCATATGCTTTATCGATTACAGCAAAGCCTTTGATTGCACTGAACACAACAAACTGTGGCCATGCCTAAGACAAATGGGAGTCCCTGGACATCTGTGGCAACTCATAGAGTCATTATATGCTAATCAAGAAGCTATAGTCAGGACCTCGAATGGTAACACGGAATGGTTCAGAATTGGGAAAGGTGTACACCAAGGCTGTATCTTATGCCCTGCATTGTTCAACCTATATGCAGAGGCGATCTTTATGCCATGCGATTTAGACAAATCCAACATCAGAGTCAACATAGGTGGAAGAAACATCAACAATATCAGATATGCAGATGATACAATATTGCTGGCAGAAAGTCAAGAAGATCCTAAACAACTGATACTAAAAGTTAAGGAAGGAAGTAAAAAAGGCCTATACTTGAATATCAAAAAAACTAAGTCAGCCAGTAACAGTACAGAAAAAATCAAAATCAGCAATGAAGAAATCAAAGCAGTTCAAGACTTCATCTTCCTTGGATCGAAAATCGACCACAATGGAGAATCAGAACACGAAATAAAATGACGAATCACACTAGTGCAATGCTAAGTATGGATAAGACATAAGCATTGCAAAGACATGCCGGATAGTCAATGCAATCATCTTCCCAATCACAACTTACAGCTGCAAAAGTTGGACACTGAAAAAAACAGAGCAGAGGAAGATTGATGCCTTTGAACTTTGGTGCTGGAGGAAACCCCTACAGATTCCTTGGAGGGATTTCATTGGAGGGCAAAATTACGAAACAGAGACTCTCAAACTCCAGCTACATAATGCAAGCTAATTCATTAGAAACATGGATAATGCTTGGAGTGGTCGGCAGCAAAAGAAGACCCGGCCACCAAGGAACATGCTGACTTGTTACTATCAAAGCCGACACCAACATGCAAATGATCAAACTCAAAGAAGCAGCACAAAACAGAACCGTGTGGGGAGGGCTGATCCATAAAGTGTCCGAGAGTCCGCCCCAACTAAACGGATAAAGCTAGATAGATGTATCTGGGCACTGTATGGCAGTTCTCAAATCATGAGCCCCCTGATGTGCTGCATTAACTCAGGGAATGACAGATCTGCCTTAGGTACTGCCAGGCTCCTTTAGAACCTGCTACTTGGAACCACCCCAGTGAAATCACCACACAACTGCTGTTCAGATAACCTATTAAAGAGGAGGGACCACTCCACCTACGACCACCCTATCGAACACCATCAATGACCTCCGCCTGGGCACTGCTGTCATACCAAAGTCATACCAAAAACGCTCTTTTTCCCATAAACAGGGAGGGCAGACGGGCTTCTTGCTAGTATAGGCTTCCAGCGGTAATGCAGGTAAGGCGAGCTCCTTCCTGGAATCTAGAAGATACTATCCTAAGCATCTCCCCTTAGTCCACCCCCCCTACGAAACAAATTAAACTCCATACCCAATCACTTCTCCCTAAATCCCTAAATTTTAACCCTTTAATTCCCACCCTAAGTCCCCTTTAACCCTTGTGAGGGCGGGCTGCACTACATTGTGCCCACTTTGGCCCTGACTTTAGGTAAGCATTGTGTAAACTATTTATTTAGTTACTGTATGACTTTATTTACTGTAACCGTATGGGACTATATTTATTAGGGTTCTAGATCACATGCGCATGTATCTAATAGGCCTGCATATATTCCGTTTCAAGACTTGACTTTGGCTGCAGTGGTCAGGTGGGTAAATAACCACATTACCTCTATAGCTGGGAGGATGGGTATAGTAAGCAGTGTGTGAGGTGGGTATTTATCTTTTTACCCACAGTATTTAATTGCCCCCATTGCTGCCAACATTGCTTTATTCAGAAGACCACTATGAGGATTGGAATTGAAATACACTACTGTGAATTAATAGAAGGAAGGGGCACTAGTATGAAAAAAATTAAGATTGCAATTTCTTCTTAAATTGTCGCAAATAGGGTCTAATCATGCAAACAGGAGCGATGAATACATTACAGCATGGTTTGTGTCCCTTTAATTGTCAGCTTTTAATCCCCTCAGCTGCAAGCAATGAATCCTGCAAAGACGTCATTAATTTTATCCGGCCTGATTACATCCACTGTAATATTTCTATGTGCAGAATCCATTTCTTTCATAGAACAAGTCATCTATTACTGCACAGAAAGCAATTAGCATTTGTAAAGCCCTTCAGTCATTCATGTTCATAATGAGAGGTAGACAGCAAGTGATTGCGGCCTCTTTGTTAATAGCGATGAAAGTCATCTTTGATCTGTGCTTTCTGTGATTGGGAATCCTATGTAATAATGTGATGTAAGATCCTACTGCAGATTGTTACCTGGATGCTGGGGAGGATTTGGAGGAGGTTGTAGAGATTCTTTATCATCTGCGGAACTGATGAATTCTGACTATGACTAATTCGAATATGTATGCAAAATTGTTTCGCTGCCAGAACTTTTTGATATGGGCAAATAAATCACATTACACCCCAATACCCATATGCCTACATTTTCTGAAAGTAGACAGCTGGCACATTGTAAAAATGCCAACCAGCCGTTTAAGATCATGGGCGCCTCCATGCAATATTGCAGTAAAATGTAAGGTTTTGTAATAAATCGGTACGTTGGCCAGAAAAATTATGACGCATGCAGAGCCAGAGATGAAGACCCCCTAAAAATAAAGGTTCAAACGCGGAAAGGTCAAACATTTATTCCTGCAGTCTCGTGCACAGATGTAGCAGCCGCTAACATAGTATGTAAGGCTGAAAATACACATATGTCCATCCAGTTCAGCCTATTACCCCCCCGCCCCCATGTTGATCCAGAGGAAGGCAAAAAAAACAATAAGGTAGAAGCCAATTTACCCATTTAAGGGAAAAAATTCCTTGCTTAATCCAATCTGGCATTCAGAATAATCCCTGGATCAACAATTCTTTTGTAGTCATTCATGATTATAAAATTATAATGTTATGGTGTGACAGATGAACATACAGTAGTGTACCACATTGCTATGTGCTACTAAAGGGGTTGTCCAGTTGTAAACTATTGATGGCCTATCCTTAGGACAGGTCATCAATAGTAGATTAGCGGGGGTCCGTCGGGAGCCCCACCAAACAGCTGTTCACCAAAGCGAGCAAGCTCATGCACTGAGCCGATTTCTGCGGGAAGCAGACAGCTCCGTTCTTACTGTAGCAGCCAAGCTTAGTATTGCAGGCCAAGTTCTAATTCATTTCATTGGGAATATTGTCTGCAATATCAAGCCTGGCCACTGGAGTAAGAACAGAGCTGTCTACTTCCTACAGGAATCAGCTTCATTCATGAGGTTCCGGGTTTCTTTGTATTTTTTCCGTATTTCTTTACATTCAAGTCAAAGATAGATGGAAGCAAACTGAAGGGCATCCATCTGCCTTCCATTTTGAATGGATCCTTTTTAGCAGTACACTTCAGCAAAGCAAACCATCAGGTGGGCAAAGGGGGAAGGAGACGCCTGGCCACCACCCAGGAGGGTGTAGAGTATGGTGCTGGCTTGGGAGAAGAGCTCTGGCAGACCTCCCAGACATCCCTGCCCTGCATATCCAAACATCAGCTGCTCTACCCCAAGTAGGGGCTCCTGTCCACGGGCGATTGTTCATTGCGTTATCCGCGGGGATAATCCGGACGCAGGTAATGCAGTGAACACTTTCCATAGACTTACTATGGAAAGCGCATTCCCCTGTCCTGCTCCCTGGACATAGCAAATAAACGGACCCCCCACACAGGTGTGAAAGCAACCAAGCTGTTGTTGCATTCTTCATTCCTGTCTGCAGTTTGTATCAATCACTTTCACACTTGTGTAGGAACCTCCGTTCAAAAGGGCCATCGTAGTTCCAGCACAAAATGCCGAAGAAGAAGACTTTTTTGATCAGGTACAACGCCGGGCAGCTGAACAAAGACTAAAGGGACCCCATTTACGTCAAAGGGGTCTGTTTGGTGCCATTCAGTTTCCTCATAATGGAGCAGAAAAGCAGAACCTGCCACACAGATGTCCCTCGGGAAATTTATTTCTGTAGCCTCAATTATGCAATGCAGAAAACATACTGTGCTTTACACTGCAGCACACTGGTTGCATGCTGGTCGACCAAAAGCGTATCTCGTATCACTGAATTCTAATTTCTTCTAAAAACACTGGATCTACACAGAACATATTTGCCACAAAGTTTCCCTGTGGACCCTCAATACTGAATTTCAACTGCATTTATAGTAGCAGAAAGAGTTGCTAAGATTGCTGTGCATGCACTGGGGACACCGCAACAACGGAGGATTGGGTGAGTATGAGAATAGTCTCCCCGGACTCTACATCACCTAAACTATAAGCACCACAACTTAATTTATGGTGCTTATAGTTGATGACAGGTTCCCCTCATTGATTAAGCAGAGATTTAAATGGCAAATTCCTTGCAGCTTCATCTATAAGCAAACAAAAAGAGTTTGCTGCCCTCTTGTGTTAATTTGTAGTATAGCAACATATTTTTTGAAGGATGCTTACAACTGATATTACATTAGTCTTATTCTTGAAGATCAGGTCATAAGCTCAGCTGATGTTATTATGCATGCCTTCTTGATAATTAGTTTGGGGGTGCTTATTTATCCATATATTTTTAGAAGATCCTAAGAAAAAACGGTTGGTCTGAGAAATTCCAGACTTATTCTGAATGAATTATGTATTTAGATATGAGGAGTATTTTTCCAAAAAGTCATAAGGAATTGTTTTAGAGCAAATTTTAAAAAAATGAAAACCTAATATTGTAAAATAATTTTTTAAACAGTTTTAAAAAACTATATTATTAAGTATAGAGATGAGCGAGCATACTCGCTAAGGAGAATTACTTGATCGAGCATTGTCCTTAGCGAGTACCTGCCCGCTCCGGAGAAAAGGTTCAGCTGCCGGCACGGGTGAGAGGTGAGTTGCGGCCATGAGCAGGAGGGAGCGGGGGTCTCCCCCGCCGCCAAAATCTTTTCTTCTGAGCGGGCAGGTACTTGCTAAGGGCAATGCTCGATCGAGTAATTGCCCTTGGCGAGTATGCTCGCTCATCTCTAATTAAGTATTATTCCACTGGGACTATGTGAGATGTATTTTCAGGTGGTTATCTTGTAGACATGGAAGCAGAAGCAAAGGGATTCATAATATACAATGAGGCATGACATTTTAAAAAAATGGACTTGATTCATATGAAATGTACAGTTTTCTTACTTGTGGCGACAGTGATCTCTTTTAACTATCAATTCTCCTAAATCCTATTACATTGACCTCTTCTTTTAGACCATAGCTGACTGTAATTTTGCGTGATCAAGTCAATGAGAATACACTGTGAAAATATGCACTGAATAGCCACTTTATTAGAGACTCTGGCTCTTTCATGATTGGAGCTTCCCTGCATTGAAAATAGACGCTTGACCATAAAATGCAGCAAGAAATCAAGTGAGCAAGTTTTCTGTGGATCAGTTTCAGTGTGAATCCACATTATATGGGAAAATCCAGCGATCTGAGTGACCTCCAGTGAGTTCTGGTCATCGGTGCTAGACTAGCTGAGGCCAGGATATTATAGCCAACTTTGTGGAGTTTTCGCATGTTTTGGGTTTGGAGAGTATACAGAGAATAGTGTGATCAAGGAAAAAGAGCCAGTGAAAGGGGATCTTGTGGATGTGAACAACACCTCAATGAAAGGTGTCAGAGGAGGATGTCAAGAGTCATTCTGATGAACAGCCACTGCAGGGTCAAACAAATTGCAGCTGCTCTAATTAAAACTGATCATTCCTTAGCATGGATGGGTTATAATAGCAGCCAACTAGTTCCAGTGTAGCATGAATTGACCCCTTCCTGTCAGCTGTTCAGAACAGGTCAGTACCTCCATGTAATCTGTAGCA
Source organism: Eleutherodactylus coqui (assembly GCF_035609145.1). Classification (NCBI taxonomy): domain Eukaryota; kingdom Metazoa; phylum Chordata; class Amphibia; order Anura; family Eleutherodactylidae; genus Eleutherodactylus; species Eleutherodactylus coqui. Next base: position 79,986,795 of record NC_089841.1, on the reverse strand, counting down.
ACTGCAAGAAGCTTTCTGTCCACATGGGCCAATATTCCTGCAGAATGACTTTAACACCTAGTGAAATTTACTTCGGTTGTGAAAGAGCTCCAGTGAGCTACCAGATGGGATCTCTAACAAAGTGGTCATTCAGTGCATGTATCAAGTATGTGTTCAGTTATCTAATACTTCTCTTTGCTGTTCAAAGAGTTCAAACAACCATATCTACATCATATTTACATCTGTTTTGAATTCTAATGAAGAGGACATGGACAACTTTCCCAAAGTTGGGGTAACAATCAAGAATGAATTTGAAAATCACACCAACTTGCACCTCCCTGAGTACAGATGGATCAAATACTAACTTGAGACTTCACTTGTTAAATGAGCAGTTTCAGCAAACTTTAAATTGACAGCACGACAGCAGCCAATCAAAGGCCAAGTCCAATTTTGCTGCTACTATGCGGTAAGTCAAGTTAAGGTTTGCTATATCTGTCCATGTTTTATTCATTCGGATGTTCGTTGATTTCATATGCTTAGTGTCACTTTGGCTTACTCATTGCAATGTGTTTTTTAATTAATAGCTGTGGCCCTGATTATGTACACATTTTACCAAGTATCCTAATGAATCTTGTAATACTGGTATCTTTTCATTAATGTGTCATCTTGTAAATGGCTTTTATTTTTAGCAGGCCAATCTGTTCTTTTCTTTAGTTGCTCACTTCCTGTTTTCTCTATTGCAAAAGTTTGAAGCTAATGGAGAAAAGTTATCAACATCCCGGCAGCTTGCAGCGAGGGGGATAAACTGTTTAGCTTACCCAGCCTTGTTGATGCAGTTTTATGGCTTCGCTACATTTCCCAGAATTGGGTTGTGACGCAGATTGATCTTCACAATATTCTACAGGTTTTTTTTTTTCGTTTCTACTTCACAAATCAGCAGCCCGGATTACTCACTTATTGGATTTACCTCACTTTAAACAAACTCATAAGGTTGTCATCAAGAGGTTGCAGCTTTTGTAATTACATTGGATAAACAGAAGAGGCCAAATGAAGCAGCTCCGCTCCATGACAGATGAGGGGGTGACTCGAACATGTTTACAGAACACAGAATGACAAAAAACATACAGTATCAAAACGATGATTATCTAAACATCACAAGATCAAAGGAGTCATCTTAGGTGAATGCAGGTTATCGGCATAAGTTAGTTTTAACCAATTAGTCACGGCCCCATAGTGTTTTTACGTCCTAGTTAAGTGGGCGTAAGGGACGTAAAAACATGCATCCTCTGAAGATGAAAGCCTTGTGGGCTTTGGACGTGACAGCTCCATGCGGTCGGTTCCCGGAGGTAGCCAACAACATGGATCAGTCATGGGGGCCGCGAGGAGCCTCACCCCACTCCACCCCTGTAATGCGATCGCCGATCAGCACTGGCCGATCAGAGAGCACTGCAGTGTCCATTAGCTAGATAAGAATTTACAGCAGCCATCTTTGATGTCTAAAAAATGGGAGCAGAACCAGCGGATCGCATGGACAGCAGAGAAGAACAAATGCAAGAAATATACCTCTAATTTAGCTGGACTCAGACCAAAATTTTGCCCTGAAACTGTAGTCACTTTAAACAGACTAAGTACGCGCCCTGATCACATCCGGCTGACCGTGAAAGACAATATTCCTCCTTACATTCACAAAGACCAAGTTCTCCCAAGTGGGTACCTGCCTTGGCAAGTGTCTCTCAACCTTTCTAAGCTTAATACTCTCCAGCCGAAGAAATTACAGTCTCCACAGGGAGAAACAGAGCCCTCGCCATGAGAGTTAACATCTAATTCCCTCCAAAGTTGTGTCAGTCATAATCTGATGGGAGAGTACCCAGCTGAGAGCATATTACACTGCAATGTTACCATGAGTACAAATGTATGCATAGATCAATTACAAACAATAAAATAGGCATAAAAGTAATAAAAAAAGAGTTGAGGTCACTCCATGACACTTTGTGCGAAGGTAGATTTTCTTTCAATTATTACCGCCATACAATGCCTACTTAGTAGGACGGTGTTCAATTAATAACCTAGGGCTTTCCTTCTATGGTTTTTATCTGCATTGCCACAAACAGTATCCAGATAAAATCCTGGATGGAATCATAGGCTTTCATTAGTCCAATGTGATGCGTATGATGTGTTCTCCAGCCCCATTGAAAACAATTGGCAAGAATGGGGTTCGTGCGATTTTCTTGACCGTATGAAAGCGGTCTAAGAATTTTTGTTTCTACACTGAAAACAGGTAAGAATCGTAAGTACATCAGAAAGTTGCAGAACATTTCCCTATACAGTGATTAAATATATTTACAAAAAAAGTTAGAAAACTGTAAATATATTCAATCTTGTCTTTAAAGGGTTAATGATGCCAAAATAGTTTGGCGGGTTGCCCTGCACCTCAAAAAGTGAACCACATTGGTACTGTCACTCTGGGCTTTCCCGGCGTTTAAAGCCGCACTGCATGTGAATAATATATAATAAATGCGAGGTATTAGTTGAATTTTTGCCAAAATACTGGAGCTCACAAGCCAATCGTTAAGGCTCCTCGCGTTTTGTGAGTCCCTACACTAATATAAATGTGTCCTTGTGAGGTCAAGTATTTTGCTAAATGCCAGTAGAGCCCATCATTCCCACCAAATATGAAACATATTGCCCCGGCCCCTGGAGTATTACCAGTACAAGGGACAAGATTGAGCAAACATTCCGTGCAAGCGTTTCAGGTTCTGTACCAACATGACAGGATCTGATAATTGAGCTCCTGAAGTCTGGAAAAAGATGTACCCTTATGTGTTTATGTAAAAGCCTTCTGCTAGAAGCCCCCAGAGAAATGCCATCCCAACTTCCCCTCCCAGGCCTCAACGAACTCCAGAGGTCTGTTCCCAGTGATTATCCACTTTGTGCACTGGCCTCACTTCTTTTTGGACTTTCAGGAGGGGACATGGCCACCCCAGACCAACAGATTTAAGTATAATTTATGCAGAATGGTACATCAGGTCACACCTAGCATATATTTCTGTGTAGGCGCAAGGAGATGCCGAGAAATATCTTTTCATGTATTATATGTACATCAAAATGATACCAAGACAAACTACAACCTGAGTGGCAAAAAATAAGCACTTATATGGTTGCAATGCGTCTCGGAATGAAGCAACATAGAAAATTCTCCATAAAACCGGTTTGTGTCATGTAAAAGAACTAAAATGTAAAACAAGCTATGTATATATTTGGTAGAGATGAGCGAGCACCAAACTGCTCGGGTGCTCGTTACTCGGGATAAACTTTTCGCGATGCTCGAGGGTTCGTTTCGAGTAACGAACCCCATTGAAGTCAATGGGCGACCCGAGCATTTTTGTATTTCGCCGATGCTCGCTAAGGTTTCCTTGTGTGAAAATCTGGGCAATTCAAGAAAGTGATGGGAACGACACAGCAACGGATAGGGCAGGCGAGGGGCTACATGTTGGGCTGCATCTCAAGTTCACAGGTCCCACTATTAAGCCACAATAGCGGCAAGAGTGGGCCCCCCCCCTCCCAAAAACTTTTACTTCTGAAAAGCCCTCATTAGCATGGCATACCTTTGCTAAGCACCACACTACCTCCAACAAAGCATAATCACTGCCTGCATGACACTCCACTGCCACTTCTCCTGGGTTACATGCTGCCCAACCGCCCCCCCTCCCCCCCATAGCGCACACCAAAGTGTCCCTGCGCAGCCTTCAGCTGCCCTCATGCCACACCACCCTCATGTCTATTTAGAAGTGTGTCTGCCATGAGGAGGAACCGCAGGCACACACTGCAGAGGGTTGGCACGGCTAGGCAGCGACCCTCTTTAAAAGGGGCGGGGCGATAGCCCACAATGCTGTACAGAAGCAATGAGAAATAGAATCCTGTGCCACCGCCATCAGGAGCTGCACACGTGGGCATAGCAATGGGGAACCTATGTGCCACACACTATTCATTCTGTAAAGGTGTCTCTGCATGCCCCAGTCAGACCGGGCTTTTTAATTCATAGACACAGGCAGGTACAACTCCCTATTGTGAAGTCCCTGTCGACCGACAGCATGGGTGGCTCCCTGGAACCCACCGGCGATACACAAAAATATCCCATTGCATTGCCCAACACAGCTGAGGTAGTAATGTCGTGCTTAATGCAGGTGGGCTCCGGCCAACACTGCATGCCCCAGTCAGACTGGTAATATGTACCTTAACAGTAACCGCGTTGGTGGTAATGTGGTGGTGACTGCGGACCTAGTAGCACGGTTTTATTTTGTTGGTTTTCGGAATGTGGCCAGGATTAAGTGGGCCGTGGCGGGGGATGTTTTGGAGGCACTACGTGTCCTCTCCACGTGTCCGTGGTTATATGCACCTTAACAGTAACAGCGTTGGTGGGAAATGGCCTCGCCGCCATCATGTCTTTGGGAAGCCTCTGTTTCCACACCCCAGAGACATACCATTAGCAGCGGTATAAGCAGAGCCCAGAATTAGTAACATTTCAGCCGTAGCATTAGCGACAGGCCCCACTAACATATCACTAGCAGCATTATAGGGGGAGCACAGTCTTAGTTCCATTTCAGTAATAGTAGCAGCCTACACAGGCCCCAGTAACAATTCCGAAGCAGCAGTATAGTGGGAGCGCAGTCTTCGTTCCATTTTAGTAATAGTAGCAGCCTAAACAGGCCCCAGGAACAATTCCGAAGCAGCAGTATAGGAGGAGCATAGTCTTAGTTCCATTTAAGTCATTGTAGCAGCCTACACAGGCCCCAGGAACAATTCCGAAGCAGCAGTATAGGAGGAGCATAGTCTTAGTTCCATTTAAGTCATTGTAGCAGCCTACACAGGCCCCAGGAACAATTCCGAAGCAGCAGTATAGGAGGAGCATAGTCTTAGTTCCATTTAAGTCATTGTAGCAGCCTACACAGGCCCCAGGAACAATTCCGAAGCAGCAGTATAGTGGGAGCGCAGTCTTAGTTCCATTTCAGTAGCTGCAGTATAGCCAAGGCCCAAGTTACATTTATGTAGCTAAAGTGTAGGCCAACCCCACACACACTTCTGTACCATGAGTGCAGGCGAAGAACATACAAATTGCTATGATTACACTGTAGGTGAGGGCCCCAAAACATTGGTGTACCAACAGTACTAATGTACCTCAGTAAAAATTGGCCATGCCCAACCAAGATGGCAGGTGAAACCCATTAATCGCTTTGGTTAATGTGGCTTAAGTGGTAACTAGGCCTGGAGGCAGTCCAGTTTAACGAAAAATTGGTTCAAGTTAAAGTTCCAACGCTTTTAAGAGCATTGAAACGTATAAAACATTTTTAGAAAAATTATATAAGTGAGCCTTGTGGCCCTAAGAAAAATTGCCCGTTCAGCGTGATTACGTGAGGTTTCAGGAGGAGGAGCAGGACGAGGAGGAGGAGGAATATTAGACACAGATTGATGAAGCAGAAATGTCCCCGTTTTGGATGGTGAGAGAGAACGTAGCTTCCATCCGCGGGTGCAGCCTACGTATTGCTTACGTATCGCTGCTGTCCGCTGGTGGAGAAGAGAAGTCTGGGGAAATCCAGGCTTTGTTCATCTTGATGAGTGTTAGCCTGTCGGCACTGTCGGTTGACAGGCGGGTACGCTTATCTGTGATGATTCCCCCAGCCGCACTAAACACCCTTTCCGACAAGACGCTAGCCGCAGGACAAGCAAGCACCTCCAGGGCATACAGCGCTAGTTCAGGCCACGTGTCCAGCTTCGACACCCAGTAGTTGTAGGTGGCAGAGGCGTCACGGAGTACGGTCGTGCGATCGGCTACGTACTCCCTCACCATCCTTTTACAGTGCTCCCGCCGACTCAGCCTTGACTGGGGAGCGGTGACACAGTCTTGCTGGGGAGCCATAAAGCTGTCCAGGCCCTTAAAGACTGTTGCACTGCCTGGGCTGTACATGCTGCTCGATCTACGCACCTCCCCTGCTACCTGGCCCTCGGAACTGCGCCTTCTGCCACTAGCGCTGTCGGATGGGAATTTTACCATCAGCTTGTCCGCCAGGGTCCTGTGGTATAGCAACACTCTCGAACCCCTTTCCTCTTCGGGAATGAGAGTGGGAAGGTTCTCCTTATAGCGTGGGTCGAGCAGTGTGTACACCCAGTAATCCGTAGTGGCCAGAATGCGTGTAACGCGAGGGTCACGAGAAAGGCATCCTAACATGAAGTCAGCCATGTGTGCCAGGGTACCTGTACGCAACACATGGCTGTCGGCACTAGGAAGATCACTTTCAGGATCCTCCTCCTCCTCCTCCTCAGGCCATACACGCTGAAATGATGACAGGCAAGCAGCATGGGTACCGTCAGCAGTGGGCCAAGCTGTCTCTTCCCCCTCCTCCTCATCCTCCTCATGCTCCTCCTCCTCCTCCTGAACGCGCTGAGATATAGACAGGAGGGTGCTCTGACTATCCAGCGACATACTGTCTTCCCCCGGCTCTGTTTCCGAGCGCAAAGCGGCTGCCTTTATGGTTTGCAGGGAACTTCTCAAGATGCATAGCAGAGGAATGGTGACGCTAATGATTGCAGCATCGCCGCTCACCACCTGGGTAGACTCCTCAAACTTTCCAAGGACCTGGCAGATGTCTGCCAACCAGGCCCACTCTTCTGAAAAGAATTGAGGAGGCTGACTCCCACTGCGCCGCCCATGTTGGAGTTGGTATTCCACTATAGCTCTACGCTGCTCATAGAGCCTAGCCAACATGTGGAGCGTAGAGTTCCACCGTGTGGGCACGTCGCACAGCAGTCGGTGCACTGGCAGATTAAACCGATGTTGCAGGGTGCGCAGGGTGGCAGCGTCCGTGTGGGACTTGCGGAAATGTGCGCAGAGCCGGCGCACCTTTACGAGCAGGTCTGAAAAGCGTGGGTAGCTTTTCAGAAAGCGCTGAACCACCAAATTAAAGACGTGGGCCAGGCATGGCACGTGCGTGAGGCTGCCGAGCTGCAGAGCCGCCACCAGGTTACGGCCGTTGTCACACACGACCATGCCCGGTTGGAGGCTCAGCGGCGCAAGCCAACGGTCGGTCTGCTCTGTCAGACCCTGCAGCAGTTCGTGGGCCGTGTGCCTCCTATCTCCTAAGCTGAGTAGTTTCAGCACGGTCTGCTGACGCTTGCCCACCGCTGTGCTGCCACGCCGCGCGACACCGACTGCTGGCGACGTCCTGCTGCTGCTGACACATCTAGATTGCGAGACAGAGGTTGAGGAGGAGGAGGAGGGTGCTTTAGTGGAAGAAGCATACACCGCCAAACATACCACCACCGAGCTGGGGCCCGCAATTCTGGGGGTGGGTAGGATGTGAGCGGTCCCAGGCTCTGACTCTGTCCCAGCCTCCACTAAATTCACCCAATGTGCCGTCAGGGAGATGTAGTGGCCCTGCCCGCCTGTGCTTGTCCACGTGTCTGTTGTTAAGTGGACCTTGCCACTAACCGCATTGGTGAGGGCGCGTACAATGTTGCGGGAGACGTGGTCGTGCAGGGCTGGGACGGCACATCGGGAAAAGTAGTGGCGACTGGGAACTGAGTAGCGCGGGGCCGCCGCCGCCATCATAGCTTTGAAAGCCTCCGTTTCCACAACCCTATACGGCAGCATCTCCAGGCTGATAAATTTGGCTATGTGGACGGTTAACGATTGAGCGTGCGGGTGCGTGGCGGCGTACTTGCGCTCCAACACTTGCGCTAGCGACAGCTGGACTGTGTGGTGCGAGACATTGGTGGATGGGGCCGAGGACAGCGGAGGTGAGGGTGTGGGTGCAGGCCATGAGACGGTAGTGCCTGTGTCCTGGGAGGGGGGTTGGATCTCAGTGGCAGGTTGGGGCACAGGGGGAGAGGCAGCGGTGCAAACCGGAGGCGGTGAACGGCCTTCGTCCCACCTTGTGGGGTGCTTGGCCATCATATGTCTGCGCATGCTGGTGGTGGTGAGGCTGTTGGTGGTGGCTCCCCGGCTGATCTTGGCGCGACAAAGGTTGCACACCACTGTTCGTCGGTCGTCAGGCGTCTCTGTGAAAAACTGCCAGACCTTAGAGCACCTCGGCCTCTGCAGGGTGGCATGGCGCGAGGGTGCGCTTTGGGAAACAGTTGGTGGATTATTCGGTCTGGCCACCGCACTGCCTCTTGCAACCTGCCCTGCTGCTGCCCTTGCCTGCCCCTCTGAAGACCTGTCCTGAGTAGGCGTTGCACACCAGGTGGGGTCAGTCACCTCATCGTCCTGCTGCTCTTCCTCCGAATCCTCTGTGCGCTCCTCCCTCGGACTTACTACCCTTACTACTACCTCACTGCAAGACAACTGTGTCTCATCGCCATCGTCCTCCTCACCCACTGAAAGGTCTTGAGACAACTGCCGGAAGTCCCCAGTCTCATCCCCCGGACCCCGGGAACTTTCCAATGGTTGGGCATCAGTGACGATAAACTCATCTGGTGGGAGAGGAACCACTGCTGCCCAATCTGAGCAGGGGCCCGAGAACAGTTCCTGGGAGTCTTCCCGCTCCTGAGCATGTGTCATTGTAGTGGAGTGAGGAGGCTGGGAGGAAGGAGGAGCAGCAGACAGAGGATTCGGATTTGCAGCACTGGACGGCGCAGAACTCTGGGTGTATGATAGCTTGCTCGAAGCACTTTCTGCCATCCACGACAGGACCTGCTCACACTGCTCATTTTCTAATAAAGGTCTCCCGCGTGGACCCATTAATTGGGCGATGAATGTGGGGACGCCAGAAACGTGCCTCTCTCCTAATCGCGCAGCAGTCGGCTGCGACACACCTGGATCAGGAGCTCGGCCTGTGCCCACACCCTCACTTGGGCCTACGCGTCCTCGGCCGCGTCCACGTTCTCTCGGCCTACCCCTACCCCTCAGCATGCTGTATTACCAGTGATTTCCAAGCCAGGAAAGAAATTGGCGCAAGCCTGCAGCCAAAATAGAATTTTTTCCCTTGTTTTTCAAAGGACAAGCCACACTGCGTGTATTCAATGAATACTACTAAGTTTAATAACTGTGTTGTGGCCCTGCAAATGTGTCAGAGAACTGCAGTGATGCAAAGTTATTCGCTACAGCAGATCAGGGATTTCCCATGCATGAAAAAAATTTGCGCAAGCCTGCAGTAAAACGTAGCTGGCTGCGTCTGATTTTTTTTAACGTTCTGCACGCAGCACACACGTACCCAGAGCCCTGAGGACTGTCAGAGGCAGGCGAAATAGAATTTTTTCCCTTGTTTTTCAAAGGACAAGCCACACTGCGTGTATTCAATGAATACTACTAAGTTTAATAACTGTGTTGTGGCCCTGCAAATGTGTCAGAGAACTGCAGTGATGCAAAGTTATTCGCTCCAGCAGATCAGGGATTTCCCATGCAGGAAAAAAATTGGCGCAAGCCTGCAGTAAAACGTAGCTGGCTGCGTCTGATTTTTTTTAACGTTCTGCACGCAGCACACACGTACCCAGAGCCCTGAGGACTGTCAGAGGCAGGCGAAATAGAATTTTTTCCCTTGTTTTTCAAAGGAAAAGCCACACTGCGTCTATTCAATGAATAATGTATGTCTTCTGGCCCTGCCTACACAATTCTATCCCTGTAGTATTAATGCCGGGTGCAATGGTCTGCACAGCCGGTTTTGAGAAGAAAAAAAAAATGCAACACTGCTAACAGCAGCCTGGACAGTACTGCACACAGATAGATGTGGCCCTAGAAAGGACCGTTGGGGTTCTTGAAGCCTACACTCACTGCTAACACTCTCCCTGCCTAACCACCACTTCTGTCCCTATTGCAGGGCGCAATGCTCTGCAGATCCAATTTTGAAAAAAAAAAAAAAATACAGTGCTAACACAGTACTGCACACTAGTAGATGTGGCCCTAAGAAGGGCCGTTGGGGTTCTTGAAGCCTACACTAACTCCTAACGCTCTCCCTACAGCAGCTCCAGCACGATACCACTGTCCCTCAGCTAACTCACAAGGCATCTGAGGCGAGCCGCGGGAGGGGCCGACTTTTATATTAGGCGAACACCTGATCTCCCCAGCCACTCACAGCAGGGGGGTGGTATAGGGCTTGAATGTCACAGGGGGAAGTTGTAATGCCTTCCCTGTCTTTCAATTGGCCAGAAAAGCGCGCTAACGTCTCAGAGAGGAAACTGAAAGTAACCGGAACACCGCGTGGTACTCGTTACGAGTAACGAGCATCCCGAACACCCTAATATTCGCACGAATATCAAGCTCGGACGAGTACGTTCGCTCATCTCTAATATTTGGATATAATAAACTTAGCTTCTTATTTTTGCCTTGCCACGGGTGAGTTTTAATTGCGTTCCCTGCGGCAATAATCCTGCCCCGGGAAACACAGTGAAAGCTCCCCATAGCGTTACTATGAAGAGCGCTTCCCCCCTGTCCACGTGCAGAGAATCATTGCGACTCTCCACTCGCGGCTGGCAAATCGCAGCATGCTGTGATTTGCCGCGATTCTCCGCAGTGAGCCTAACTGTCAGATAGGGTGGCAGCGGAGATCCGTCTGCCGGCTCCTGCTCCCGCGTGGCGGTTCCTGCGGTGGAGATCCGCCGCAGGATACCGCAACGCCCGTGGACAGGCAGCCTAACTCCACTAAAAACAACCCTCATGCAGCTGCATTGATGGAGAAAAAAAGAAAGTTATGACTTTTGAAATATGACAATGAAAAGAAAAATTGTTGCTCATTAGTCATTCCTCGCCCCATGGAGAAAAAAGTATTTCTTGCCTTTACTAATATGAAATGTAATCTCTGAGTGCCCTCTGCTGACAAAATGGAAACACGACAAGACAATTCTTTCTATATACATGTTTTCTAAAAAGAAAAAAAAAAGGCAAGCACCTAAGAGTTGTCGTTTTGCTGTAAAACTTGGCATGCAGTTACATCTCAGGCAGAAGTAAATGATTAGAGTTATGGTGATTAGATGAACGGTCTTGCCACCTGAAGCCCTAAAAGTGGTTCCCGCCTTCACCTATAAAAAGGTCTCGGAGGCTCCTTGTGTGTAGTGACCTCTTCTTCCTCTTGTGTGGAGCTTGTTGGCTACTAGACCCTCTACGACCCAGAGAAGAGATTTCAGCCAGTTAATAGAGTTTGAGAGGGGCGCATTATTGGGCTTTGAGAAGCAGAATGGTCATATAGACAAACTGTCCATCAGCTGATCCGCTCTGACCAGACTGTTAGGAGGTGTAGTGAACAGTGGGTGTGTGAGGAAATGCTCACAAGACAACTGGATTAAGGACACCCTCAGCAAACCACCGGTAGAGAGGATCGACTGATCGTCGACAAGCTTGAGTATCTGCAACTGTTTTGCTGTCCGCCATCCACAGACAGGTGACACCATTGTTACCAGCCTCTGTATCGGTTGGAACCATTTCCAGGGGCTTGGCTAAAGGACATTTGGTCTCACGGCTCCCATTCCTTGTACTGCTTTTGACACCCATCCACGATCGCATCTGTTTGCAGTTGGTGTTGTTTATGATGAAACTGGACTGCTACGGAGTGGAACCGGGTTGTCTTCAGTGACGAATCCAGGTTGCGTTTGGGCACTGACAATGGCCGTGTTTGTGTCTGGAGACCTCATGTTGAGTGCTTCAATCCTGCCTTTGCTGTGGAGCGGCACACTGCCCCCTGCTGGTGTGATGGTCTGGGAGGCCATCACATATGACAGTCGGTCACCCTTAGTAGTGGTAGGAGGGACAATGACAGCTCAGTAGAGATGAGCGAGCATACTCGTCCGAGCTTGATGCTCGTTCGAGTATTAGGGTGCTCGAGATGCTCGTTACTCGAGACGAGCACCACGTGGTACTCGTCTCTATTAAACGAGTACTGACCATTGAATTCAATGGAGCCGGCAATACAGCCGGCTCCATTGAAAGCAATGGCCTGCCGGCCAGCGCGGGATGAATTGTCGGGAAGGGCTTAAATATATAAGCCCTTCCCTGCAATTCATCCAGAAATGTGTAAAAAAAAAAAAAAAAAAAAAAAAAAAAAATATATATATATATATATATATATATATATATATATATACTCACCTTGTCCCGGCAGAACGATGTTAGCCCATTGAATTCAATGGAGCCGGCAATACAGCCGGCTCCATTAAAAGCATTAGGCTGCCTGCGATCGCAGGATGAATTGTCGGGAAGGGGTTAAATATATAAGCCCTTCCCTGCAATTCATCCAGAAATGTGTAAAAAAATATATATATATATCTACTCACCTGGTCCCGGCAGACGGAGTTCAGCGCGGCCAGTGGCAGTCCTCCTGAACTGCTCTGAACAGCTGTGAGTAGTATTCACAGCCTGACCAATCAGAGGCAGATTCCACTCACACACCCATTCATGAATTTATAAATGGGTGTATGACTGCTGCCTCTCATCTGATTGGTCCCGCAGAGCCAATCAGAGGCAGCAGTCACACACCCATTCATAAATTCATGAATGGGTGTGTGAGTGGAATCTGCCTCTGATTGGTCAGGCTGTGAGCAATTAGAGGCAGCTCATTCAGCAGGCGGGGATTTTAAATCCCCGGCTGCTGAATATTACTCACAGCTGTTCAGAGCAGTTCAGGAGGACTGCCGCTGGCCGCGCTGAACTCCGTCTGCCGGGACAAGGTGAGTATATATATTTTTTTTATTTTTACACATTTCTGGATGAATTGCAGGGAAGGGCTTATATATTTAACCCCTTCCCGACAATTCATCCCGCGATCGCCGGCAGCCCATTGCTTTCAATGGAGCCGGCTGTATTGCCGGCTTCATTGAATTCAATGGGCTAACATCGTTCTTCTCTTCCACAGCTGCTACAGCTGTGGCAGAGGAGAACGATCTTTATGCTGACAGTGCGGGGGGGGGGGGTCTCACTCTTGCCACTATTGTGGCTTAATAGTGGGACCTGGGAACTTGAGATGCAGCCTAACATGTAGCCCCTCGCCTGCCCTATCCGTTTCTGTGTCGTTCCCATCACTTTCTTGAATTTCCCAGGTTTTCACAAATGAAAACCTTAGCGAGCATCGGCGATATACAAAAATGCTCGAGTCGCCCATTGACTTCAATGGGGTTCATTACTCGAAACGAACTCTCGAGCATCACTGAAAGTTCGACTCGAGTAACGAGCACCCGAGCATTTTGGTGCTCGCTCATCTCTACAGCTCAGCGATATGTCCAGAACATCCTGCAGCCACATGTGTTCCTCTCATGGCGGCTTCCAAGAGGTATTTCCCAGCAGGATAATGCTCGGCCGCACACACAAGGGGGTCACAGGAATGTCTAACCAACATTTTCACACAACCTGCTTTATACACCAGGCAGTTGAAATAAATAAATATTAAAAACCTCACTATTAGGTTCTGTCCTCACCTGTGACAATAACGTTATGGTAGTTATGGACATCATCACTACCTCTACTCTATAACAGCATTCCAAAAATTGAGGCTCCTGATGAGTCGTGTCGACGACAGAAACGCGTCAAGCCACTACGTATCTGTTTTTGGGTGCATTGGAACGACTAAATATAAGTCTTCTGGTGCATCAGAAATCCGCATTGATGGATCAGTTAGAAAGCAAATCACACTGGGCCTATAAGTCACCCTGGGGCCCTGGGTCTGATTTGTGCTTTACACCGGATGAGTTATTACATACCTGGTTTATGGTGAATCAGATACTTGAACCGAAGGGTTACCCAGAAAATAAAAATTTCTTCCGAGCCTTATAACCATCCTATATTCCCGTTTCGGGTGCATCCCTTTGGTGGATCTGCTTCACCGTCTATTTCTACATCATTCATCTTTATTTTTGTTGGTCCTTAATCATTGTGGACGGGCCTAAATTTACGTTAGTTATGGGCGAACAGGCGGGATTGTAGTGGTCAGGGAATTTAAACATTGGTTTTAGAGATGAGCGAAAGTACTCGTCCGAGCTTGATATTGGTGCGAATATTAGGGTGTTCGGGATGCTCGTTACTCGTAACGAGTACCACGCGGTGTTCCGGTTACTTTCAGTTTCCTCTCTGAGACGTTAGCGCGCTTTTCTGGCCAATTGAAAGACAGGGAAAGACAGCCCTATACCACCCCCCTGCTGTGAGTGGCTGGAAAGATCAGATGTCACCCGAGTATAAAAATCGGCCCCTCCCGCGGCTCGCCACACATGCCTTGTGACTTAGCTGAGGGAAAGTACTATCGTGCTGGAGCTGCTGTAGGGAGAGCGTTAGGAGTTAGTGTAGGCTTCAAGAACCCCAACGGCCCTTCTTAGGGCCACATCTACTAGTGTGCAGTACTGTGTTAGCACAGTATTTTTTTTATTTTTTTTCCAAAATTGGATCTGCAGAGCATTGCGCCCTGCAAAAGGGACAGAAGTGGGGGTTAGGCAGGGAGAGAGTTAGGAGTTAGTGTAGGCTTCAAGAACCCCAACGGTCCTTTCTAGGGCCACATCTATCCGTGTGCAGTACTGTCCAGGCTGCTGTTAGCAGTGTTGCATTTTTATTTTTTTTTCTCAAAACCGGCTGTGCAGAGCATTGCACCCGGCATTAATACTACAGGGATAGAATTGTGTAGGCAGGGCCAGAAGACATACATTATTCATTGAATAGACGCAGTGTGGGTGTTCCTTGTAAAAAGCAGGGAAAAAATTCTATTTGGCCTGCCTGTGTCAGTCCTAAGGGCTCTGGGTACGTCTGTGCTGCGTGGAGAACGTAAAAAAATCAGACGCAACCAGCTACGGTTGAGTGCAGCCTTGCGCCAATTTCTTTCCTGCCTGGGAAATCAAATCACTGGTAATACAGCATGCTGAGGGGTAGGGGTAGGCCTAGAGGATGTGGACGCGGCCGAGGACGCGGAGGGCCAAGTGAGGGTGTGGGCACAGGCCGAGCCAGTGCGGTGGCCAGGGGTAGAGGCAGGGCCAGACCGAATAATCCACCAACTGTTTCCCAAAGCGCCCCCTCGCGCCATGCCACCCTGCACAGGTCAAGGTGCTCTACGGTGTGGCAGTTTTTCACAGAGACGCCTGACGACCGACGAACAGTGGTGTGCAACCTTTGTCGCGCCAAGATCAGCTGGGGAGGCACCACCAACAGCATGCGCAGGCATATGATGGCCAAGCACCCCACAAGGTGGGACGATGCCCGTTCACCGCCTCAGGTTTGCACCACTGCCTCTCCCCCTGTGCCCCAACCTGCCACTGAGATCCAACCCCCCTCTGAGGACACAGGCACTACCGTCTCCTGGCCTGCACCCACACCCTCACCTCCGCTGTCCTCGGCCCCATCCAGCAATGTCTCTCAGCGCAGCGTCCAGACGTCGCTAGTGCCACAGTTTGAGCGCAAGTACGACGCCACGCACCCGCACGCTCAAGCGTTAAACGTGCACATTGCAAAATTGATCAGCCTAGAGATGCTGCCGTATAGGCTTGTGGAAACGGAGGCTTTCAAAAGCATGATGGCGGCGGCTGCCCCGCGCTACTCGGTTCCCAGTCGCCACTACTTTTCCCGATGTGCCGTCCCAGCCCTGCACGACCACGTCTCCCGCAACATTGTACGCGCCCTCACCAACGCGGTTACTCCCAAGGTCCACTTAACAATGGACACGTGGACAAGCACAGGCGGGCAGGGCCACTATATCTCCCTGACGGCACATTGGGTGAATTTAGTGGAGGCTGGGACAGAGTCAGAGCCTGGGACCGCTCACGTCCTACCCACCCCCAGAATTGCGGGCCACAGCTCGGTGGTGGTATCTGCGGCGGTGTATGCTTCCTCCACTAAATCACCTTCCTCCTCCTCCTCCTCCAACGCAACCTCTGTCTCGCAATCAAGATGTGTCAGCAGCACGTCGCCAGCAGTCGGTGTCACGCGGCGTGGCAGCACAGCGGTGGGCAAGCGTCAGCAGGCCGTGCTGAAACTACTCAGCTTAGGAGAGAAGAGGCACACGGCCCACGAACTGCTGCAGGTTCTGACAGAGCAGACCGACCACTGGCTTGCGCCGCTGAGCCTCCAACCGGGCATGGTCGTGTGTGACAACGGCCGTAAGCTGGTGGCGGCTCTGCAGCTCGGCAGCCTCACGCACGTGCCATGCCTGGCCCATGTGTTTAATTTGGTGGTTCAGCAATTTCTGAAAAGCTACCCCCACTTGTCATACCTGCTCGGAAAGGTGCGCCAGCTCTGCGCACATTTCCGCAAATCCCACACGCACGCTGCCACCCTGCGGACACTGCAACATAGGTTTAATCTGCCAGTGCACCGACTGCTGTGCGACGTGCCCACACAGTGGAACTCTACGCTCCACATGTTGGCCAGACTCTATGAGCAGCGTAGAGCTATAGTGGAATACCAACTCCAACTTGCGCGGCGCAGTGGGAGTCAGCCTCCTCAATTATTTACAGCAGAGTGGCCCTGGTTGGCAGACATCTGCCAGGTCCTTGGAAAATTTGAGGAGTCTACCCAGGTGGTGAGCGGCGATGCTGCAATCATTAGCGTCACCATTCCTCTGCTATGCATCTTGAGAAGTTCCCTGCAAAGCATAAAGGCAGACGCTTTGCGCTCGGAAACAGAGCCGGGGGAAGACAGTATGTCGCTAGATAGTCAGAGCACCCGCCTGTCTATATCTCAGCGCGTTGAGGAGGAGGAGGAGGAGGAGGAGCATGAGGAGGATGAGGAGGAGGGGGAAGAGACAGCTTGGCCCACTGGTGAGGGTACACATGCTGCTGGGCTGTCATCCTTTCAGCGTGTATGGCCTGAGGAGGAGGAAGAGGAAGAGGAGGAGGATCCTGAAAGTGATCTTCCTAGTGAAGACAGCCATGTGTTGCGTACAGGTACACTGGCACACATGGCTGACTTCATGTTAGGATGCCTTTCTCGTGACCCTCGCGTTACACGCATTCTGGCCACTACGGATTACTGGGTGTACACACTGCTCGATCCACGGTATAAGGAGAGCCTTTGCACTCTCATTCCCGAAGAGGAAAGGGGTTCGAGAATGATGCTATACCACAGGGCGCTGGTGGACAAACTGATGGTAAACTTCCCATCCGACAGCGCTAGTGGCAGAAGGCGTAGTTCCGAGGGCCAGGTAGCAGGGGAGGCGCAGAGATCAGGCAGCATGTACAGCGCAGGCAGGGGAACATTCTCCAAGGCCTTTGCCAGCTTTATGGCTCCCCAGCAAGACTGTGTCACCGCTCCCTTAGTCAAGGCTGAGTCGGCGGGAGCACTGTAAAAGGATGGTGAGGGAGTACGTAGCCGATCGCACGACCGTCCTCCGTGACGCCTCTGGCCCCTAAAACTACTGGGTGTCGAAGCTGGACACGTGGCCTGAACTCGCGCTGTATGCCCTGGAGGTGCTTGCTTGTCCTGCGGCTAGCGTCTTGTCAGAGAGTGTGTTTAGTGTGGCTGGGGCAATCATCACGGATAAGCGTACCCACCTGTCAACCGACAGTGCCGACAGGCTTACACTCATCAAGATGAACAAAGCCTGGATTTCCCCAGACTTCTCTTCTCCACCAGCGGACAGCAGCGATACGTAAGCAATACGTAGGCTGCACCCGCGGATGGAAGCTACGTTCTCTCTCACCATCCAAAACGGGGACATTTCTGCTTCATCAATCTGTGTCTAATATTCCTCCTCCTCCTCCTGCTCCTCCTCCTGAAACCTCAGGTAATCACGCTGAACGGGCAATTTTTCTTAGGGCCACAAGGCTCACTCATATAATTTTTCTGAACAATTTTTATATGTTTCAATGCTCTTAAAAGCGTTGAAACTTTAACTTGAACCAATTTTTCGTTAAACTGGGCTGCCTCCAGGCCTAGTTACCACTTAAGCCACATTAACCAAAGCGATTAATGGGTTTCACCTGCCCTCTTGGTTGGCCATGGCAAATTTTTTGGATGTACATTAGTACTGTTGATACAGCAATTTTTGTGGGCCCTCGCCTACAGTGTAATCAAATGAATTTTTAGCCCACCTGCATTACAGCTGACGTTACATCCGCTGTGTTGGGCAATGCAATGGGATATTTTTGTGTATCGCCGGTGGGTTCCAGGGAGCCACCCATGCTGTAGGTGCACACGGAGTTTAACCTACATCTGTCCACTTGTAAAGAACCCCAGTCTGACTGGGGCATGCAGTGTGGGCCGAAGCCCACCTGTATTAAGCACAACATTACTACCTCAGCTGTGTTGGGCAATGCAATGGGATATTTTTATGTACCGCCGGTGGCTTCCTGGCACCCACCCCTGCTGTGGGTCCACAGGGAATTATAAATGCATCTGTTTCCACTTGTAAAGAACCCCAGTCAGACTGGGGCATGCAGTGTGGGCCGAAGCCCACCTGCATTAAGCACGACATTACTACCTCAGCTGTGTTGGGCAATGCAATGGGATATTTTTATGTACCGCCGGTGGGTTCCAGGGAGCCACCCATGCTGTAGGTGCACACGGAGTTTAACCTACATCTGTCCACTTGTAAAGAACCCCAGTCTGACTGGGGCATGCAGTGTGGGCCGAAGCCCACCTGTATTAAGCACAACATTACTACCTCAGCTGTGTTGGGCAATGCAATGGGATATTTCTATGTACCGCCGGTGGCTTCCTGGCACCCACCCATGCTGTGGGTCCACAGGGAATTATAAATGCATCTGTTTCCACTTGTAAAGAACCCCAGTCTGACTGGGGCATGCAGTGTGGGCCGAATCCCACCTGCATTAAGCATGACATTACTACCTCAGCTGTGATGGGCACTGCAATGGGATATTTTTATGTACCGCCGGTGGGTTCCAGGGAGCCACCCATGCTGTCGGTCCACAGGGACTTCACAATAGGGAGTTGTACCTGCCTGTGTCTATGAATTAAAAACCACGGTCTGACTGGGGCATGCAGACACCTTGACAGAATGAATAGTGTGTGGCAGATAGGTTCCCCATTGCTATGCCCACGTGTGCAGCTCCTGATGGCGGTGGCACAGGATTATATTTCTCATTGCTTCTGTACAGCATTGTGGGCTATCGCCCCGCCCCTTTTAAAGAGGGTCGCTGCCTAGCCGTGCCAACCCTCTGCAGTGTGTGCCTGCGGTTCCTCCTCATGGCAGACGCACTTCTAAATAGACATGAGTGTGGCGTGGCATGAGGGCAGCTGAAGGCTGCGCAGGGACACTTTGGTGTGCGCTGTGGGGGGGAGGGGGGGCGGTTGGGCAGCATGAAAGCCAGGAGAAGTGGCAGCGGAGTGTCATGCAGGCAGTGATTGTGCTTTGTTGGAGGTAGTGTGGTGCTTAGCTAAGGTATGCATTGCTAATGAGGGCTTTTCAGAAGTAAAAGTTTTTGGGAGGGGGGGGGCCCACTCTTGTCGCTATTGTGGCTTAATAGTGGGACCTGTGAACTTGAGATGCAGCCCAACATGTAGCCCCTCGCCTGCCCTATCCGTTGCTGTGTCGTTCCCATCACTTTCTTGAATTGCCCAGATTTTCACACATGAAAACCTTAGCGAGCATCGGCGAAATACAAAAATGCTCGGGTCGCCCATTGACTTCAATGGGGTTCATTACTCGAAACGAACCCTCGAGCATCGCGATAATTTCGTCCCGAGTAACGAGCACCTGAGCATTTTGGTGCTCGCTCATCTCTAATTGGTTTCTTCCTTCCCATCTCCATTTTAAAGACCACCACCTTTTTAGTATTATTCATTCCAATAATTGGCATTACACTAGTTGCGTTTGCAATTTGTAACCAAATATTGAATCAGATACCACGCAGAGTGCCTGTCTCTGCATTATACATGTTTGTGTTGTGTTGTCTTTGTTTGAAAGCCCCCCCCCCCTCAGTTTTTATAAATATCTAAATAAAGGTTACGTTTTAAGGAGTTTGCCAGTGATAGCTGTGTCCAGATAAGTGGCACACAGTGCGTGGCAATGGCAAATTTTTCCGTTAGTCATGCCCCTTGTCACTTCCTTAAAGAAGTTGTCTAGTTTTAAAATCGCCTTTAAGAACACATCAAGAAAACAGAGATCCAGCACTGCAGCCTCGTGATTCAAACAGTCTCTGTTGACAGCGGAAGTCAGGTAACGGGCGCCTGCCAATCAGAGGCCACAGTGTCACGATTCCAGACTCCTGCCATCATGGCAGCCAGGATGTGTGTGCCGATACCACGAGAGTGAGTGGTGACACCGCAGCCTCTGACTGGTAAGCAGCAGTTACCTGACTTCCGCTATCAACACAGACTCGGTGAATTGCAGTGCTGCAGCGCTGGATTGATGGGGCTGAGGACAGGGTAAGTACCTGTTTGTTTTATTGTTTTAAAAGGGCCACTGTGGTGAATTAATTTTTTTTATTCATTATGTAGCTAGCCCCCACAGTATATAAAAAGTGGGCTAGTGTTACCTTGGTTAGTTATTTCTCTCTGTCTGAGACTCCTGGTCTCTTTTACCTCAGATGGTCATGTAATCTCAGTTCGGCCAGCTCAAGTCTACTTGGGTTTATGCTGTCTGAAACTAATCAATTTCTCAATCTGTCTAATGCTGTGGCTTGAGTCTTACCACATAACTGTGTAGAGGGGGACACAGGCACTCATCACAGTTACTGACAATGATCACACAGCTCTTGTCACACAGGTATAAAAGAGGAGATCGCAGCTCATCCTCCTGACTGGATACTTATGGTCTGTAGTTTATTTAGGTGAATATAGAAGGTAATGATAATTAAACTGTCCTCCCAGCAGGCAGAAATAGCATAGCCTCTAGCTATTGCTATGCTGATGCATCATGGAACTTCAGACTATAATATAAATTCAGACCTAAGATCCAATCATTCAAACCTGAGACTATAGTCCAAAATATAGACACTAGACCTCAAATATATATATATTTAGTCTCTCACATCACACTCCAAAGTAAATTCAATACCCCGAACCCAAAATTCCTATAGACTTTAGATCCAACCCAATAACTATTTCGGTATTGGTGTATCTTGTCCTCACCGGAAGGAATGGGTGGAGGCAAGCATCAGTGAGAGGGAAATCCCTGTTCACACCCCCACATGTGGATTGGCTGTTGCGCACAGCACCTGGAGGGGGGTGAGCCAGCTTCACACGAGTGATGGCAGAGAGCAGCAGCTGTCCAGGAGCTTCAGGGGAGGCAGAGAGGAGCAGCAACATATGTGAGAGCGGCGTCAGCGGGGATTCCGGCAGGGGAACACGTCAGCACTTCTCAGGGGGGATCGCCGGCGTACCCAGTGGCAGGCGTGGACAGGACTGGAGCGCTGGAGCAGGGAGGGGGAGCCCCGGGGAGACAGCTGACTGAGTGAGGACTGCCGGAGCATGCATGGTGGGGGAGCCCAGGGGAGACAGGTGATGGAACAAGGATCGTCGGAGCATGGAAATGGAGCCCCGGGGAGACAGCTGACGGAGCGATGAGGCAGCAAAGCAGCGCACAGATGAGTCACAGCAGGCATGGGAGAGGGGGCCCGGCTTAAGCGGCTACGGCAGCATGGCATCCTGGAGGTGGGGAGGGGACATGCCACCCAGCCAGGGGGACACAGTGACAGGGTCAGCAGAACTGGAGAATGCAGTCCAGCGGGGAGCTGGCTGCTGTCAGTGTGTTAGCGCCCGGCTAGCAGTGCAGAATACTCCACGCTCAGCTCATCCAATCGGCAGCTAGGCGCCTGACATGAGCGTTCCCTCTGTCAAACCCCAGCTTCCGGTGTTGACAAGATACACCAATACCAACTAATTCACATGTTAGACAAAAAAAAACTGTTAAGAAATACTTCCGTTTACTTATGTCTCTCTGCTTGTAGGTCCTCTTCAAGCATCTGTGTGTCCATGTATCTGCAAGTGAAGGGACACAGAGCATGAGTGGTAATACCAAAAGCTTCATCCGCCACATTGACGAATGGGGCAAATGGATCTGAAAAGCCAGGAAGGTTCCGTGGTTCTGCTTGGCAAGAAGTCGCTGACCCATTCTGGAAGCCCGGGAAATGCGAGCACCCGCAGCGCTTCCATGTGCCTTTATTTGTACAATCATAAATCAACTTGTACTATCAGCAAGAGCCAACGGCACTACTGCTAATAATTAGAATATCGGGAGCCTGAGTGCGGGGGCTTTTAAATACGGACATGTTTGTCATCCAGCGCCCCAATGCAGTTCGGAAACTCTGCGGCAGCCTGGAAGCCCTCAGTGATGGCCATCCAATCAAGACAGGAAAGCAGAGCAGTCATCATAGGCACCAGACGCTGCCAAAGGACATCACAGGTTTTCCTGATGATTAGAGATGAGCGAACGTACTCGTCCGAGCTTGATATTCGTGCGAATATTAGGGTGTTCGGGATGCTCGTTACTCGTAACGAGTTCCACTCGGTGTTCCGGTTACTTTCAGTTTCCTCTCTGGGACGTTAGCGCGCTTTTCTGGCCAATTGAAAGACAGGGAAGGCATTACAACTTCCCCCTGTGACGTTCAAGCCCTATACCACCCCCCTGCTGTGAGTGGCTGGGGAGATCTGATGTCACCCGAGTATAAAAATCGGCCCCTCCCGCGGCTCGCCACACATGCCTTGTGACTTAGCTGAGGGAAAGTACTATCGTGCTGGAGCTGCTGTAGGGAGAGCGTTAGGAGTTAGTGTAGGCTTCAAGAACCCCAACGGTCCTTCTTAGGGCCACATCTACTAGTGTGCAGTACTGTGTTAGCACAGTATTTTTTTTTTTTTCTCCAAAATTGGATCTGCAGAGCATTGCGCCCTGCAATAGGGACAGAAGTGGGGGTTAGGCAGGGAGAGTGTTAGGAGTTAGTGTAGGCTTCAAGAACCCCAACGGTCCTTTCTAGGGCCACATCTATCCGTGTGCAGTACTGTCCAGGCTGCTGTTAGCAGTGTTGCATATTTTTTTTTTTTCCCAAAACCGGCTGTGCAGAGCATTGCACCCGGCATTAATACTACAGGGATAGAATTGTGCAGGCAGGGCCAGAAGACATACATTATTCATTGAATACACGCAGTGTGGGTGTTCCTTGTAAAAAGCAGGGAAAAAATTCTATTTGGCCTGCCTCTTACAGTACTCAGGGCTCTGTGTACGTGTGTGCTGAACGTTCAGAAAAAATCAGACGCAACCAGCTACGGTTGAGTGCAGCCTTGCGCCAATTTCTTTCCTGCCTGGGAAATACCTGCTCTGCCACAGTTAATAACTCTGCAACAGTAAAGTTCTGTGACAGTTTTGCAGGGCCGCAACACAGTTATTAAAATTATTATTCAGTGAATAGACGCAGTGGGCCTATCCTTTTAAACAAAAGGGAAAAAAGTATATTTGCCCTGCCTCTGACAGCCGTCAGGGCTCTGGGTACGTGTGTGCTGCGTGGAGAACGTAAAAAAATCAGACGCAACCAGCTACGGTTGAGTGCAGCCTTGCGCCAATTTCTTTCCTGCCTGGGAAATACCTGCTCTGCCACAGTTAGTAACTCTGTAACAGTAAAGTTCTGTGACAGTTTTGCAGGGCCGCAACACAGTTATTAAACTTAGTAGTATTCATTGAATACACGCAGTGTGGCTTGTCCTTTGAAAAACAAGGGAAAAAATTGTATTTTGGCTGCAGGCTTGCGCCACTTTCTTTCCTGCCTGGGAAATCAAATCACTGGTAATACACCATGCTGAGGGGTAGGGGTAGGCCTATAGGACGTGGACGCGGGCGAGGACGCGGAGGCCCAAGTCAGGGTGTGGGCACAGGCCGAGCCAGTGTGGTGGCCAGGGGTAGAGGCAGGGCCAGACCGAATAATCCACCAACTGTTTCCCAAAGCGCCCCCTCGCGCCATGCCACCCTGCACAGGTCAAGGTGCTCTACGGTGTGGCAGTTTTTCACAGAGACGCCTGACGACCGACGAACAGTGGTGTGCAACCTTTGTCGCGCCAAGATCAGCTGGGGAGGCACCACCAACAGCATGCGCAGGCATATGATGGCCAAGCACCCCACAAGGTGGGACGATGCCCGTTCACCGCCTCCGGTTTGCACCACTGCCTCTCCCCCTGTGCCCCAACCTGCCACTGAGATCCAACCCCCCTCTGAGGACACAGGCACTACCGTCTCCTGGCCTGCACCCACACCCTCACCTCCGCTGTCCTCGGCCCCATCCAGCAATGTCTCTCAGCGTAGTGTCCAGACGTCGCTAGCGCCACAGTTTGAGTGCAAGCGCAAGTACGACGCCACGCACCCGCACGCTCAAGCGTTAAACGTGCACATTGCAAAATTGATCAGCCTAGAGATGCTGCAGTATAGGCTTGTGGAAACGGAGGCTTTCAAAAGCATGATGGCGGTGGCGGCCCCGCGATACTCGGTTCCCAGTCGCCACTACTTTTCCCGATGTGCCGTCCCAGCCCTGCACGACCACGTCTCCCGCAACATTGTACGCGCCCTCACCAACGCAGTTAATGCCAAGGTCCACTTAACAACAGACACGTGGACAAGCACAGGCGGGCAGGGCCACTATATCTCCCTGACGGCACATTGGGTGAATTTAGTGGAGGCTGGGACAGAGTCAGAGCCTGGGACCGCTCACGTCCTACCCACCCCCAGAATTGCGGGCCACAGCTCGGTGGTGGTATCTGCGGCGGTGTATGCTTCCTCCACTAAAGCACCTTCCTCCTCCAACGCAACCTCTGTCTCGCAATCAAGATGTGTCAGCAGCACGTCGCCAGCAGTCGGTGTCACGCGGCATGGTAGCACAGCGGTGGGCAAGCGTCAGCAGGCCGTGCTGAAACTACTCAGCTTAGGAGAGAAGAGGCACACGGCCCACGAACTGCTGCAGGGTCTGACAGAGCAGACCGACCGCTGGCTTGCGCCGCTGAGCCTCCAACCGGGCATGGTCGTGTGTGACAACGGCCGTAAGCTGGTGGCGGCTCTGCAGCTCGGCAGCCTCACGCACGTGCCATGCCTGGCCCATGTGTTTAATTTGGTGGTTCAGCGCTTTCTGAAAAGCTACCCCCACTTGTCATACCTGCTCGGAAAGGTGCGCCAGCTCTGCGCACATTTCCGCAAATCCCACACGCACGCTGCCACCCTGCGGACACTGCAACATCGGTTTAATCTGCCAGTGCACCGACTGCTGTGCGACGTGCCCACACAGTGGAACTCTACGCTCCACATGTTGGCCAGACTCTATGAGCAGCGTAGAGCTATAGTGGAATACCAACTCCAAATTGCGCGGCGCAGTGTGAGTCAGCCTCCTCAATTATTTACAGCAGAGTGGCCCTGGTTGGCAGCCATCTGCGAGGTTCTTGGAAAGTTTGAGGAGTCTACCCAGGTGGTGAGCGGCGATGCTGCAATCATTAGCGTCACCATTCCTCTGCTATGCATCTTGAGAAGTTCCCTGCAAAGCATAAAGGCAGACGCTTTGCGCTCGGAAACAGAGCCGGGGCAAGACAGTATGTCGCTGGATAGTCAGAGCACCCTCCTGTCTATATCTCAGCGCGTTCAGGAGGAGGAGGAGGAGCATGAGGAGGAAGAGGAGGAGGGGGAAGAGACAGCTTGGCCCACTGCTGACGGTACCCATGCTGCTTGCCTGTCATCATTTCAGCGTGCATGGCCTGAGGAGGAGGAAGAGGAGGAGGAGGATCCTGAAAGTGATCTTCCTAGTGAGGACAGCCATGTGTTGCGTACAGGTACCCTGGCACACATGGCTGACTTCATGTTAGGATGCCTTTCTCGTGACCCTCGCGTTACACGCATTCTGGCCACTACGGATTACTGGGTGTACACACTGCTCGACCCACGGTATAAGGAGAGCCTTTGCACTCTCATTCCCGAAGAGGAAAGGGGTTCGAGAATGATGCTATACCACAGGGCGCTGGTGGACAAACTGATGGTAAACTTCCCATCCGACAGCGCTAGTGGCAGAAGGCGCAGTTCCGAGGGCCAGGTAGCAGGGGAGGCGCAGAGATCAGGCAGCATGTACAGCGCAGGCAGGGGAACATTCTCCAAGGCCTTTGCCAGCTTTATGGCTCCCCAGCAAGACTGTGTCACCGCTCCCCAGTCACGGCTGAGTCGGCGGGAGCACTGTAAAAGGATGGTGAGGGAGTACGTAGCCGATCGCACGACCGTCCTCCGTGACGCCTCTGCCCCCTACAACTACTGGGTGTCGAAGCTGGACACGTGGCCTAAACTCGCGCTGTATGCCCTGGAGGTGCTTGCTTGTCCTGCGGCTAGCGTCTTGTCAGAGAGTGTGTTTAGTGCGGCTGGGGGAATCATCACGGATAAGCGTACCCACCTGTCAACCGACAGTGCCGACAGGCTTACACTCATCAAGATGAACAAAGCCTGGATTTCCCCAGACTTCTCTTCTCCACCAGCGGACAGCAGCGATACGTAAGCAATACGTATTATGCACCCGCGGATGGAAGCATCGTTCTCTCTCACCATCCAAAACGGGGACATTTCTGCTTCATCAATCTGTGTATAATATTCCTCCTCCTCCTCCTCCTGCTCCTCCTCCTGAAACCTCACGTAATCACTCCGAACGGGCAATTTTTCTAAGGGCCACAAGGCTCACTCATATAATTTTTCTAAACAATTTTTATACGTTTCAATGCTCTTAAAAGCGTTGAAAGTTTAACTTGAACCAATTTTTCGTTAAACTGGGCTGCCTCCAGGCCTAGTTACCACTTAAGCCACATTAACCAAAGCGATTAATGGGTTTCACCTGCCATCTTGGTTGGGCATGGGCAATTTTTCTGAGGTACATTAGTACTGTTGGTACACCAATTTTCGTGGGCCCTCGCCTACAGTGTAATCCAATTAATTTTTAGCCCACCTGCATTACAGCTGACGTTACATCCGCTGTGTTGGGCACTGCAATGGGATATATTTATGTACCGCCGGTGGGTTCCAGGGAGCCACCCATGCCGTGGGTCCACACGGAGTTGTAACTACATGTGTCCACTTCTAAAGAGCCCCAGTCTGACTGGGGCATGCAGTGTGGGCCGAAGCCCACTTGCATTAAACATGACATTACCTCAGCTGTTATGGGCAATGCAATGGGATATATTTATGTACCGCCGGTGGCTTCCTGGCACCCACCCATGCTGTGGGTCCACAGGGAATTATAAATGCATCTGTTTCCACTTGTAAAGAACCCCAGTCTGACTGGGGCATGCAGTGTGGGCCGAAGCCCACCTGCATTAAGCACGACATTACTACCTCAGCTGTGTTGGGCACTGCAATGGGATATTTCTTTGTACCGCCGGTGGGTTCCAGGGAGCCACCCATGCTGTGGGTCCACAGGGAATTATAAATGCATCTGTTTCCACTTGTAAAGAACCCCAGTCTGACTGGGGCATGCAGTGTGGGCCGAAGCCCACCTGCATTAAGCACGACATTACTACCTCAGCTGTGTTGGGCACTGCAATGGGATATTTTTGTGTATCGCCGGTGGGTTCCAGGGAGCCACCCATGCTGTCGGTCGACAGGGACTTCACAATAGGGAGTTGTACCTGCCTGTGTCTATGAATTTAAAAGCCCGGTCTGACTGGGGCATGCAGAGACACCTTGACAGAATGAATAGTGTGTGGCACATAGGTTCCCCATTGCTATGCCCACGTGTGCAGCTCCTGATGGCGGTGGCACAGGATTCTATTTCTCATTGCTTCTGTACAGCATTGTGGGCTATCGCCCCGCCCCTTTTAAAGAGGGTCACTGCCTAGCCGTGCCAACCCTCTGCAGTGTGTGTCTGCGGTTCCTCCTCATGGCAGACGCACTTCTAAATAGACATGAGGGTGGTGTGGCATGAGGGCAGCTGAAGGCTGCGCAGGGACACTTTGGTGTGCGCTGTGGGGGGGAGGGGGGGCGGTTGGGCAGCATGTAACCCAGGAGAAGTGGCAGTGGAGTGTCATGCAGGCAGTGATTGTGCTTTGTTGGAGGTAGTGTGGTGCTTAGCAAAGGTATGCCATGCTAATGAGGGCTTTTCAGAAGTAAAAGTTGTTGGGAGGGGGGGGGCCCACTCTTGCCGCTATTGTGGCTTAATAGTGGGACCTGGGAACTTGAGATGCAGCCCAACATGTAGCCCCTCGCCTGCCCTATCCGTTGCTGTGTCGTTCCCATCACTTTCTTGAATTGCCCAGATTTTCACACAAGGAAACCTTAGCGAGCATCGGCGAAATACAAAAATGCTCGGGTCGCCCATTGACTTCAATGGGGTTCGTTACTCGAAACGAACCCTCGAGCATCGCGAAAAGTTCATCCCGAGTAACGAGCACCCGAGCATTTTGGTGCTCGCTCATCTCTACTGATGATCCCACAAATTGTAGATTTCCCAATGAGAAACTCAAAATGCAGCAAAGCAACGAATTCCCAGTTGCCAGGAACCTGCCAATAGGAAGCAAAAGAAAATAATGTAAGCTAAATGGTAATTGTGATCAAGCAGAATACTTAGAGCAGACCAGGTTCTTACGTCAAGGTGACCAGGAGTCTTTCTTCAGGGTGTCGGTGTATGTAACTCGGGATCGCACCTTCTCCAGAAGCCTATTGAATAGCTGGACTGACAAATGACTCCAGGTCAAGCCATCGTAAAGAGTATAGAAATGCCCCTTGCACACTCTGCAACACCAGAGGATGAACCTAGAACCTCCTTCTCCTGCTAGGCCTGTTCTCCAGCATCTCAAGTGACTCTCCAAATTGGCAAGACAGCAACCAAGTGAAAAGAACATCCTTCTTATCAGAAGGCATATCCGTTTTTTTGCACACGCAAATACACAAGGCATGCGCGCGTAAAAAGCAATGAAAAAACCTCGGACATGCACAAAAATGCAATGCCCATTCCGCAGATACGCAGTGCAAATACACTTACGCCTGTATGAATCTGGACTAAAACTTCTGTATAGCAAAACAAGTAATCTCAGTAGAACATTACTAGCTTTACTCGATGCTGTCAGCAGAGGGCAGCATGCTCTCCCTTAAAGTGTAGATGAGTTTATTCTCTGCATGGACATGAATAGTAACACAATGTGTAAAGCTGGGAAAAAAAGACACGTGTCCATCCAGTTCAGCCTATTATTCCCTAATGTTAATCCAGATGAAGGAAAAAAAACCAATGAAGTAGAAACCAATTTCCCTCTTTTTAGAGGAAAACAATTCCTTTCTGACTCCAAGTCTGCCAATCGGAATAATCCATGGATCACCGACCCTTCTGAGGTTATTAGTGATTATAACATATAATATTGTAACACTTAGGAAAGGCGTCCAGGCCCTTCTTAAAGGGGTTGTCCCGCGGCAGCAAGTGGGTCTATACACTTCTGTATGGCCATATTAATGCACTTTGTAATGTACATTGTGCATTAATTATGAGCCATACAGAAGTTATAAGAAGTTTTTCACTTACCTGCTCCGTTGCTAGCGTCCTCGTTTCCATGGAGCCGCCTAATTTTCGGCGTCTAATGGCCAAATTAGACGCGCTTGCACAGTCCGGGTCTTCTTCTTTTCTCAATGGGGCCGCTCGTGCAGGATGCCGGCTCCGTGTAGCTCCGCCCCGTCACGTGCCGATTCCAGCCAATCAGGAGGCTGGAATCGGCAATGGACCGCACAGAAGCCCTGCGGTCCACCGAGGGAGAAGATCCCGGCGGCCATCTTCAACCGGTAAGTAAGAAGTCACCGGAGCGCGGGGATTCAGGTAAGCGCTGTGCGTTTTTTTTTTTTAAGTCCCTGCATCGGGGTTGTCTCGCGCCGAACGGGGGGGGGGGGGTGTGGAAAAAAAAAAACAACGTTTCGGCGCGGGACAACCCCTTTAAGCTCTTTCATTGAATTTGCCATCACTATTTGCCTTGGCAGCAGCTGCCTGACACTGGTTGCTCCAGTTAAGCTTGCAGTTAAATAAAATCCCCAAGTCCTTTTCCATGTCAGTGTTTTCCTGTGGTTCCCCATTTAGTATGTAATGGAAATATTTATTTCCTCTGCCCATGTGCATAACTTTGCATTTATCAGTGTTGAATCTCATTTGCCACTTTTCTGCCCAAGCCCGAAAATTATCCATTTGCAACCATATGCTTTCCTCTTTTGTGTTAATTCAGTGGCATA
The DNA here is from genome assembly GCF_035609145.1 of Eleutherodactylus coqui. Classification (NCBI taxonomy): domain Eukaryota; kingdom Metazoa; phylum Chordata; class Amphibia; order Anura; family Eleutherodactylidae; genus Eleutherodactylus; species Eleutherodactylus coqui. The sequence goes on along the minus strand of NC_089841.1, from coordinate 79,956,772 downwards.
ACTATACGAGTCACAGTTGTGACCCGAAGTCTATATATCTGGTCCCTGCATAATTGTCATACATGTCATGTCTTCAGTATGGATGCACTGTGCAAACTGTCTTGTCTTTAGTTATGTGTATTGCACAGCTGCAGCATGTGAGAGGATAATGTCTGCGAGTGGCTGGGATATGTCTGGAAAATGTAACAAGTTTGTCTAGTCACGTGATGTTGGATGATATATGTACTTGCAGGGTGTGTGAATGAGTTAGTTCTTCTGAGAGAGAGAGTGCCAGCCACATGGGGTTACCGTTAGCACTCATGTAGTGAAGAGATGGAAGCAGAAGAGAGGTATTCTGAGGTTCCCAATTCCAGGAACCACCTCTGAGAAGTGAGAGAAGAGAAGGAGTCCGCCATGCAGCAATTAAGCTACTAATTCTCAAGTGAGTGTCTGCCGAGTGCTTTGTCCCCCTCCGGGGGTTATCCTGCATCCCAGAGTGTGTGTGTCCAGGAGCGGAGTCATACAGAGGGTAACTGCAGGCCCGATTTCATTGTGTGTCCTCCTCCCTGACCATCTTCTAAATTGTCCTTCCTGCACTGACATGTAAAGCTGTACTCTACAAGTGAGAAGTAATGTTTTCCAGTCACTGTCCATTCCCAGTGATTGAGTTTCCAAAGTTTACCATGCGTGGACTCTATTATTTCTACTGCCGGATAATCAACAATGTGAAGGAACAGTGCGTTCCCGAGTGACAACTTCTTCAGTCCACTACACTTATACAGGCAACTGCTGTCCCAGCATTGCCGGGAAGAGGCCTAGCGGTGCCTTGGCCGAGGCTGCATGCATTCCTCCGGGGAGAAGTTTGGTAGAGCCACCGTGACAAGTGTCATTTCTACCCTCGCCAGCTCCTTAGTGTGGGCCTTGTGTCTCGGTCACTGCAGGATCCCCTCTTCTTTTGGCGTCACGAACAGGATAAAATGCCTCTATGCTGCATCCATGTGCTTGCATTACCACAGGGATTGAATTTTTCTGTCTGGCGTGTCGGGAGAAAATTCAAATCTCCATGTCAAATAGACAGGGCATCCTTTTTCACCTCATACTCTAGTCCCGGATAGGGGGGGTATTGACTTCAGCTACCACCCCTTCACGGAGTCTTTTCCCTTTTCAGATAAAGTGATGGTCATTCCACTTGTCTCTTTTTTTCCTGTCAGTCACCCTTCTCTATTCTTTAGTACCCCATATCTTTGCCTCATATATTTTGTCTTTGTGGAAAAAGAGTCATGCATATGCCCCATAACTATACTAGTGAATCCTGAATTCAGCTCAGCCTAGTAGTAATTCTCTCCTGCTTTTGGCCAAACCATTTCATACATGCTGTCATAATAAAATGCCTTACTCAGAAAGTAACATTCTTAAGGTAGTCTGAGAACACCAGAATGGGTTAATGTTTTGTATAAGTAACCAGAGGGTCAGAGCTATGTGTACAGGTTTCATCTTGCACACTCCGAGACACTGTGTAGTGTTCCTAGAGGTGAACTGGAGTAGTACACTGAGATATCCCTGCTCCGGATATTACACTTTATTTTAGAGGCGCCGGGTACAGCTTATTTTAAGTAGTGGGGAACTGTAGTGGCTCGAAGTCTATATATCTGGTCCCTCCATAATTGTCATACATGTCATGTATTCAGTATGGATGCACTGTGCAAACTGTCTTGTCTTTAGTTATGTGTATCGCACAGATGCATAATGTAAGAGGTTAATGTCTAAGAGTAGCTGGGATATGTCTGGAAAATGTAACAAGTTTGTCTTGTCATGTGACGTTGAATGATATGTGTGCTTGCAAGGTGTGTGAGTAAGTTAGTTCTTCTGAGAGAGTGCCAGCCACATGGGGGTACTTTCAACCCTAATGTGGTGAAGGGATGGAAGCTGAGGAGAGGTATCCTGACATTCCCAATTCCAGGAACCTCCCTTGAGGAGTGAGAGAAGAGAAGGAGTCCACCATGTAGCAATTAAGCTACTAATTCTCAAGTGAGTGTCTGCGGAGTGTTTTGGCCCACTTCGGTGTGTCTGTCCAGGAGTGGATGTGAACAATAGGAATAAACAGCAGCACCAAATGTCAATACACTATAAAAAGTGTGGAGAGTCCTTATAAGTACTTGCCGTGCTCGCCTCCCGGATCCTGGACACAAGAAGACCCCTGAATCAATAGGTAGTAGATGCTTCTTGTGGGTGACAGCACTTGCTTGTGGGAAGAAGTTGCAGTAGTCGATCACTTAAATATCCATCATTTTATTTTGTAAAAAAAGCCCAGTATGTACAGCAGCATAAGCGACGTTTCAACAGCACCGCTGTCTTTGTCAAGCTCATATTCCCACAGTGAAGTGCTCCCTTAAATAGTGGAAAGACCCACCCATAAAATCACATAGACAATGCAAATCACCTGAGTCCCTGATGATGCGTATCCACCACAGCTCTCCAATAGTATCCAGCATCATACATCACTAGGTTATGGAAAAAATGGAAATATGTCACTCTCGGCCTCCAAGCTGGGCGGAAGTGACATCGCGCACTATACCGTTCAAGCGAAAACCAGGCGCAGCCACATCGACCCAACCGCACCTGACGTCACACACTGTGTAGCGCATGCGCCAACCATTCGCAGCCCCATCGCCCTGATCGTACCGGGCGTTGTGCACTGCACAGCACATATGTAGAATATTCGCAGCTACATCGCCCTTGCCGTACCTGTATATAGCTTAAATAGGTAGTGCACCATGCCAGTAAAAGGCCCCAAAGGGATGAAGACAAAAAGTGGCTCTATCATGAAAAAGTCATCTTAATATAACCCATTATGACTATTTAGGGCACCACATATTAGGGCAAAACCAATAGGACGTACCTCCTGTAACATGCGTGTATAAGAGTCATTTACACAAAATGTCAAAGGGTAACCTATATATAAGAGTACCCAATATCACAACACAGGGGACAAATGCTTAAACGTAAGCGTATGTCTCACATGGGTATATAATTACCCCTCTATCATATTAGATGGGACTACCAATTATACATGTATATGTAGATAAACACTTAATGACATTATTAATACCAGACTCAATACACATATAGAATCTCAAAAGTGTGAAAAAAGCCCGTTTTATTCATGATACATTAGTTGCATTTAGCGTTATATTGGCGCAGAAAAAAAAAAACAAAAAAAAACATGAAATGCATAATCATAATATGTTGTCAATAGTAACAATGGGAAGCCGTGTTGGAATCGCCACACCAGGGACACTAAAAAAGTAAAAACAGAAGAAAACATCAGTTAAAAACAAAATTACATAACATTCAGTGCAAAAAACGGAATTCATAAATATGGAAGATAATGATATTCAAGATTAAGGCCCTTGGGTTGAAGCGTGTCTAATTCAAAGATCCATTTTAGTTCTAACAATTTTAACTTCCTAACTCTATCTCCACCACGAATGTTCGGTGGTACCCAGTCAATAACTCTATAACAGAGTTGGGCAATGGTATGGCCAGCGTCATGGAAATGTTTAGCTACTGGGAGGTCAAGTTTTCTTGCTCTGACCGTACTTTTATGGCTGCTGATTCTGTCTTTTATCATGTTGGTGGTCTCTCCTACGTACTGTACATGTAGCCACATGGACATGTGATTACATAGTATACATATTCAGAACGGCATGAAAAGCGATGACTGATTTTGTACACCCTTCCAGTATGTGGATGTGTAAAAGACGGACCTTTCACAAGGTTGTTGCAGCTGGCACATGATAAACAAGGGTAATTGCCCAACTTGTTTGTAACCCCAGATGTATTTATGGGTCCAGGATCACTAGTGTGCACCAATTGGTCGCAAAAATTTGGTCCCCTTCTGTAGGCCATCAATGGGGGAAGAGTAAACTCAGGTATATTAGGGTGGCACCCATTTAGAAGAGGTCAGTGTTTATGGATAATCTGAGATACAGCCCCACTTAAGGGACCGTATGTGTTGACCAATGGTATTCTCGTCACACTTTATTCGATCTGAGTTTTAGGTGTTAATAAACTATAACGATCCTGTCGTTTTGGCACGTATTTTAAGTGGTTTTACTAGGGTCTTGGGGTACCCCCTTTAAACAAACTTGTGACACATCTGCGTCTGGCGGTCATCAATATACTGTTCATCCACTATTCTCCAGACCCTAAGAAATTGGCTCCATGGAAGCGAGTCATTCTGGGTGGATGGCAACTTTCATATCGGAGTATGTTATTCCGATCTGTCGTTTTCACAAATAGATCAGTGGAGAGTTTATGTTCACTTTTCAAAATCAGAACGTCCAAAAACTGGATTTGTGTGTCCGATAAAGTTAAAGTGAATTGGAGTTTAGGATGGGTATTATTGAGCTCATGCAAAAATGCATGTAATGCTTCAACAGTATCCATCAAAATACAAAACACGTCATCAATATACCTACAGCACATCTGGACCGAATTCCAGTGTGGGGAGGTAAAGACTGCAGATTCCTCTACGCTGGCTACGTATAAGTTTGCGTATGTCGGAGCGACATTCGTCCCCATCGCTGTTCCTGTCTTTTGACGGTAGAAACTACCGTCAAAGAGAAAAAAGTTGTTCAACAGTACATCATCCAAAAGGAACATCACAAAATTTAGGCTATCATGGGGCAGATCCGTTTGCATAAGGTCATCTTTAACTGCTTCCGTACCCAATGTGTGCTCGATATTAGTGTACAAGGAAACAATGTCGAATGTGCATAAAATGGCATTCGAAGCAACAGAAACATCCTTGATTTTGGACAAGAAATCTGAAGTGTCTTGTATGTAAGATCTAGCAGTATGGACATGTTTCCGAAGGATGGCATCAAGGAATCTAGAAGCATTATTGTAAAGGGATCCGCGACCCTAAACAATAGGGCGTCCTGGGGGATCCACCAAACATTTGTGGACCTTCGGAAGGGGATATAACGCAGGTGTTATAGGGTGTTTAACTAGGAGAAAATCATGCAGTTTCCTACTGATGACACCATTGAGTAGGGCGTCCTCAAGAAGAAGCTGCAGGTCTCTCCTAAACACAGGAGTGAGATCAGTCGCAAGAGGTACATAGGTCTCAATATCATTGAGTTGGCGCATGATCTCCGATTTATATTTGGGGGTGTCCATGATGACCAAAGCACCCCCTTTGTCTGCAGGGCGGATGACAATAGAATCATCTCTGCTCAAAGTCCTCAACATTGACCACTCTCTCTTAGTTAAATTTTTATCGTGAGATCTATACTTATACGATGCACGTAAGCATGTAACATCTTTTTGTACCATGCATTCAAAAGCATCCATGCTGTGATCTACTGTGGGAGGGACAAAAGTGCTTTTGTTGCGCAGTCCAACATCCCTCGATGTGAACCCATCACGGGAATTCGACTGCGCAACATCAACACCCATAGATAGTTGAGTGGTAGAAAAAAACGTCTTCAAACGCACACTACGAAAAAGTCTCTTACAATCGAGGTCCAATTGGAACCAATTTGGAGCAGGTGTCGGGCAAAATAACAGTCCTTTCGATAACAAATTACCTTGCTCCTTCATTAGTGCTTTAGACGAAATATTAATTATCAACGGATGTCCCTCTGCTGGGTCCTGGCTCGTGTCGTCATTCGTTGTCCCCCTCTTTTTCCTCGACCTACTGTGCTTCCGGCCACCTCGTCGCCTGTATCCCCTCAAAGGTGTTGTATATTGCTCATACTTGGAGGGCGGGACCCTAAAAAAGAAGAATTAGAACGGGCTTCTCTTGAAGTAGAAGCACCGGAATCCACTGCGGAATCAGAGGTATAGATGTTTCCTGGCTCAAAGCGTCTACGGCCATAGTTGTGTCTTCTTCTGGTGCCCCGTTATTCCTGTTTGGTGGAAACAAAGTTATCGTACCAAGGTCGTGCTGGTGATTTTACAATCTGCCAATTGTACACTGCCCCAGTCTTGTAATCCTCAAGATCGCGTTGCCACTTTCTTTTTTTTATTAATCTCCATGTCCTCTTAATATTTCTTAAGAAGAGAATCACATTTAGACTTCTGCTGTCCCCAATCATGTTCACCCAATATGTCGATTAGTTTGTGTTCAAGTTTCTTGGCTGTGTCTGTGGCGAGAATAATCTCTTTATGCAAGAATTCTAAATTCAACAAGATTAAGTCAAACACATACTTGTTGGAAATTGCCACGAATTTCATACAAAACTCCTTGTTATCCGCCATCAGCGTGGGGCGAATGGGGGACATTGGAACGCGCTTGGCGGCATAATAACTTTTCAATGTAGCAACATGCAGCTGCAATGAAATGCAGCGCTTCTGAGCCTGTTCATGTTTACGTTGTAACGAGCGTAGATCAGGTGTCTCCAAAAATGCATCATCAGTAACCGTTCTGCACAGAATGTTATCAGCTTCTGCTGAGGAATATGTAAACATGCTAGGCCACCCAGGTGTTCCCACATCGGGATTTAAATAATCAGTAACTCCATCCATATGTGCACGCTGTAAAGTGTCCATCAGAACGTATGTGAACAATAGGAATAAAATGTCAATACACTATAATAAGTGTGGAGAGTCCTTATAAGTACTTGCCGTGCTCGCCTCCCGGATCCTTGACACAAGAGGACCCCTGAATCAATAGGTAGTAGATGCTTCTTGTGGGTGACAGCACTTGCTTGTGGGAAGAATTTGCAGTAGTCGATCACTTAAATATCCATCATTTTATTTTGCAAACAAAGCCCAGTATGTACAGCAGCATAAGCGACATTTCGACAGCACCGCTGTCTTTGTCAGGCTCATATTCCCACAGTGAAGTGCTCCCTTAAATAGTGGAAAGACCCACCCATAAAATCACATAGACAATGTAAATCACCTGAGTCCCAGATGATGCGTATCCACCACGACTCTCCAATAGTATCCAGCATCATACATCACTATGTTACGGAAAAACCGGAAATACGTCACTCTCGGCCTCCAAGCCGGGCGGAAGTGATATCGCGCGCTATACAGTTCAAGCGAAAGTCCAGGAGCGGAGTTGTACAGATAACTCAGCCTGTAGGCTTGGTTTCATCCTGTGTTCTCCTCCCTGACTGTCTTCTAAGCTGTCTTTATTGCAATGGCATGTAAAGCTGTATGGTTTGGGCATGGGTACAGGTACAGATGACTGCAGGCTGTATTGTTTGGGTATGGGTACAGGTACAGATGACTGCAGGCTGTATGGTTTAGGTATGGGTGCAGGTACAGATGACTGCAGGCTGTATGGGTACATGTACAGATGACTGCAGGCTGTATGGGTACAGGTACAGATGACTGCAGGCTGTATGGTTTGGGTATGGGTACAGGTACAGATGACTGCAGGCTGTATGGGTACAGGTACAGATGACTGCAGGCTGTATGGTTTAGGTATGGGTCTTGAGGGATACCTTTGAGCTGGGTACTGATCTGAAAAATAATAATGAACAACAATGGATATCATGAGTCAGAGAGATGTCACCTGTGATCACTGGAGGTAAGGGCAGCTTTACATAGAATAATTATTGACCCCAAAAAATCACTCAAATTTGCGATTTTCAGTGATAGTTATCTTATGTAAACATGCGACCCAACAAGACATTGAGCTAGAAATCGCTCAGTAGTCGCTAATCGCTTTGTTTCAACTCATTGAAACAAAATTACTAGTGAGTGACTCACTCTGAGTGTAAACAGGCAGTGTGCATAATTGAATGACTACCTGTCGACAGTGAATAGAGGCAGGTAGCCGGAAGAGACTCCAGTGTGCTCCACCTCCATTCACTGAACGAATATCACTGCTGTGTAAAAGCATAGGAGCAATAGTAATTGGGACAGCTGTCATGTGCTTATGCTCCCTATAGTTGCGCTGTGTAAAGTAATTTTAAATGCAATGTAATCGCTATCACTGCATAAAGCTGCTGTCTATTATATGGTTTTTTGCATTTTTTTGAAGTATCCTATATCATAGAGCTAAACCGCTGTATATAATTAAGGCCATTGTTATAAAAGTTGTCTTGTAGATATGGTGCCTGTAAGATAGATAGGGGTGTGTATTTACTTTTTACTGGTGGGTGGGTGATGCATGGGTTTTTGGAGTTTATGCCCCTTATCTTTTCAGACTTTAGAAACTTCCCTGGTTGCTACTGTTACATGGTTGGCCATCCTAAGAGCCCCAGTGATGCTGCAGAGAGCTCCAAAGCAGATCATGGCCAGCAGTCATCAAGTGTGGGGGGTGGTGCCCGAGCTGAACTTTTGCACCTGGGCCCTTGAGCCTTGAGCTATGCCTCTGTGTTAATTGCTTTATATACTTTTGTATCATCTCTAAATATTGATATTTTACTGTACACTCCTACCAGGTCATTAATATATTAAAAAGAATGAGGCCCAGTACCGCCCCCTGTGGTACCCCACCAGTAGCGGTGACCCAATCAGAGTATGTAACATTTATAACCACCCTCTGTTTTCTATCACTGAGCCAGTTACTAACCCACTTACACACTCTCATTTTATATACCAACCTCTTATGCAGCACAGTATCAAATGTTTTGGAAAAATCAAGGTATACAAGATCAAATGACTTTCCCCAGTCTAGTCTAGAACTTACCTCCTTGTAGAAGCAGATTAGGTTGGTTTGACAGCAGCGATCTCTCATAAACCCAAGCTGATACGGAGTTATACAGCTATTTTCTTTGGGGTACTCCAGGATAGCATCTCTTAGTAAACCTTCAAACATTTTATTCAAAATAGAAGTAAGACTAACCGGCCTGTAATTCCCATGTTCAGTTTTTGATCCGTTTTTAAGTAACAGCACCACACTTGCAATGCGCCAATGCAGTGGCACAGACCCCATCACTATAGAGTCCTTACATATAAAAAAAAAACAACGTAGTGTGGGCTTTAAAAAGGATTTCACATAAAGACAAACCCCTTCCCATTATCCATTCTAAACAAACTATAACCCTGCTAATTAATCGCCCAGTCACAGTTATTGTCCAACCAGGTCTCAGTTATTCCAACTATGTCATAGTTTCCCTCAGACATTATTACCTCCAGGTCATCAACTTTATTGTTCAGACTTCGGGCATTAGTCATCATACAGTTTAGAAGCTTTTGGTTATTTTTTATTTTAAGTGTAACCCTATTGACTGTTCTGCCAGTTCTAACCCCCACTGCCCTTTTCATTACTTAGTTCAAGATCACTGTCTATACTATCTTCCACTCTATCTCTTCAGTTTCCCTCACCCATAGTTTAAACTTTTCTCCAACCTTCTAGCCATCTTCTCCCCCAGCACAGCTGCACCCTCTCCATTGAGGTACAACCCATCCCTAGGTAAAACCTGTAGCCAACAGCAAAGTTAGCCAAGTTCTCTAGGAACCTAAATCCCTCCTTCCTGCATTAAAGGGGTTGTCTCGTGGCAGCAAGTGGGGTTATACACTTCTGTATGGCCATATTAATGCACTTTGTAATGTACATCGTGCATTAAATATGAGCCATACAGAAGTTATTCACTTACCTGCTTCGTTGCTAGCGTCCCCGTCTCCATGGCTCCGTCTACTTTCGCTGTCTTCTTGCTTTTTTAGACGCGCTTGCGCTGTGCGGTCTTCTCCCCTTCTGCTCGGTCCAGGCACGAGCGGTGTTCTGGCTTTGCCCCCTTCTACGCATCATCGCGTAGCTCCGCCCCATCACGTGTGCCGATTCCAGCCAATCAGGAGGCTGGAATCGGCAATGGAACGCACAGAGCCCATGGTGCACCATGTGAGAAGACCCGCGGTGCACCATGGGAGAAAACCGCAGTGCATCCCTGGGAAAGGACCGGCGGCCATCTTAGAGAGAAGATTTTTTAAAGTCCTTATTTCGTCGGATCGGTAAGTAGCAAGCGGTTTAAAAACCGCTTTACTTTGCTATTTTATGCCAGGGGGGTGACAGGGGGAATGGGGTAAGGTAAAATTTTGAGGTTTGCCGCGAGACAACCCCCTTTAACTCTTTAGCCACTTATTTACCTCCCTAATCTCCCTCTGTCTTTCTAGTGTGGCACTTGGCACAGGTAGTATTTCAGAAAATACTAGTTTGAAGATCCTTGCCTTAAGTTTACATTCTAGGTCCCCAAATTGTTTTTAAGGACCTTCCACTTGCCTCTAACTTTGTCATTGGTGCCAATGTGCACCATGACCGCTGGGTCCTCAACAGCCTCTCTGAGTAATCTGTTAACCTTATCCAAGATGTGTCAAACTCAAGTGCCAGGAAGACAACACACCGTTCGACGATCCTGTTCTTTGTGATGGACTGCCCTGTCTGTCCACCTAGTAATTGAGTCTCCCACTACCTGGACCTGTCTAGCCTGCCTTGTGCTTCTATTTCCCTTCCTACTTTAGCAGTCAGAGGGCATTTCATGCTACAGTAGTGCTAATCCAGTAATGACATTACTCTCATCTGCTAACTTTGCAAGCTATTTATGGATACCTGCCAGTTCAGGACTAGGCTCCCTGACACTGTTCTCTCTTCCCCCTCCTTCTGTCACCCAGCTAGCTGCCAGATCATCCTGCACTCCCAAACTACCATCCACTGCCACATTTGCCCCAGTGTCTGTTCAGTCAGCAGCAAACTCCTTTCCAGATTGTCAATGAATCTCAGTGTTGCAAGCTGCATACTCAGATCCTGGATCTGGGCTTCTAAACGCTCACATTTCATACAGCAGTATGCACTTTTGAACAGCTGTTCAAGAACTGCATACATGGTACAGGAAATACACCGAACAGCATTTTTAATCATGGAAGCACATTCTAAATGAGGATGGCTCAGATCAAAATCACATAACATATACAAGTAAAAATAACAGTAAATGGATATAACTAACTCCCTTATAAGGTCCCCAAACCTAAAGTCACTGATTTGAAGTCACACACACTTAAAACAAACCACACTTTAAATTAAATCGCACTCTCAGGTCGCACACTCTCACTTTTGTTTGTTTAAAAAAACAAAAACTCTTAGCAGTAAGGGCTCTTACCCACTGGCGATATGACTTCCCTGCAATTCGAGAGTGAGTGAAAACGCATGATAATGAAACCAATGATTTTTAATGGTTTCATTCTCATTTGCGATGTTTTCAATGTATTCTCGCATCGCAAAGAAGAATGGGCGATATCGCCCATTGTTTTTAATGGGGCCAGCGGCAGCAGCCCTAGCCTCAATGAAAACAATAAGGAGGACTTTGCACTCTCCTGACACAGCTGTGGCAGGGGATTCCTTCACTCCCACGGGGACCGCAAGGATGAAGGAATCCTCTGCCACAGCTGTCACAGCTGTGGCAGAAGTCCGTGATGCTTTCCCATTTCTTTCAATGGGGCCGACACTGCTGCTGCCCCATTGAAACCAGTGGGTTTGCAGCGATTATTTTCAGGGAAGGGCTTGAAATATAAGCCCTTTCCTGAAATTCACAGCAAGCTGTAAAAAAAATAAAAATTAGCTCCCCTAGAAGAGCTGTTCATCTCTTTTCTCTGGCCTCGGCAGTCTTCTTTTCTGTTCTGGAGGCCGGGGATTGAAAAATCCCTGCCTCTGCCTTATGGTTCTTCTTCTTGGAGCTTCAACAGACAGAGAGGAACATCTATACCATCTTAAAAGGACATTTTTAAATCAGGGCTACCATCCCACCTCCATTGATGACCAAATCACCAGAACCACCAGGTTACCCAGGAATCAACTACTCCAATACACGGAGAAGGAAGGAAACAATTGTGTACCTCTAGTAGTGACCTACAATTCACAGCTAAAGGTACTAAGGAAAGCCGCAAAGAAACTCCATCATACCCTACACAAGGATGACCATCTGAGAACCATATTCCCGGACCCTCCCCTTCTGTGTTACAGGCCTCCAAATTTGAGGAACACACAAAAAGCAACTTATCACTGCAATTCAAGGAGCTGTAAGACCTGCTCACATGTACTGACTGCGGACAGGATACAGATCCCCAACACACAGCAGGACTAGAAGATCCTGGGGACATTCACATGTTGTGATGTTGTGTACCTGATTCTGTCCAGTGAATGCCCTGTTGGGAGCCCTTTATGTTGTAGAAACAGGACAAAATTGAAAGCAAGAATGTCTCTCCGCCATACAATTAACCCCTTGAGTGGCGGGTTTCCTACCACCCTGTCGTGCCCACCAGGGCAGGTTTTTTTAAATGGTCTAATCATTGAATCTCAACTAATTTTGCAGTTGCGTCTCAAGAGCCATAACTTTTTCATTTTTCCATTGACATGGCCATATAAGGGCTTGTTTTTTGCGGGACAACTTGTGATTTTTTAAACAGGGGGGAGGAAAAAAAGAAATGGGGAAAAAAGAAATAAAGGGGCCATGTCATTAAGGGGTTAAATAATGTATTAACTTCCTTCTCTGGGTCATTACGACGCATGGATACCACATGTGTGATTGTATTTTTGATTTTTTACAAAGTAAAGGGAGACAAGTGTTTTTATAATTTTTTTTTATAATTTTTAACTTTTTTTTTTTTTTTTTATTTAAATTTTTTTTTTTTGTCCCTTTAGGGGACTTCCACAGGGACCCATCAGGACCCCCTGATCACATTCCGGGGGTCCGATGGTGACAGCCCTTTACATGCTGCAGTGACAGCCCTTTACATGCTGCAGTCACAGACTGCAGCATGTAAAGGGTTAACACAGCAGAGATCGGAGGTTTTCTCTGATCTCTGCTGTAAGAGCTAGTACCTAGCTGTCCTCTGACAGCTAACAACCAGCTCTCCCTGCCACAGAGACCATCGGCTTGCTTCTAACAAGCCGATGGTCTCTATGGCAACCTGTAAACAAAGCAGGGAGATTGCCGGCAGATCGGCAATATCTTCTGCTGGTTTTTCAAAGCCCTTGCTTTGTTCTCTGTGGGTCTGTGCAGGCAGAGCACAATGTCACAGCTTGTGGCATTGTGCTCTGCAGCTCCCATAGTGATACATAGCCCGGAAATCTTCCGGGCTTTATCGCTATGGGCAGTGGAGCTCGTCCCGGAAAATTTCCGGGCGTGCCACTCAAGGGGTTAAAGAAAGAAAGACAATTACCTGTGGCCAAGCACTTTTCTAGTCATGGACACAGCATAGAACACATGAAAAGTCACCATAATAAAAGACAAATTTCAAATCACAAAGCCATAGAAGAATTTGGGAGAACAAATTTATAACAACTTTTGACAGTTTCAACAGAGGCCGAAATTCTTCAAAAGGGGGTATGCGTGACTGGGAAGTTTGAGAAATCTATAGCAGAGATAACACTCTGGCCTGATGACCCCCTAACACTAATTCAGAGACCATAAACGTCCACATCTTTATCCTCTTTATCATCTTTATATTATTTATTTCTCTACTCATCCTGTTCTGGTATGCATTTTTTTAAAAATCTTATATAATATATGGAAAATTGGGCGAGTGCCTTGGCGATGGCATGTCATCAATGCCCATAACCTGCCCTTGCATTGGTCAGTATGGCGTTTTCTAGTGATATGTTTTAAATGTAATATCCTCTGGGATTCCCTTATGATTAGCCTATTTATTTCCAATTCAGATCAATTGCTGTTTATGCAATTCTCTAGTTTACTGCAGTTCAATAGTTAACTGTTTATGAAGAAAATGGTTTTACTTTACTGCCATTAAATGTTCATAATAGAAGACTAAATGGTCTGCATACTCTTCTTTGTGTAGTCTTTTATTTTCTTCTGAAGGTCCACGATTTCACATTTTTGAACACCACTCTAAGGATAGTTTCACACAGGCGATTACGATATCGCCACTTGAAAATCGCAGCAATATTGCAATTGTGCTCATCAGATGTCTGAGTGTCTTGCAAAAACAGCGCTGCCACTTGCGATTTTCTTGCGCAAAGGACAAAACGACTTTCTAATGTTAAAAACGCATCGCATGAAAATCGCATGTTCGTGCGTTGCAATGGGATAAAACAAAGGCTCCATAGGGAAACATAGGCGAAAAAAGAGCAAAACGTAGAAAGATAGGACATGCCACGTTTTATAAATCTCACAACATTGCATGAGTGAAAACATCACAGATATGAAAGAAATCATTAAAAAGCATGGGTTTCATAACTCTGCATTTTTACATGCTCTTACATTGCGTGAAAATCTCACGATTTTATTGCCTGTGTAAAAACGGCCTAAAGCTACTTACATTTTTTCCTAATCAAATTAGGTCCAATGGGCAACATTTACTATGACTGTCATTTTTTTACGACAAGTCAAAGTAATTGGGTGCAGCTGGCTCTCCACTAGTTAATAAACAATTAGTGTTTTAATAGAGTCATGTCGGTATCGGGCTGATGTCACGAAAATCATAGTGAATTTGGACGTTTGACTCTGACTCCCATTAAAGTTAATAAGAGTAAAAATTGGGTTCAGTTATTTGCCCTTCAGAAGGTCTGTCCAAATATTGTACAGTGGTATAGGGGTCAATCGTAGCACATGGGTGTCACTGAAAACAAAAGATGGCCCACATAAGGAATCCTAGATCAAAAATTGCACCAAGGAAGACAGCAAGTATGCTACTTGTTTTAAAAGAAATGTTATAATATTTATAAGGAGAAATTCTGCAAGGTGAACACAACACTCAAGCTCCATGCTCAAAAGAACAGCTGTAGAGCTACCAAAAATTTCACTACATAAGGCAGCCGGTGTGCTGCTTGTCTTAAAAGTAAAGTCATAACATTTGCAAAGGACAAATTCTACCAGGTGAACAGAACAGCCGAGCACGGACCTCCTCCAAGGAAAAGCTGTAGACCCACATCTGTTTATTGTTATTTAGAAAATTACTGTTTCGGGACATGGAAGAGGAAACCTGGTGAAAGCAAAAGGAAACATCAGTTCCACCACCACCAGCAACACCAGCATCTTGAAGGCAGAGTGTGCTCCTTGTTGAAACTTGAGAGCTGTAGCCCCGTATTTCCATATTGACAGATTTTTCATTTTGGGGGAATTAGAAGGAGGAAACATGGCAGAAGTAGGATAAGGAGAACAGTACCATCTTCATCACCACCAGCAGCAACAGTATTTTGAGAGCACAGTGTGGTCTCTCATATAAATCTATGTTCAGTCTTATGTAAGCAAAAATTGCCCCCGTGCTAACTAGTGGAATCTGCCATGTGGTGGTCCACATTTCTTGGGATCAGGCCTAAGAGTGCCCTCTGTCTGGTCCCACCATCCACGTGGAATAGCTGGGGTTAATGATGGATGGAAGGAACATTGCATAGCTCCCTTCCCTGGTCTAGATCTATATTACCTCCCTCATCTTCCTCCTCTATACTGCTCCCATGAGTGGAGAAATGTGTTAGAGAAAATGCCCCCTTTTTTTACCTAAAGCCACCCTCCCTGCGGTTCCGGGTAATAGCAGATTGGCCAGAGTTGGGAGATTAGTATCCTATACTCCTATGACAATAACCCATCATTAGTTTAAAAAAAAAAAAAAAATAGGATAGCGCCTCAGAGAGTTCAAAAAGTGTAAAACAGTAATAAAGAAGTAAACAGGATGGACTTACTTGGTGTGGACACCTGAGCCCAGGAGGGTGGGAGACCAGGGGCCACACCTGTAGTCCAGGCTTTAAATAATCCAGTCCTTTTATGCCAAAATGGGCATCCAAGTAGTGGGGTGGAGAGCTGCAGAGAAATCCAAAAGCAAACTCCAAGGGAGTTTTGGAACATAGAAGGAATAAACAAAAATGTAAAAAAAAGACTCTGCACTCATAAGAGAAAAGGCTTTGTCTGTAATTGATTCTCCAAAGGGTGAGCAAAAGAAGTTGAAGGATATGCCAATTACTTTGAAGGAGGGGGGTATGGGTTTAGTCCACTATGTATGTATCTGTCTATTGTGAAAAATAAAAAACACCCATTATGGATCTGACGTCTGAAGTAACAACTCTAGTTACTACCACTAGGAGGAGGTTTCTGCGCCCTGAACCCATACCTACCTCCTTCAAAGTAAATAGCATATCCTTCAACTTCTTTTGCCCACTATTTGGAGAATCAATAATAGAAACAACCCATCATTGTCCCTGAGGCCCTGTAGCATCTGTTCTAGCAGGCAGACAACAGAGATGGTCATACTGATTAGTACATCATAATTACTGATCATTTTGGTCACTTTCTCAAAGCAGGCTAAAACGGCACACATCTTTGATCTGCAGCCACTCCACAGGCATCAAGTGAACAACCTCCATACAGCGTCTGCTAATGGCATATTCCATCTGGTACTCTGTGATTGCTCTCTGCTGCTGGCTTAGCCTCAGCAGCATATGCAATGTGAAATTTTACCGTGTAGGCACATCACAGATGAGGTGGTTGGGTGGTAGTCCAAACTTTCCCTGCACCTATGCCAGACGACAGGTGAGTGGGTGTGAACGTGAAAGTGCAAGCACAGTTTCCTGACCTTTTCCAGCACTGGATGTAAACCTGGGTAATTGTTTAGGAAGCGCTGCTCTACCAGGTTCATCACATGGGCCAGGCAAGGTTTATGTGTGAGATTGCCAAGGAGAAGCGCTGCCAGCAGGTTGGCCCAATTGTCACACATAATCTTGCCCAGCTTCAGATTGTGTGGGGTCAGCCATGTGTCAGTCTGGGCCTTCAGAGCTGGTAACAGCTCTTCGGTCATGTGGCTGCAGTCTCCTAGACAGCATTTTGGTGTTTACCACGTGCAGCACTGGTTGGAGGCCAGATGTTTTTACATACGGATATCTGTGCCAATGTGGCGGATGTTGAAAGGTGGTATGAAGAGCTGTAGAAAGAGAAGGCAAATGGGAGTGAAAAGGAGACAGACATAAATGAAAATCTTGAGGGTACCATGAAATATGAACCACCGCTTTCTGCTTCATGCCCCACCTGCAGGAAATTGACCCAGTGGGCTGTTAGGGATTTGTAAGGTCCCTGGCCATGTTTTCTGGCCTGTCTGTTCATAGTCAGGTTTACTCTGGCACTGACAGAGTTCTGCAATGCCCAGAGTATCATGTTGAGGAAGGTGTTTGTGTCCACTAGCCTGAAGTGTGGTATTTCCATTGCAAGCAGCTGTGATATTCTTTTGTTCCGGCTCTGTGCCGGTGGATGGTTGGGGTTGGTATTTTTTTTTTTTACATTCCCATAGCTGGGGGATAAAGAGCTGGCTGCTGACCTGGGACATACTGGAATATAGGGTGGACGTCAATGCTGGTGAAGGTGGTGGTGATGGTGGCAGCTCAACGTCTGCTCTCCATTTCCTGCTCCTGGCTCTGAAGCCTGCAGCCTGATCATAAATTGCAGAGGAGAGGCCTGAAGTAGGTGTGCTACTGACCCTATACAAAACTGCCTCTCTGTGCTCAGAGGTTACTGCATGAGCAGGGAGGGAGGGAGATGGAGCCAGAGGCATCTACAGCAGCGGAAGAGAGAGTAGGATGAGGTCCAGGTGCGCTTTCCAAGGCAGCGAGTGATGGGAGTTCATGCGATTCTTCATACACAATATATTGAGGTTGTTTACATTCTTGTAGCATTTTAAACGCTTACCGCAGATCATACAGATTACCGCTCTTCTGTCATCGCATGCCATTTTAAAGAATGCCCAGGCTGAACAAGTTCTGTGAGTAGACCTAGCTGTTGACCTGATGCTGCTGCTGCTGCTACTAGTATTAGCTGAGGGTGGCGGTATTGTTTTTCTTTAACACTCTTCTCGCTGCATTGGTGGGGTGCTACTCCAAAACATCCGCCTCTTCCTCCTACCCCTATGAGCTGCTATGATGGCTGTCTCTGCCTCTCCATAGTAGATCGAGTATTTCATCCACTTCCTCTTCTTCTTCATTGTCCTTCTCCTCCTGAGTGGACTCTATGTCACAGTGAGCACTGGGAGCTGGCACTTCTGTCTCCACATCCCCCTGAGTACACATTGCCTGTGGAGGGCTGACCACACGCACTGACCAATCCTCATCTTCCTTTAAAGAAGAAAAAGTGGTTGAGCATCAGTGTGCAGCATCCGTGGAGCGTACCCCAGCTTAGGAGACAGCTGGGTAGAGTTTGGGCCTTGTCACAGTGGCTCTACCATCTCCCACCTGGAGGGTAACCAGGGAAACGCCAAAGGGCTGAGGGCAGTCTATTAAAATGGGGGGGTAACCCAATTGCTTTACCTTGAATCTTTTGTCACGTGTGACGCCACCGTTTCATCCAGATGATGTTGTAAATAAATCAGTCCACTTACAGGAATAACTTTTAAGGAGCAGAATCGGGAATGGATGGAATGCTTGTTTACTGAATAAACAGTCCAAAAACACATTGGCACCAGCAACAATTGAATAAGCAAATCGGTATGCAGTGTGCCAGGGAGGATTCTGGGGTACGCAAGGGAAACCACAGTCAAATTATCTGTGGGTCATGGTCCCGGCATGACTCTTCCTCCTTTTCAGCTCTCGAACGGTACATACTCACATGTCCTGTTGCATTCCATGTTGGCTAGCAACTCCTCGCATTCCTCTCTCACTCTCTCTCCAGGCTGCAAACTCCTGAGGATAGTAGTCCCCAAGCAGCCATTAGGCCATCCTGTCGACCTCTTCCATTCGGGATCTCAGTAAGGCAAGGCACGGTTTCTCCTAAAACATAGCAGACTCGTTCACTCCCTCCTCTGCAGAACTCCAGACAGACTCTTCTTCGCTGCACCTTGCATAGACTGACTCTCTTACTAACTAACTTGCACTCTCCCTCATTCACCTTCTGCAAATATTAAGCATGGTCAGGTGACCACAAGCTCACAACACAAAATGATACATTTCCAGACACAGACAACTCATTTGCAGACATTAACCCATTCATTCCTGCAAACACCAATACGCATTTCACTGAATCATACCACATTCAAAGACAATATACAACATGCAATTTTGAAGCGCCACGTTGTTCTGCGCCACTACAAGTGCATTCAATATCTTGGCCTTCTCCTTCTTGTTGTTTGGATTGCCTGGTTGACATCCATGATACGGAATAATTAAATGGCTCCTTAGAATGATCCATGTGGACTGCTTTGAAGAATTGGTGTATGTGGAATGGGGTGAAGTAGAGGGGGATGCTCATGCTCGACTGCTGCAGATTTACTGCTGTGTGCCTATGACTGGGAGGAAGAGGAGGTGGTGGTACTCGAGGCATGCTCTGTCATCCACTCTACTATCTGTTCTGCACATTGTGGATGTAAAGCTTGGGCAGAACCACTTCTAAGGAATGTAAGCAGGCTTGCTTCAGTGGGAGCGGCTTGAATTGCTAACTTGGCCCATCCTTTATCCTTTAGCTTTATTCATGTTTCCTTTTTATTTTCTTTGTATTTGTTTTTTCCTTTGATTACTTTTTAGTGTAGTTTTATGTAAAATATCAGCTAACTTTATAGTTTGCAGAAAACCACCGCTAGCTGGGAAAGCTCTGCATATAATTTGTAGTGATTGGACTGTTGACTTTGAGCAACATCTAAAGCTGCTGACACGCATTGAGTGTTTTTTGTTTTTTCTCTCTTTGGTTTTCTTTTCATTTTATATTAACAAAAAAACACCACCAACTAAATACGCCACAATGCCTGGGAGGCACGATATGTGAGAACAGAAGGCCACAGAGTATAGCTTGTATCTTTGTGAGTTTCCCTGTTTGGTGCTGTGTAATTGAATTCCCCAAAACCCCACTGCTAGCTGCAAAAGGTCTGTAAATAATTTGTACTGCCAACTTTGAGTGACATCTGAGGCCACAAGCAGAGAACTGCAATATTCCTTACTCCAAAGTGTATTTTGTCTGTCTGCTTTGCTGTTATATACATTGACAGCAGCAGAAATATCCCCTCTCCCAATGTACAGACCACCTATCATATAGGCATATAAACGTGATGCAGCAACTTTCTCTGCTTCCTCCAACAGAACCCAGTTTAGGTTCTCTGCTGGTATATAAGCTTTCATACCAGCAGCAATATACCCTATGTAGAATATCTATGCCTATTAACAACAGACCATGTGTTATATAGTCCTAGAAACATGATGCAGCTTCTCTGTTCTGTGCTCAACTGTAAAATGTCTGCTGGTCAATTAATTCACTGGATTAAGATGCACTTAATTTCTTAAAAAGCTCCTAAGAAATTAAGCGTATTTCTGTCTGCCTGTGTGCCAGAAACGGAAATCATCAGTTATGAACTAGATAGAATTCCACTATAATTAAAGGCATTTTCTGGCTTACATTATAGTAAATTTATTTGGCTGTAGGAGTCCTTGCCCACCCCACCAATCCCCAACCCTTTTCTTGACACTTTTCAGAAGTGGCAAGAAAGGTTAAAAGGCAAAAACGTTAGCACAAAAGTGATGCAAACCAACTCTTACACCAGAAAACTGGTCTAAAACTGGATACATTTCCCCCTTAAACTAGACAGTCTAAAGATGCACCAAATTTATCATCTATCATGAGCTCTGTGATATACGGTGGATTTTTAGACTGCTTGGTCTAAGTTCACACTAACTATTATACATGATCAGCAAATCTGCCCCACAGTTTCCCCTTATTAATCATTAGTGAAAAGTTCAGCTTCAGTAATGCAAAATTCTTTGTTCCCGCTGTTCGCTCCGCAATGGCCCAAGCACAAGAGTCTTTAGAAATGACAAACAATAGTATAGAAAACAAAAACAGACACTGGGAGAAAATGCAGCTGGTCACAGTAGAATGGGCAAGACTGGTTTAAGCTGGCAGGAAATTGAAAGTTCTGCGAATAAGCATGTTACATAATGGTATGCTGCAGAACACCCCCGACCCAGAGGTGGCACTGAGCCACGAAGTGATTGAGCTATAGCAGCAGAAGACCACACTGGGCATTACTTATAAAAGCTGAGAACAGGAAAAATCCCCTTTAAGCATTCCCATTCTGGAACTTGGTCCCTAGATGGCAGTACTGTTCTGTACAACCTGAGCAGTACACTATTTCGCATGTAACAAATCAGTAAAACCATCTATTAGGAAACTAATTTTAATTTAATCCAATTTTCTTTACTTAAAGTATAACTGAATGTTAAAAACAACTTCTGACAGGTCATAGTGACATGACAGAAGTATTGATCACTGGGGTCCGGGTGCTGAGACCACCACTGATCACTAAAATGAACGTACTGAGCACTGTGCACATTTGACTGTTACAGGTGAGCGGTGTACGGACGGCATAGACATTCTATGGAGCTTGAACACTGTTTCGAGCAGAGATGGAAACAGCCAAATGGGCACAATGCTCAGCTAGGACTTATGCACATTCTTTTCAGCAATCATGGGGGTCTCAGCACCAGTACTGAAATTGTGAAATCGCGATAACGCTGCATTTTTAAACATATATATGCTACAGGAGGAGAGGAGGGAGAGGCGGACATGATGGAAACCTTTTATATATGTTTCAGGAGGAGAGAAGGGAGAGGGAGACATGATGGAAACCTTTATATGTGTTACAGGAGAGAAGAGGGGAGAGGGAGACATGGTGGAAACTGTTATATATGTTACAGGAGAGAAGAGGGGAGAGGGAGACATGGTGGAAACTGTTATATATGTTACAGGAGGAGAGAAGGGACAGGGGGACATGATGGAAACCTTTATATATGTTACAGGAGGAGAGATGGGAGAGGCGGACATGATGGAAACCTTTTATATATGTTACAGGAGGAGAGAAGGGAGAGGGAGACATGATGGAAACCTTTATATGTGTTACAGGAGAGAAGAGGGGAGATGGGGAGACATGGTGGAAACTGTTATATATGTTACAGGAGGAGAGAAGGGAGAGGAGAACAGGATGGAAACCTTTATATATGTTACAGGAGGAGAGAAGGGAGAGGAGAACAGGATGGAAACCTTTATATATGTTACAGGAGGAGAGAAGGGAGAGGGGACATGATGGAAACCTTTATATATGTTACAGGAGAAAGAAGAGGGAGGAGGACATGATGGAAACCTTTATATATGTTACAGGAGGAAAGAAAAGAGAGGGGGGCATGATGGGAAACTTTTATATATGTTAAACGAGGAAAGAAGGTAGGGGGGCGACATAATGGAAATCTTTATATTTGTTACAGAAGGAGAGAAGGGACATAATAGTTAAATACTATAAAATATTCAGGTTGAATATTAGACAGCAAAACTGGAGTATACCTAAAGCAGTTGCCTTTCCTGGGTATTAACAATGTCTCCAAGCAATCAGATATCCCCAAAAAACCTATGGTAGGGCAAAATTCTGTATCAAGTGGACAGCTGAATTAACAATTTTATTAAGCACATGTGAACACGGGTAGGTAGTGAAAAAAAATACAAACTCGCCAATGGATGACAAGAACAGGAGGGAGAAGGTAATTAGATGATAGCACAAATGGATGATGGTGGTGACAGTCAGATAATGGCAGTTAGATCATTGATGAAAACAGAAATAAAGTGACAATACCTAATCTAAACATAACGCTACAGAAATGCTTTCCCTAGTTTCTTCCTGACACTGACCCTAACACCAGACACCACTTTCTCTGAGTGATCCACTGATACACCTAATAAAAGTATTTGATAAGTTTGCTCCTAACCCTAATCCATAGAGATCAGGTGGTATTTATACCCACGAGACAAGCTTCAGACAACATTTGTAAGGTTTTCAACATTATAGATCACGTCTCCAATATTAATGCCCAGATGACCGTTTTGGTGCTAGACTTGGAAAAGGCCTTTGAAACCCTGTTGTGGTGCTACTTATTTTGGGTCTTGCAAGGCGTTGGAATCCAGGGACCCTTTGCTTCCGCTGTCTCAGCTCTTTACTCCATATCTTCTACGCTTCTCAAATTACCCGCCACAAGAGCTACCCCTATTTGAATCAATAGAGGGACAAGAAAAGGGTGCCTCTTGTCCACAGCTCTATCTGCTTTGGCTATTGAGGCGCTGGCAGAGGCCATTTGCACCAACCCAAACATAGAATCATAGAATGGTAGAGTTGGAAGGGACCCCCAGGGTCATCGGGTCCAACCCCCTGCTCAGTGCAGGATTCACTAAATCATCCCAGACAGATATTTGTCCAGCCTTTGTTTGAACACTTCCATTGAAGGAGAACTTGCCACCTCTCATTGTAACCTGTTCCACTCACTGATCACCCTCACTGTCAAAAAGTTTTTTCTAATATCTAATCTGTGTCTCCTCCCTTTCAGTTTCATCCCATTGCTTCTAGTCTTTCCTTGTGCAAATGAGAATAGGGCTGATCCCTCTACACTGTTACCGCCCTTCAGATATTTGTAGACAGCTATTAAGTCTCCTCTTAGCCTTCTTTTTAGTAAGCTAAACATACCCAGATCCCTTAACTATTCCTTATAGGACATGATTTGCAGACCGCTGACCATCTTGGTAACTCTTTTCTGAACTTGCTCCAGTTTGTGAATGTCTTTTTTAAAATGGGGTGCCCAGAACTGGACACAGTATTCCAGATAAGGTTTGACTAAGGAAGAGTAGAGGGGGATAATTACCTCATGTGATCTAGACTCTATGCTTCTATTAATACCTCCCAGAATTTTGTTTGCCTTTTCGGCTGCTGCATCACATTGTTGACTCATGTTCAGTCTATGATCTATTAGTATACCCACGTCTTTTTCACATGTGCTGCTGCTTAGCCCAATTTATCCCATTCTGTATTTTTCTTGCCCAGATGTAGGACTTTGCATTCTTCCTTATTAAATACCATTCTGTTAGTGGCCGCCCACTGTTCAAGCTTTTCACATTTTTTTGAATACTCTCTCTCTTCCATAGTGTTGGCTCTCCTTCCTAGCTTTGTGTCATGGGCAAATTTGATCAGTTTCCCATCAATTACCTCCTCCAGATCATTTATAAAAATGTTGAACAACATTGGGCCTAGGACAGAGCCTTGTGGTACCCCACTTAATACCTAATAGTTGCCTTGTCAATCCCATATTTGGTCATTTTTTCAATAAGTATAGTATGAGATACTTTGTCAAATGCTTTACTAAAGTCAAGATATACTATATCCACCGCATTTCCCAGATCAACTCAGTCAGTGATTCTGTCATAGAAGGAAATTAGATTAATCTGGCATGACTTGTTTGTTATAAATCCATGCTGGCTCTGGTTAATTACTCCATTTTTATCCAACAATGTTAATCCAATACTTGCATACATATTGTTTAATAATTTGTCCAAAGAGCTTTCCTAGTATAGAAGTCAGGCTCACCGGCCTGTAGTTTTCCCTCACCATCTCTCAGCTTATAGATAGTCTGCATTCTTTTATTCCCCCAATACCACAGGGAACACCAGTTAATGTTACTTTCTGAGAGAAAACAGATACAAAATAGGAATTTAAAAGTTCTGCCTTCTCAACATCATTCTTAACCATTTTCATCTTGTAAGCATCCAATAGCATCTTTGACTTTTCTTTTGCTTTTGACATACCCCCAAAATCCTTTTTTATTGCTTTTGGCCTCTGTTGCAAGCATCAATTCTTTATCAGCTTTAGCTTTTCTGACACTTGCCCTACAGTTTCTGCAGACTGCATTATATTCTTCTTTTGATATTCCCCCCTCTTTCCATTTGATAAACATATTTTTTTTTCATTTGGAGAGGGTGGAAGCTTAGCTCCACCCACATTCTGCCCCTTGTCCACAGCCAGCAATGGTAGGAGGAAGGACAGGACAGCACTTAGCTCTGCCCCTGTCCTGCTCCCTCCCATTGCAAAGACCGAGTAGGGATGAGAGGACAGGTGAGCCTGCATGAGGGAGGAGAACAGAGGGAGGGAGTTTAGCAGCCATGCTGCAAAACTTCCTCCCACCTGCGGCCGCTGTCATGGGCCCCCATAGAAGCCCATGCAGTGGCCGACGTATTCCGGCCCAAAAGATAGTTGGGCACTATATTGGCCGGCTGGGCACTTTTATATTTTAGGAATACGGCCATATGATTTGATGCATTGAAATCCAATGCATCAGATCATGGCACTTATCGGCTGACCGTGAAAACGGCCGGTTGATATACGCTCGTGGGAAAGAGCCCTTACGAACAATGAAAGGAGATCAGAACTCGGAGAGAAAAAAAACAAACAAACTGAGCAGAACTGATCTAGAAGCAAGACAGCTACAACACAGAGAAAATCAAACCATCACAACAGAAACAAATTGAATGAACCAGAACTAGAATATGAATAAAAGTAATTAATAAATATAACTGGAATTGTAACAGAAGCATTCAACAAATCGACACCTGACCAATATTTATTTTCCAGTTGAATAAACCTATAGATGTATAGGAACCAGATATATTTGGTACATTATCACCTTTTACAGTACTCCTGTGGCCGGAACGCTATGTGGATTGTTGTATTGATTAGCAGCAACGACACTATAGTGTGCACAAACAGATGTTGATATAACTTAACTCTACCAGATTGAACTATCTCTGATCTGCTTAAACCATCATAAGTACAATTGACCACACTCCACCTTGGGGTCCCTAATATAGCAAGAGAGGTCGTTAACTTAGGGCTCTCAATAAATTAGAGTATTCTGATGGAGATCCCTAGTGAGGGGTGTCCCGGCTATAAGATCCATGCGCATGCAATCTTGTGCTATATGGGCTTTGTATAAATCTGGGACATCATAACTATACATTTCCTCCACTTTTTGTAGAGCTGAAGGGGAGAGCACGGAGCTGCAGGGGAGAGCGGGGCGGAACGGAGGGGAGATAACTCTCTCTTCCTCCCCCCCCCCCCCCCGCTCCCTCCTGCTGACAGCCGCTACTCACCGCTCCCCCGCGCCGGCACCCGAACCTTCAGTCAGTCTCGAGCGGGGGAGATACTCGCTAAAGGCAATGCTCGCTTGAGCAATTGCCTTTGGCGAGTATACTCGCACATCTCTAATAAAGAGCAATCCAATCACACAAGCCAGAAATATTTAGAGAGGAGCTCCTCCCCATGAGGCTGGGTTGCAGCGGTGTGGTCAACTGACCCACGGTAATCGATCAGCTGTGGCACAGTTTTATAGCAAGTGCCACAACAACAAACTAGAAGTCAGAATTCCTGCTGATTGTAACAACAGGACAGCATATCGAAAACAGCATGTGTTCCTAAAATTAAAATATTCCCGCCTCCTAAAATGGTTGAATACATTTGCAGTATATAGTTCATAGTTATTAGTATAATTAAAAATTATTGACAGGACTCACAAATAAAAAATAATACTGCAAAAAATGATATTAAAAACAGTTTATTGTGCAATTTTTCTTTATTTTTAAAAGTTATCTATTAAAAAAATGCAAAACAAGTACAAATACAAAAGGCATCCGCATACTGTACACTGGGGTATAGCAGACTCCATTAGATCGATTACCTGTGTCTGCTGAGCCTCGCAGGGCTGCACATAAGTGAATTCAAAAATGTGTTTCGACCTCATTTTTTATACTCTTCCTATTTGAAGCGCTTGGTAAAATGAATCTGGTGTCTGACATGTAATGAGTTGGACGTCAATTGACATTATTGACATTTCTGTAACAGTCTGGAAAGTATTTAATGTGCCGGACGTCTGCAGACAGGGAATGAAACGATCGCTGTACTTTCCGCTGAAGCAATCATGTATCATTTTATGTAATTTATGGTTAAAATTACAAATCATTCTCAAGTTCTCTGCTGATAAAGTTTGATGGCAAAAGTGGAATTAGAGAACTGACAATTCCCTTTACATGTCCCACTTTATCTGGAGATGAAAAAAGTGGAAAGAATGAAAATTGACAGCTGGAATCTTAGTTGGTTTCTGTTATTAATCATCAGGACTACCATAAGTATCAAGCCACAATGTTGCTACTGTACCAGGTGCTTTCTTAGGGCTCAGTCAGACGGGCGTTTTTATGTGCGCATGTTACTTGCGATCCGCATCTATATAGAACCAATGCTTTTCAATGGCAGCGGTCACATGTCCAATTTTTACATTCGCACCGCCAATAAACGCATGTAAAAACGCCCATCTGAATGAGCCCTTACTGGGAAGGGACTTGTAGAACAGTACAAAGGGCAATGCAACTGAGGACCAATGTACAACAACACTGACTCATGATGTGCATTAAATTTATTATGTGTTCTACAAACTTTGGGGCATTGTTAAAGGGGTTGTCTCGCGAAATCAAGTGGGGGTATACACTTCTGTATGGCCATATTAATGCACTTTGTAATATATATCGTGCATTAAATATGAGCCATACAGAAGTTATTCACTTACCTGCTCCGTTGCTAGCGTCCCTGTCTCCATGGTTCCGTCTAAATTCGCTGGCAGCTTGCTTTTTTAGACGCGCTTGCGCAGTCCGGTCTTCTCCTTTCAGCACGAGCCGCTTCAGTGTGCTCCCCGCTACAGCTCTTCTGCGCATGCGCAGACGAGCTGTCACTGCTCGGGAGCGCGCTGGAGCGGCCATTCTGTACCATCCTCTGTTAGAGGAAGGTGCAGAGCTGCCGAGCTGTCCGGAGAAGCCGCCCAGCTGTCCAGGTAAGTGATGGGCCGGGGGGGCTGCCGCTGCGCCGGGGGCGGGCTGCGCCAGGGGGGGCTGCCGCTGCGCTGGGGGGGGCTGCCGCTGTGATGGGGGGCTGTCGCTGCGATAGGGGGGCTGCCACTGTGCCGGGGGGGGGCTGCCGCTGTGCCGGGGGGGGGCTGTCGCTGCGATGGGGGGGCTGTCGCTGTGTCGGGGGGACTGTCGCTGTGCCGGGGGGACTGTCGCTGTGCCGGGGGGGACTGTCGCTGTGATGGGGGGGCTGTCGCTGCGATGGCGGGGGCTGCCGCTGTGATGGGGGGCTGTGTCGCTGCGATGGGGGGGGCTGTCGCTGTGCCGGGGGGGACTGTCGCTGCGATGGGGGGGGCTGTCGCTGTGCCGGGGGGACTGTCGCTGTGATGGGGGGGCTGTCGCTGCGATGGGGGGGCTGCCGCTGTGATGGGGGGCTGTCGCTGCGATGGGGGGGCTGTCGCTGTGCCGGGGGGGCTGTCGCTGCGATGGGGGGGCTGCCGCTGTGCCGGGGGGGGGGGGGGGCGCGCCGGTTACCTGCTGCCTGGCGGTGGGTGACTGGTCGGCCGTGTTCACTCCAGGGGTCCGGTCGGCGGCTGCAGGGCGTCTGGTTGTCATGGAGACACAGCTGGTAGCGTCTCGGGAGCGCGCACATCGGGCTGCAGCAAGCGAAGGGAAAAGAGCCGGCGGCCATCTTGGTAAAATTTTTAGAAGTTGCTGAAACGCTGGAACGGTAAGTACAAACCAGCTAGAAACGTCATTTACAGGGGGGCTTAGTAATGTGTGCTTAATTAGGGGGACTGGGAAAAAAAAAAAATTCACTCCTGCCTCGAGACATCTCCTTTAACATTCTCCTGCAGCGAAAAGTCAATTTTGGTGCTACTTCCAAAACTCTGACTGTTCTGACATTTACGCTGCACCCCCTTTCACCCTTCCCACGAGCAAACTTTCTCCAACTTTTTCAAAAAGTGTACAGGACCTGGTGTTAAGAGGTGTGGCTGTAAGCAGCATGTGACATCTACAATAATCTAGAACAGAAACCTGCATAGATTATAGCAAAAAACCTTCTCCAGCACCTGACTGATGAAGATTTTCATCTGGCATACAGAGCCGATAGAAAGCAATTTTTAAAAAAAACTGTTTTTTCAAAGTAGTACAAAATAACACTGTATAAATTTTGCATCCTCACAATAATATTGAGCCACTGAATAAAGTAAATGTTTTTTTTACTGCATTATAAGCACCGTAAAAATGCTCCCTGCCAAAAAAATAGATGCCATACAATATAATTGTGTTTTTTTTCCATTCCTTCCCACTTTAAAAATTATTTTCAATATATTATACGACAAATTAAAGAGTGCTATTAAATAATACAACTCATCCCGCAAAAAAAAAACAAGGTTATAGCAATGGAAAAATAAAAACGTAAGCCTCTTGGAAGGTGGGGACAAAAAAACTAAAATAAAAATGGAAAAATTTCAGCTCAGAAAGGTTAAAGGAGTTTTTTTTCTAGAAATAGTGCTACTTTCTCCCCTTGAACATTTAACTGGAGCTGAGCTGCAATACCACTGGCAGCCTATGGAAAACAGTGGCGCTGTTTGACAAGTTAGCATCTGGAATGCAGTTCACTGTTATTTCAATTTCAGGTTCATAACTTGTTAAACTAGAGTAGATTTCTCAAGAATCATATCAGTCTTATGTTCTTCTGTGAAATTAAAGCTATTATATGTGACAGATTGCCAGGAAACTGAAGATGTCATCATGCAGCAAGACAATGATCCAAAGCATACTTCTAAGCTGTGCAAACAATATTTAGTTGGGAAAAAAACAAGAAACCAGAATGCAGTTTTGATGGATTGACAGAATCATATTGTCAACGTACAGATACAAATAGAATCTATGGTTAACCCTTTAATATATGAATGCAAAAGAAAAACACCAGGGTGATCATTCTAGAAATACAATTTAGAAAAGTTAATTTGTAGCAAATTACACTGGTCAACAGTCAAAACCTTCTGACTTGAAAAAAATCGGAAAGCTTTTGCCCATTAAAGTTTAATATATGTACCTTGGGATAGATCTTCTCACTACAAGATAAAAGTCTGGCCCACAAGGGAAAAATCTCTGCCCCGGAGTGAAAAATGTCCAGCATGATCCTCTGGTAGAAAGAAACAAATTTCCTTTGCCCCCTTCACACATAAAAATTGGACTTATGAAGAAGTTTGTAAAGGGGATGAACCAAGATGGAGAAGCCTTTCAGTACCTCAGAAGACAATTTACACAGCTCACTGCTGCTAAAGTTAAGGCCCATTTAGACACAATGATTATCGCTCAAAAGATGTCTTTTGAGCGATAATCGTTGTGTCCATTTACAGCGCAAGGTGATCGCTTAAACGTTGAGCGATCACCTTGTGCTCCGAGCAGGGGGTGCAGAAGACAAGCAGGGCCGCTTGTCTTCTGCATCCAGCTGTTCCCCGCTCTGTGTGCCCAGCTGTTATACAGCTGAGTGTTCCGAGCGGAGGATGCAGAAGACAAGCAGGGTAACTTGTCTTCTGCATCCAGCTGTTCCCTGCTCGGAGTGCCCATCTGTTATACAGCCAAGTGCTCCAAACGGAGGATGCAGAAGACAAGCTGGGCCGCTGGTCTTCTGCATCCAGCTGTTCCCCACTCTGAGCTCCCAGCTGTTATTCAGCCGAGCGCTCCGAGTGGAGGATGCAGAAGACAAGCTGGGTTGCCGTGCTTGTCTTCTGCATCCAGCTGTTCTCTGCTCAGAGCGCCAGCGCTCCGAGCGGGCATGAAAAAGGCAGCTGGACAGCTCTGTTCTTTATACCCACTCTGTGTTCAGGGAGCGGGATACAGCTGAAACAATAGTATCAGCTGTATCCTGCTGTGAGTTCCTGATAAGGCTCATTGTTGTCTTTCGATGAGCGACAGCTTAACGAAAACTGCACGATGTCAGTGCAGTTACACACAACGATTATAGCTCAAAAGATGGCTTTTGAGCAAATTTTGAGCGATAAGCATTGTGTCTAAATGGGCCTTTAAAGAAAGCATCTTCATTGGCCCGCAGATTCTTCATCTTCTTAAAGATAAAAACTTTGAGCAAGTTCTTCAGGGTCAGGGGAGCAGGGGAGACATTTAAAGGAGATGTCCCGAGGCAGCAAGTGGGGTTATACACTTCTGTATGGCCATAATAATGCACTTTGTAATGTACATTGTGCATTAATTATGAGCCATACAGAAGTTATCAAAAGTTTTATACTTACCTGCTCCGTTGCTAGCGTCCTGGTCTCCATGGTGCCGACTAATTTTTGGCCTCCGATGGCCAAATTAGCCGCGCTTGCGCAGTCCGGGTCTTCTGCTGTTCTCTATGGGGCTCCGTGTAGCTCCGTGTAGCTCCGCCCCGTCACGTGCCGATTCCAGCCAATCAGGAGGCTGGAATCGGCAGTGGACCGCACAGAAGAGCTGCGGTCCACGAAGATAGAGGATCCCGGCGGCCATCTTCAGCGGTAAGTATTGAAGTCACCGGACCGCCGGGATTCAGGTAAGCGCTGTGCGGGTGGTTTTTTTAACCCCTGCATCGGGGTTGTCTCGCGCCGAACGGGGGGGGGTTTAAAAAAAAAAAAACCCGTTTCGGCGCGGGACATCTCCTTTAAAGATGTTGTGCATGGCTTCCTGGGAAATCGAAGAGTTGACAACTACATTGAGATTGTGAATAAACTTCTAGAAAAGTACCAAAGATTAGGTTGCAACATGTCACTCAAAATCCATTTCCTACATTCCCACCTGGACTTCTTCCCTGACAACTGCGGCGCCGTGAATGACGAACATGGAGAGCGATTCCATCAGAATATATAGAAAATGGAACGAAGGTATTGGGGAAAATGGAAGCTTCTCTGCTTGCAGACTACTGTTGGATGGTGACAAGAGACACCCTAGGAAAGGAGTAGAAGCGATTAACGAAAAAAATCCGTTCACGTGATTAAGCCCTTTTATTTGAAGTTAGTGTATCTATAAAACCAGTTCGGCCATCTAAACAAAATATAATGCCACATCTATTTTCCTCGACCCAAAATTAGGGTAGTTTAGTTATTTTGAGAAAAGAAAGAACTTCAAAGCGTATTTTTAGTATTTTGATTTCAGATTGGTATAGCCTAAAAACCAGAGCTAGTAAACAAAATCTAATGTCATATTCATGTTTCTCGACCCAAAATTAGGGCAAAAAGAGAAAAAGTTCACAGTGCATTTTTGTTGTCCAGTGTTATTAGTCCCACACATTTCACAGACTGGTTTTACATCATCATGAAATGCATCAAGAAGTCAGAGCTTTAACTTATAGCTGAAAAGTCACATTCTGTATGAAGTTGATTGCCACTATTTGTCTACTGCACATCATAAGGCATCAACAGTAGAGATGAGCGAGCATACTTGTTAAGGACAAATACTCGAGCGAGTATTGTCCTTTTCGAGTACCTGCCTGCTCATGAGAAAAGATTCGGGTGTCGGCGGGGGGGGGTCAGCGCTGTGTTGCAGGAGTGAGCAGGAGGGAGCAGGGGGAAGAGAGAGAGATCCCCCCCCCCCTCCACTCTCCCCCGCCGCCCCACGACCTACGCCGGCACCCAAATCTTTTCTCACGAGCGGGCAGGTACTCGAAAAGGACAATACTCTCACTACTATTTGTCCTTAACGAATATACTCGCTCATCTCTAATCAACAGCTCTCTGAATATACTTCTCACCTAGAGATGAGTGAGCGTACTCGTCCGAGCTTGATACTCATTCGAGTATTAGGGTGTTCGAGATGCTCGTTACTCGAGACGAGTACCACGCGATGTTCGAGTTACTTTCACTTTCATCTCTGAGACGTTAGCGCGCTTTTCTGGCCAATAGAAAGACAGGGAAGGCATTACAACTTCCCCCTGCGACGTTCAAGCCCTATACCACCCCCCTGCAGTGAGTGGCTGGCGAGATCAGGTGTCACCCGAGTATTAAAATCTGCCCGCCCGCGGCTCGCCACAGATGCATTCTGACATAGTTCAGGGAAAGTGCTGTTGATGCCGGAGCTGCTATAGGGAGAGCGTTAGGAGTGATTTTAGGCTTCAAGAACCCCAACGGTCCTTCTTAGGCCATAGAAATCGCAGATCGCACCTATCTGCGATCTGCGATTCCTGTTCTCTTCTCTATATGCGCTCAATGGGGCCGGCGGCAGCAGCGCCGACCCCATTGAGAACATGTAGAAGACAAATCATTCTTCTCTGCCACAGCTGTAACAGCTGTGGCAGAGAAGAACGATGTTTGCCCATTGAATTCAATGGAGCCGGCAATACAGCAGGTTCCACTGAAAGCAATGGGCTGCCGGCGTGCGCGGGATGAATTGTCGGGAAGGGCTTAAATATATAAGCCCTTCCCTGCAATTCATCCAGAAATGTGTAAAAATAAAAAAAATATACCGTATATACCGGCGTATAAGGCGACGAGGCGTATAAGATGACCCCCCAACTGTCACCTTATACGCCGGGAATACAGCGGATCAAAAAATAAAAATCATTACTCACTTCCCCCGGCGTTCTGCGCCGCTGCTGTAGGATGTCGCTCCCTCCTGGTCCCCGGCAGAGCATTGCTTTCTGGACGCAGGGCTTGAAATCCCCGCCTCCAGAAAACACACGTGCCTTCAGCCAATCACAGCCAATGACAATGATGTTTATGCTGACAGTGCGGGGGGGGGGGCACTTTTGCCGCTATTGTGGCTTAATAGTGGGACCTGGGAACTTGAGATGCAGCCCAACATGTAGCCCCTCGCCTGCCCTATCCGTTGCTGTGTCGTTCCCATCACTTACTTGAATTGCCCAGATTTTCACAGATGAAAACCTTAGCGAGCATCGGCAAAAATGCTCGGGTCGCCCATTGACTTCAATGGGGTTCGTTACTCGAAACGAACCCTCGAGCATCGCGAAAATTTCGTCCCGAGTAACGAGCACCCGAGCATTTTGGTGCTCGCTCATCTCTATTCTCATCCCAATTAAGTTTGCCTTGACCTGCTTTTCAGCAGTAATGCTGTGTGTATGTAGTTGAAAATCTTGGTTTTCTCCATGGTAGATACATAATTATCCTAATATGAAATACTTTAGGAGGAGAGACAGCAGACTTTGGAACATAATTGTCTTTAAAATGTCTGCCCAAACCATGGGGCAGAGATGTCAATTGCAATGGTGCTACAGCATTTCAGAATAAACACACTTTGGAAATTGGCACCAAACTGGGCCCAAAGTCATAGGGGCGGAGCTCTGCTGGCCTCTCCCAGACCAGATTACATAGACTGACAGGTCTCTCCTTGCTTGTATATATGCAGCAAGCAGGATGATGGGCTTCCGCTAGGGTGACTATAAATCCTGCTCAGCTACAAGTAAAGAAAGGGAAAAACAGGCAAAAAGGGATGATAGTGGTAGTAGTTTGTAAAAGCAAGTCCACAGCAGGCCGGAGTAAGGCACGGCCAGGTTGTTGCACAGTCACCCTGATCGTGCTACGAACAAAGCTTTTGGTTGTTGGGAGTTGTAATCCCTTCCCCTGCAGGGTGGTGTAGTACGTGGTGCAGTGCAGGTGGTCTTTAGTGAGAAGGTGCTCCAGGAGTCAAGGAAGAGGTGGAACAAGTAAAATTCACTTCGATTTATAGATTCAAAATACGACAAAGTCCAATACAGGTCCAGGTCCCGTACACAGCAATCCGGAGTTTGGTGACTCGGAACAACACGTTGTATCTATCACTGGAGATATCGCTCTCTATACTTGCGTCATTTCTGGCACCTTTTCTCGGACTCAGGGATTTGGCTCGGTCTCTAACTGCCCTGTCTTCTAGCTTTCCTGTAGTCTTCCTTTCTTTTTATAATCTCCGTTCCCCCTCTTTCCTTATTCTAATCATCACTAGATTTAACTCCACCTTTCCTTCTCACTGCACTATTTCTTGTTTACCAGAGAGAGTGAGAAATTAACTACTCTGATCTTCTCAACAACAACTGAACTCTCTAGAATCTGGGTGGAGTTATACATAGTTTCTACGTCCTCCCATGACAAGGGCCAGACAGGGGCCTAGTGTATCCTCTAATTGGGAGTTGTTGGTCCTCCATTCACCAAGTCTATTCTAGGGCAAATGTAAGTTAAAGTGACATACATACATTTAAATAAACTAGATATATTCTTTATGTAGTGACAAGTCTGGGCCACTACATATAGAGAAAGACCTGTCAGTCTAGACAATGCCGGTGGGGAGAGGCTGGTGGGGTTCTGCCCCTAAAACTCCAAGCTCTGTGCCAATTTTCAAAGTATGTTTATTCTGAAGCATAGCAGTGTTTCAGAATAACACATACATTCCTGCAATGGTCATGCCCATTCCAGCTTCATGGTGGTGGCATTGCAAAGCAGAGTAGAGAAGTAAAGAGATGTAGATCTGGAACTCTGCACCTGGACCTTACAGGTGACCGGTATTAGTGTATCTTGAATGCCCCTCTCACACCCCTAGCTCACGATTGGCTGAATTTCCAAAGGTCCTGGAAGGTGGACATCAAAAAGTAATAATAGCCATACTGGGCTCTGGCAATCCCAATACTGTGCTCCCCCGATGCTGCAGCTCTGAGGGATGTGAGGAGACCAGCAGGCATGGAGACACTGTACACTGTGCAGGAGCGCAGGGAGATGACATCATCAGCAGCTTCCTCTATTCTGTGTCATGCCATGTGTGTCTGCCTGCCTCTCTGCTCTTCCTCCCTTCTCTCTCCTACCCCCTCCTTCCTCTCTTCTTCTGTGCTGCACATAGAGTGCATTACAGGCTTCTTTGCCGCAGCCGGTAATGCACTCTATGTGAATTTATATATGGCAGAGGATGGCCTCTGAACCCCTCAGTGCAGGGGCCGGGTCACCACTGCAACCACTGCAAGCACGGATAGTACACCAGTGCTCCCAGATCTTTTTCCATATCACTTTTCCCTAGCAGTACTCCATTTAGTGTATATTGGTGACATCTGTTTCTCCTGTCCGTCTCCATAACCTTACATTTATCAGTATTGAACTTCATTTGCCATTTTTCTGCCCAAGCCCCCAGCTTATCTAGGTCTGTTTTCAGACGTATATTGTCCTCTATTGTATTAATTGTCTTGTATAATTCCATATCATCTGCAAATATTGATATTTTACTGTGCAGCCCCTCTAGCAGGTCATTGATAAATATATTGAACAGAATCGGGCCTAATACTGAACCCTGTGGCACCCCACTAATGACGGTGGCACAATCAGAGTATGAACTATTTATTACCACCCTCTGCTTTCTATTTCTGAGCCAGTTCTTTACCCAGATACACACGTTTTCACCTAGACTGAGCTGCCTCATTTTGTATATTAGCCTATTATGTGGCACGGTGTCAAATGCTATCGAAAAATCCAGATATACGAGATCAATAGACTCTCCCAGGTCCAGCCTAAAACTTACTTCATTGTAGAAGCTGATCAAATTGGTCTGACATGATTAACCCCTCATGAACCCATGCTGATGAGGAGTTATACCGTTGTTTTCCTTGAGGTATTCTAGGATGGAGTCTCTCAAAAACCCCTAGTATATTTTTGCAATTATTGAAGTGAGACTTACCGGCCTGAAGTTACCAGGCTTTCTTCTTGCCCCTTTTTTGTATATTGGAATCACATTGGCAATGCGCCAATCCATTGGTACAGCCCCGGTCTCAATAGTGTCCCTAAATATATGAAAAATAGTTGTCTGTCTATCACGTCACTTTTGTACCCTTTGAACCTTTGGGTGTATTCCAACTGGGCCTGGCAATTTGTTGATTTTAATCTTTTTTTACCAGCTTTGTACTTCCTTCTGCGTTAGGCAGGTGATATTTTGTAGGGGGTTCGTTTTATCTCCCTGCATCTCGTGTGACATTTCTCTTTCCTTTGTGAATACAGTCCCAGGTCACTGTCTACACTGTCTTACCCCCTATTACTCTTTTTGCCCTCCCCCCAGTCCCTAGTCTAAACACTCCTCCAGCCTTTTAGCCATCTTCTCCCCTCAGCACAGCTGCACCCTCCCCATTGAGATGCAGCCCGTCCCTACTGTAAAGCCTGTAGCGAACAGCAAAGGCAGCCCAGTTCTCTAGGAACCCAAAGCCCTCCTTCCTACACCAACTCTGGAGCCACTTGTTTACCTCCCTAATCTCTCACTGTCTTTCTGGTGTGGCTCGTGGTACAGGTAAGATTTTCGAGAAAACTACATTGGAGGTCCTCGTCCTAAGTCCCTGAAATCGTTTTTGAGGGTCTTACATTGACGTCTAACTTGGTCATTGGTGCCAATGTGCACCATGACTGTTGGATCCGCACCAGCCTCTCCTAGTAATCTGTCAACCCGATCAGCAATGTGTTGCACACATCTGATTGGCCACAGGATCATGACATCAGAAAAATCCTTCATACACCAGGAGCTTCTCTGTTACTGAGCTCTGCTTAACTCAGGAAGACCTGCAAGATAGGGAACTTAACTGTACAAGATGCAGACACTTTTGGCAAGTTTTTTTCTCGCTAAAAAGTGTGTCTTAAAGTCCAAACGTATAGTAACAATGTTTAGATCTGTTACTAATAAAATTCTGTCATCTACTGTATATTTATATCTTGTCTTAAAGAATAGCAGTACTTTAAGTACATAGTAACATATTATGTTGGGCTGAAGGGAGACCATTATCATTGATTAGTATCGGTCAGAGGCTGGCAGGCAAATTTCAGCACACAGCATTGGCCCATGAGTAAAAGCCCAACATAAAACTAGAAATTCATGATGCAGATGGCCGCACACATACAAATCATGGCTACCAGTTGCTGCCAATTTCCACACAAATTACCGCCAAATTTGTGCAGCCAATGGCTGTGACAGTGTCCCACAGTGCCTTATTAATAGTAATAATGGCCCCTTAACAGGAATAGTGCCCACAATATTGTAGGGTCACTAAGTGTCTTGGCTTGCAGTTGTAGGCTCACTAAGTGTCCTTACTTGCACTGCGGTGGCTTTCTCTTGAGAGGAAAATGATTGCAGTACAAGTCAGGGCTTCCCTTAAAGGAGACTTCGCAGCCCCAACCATCTTCTTAAGGCTCAGCCTGAGTGGCTTATGCCTCCCTGCCCCATTGCTTAATTCACTGGTACAGATATATAATTTGGCTCAGCCTTATATGGAGCTACCGTATAATAGAGCTCCTGTTGGGTCTTTACAGAAATCATACAAGGGCACACAGCAGTGGATGGAGTAATAGACTGAACTGGATGGACATATGTCTTTTTTCGGCCTTACATACTATGCTACTATGTAATTACATGAAAATCTGACAGAGAACCTATGGCACGTTCCATTAGATTCCATAAGTATGGAGGGATTTTTTTCTTATAAGCATGGCTCTAACATGTTCTCTCAATCATCATCTCTGTATTAGACAAATACGTTACATATCTCTCATGACTGGAGACTGGAGGATCGGAGAAGACATGATTATCACTATGTTGGCCTGCATTGAGGAAAATTAAAAAGATCTGAAAAATTCTACATGTCTTGTGCTATCTACACATTTAATCTTAAGAGCACACCTTGTGGCTTGGAGTGGTATTACACCTTTTATTAGTCAAAGATTAATTTGAAAAGATTTTGCTACTTAAAGAGTTATCTAGATATTTAGATTTAGTTATTTAGATTTCTAGTCTCAAAAGGCTTCTGCACTACGTAACACCCACTCTCACAGGGATATGGAAGGTAAATGTTACAATGCTATATTTACTGCTCCATCTCTTCTCCTTATAATGTCTTAGATAACAATGGATGTGATGAATAAATGGCACTTTATATACAGTACAATGACATCTTGATTGTAAATTCCCATCATTATGTACTTTTTCTTCCCGAGGATTCTCCTTTTTGATCCATATGTTACTTGTAAAGATATAAAGAACTTATTTTCCATTTAGTTTAGAGATATGAAAAAGATTTTGATTATCTGAGATGTTATAGTAACTATGTATTACAATCAAATAAAATAGGAGCTGTAGTCATGTCTACATTACATACTGTACAATTTAACCCACCCACTCCCCCGTACTCACACCAACACTTCATTGCAGAAGTCCCACTGCTAAGGCAATCAGCTAACTTCAATGGATGACTGTATTGTAGTGCTGCAGATAAAGCAGGGTATTTAAGGATACCAAGCAAAATAATTGGGTGTCTATTACTTTTGGAGGTCTGTGTCTTCTAGTACAAACCAGGAGCTCATTGATTCTTGCAATAGAGGAGGTTCCCTCATTAGATACATAGCCCCTAATGAGAAAGAAGGTAATAAGATACAGCAGCTTCTACGGGAGTCACAGGAACAGTTTGACTGTGGCATCTAAAGGGTTAATGGTCAGGATGGGCGTTATCTCTGGTCCCAGTCACTGGTCTGCCTGTATTTGACAGCTACTATTTGCTGCATGAGTTTAGCTATCAGGCTCGCTCCATGCTAACCCTCCATAATACAATGTTAATTAACGTTGGATTGAGCAAAAGGGTTAAAAAGAATATTTCTAATGCAGGACAGAAAAATAAAAAAGTAACAGTTTTTGGAAATAGGAATGAAAAATTTCTGCAACACCAGATTAATCGGTTACCTACCTAAGTTATAAGTGGGGATCAGCGAGCATACCCAATAAGGCAAACTACTCGAGCGGGTAGTGCCTTATTCGAGTACCTGCCCGCTCGTCTCTTTGATTCAGGTGCCGGCGGGGGGGAGCGGGGGAGAGCGGGGAGGAACGGAGGGGAGATCTCTCTCCCCCCGCTCCCCCCTGCTTACTACTGCAACTCACCTGTCACCCGCGCCGGCAGCCGAATCTTTAGAGACGAGCAGGGAGATACTCGGCTAAGGCACTACTCGCTCGAGTAGTTTGCTCATCTCTAGTTATAAGTAATAACACCCAGATTGGAAATAGTTCTTCCCATTCGGTTGTCTATCACCTACAGTACTGGCTTAACAGAAGAAACAAGGTTAATAGCTGCAACTCAGCAGGACATAAATAGGGAAAAATTGGAAAGATTCATTTTCCTTTGACATTCCCTGCTAAAATAAGTTTTATTGGAAGAAGCATTCATGAAAACGTAATACTTCGTCATAAATCACCCAGTAACGATATTCACACCACATAACAAGGAAACATTTGTATCCCCTTGAAGTAGACTGGGAGTGGAGTAACGGTGGTATAGCTTTATGGCTTGTTCTGTCAGCTCCTCGCTCCCACTCCGTGCATTTATTACCTGCACAAGTGACTGGCAGAAAATATATTACGGCTTCTTCAGATGTTTCGTCTGTGGCCCCAGGCGGGATTAGATCATGTATCTCCGGGAAAACGGTCTTGTTTTGAATCATACATGAATATAATTACATTTTTCATCAGTTATTAAATATGGTTAAAAAAAAATGACTGCAAAATATTCTGAAGAAATTTAAAGGGAACTTGTCCCATTAAACATTTGGTCTATCATGCTGGGGTTAAGAGAAGTTGGGGAGCCCCTTGATAAACTTTTGCACCAGGGCCCCTGAGCCTTTAGCTACGCCCCTGATGCTGCATGTTATAGAGGAAGAGCTGAACTAATTGACATATAATTTAGTGTAAAAAGATTCTGTATAATTTGTCATTAATTGATCTAAATTCCTGCTCGCACTGTATGCACACTCCTATAGGGAAGGCTGCCAGCTATTGAGTGTGACTGCCCACTGGTTGCATGTTAGATAAATAACCCTTTAATTACCAGACATTTTTCCGTTTTCGCTTTTGGGGGTTTTTTTATCCTCACTTTTTAACTGCCGTATATTTTTTTTTATTTCTCCATCAACATAGCTTGTTTTTTTGCAGGATTAGGCCTCGGTCAGACGAGCGCGTCTTTTTATGTGCCGATGTGCAAGAAAAAAAATGCAGTCCTCGCATAAGCAGAAAACGTGTGAACGGGCAAAGTTTCATATGCGCAGTGCATGAAAGTTTGCCACTTCAATGGAGCAGCTGCTCCAAGAAGGGATGATTTTCAGGGTAGGGCTTATATTTCAAGACCCTCCCTGCCCCCCCCCCCCCCCCAAAAAAAAAATTATTGCTGCAAGGGTTGCCTTCATCCCATTACTTTTAATGGGGCGGCAGCAGCGCTGGCCCATTGAAAGCAATGAGATGGTATCGTCGTCCTCAGTTGTGACAGTTGTGGCAGGGGATTCTTTCATTCCCGCGGGGAGTCCCATCATCACTGAGCACTGTGACAGTGCTGTGACAGTGTTCAGTGAGGAGGGGACTCTCCATGGGAACCCTCAGAGAGTCACCTCAACCCTGCCGGGACTAAGGAGTTAACAGCAGGACATTTAAAAGGTGCATTTAAATGTCCTGCTGTAAGCAGTGGGGAAGCGATTCCCTGCGCAGGAGTTCCCATTAACTCCTGTTCCCATAGGAGTCAATGGAAACTTCTGCAAAACGCGCCCCAGCAGCGCGCACCATGTCCTATCTTTTTTAGGCGCACGATGTTTTGAGCTTCAAATTCCGCCCATATGAACGCTTCTATGGTTCTTTTAGAGGCGTGCATAATGCGCGACCAAAACACACGCTAATGTGAACGAGGCCTTAGTTATGTTTATTTAATGGCAGTATTTAGTATACAATATAATGCATGGAAAAACTTTTTAAAAAAATTAAGTGATGTGAAATGTAAAAAAACCCCAAAATTGCACCATTTAGATTTTGTGGTATTTATGGTGCGGTAAATATGACAGGTTAACGTTATTCTATGGATCAGTACCATTACAACAATAGTATGTTGGTTATAGAGTTTTTTGTAATACTTTAAAAAGTAATAACTCTTTATTTTAATTTTCACACAGGCGAGTGCGAATCACGGCCCCATACTGCGCTCGCCAACATGCAATATCCATGCGGATGGGAGGCATTTTTATATCAAAAGTGGCTCGCATCATTTCAGGGAAGTAGCGATCCTCCATTTGCTGAGTTCCTCCCATTGTTTTCAATAGAAAAAAACTTGCAGCGCAAGTGGAGCGATGCTGCTGCCGGCCCCATTGAAAACAATGGGAGATGCGGTGTGAGAGCACGCAAAAAGATAGGACATGCCATCATTTGTTGCCCGCATCGATCATGGTGCGAGGCAATGCGGGAAAAAAAATCTCTCACATGTATGACCTCGTTCAAAAGAATGGGGTTCATAATCATGCGAGATTTGTGTATCTCGCAACGCACAAATCTCGCACAATTTTCTCGGCCGTGTGAAAACAACCTAAGAACCATCATTTTTTTTAATCAATGGAGGTATGTAATGGCTTATTTTTTGCAGGATGAGCTGCAGTTTTTATTGCTACTATTTGTTGATACATACAATTTTTATTGTGAGACGATGACCGAACAACACAATTCTAGATTTTTTTTTTTACAGTGTCACCTGGTAAATAATACTCAGTTTGGAGATTTTTGGACCTGATACCAATCATTTTATTTTTTACATTGTCTATATAAATGCCTATATAAATCTAATGGAAATATTTGATAAGTTGCATTCACCTTTTCACCACACATTGATATACAACATGTCTGAGAAAGTGTTGCATGGGATTGATACATTTGGTGTTTGGCTTGACATTGTTGATAAATCTGCCACAATATTTTTTAACAATGCCCTTAAGGCTGGGTTCCCATAGGGCGGATTCCCGACGGAAATCCCGTGGTTTGGCCGCAGCGAAAAACCGC
This sequence comes from Eleutherodactylus coqui, assembly GCF_035609145.1. NCBI lineage: Eukaryota > Metazoa > Chordata > Amphibia > Anura > Eleutherodactylidae > Eleutherodactylus > Eleutherodactylus coqui. The sequence continues at coordinate 79,914,452 of NC_089841.1, read as the reverse complement.
GAGATTTCCGCCGGGAGAACCGCTGCTTCAAAACCCGCGGCGGTTTTGAAGTGGCCCGGCCGCTCGCTCTTCCGCTGCAGTCGTCACTCCCATAGAGGAGAGCACGGCCGCAGCGAGAAAAAAAATAGACATGCTGTGGTCGGCAATTCCGCGACACAGCAGCGGCTTCTGCCGGCTTAGCCGCAGCGGATTTGCCGTCCCGTGTGCACGACATTTCGGAGAAATCTCATCCACATGGCTGGCTACTCCCGGGATTAGCGGCCGCATGAGGATTTGCCGCGGCAAAATTCCGCACGGCATTTCCGCGGCAAATCCGCCCCATATGAACCCAGCCTTAAGAGGATCTCTCAGCTCTCCTGACAAGTCCGTTTTAGTAAGTACTTGTTTTCACCATGACATCACAATTCTATTGCATCTTTTATTACAACTCTGCTTTGTGCCGCGGTATATAGTGTTGTTTATGGCATGGCAATGCAGATTCAGCAGTTTGAGCTTCCTTGAATTAGACTCCCCTCCTATAATAAGACTTGAACTTTATAATATCTAAAATGCATTTGCCAATCGGAAAAACATCTTGCAATACTCTGAATTAATTGGAAGCAAATCTTTTTGCTTTGTTACTACTTCGTTATACGGGATATGACTTACAAAAACAAGGAACAAAAGTTGGGTTTTGCAAATGTGGATTTCTCGTTGATCAAGTAAAGCAGCCCCAACAAATCTCCCATCTGCTTCACTATTTATCCAGCTTTTCTACTAATAATAGTTAATTTACAGATGAGTAATTTGTCGCCATTATCAGTAATTTCCGATCCCTCAGAATACAGAGGACTACAATACTACGGATCTTACTACTGTATCATTAACAGACCTCCTATTAGCCATCATTAATGTTACATTAACATCATTAACTCAACAATTATCTAGAAATCTCACTATGACAACCCGATTGTACCATTAATTGTATCAGCTTCATTATTTATATAATAGGCCAAGCAAAGTCAAGTGCATGTCAACAGGTAGATCATTTGATGATTATGTAGCCATAATGCATGACTCAAAGCATCTTCAAGAGCAAAATTCACAATGTAAAACTCATTAAACATGTTAGCAAAACCTGATGCACGGATGTGATGGCGCATGGCTCCTATCGTTAGTGTTCTATGAATTGTATATTATTCCTTCGGATGTTGCTCTATAGCCGTATTTGTACGACTAATAGTGAGTTGCACCTGAGATTCTACAATAGAGCACAGACAATAGAAGAAGAAAAATCTGCAAGCAGAAAGTACAAACAGAATAGAAAATGGAAAATTTTTCACTATCTAGTTTATTTAGTAAAAAATATAGGTGATACATTCACTTTGAGGTATATGAATATCTAGTGTTACATTTGTTGTGATTTGGAAATTGGAGTCTTAGGCTGCATTAGGTTTTATGCTGGCTAGTCTGGGTGCATAGTCTAAAGTAGAGATAAGCTGATGGAACCTTCTACCAGAATTCAGGTCAAAATTTGTAAAAAAATGAGGTCCTGCTGAATCACTCTAGTACAGAACAATTTCTAAGGGCATTCTTCTCCTTCGGCTGAGTGGTTAGCACTGACCAGAGACAATAGCTGCATGGGGTTTTCAAATTCCATGTAGAGTTTGTTATTGGCTAGATTTGAACCTAGGACCCCAGGACTGCAAGGCAATAGTGCTAACTAGAGATGAGCGAACACCAAAATGTTCGGGTGCTCGTTATTCGGAACGAACTTCCCGCGATGCTCGAGGGTTCGTTTCGAACAACGAACCCCATTGAAGTCAATGGGCGACCAGAGCATTTTTGTATTTCGCCGATGCTCGCTAAGGTTTTCATGTGTGAAAATCTGGGCAATTCAAGAAAGTGATGGGAATGACACAGAAACGGATAGGGCAGGCGAGGGGCTACATGTTGGGCTGCATCTCAAGTTCACAGGTCCCACTATTAAGCCACAATACCGGCAAGAGTGGCCCCCCCCCTCCCAACAACTTTTACTTCTGAAAAGCCCTCATTAGCATGGCATACCTTTGCTAAGCACCACACTAGCTACAACAAAGCACAATCACTGCCTGGATGACACTCCGCTGCCACTTCTCCTGGGTTACATGCTGACCAACCGCCCCCCCTCCCCCCCACAGCGCACACCAAAGTGTCCCTGCGCAGCCTTCAGCTGCCCTCATGCCACGCCACACTCATGTCTATTTAGAAGTGCGTCTGCCATGAGGAGGAACCGCAGGCACACACTGCAGAGGGTTGGCACGGCTAGGCAGCGACCCTCTTTAAAAGTGGTGGGGCGATAGCCCACAATGCTGTACAGAAGCAATGAGAAATAGAATCCTGTGTCACCGCCATCAGGAGCTGCACACGTAGGCATAGCAATGGGGAACCTATGTGCCACACACTATTCATTCTGTCAAGGTGTCTGCATGCCCCAGTTAGACCGGGCTTTTTAATTCATAGACACAGGCAGGTACAACTCCCTAATGTGAAGTCCCTGTGGACCGACAGCATGGGTGGGTGCCAGGAACCCACCGGCGGTACATAGAAATATCCCATTGCATTGCCCAACACAGCTGAGGTAGTAATGTCGTGCGTAATGCAGGTGGGCTTCGGCCCACACTGCATGCCCCAGTCAGACTGGGGTTCTTTACAAGTGTACAGATGTATTAAAAACTCCGTGTGCACCTACAGCATGGGTGGCTCCCTGGAACCCACCGGCGGTACACAAAAATATCCCATTGCATTGCCCAACACAGCTGAGGTAGTAATGTCGTGCATAATGCAGGTGGGCTTCGGCCCACACTGCATGCCCCAGTCAGACTGGGGTTCTTTAGAAGTGGACACATGTAGGTTAAACTCCCTGTGGACCCACTGCCTGGGTGGGTGCCAGGAAGCCACCGGCGGTACATAGAAATATCCCATTGCATTGCCCAACACAGCTGAGGTAGTAATGTCGTGCGTAATACAGGTGGGCTTCGGCCCACACTGCATGCCCCAGTCTGACCGGGGTTCTTTACAAGTGGACACATGTAGGTTACACTCCGTGTGCACCTACAGCATGGGTGGCTCCCTGGAACCCACCGGCGGTACACAAAAATATCCCATTGCATTGCCCAACACAGCTGAGGTAACGTCAGCTGTAATGCAGGTGGGCTAAAAATTAATTTGATTACACTGTAGGCGAGGGCCCACAAAAATTGCTGTATCAACAGTACTAATGTACATCCCAAAAATTGGCCATGGCCAGCCAAGAGGGCAGGTGAAACCCATTAATCGCTTTGGTTAATGTGGCTTAAGTGGTAACTAGGCCTGGAGGCAGCCCAGTGTAACGAAAAATTGGTTCAAGTTAAAGTTCCAACTCTTTTAAGCGCATTGAAACTTATAAAAATTGTTCAGAAAAATTATTTGAGTGAGCCTTGTGGCCCTAAGAAAAATTGCCCGTTCAGCGTGATTACGTGAGGTTTCAGGAGGAGGAGCAGGAGGAGGAGGAGGAATATTAGACACAGATTGATGAAGCAGAAATGTCCCCGTTTTGGATGGTGAGAGAGAACGTAGCTTCCATCCGCGGGTGCAGCCTACGTATTGCTTACGTATCGCTGCTGTCCGCTGGTGGAGAACAGAAGTCTGGGGAAATCCAGCCTTTGTTCATCCTGATGAGTGTTAGCCTGTCGGCACTGTCGGTTGACAAGCGGCTACGCTTATCTGTGATGATTCCCCCAGCCGCACTAAACACCCTCTCCGACAAGACGCTAGCCGCAGGACAAGCAAGCACCTCCAGGGCATACAGCGCTAGTTCAGGCCACGTGTCCAGCTTCGACACCCAGTAGTTGTAGGGGGCAGAGGCGTCACCAAGGATGGTCGTGCGATCCGCTACGTACTCCCTCACCATCCTTTTACAGTGCTCCCGCCGACTCAGCCGTGACTGGGGAGCGGTGACACAGTCTTGGTGGGGAGCCATAAAGCTGGCCAGGCCCTTAAAGACTGTTGCACTGCCTGGGATGTACATGCTGCTCGATCTACGCACATCCCCTGCTACCTTGCCCTCGGTACTGCGCCTTCTGCCACTAGCGCTGTCGGCTGGGAATTTTACCATCAGCTTGTCCGCAAGGGTCCTGTGGTATAGCAACACTCTCGAACCCCTTTCCTCTTCGGGAATCAGAGTGGGCAGGTTCTCCTTATACCGTGGATCGAGCAGTGTGTACACCCAGTAATCCGTCGTGGCCAGAATGCGTGCAACGCGAGGGTCACGAGAAAGGCATCCTAACATGAAGTCAGCCATGTGTGCCAGGGTACCTGTACGCAACACATGGCTGTCTTCACTAGGAAGATCACTTTCCGGATCCTCCTCCTCCTCCTCCTCCTCCTCCTCCTCAGGCCATACACGCTGAAAGGATGACAGGCAATCAGCCGGTGTACCGTCAGCAGCGGGCCAAGCTGTCTCTTCCCCCTCCTCCTCATCCTCCTCATGCTCCTCCTCCTCCTCCTGTACGCACTGAGAAATAGACAGGAGGGTGCCCTGACTATCCAGCGGCATACTGTCTTCCCCCGCCCCCGTTTCCGAGCGCAAAGCAGCTGCCTTTATGGTTTGCAGGGAATTTCTCAAGATGCATAGCAGAGGAATGGTGACGCTAATGATTGTAGCATCGCCGCTCACCACCTGGGTAGACTCCTCAAAATTACCAAGGACATGGCAGATGTCTGCCAACCAGGCCCACTCTTCTGAAAGGAATTGAGGAGGCTGACTCCCACTGCGCCGCCCATGTTGGAGTTGGTATTCGACTATAGCTCTACGTTGTTCATAGAGCCTGGCCAACATGTGGAGCGTAGAGTTCCACTGTGTGGGCACGTCGCACAGCAGTCGGTGCACTGGCAGCTTAAAGTGATGTTGCAGGGTGGCAGCGTCCGTGTGGGACTTGCGGAAATGTGCGCAGAGCCGGCGCGCCTTTACGAGCAGGTCTGACAAGCGTGGGTAGCTTTTCAGAAAGCGCTGAACCACCAAATTAAAGACGTGGGCCAGGCATGGCACGTGCGTGAGGCTGCCGAGCTGCAGAGCCGCCACCAGGTTACGGCCGTTGTCACACACGACCATGCCCGGTTGGAGGCTCAGCGGCGCAAGCCAGCGGTCGGTCTGCTGTGTCAGACCCTGCAGCAGTTCGTGGGCCGTGTGCCTCTTATCGCCTAAGCTGAGTAGTTTCAGCACGGCCTGCTGACGCTTGCCCACCGCTGTGTTGCCACACCGCGCGACACCGACTGCTGGCGACATGCTGCTGCTAACACATCTTGATTGCGAGACAGAGGAGGAGGAGGAGGGTGCTTTAGTGGAGGAAGCATACACCTCCGCAGATACCACCACCGAGCTGGGGCCCGCAATTCTGGGGGTGGGTAGGACATGAGCGGTCCCAGGCTCTGACTCTGTCCCAGCCTCCACTAAATTCACCCAATGTGCCGTCAGGGAGATGTAGTGGCCCTGCCCGCCTGTGCTTGTCCACGTGTCCGTAGTTAAGTGGACCGTGGCAGTAACCGCGTTGGTGAGGGCACGTACAATGTTGCGGGAGACGTGGTCGTGCAGGGCTGGGACGGCACATCGGGAAAAGTAGTGGCGACTGGGAACTGAGTAGCGCGGGGCCGCCGCCTCCATGATACTTTTGAAGGACTCCGTTTCCACAACCCTATACGGCAGCATCTCAAGGCTGATGAATTTTGCTATGCGGACGGTTAACGTTTGAGCGTGCGGGTGCGTGGCGGCGTACTTGCGCTTGCGCTCCAACAGTTGCGCAAGCGACGGCTGGACGGTGCGCTGAACTACACTGCTGGATGGGGCCGAGGACAGCGGAGGTGAGGGTGTGGGTGCAGGCCAGGAGACGGTAGTGCCTGTGTCCTGAGAGGGGGGTTGCATCTCAGTGGCAGGTTGGGGCACAGGGGGAGAGGCAGGGGTGCAAACCGGAGGCGCTGAACGGCCTTCGTCCCACCTTGCGGGGTGCTTGGCCATCATATGTCTGCGCATGGTGGTGGTGGTGAGGCTGTTGGTGTTGGCTCCCCGGCTGAGCTTTGCGCGACAAAGGTTGCACACCACTGTTCGTCAGGCGTCTCTGTGAAAAACTGCCAGACCTTAGAGCACCTCGGCCTCTGCAGGGTGGCATGGCGCGAGGGGGCGCTTTGGGAAACACTTGGTGGATTATTCGGTCTGGCCCTGCCTCTACCCCTGGCCACCGCACTGCCTCTTGCAACCTGCCCTGCTGATGCCCTTGACTCCCCCTCTGAAGACCTGTCCTCCTGAGTAAGTGTTGCACACCAGGTGGGGTCAGTCACCTCATCGTCCTGCTGCTCTTCCTCCGAATCCTCTGTGCGCTGCTCCCTCGGACTTACTGCCCTTACTACTACCTCACTGCAAGACAACTGTGTCTGATCGTCATCGTCCTCCTCACCCACAGAAAGTTGTTGAGACAGTTGGCGGAAGTCCCCAGCCTCTTCCCCCGGACCCCGGGAACTTTCGAATGGTTGGGCATCAGTGACGATAAACTCCTCTGGTGGGAGAGGAACCGCTGCTGCCCAATCTAAGCAGGGGCCCGAGAACAGTTCCTGGGAGTGTTCCCGCTCCTGAGCAGGTGTTATTGTAGTGGAGTGAGGAGGCTGGGAGGAAGGAGGAGCAGCAGACAGAGGATTCGGATTGGCAGCAGTGGACGGCGCAGAACTGCGGGTAGACGATAGGTTGCTTGAAGCACTTTCTGCCATCCAGGACAGGACCTGCTCACACTGCTCATTTTCTAATAACCGTCTCCCGCGTGGACCCATTAATTGGGCGATGAATGTGGGGACGCCAGAAACGTGCCTCTCTCCTAATCGCGCAGCAGTCGGCTGCGACACACCTGGATCAGGAGCTTGGCCTGTGCCCACACCCTGACTTGGCCCTCCGCGTCCTCGGCCGCGTCCACGTCCTCTAGGCCTACCCCTACCCCTCAGCATGCTGTATTACCAGTGATTTGATTTCACAGGCAGCTAATAAATTGGCGCAAGACTGCAGGCCAAATATAATTTTTTCCCTTTTTTGAAAACGAAAGGCTCCACTGCCTCTAGTGAATGAATAATCTAAGTTTAATAACTGTGCTGTTTTCCTGCTAATGTGTCACAGAACGTGAGGGTAGCAGAGTTATTAACTGTGGCAGAGCAGGTATTTTTTTTCCCAATTAAGGAAAGCAAATGGCGAAGCCAGGAGTAAAACGTAGCTGGGTGCGTCTGATTTTTACAGGTTGCACACGCAGCCGACACGTGTCCACCGCCCTTAGGACGGACAGAGGCAGGACAAATAGAATTATTTTCCATTTTTTTGCACCAAAAGGCAGCACTGCGTATATTCTATGAACATGAGAAGTTTAATAACTGTGCTGTTTTCCTGCTAATGTGTCACAGAACGTGAGGGTAGCAGAGTTATTAACCGGTGCAGAGCAGGTATTTTTTTTCCCAATTAAGGAAAGCAAATGGCGAAGCCAGGAGTAAAACGTAGCTGGGTGCGTCTGATTTTTACAGGTTGCACACGCAGCCGACACGTGTCCACCGCCCTTAGGACGGACAGAGGCAGGACAAATAGAATTATTTTCCGTTTTTTTGCACCAAAAGGCAGCACTGCGTATATTCTATGAACATGAGAAGTTTAATAACTGTGCTGTTTTCCTGCTAATGTGTCACAGAACGTGAGGGTAGCAGAGTTATTAACTGTGGCAGAGCAGGTATTTTTTTTCCCAATTAAGGAAAGCAAATGGCGAAGCCAGGAGTAAAACGTAGCTGGGTGCGTCTGATTTTTACAGGTTGCACACGCAGCCGACACGTGTCCACCGCCCTTAGGACGGACAGAGGCAGGACAAATAGAATTATTTTCCGTTTTTTTGCACCAAAAGGCAGCACTGTGTATATTCTATGAACATGAGAAGTTTAATAACTGTGCTGTTTTCCTGCTAATGTGTCACAGAACGTGAGGGTAGCAGAGTTATTAACTGTGGCAGAGCAGGTATTTTTTTTCCCAATTAAGGAAAGCAAATGGCGAAGCCAGGAGTAAAATGTAGCTGGGTGCGTCTGATTTTTACAGGTTGCACACGCAGCCGACACGTGTCCACCGCCCTTAGGACGGACAGAGGCAGGACAAATAGAATTATTTTCACTTGTTTTACAAGCAAAAAGCAGCACTGCGTATATTCAATGAATAATAACTGTGTTGTGGCCCTGCCTATACAATTCTTTCCCTGCAGTATCAATGGAGGGTGGAATGCTCTGCAGAGGCGATTTTGAGAAGCAAAAAAAAATGCAGCACAGCTAACAGCAGCCTGGACAGTACTGCACACGGATAAATATGGCCCTAGAAAGGACCGTTGAGGTTCTTGAAGGCTACACTCACTCCTAACACTCTCCCTGCCTATGCAGCACTTCTGTCCCTAATGCCGGGTGCAACGCTCTGCAGAGCCGATTTTGAGGGAAAAAAAATTGCCACTGCTAACAGCAGCCAACACACAGCTATCAGTGGCCCTAATAAGGACCTTTGGGGGGTCTTGAAGCCTACACTAACTACCAATTCTTTCCCTACAGCAGCTCCGGTACAAACAGCACTGTCCCTCATCTAACTCACACGGCATCTGAGGCGAGCCGCGGGAGGGGCCGACTTTTATATTAGGTGGACACCTGATCTCCCCAGCCACTCACTGCAGGGGGGTGGTATAGGGCTTGAACGACGCAGGGGGAAGTTGTAATGCCTTCCCTGTCTTTCAATTGGCCAGAAAAGCGCGCTAACGTCTCAGGGAAGGAAGTGAAAGTAACCCGAACACCGCATGGTGTTCGTTACGAATAACGAACATCCCGAACACCCTAATATTCGCACGAATATCAAGCTCGGAAGAACACGTTCGCTCATCTCTAGTGCTAACCACTGAGCTACATTCATTGAAAATGCTTACGGATGTGTAGACTTTTCTGCAGCAGGGTCCCCAGAATAGTCATCACTTGGCAACCAGCTGCAATAGTAATCACAGGACAGGAATGACTATGGAACAGAGAGAATTAGGTAGGAGAAGCAGCACTACCAGTAGATTTAAATCCAGGCATAAAACAGCCTATGGTGCACGATCCCAGTTGGTGATTCAGACCCTAGGATCAGAAAAGCAGTAATCCGTATAGATGTAGCTAGGCCAGCACTCAAGAGTTATTTCTTTTTAGATAAAAGTCATCTTTATTCCTCAATACAGTGATAGCGACGTTTCGATCCTCAGATAGACAAAGACAAAGATCTGAGGATCATAACGTCGCTATCACTGTATTGAGGAATAAAGATGACTTTTATCTAAAAAGAAATAACTCTTGGCCTGGCTACATCTATAAGGAATGACTGTGGAGCCAGAACAGGAACATTGAGCAGGATTGTGGTCCCAGGTCAGGAACAAGGACCATGCATGTTGTGAAAGCAGATGAAAATACAAAGAAATTGCAAATCAGAGAGCAAATATGGTATGTGTCAAACGTTTTAATTTTTTTAAATACCAGAAAACTGGCAAAAGTAGCTTGGTAAATCTCCCCCATTGCCCCCCCCCCCCCCCCCAAGGGGGAATTCTCAGCTAGTTTTTAGCTGTTGATTAAACTTCCACTTTAAATGGGTTTCCTGAGTTAAGGAAACCCCTGTGACTGGGTCGCCCATTCATTAAAATAACAAATCAACAGTTACTCTCCTCTCCCCTGCTCATCCCCTGCCGCCAGCTCTAGTCTCCGCTGTCTTTGTATACAGGCTACTGTGACATCCCATAAACCTGCTGTAGCGGCTAATGACAGCGCTCAGCCATGATCACTTAGTGTTGTCATTGGCTGCTGCAGCTGTTTTGTAGATAGGCTCAGGTTGGCTAGAACCTGAAAAGTGACATCACAGAGAAGACTGGGAGACTGGAGCTGCCGGTGGGGGACAAACAGAAGAGCGGGGAGAGTTGAGTGCCCACTGACTTGTTATTTTAACGCATGGATGACCCAGTGACAAACGTTCTAGCTGATGTAGATCAGCCCGTAATTGTCATTACTGGGGAAAGTTATCACCTGTGTTACGAATTGTGGATCCACTGGGCCAACCAACCAAGCCTAGACCAGTGTCTAGGAATGGGTCATATGAAAATGACGCCAGCCAAAACCATATGTGCCCTGTAATCCGAGACCATACACCCTATATATCAAAACGTCTGAAACAAAATGAGGAACCCATTCCTGTACTTTATTTTAGTGTAAATATACTCTATTTAAAAATAACTTAAACTTTTTTTAGCTTTTAACCCTTAAAACCAAAGAATGGGAAAAAATTGTGAAAAATAATGTAAAAACTCACCCTATATATCAGGAAAAAAACACAGCAAAAATAATTGTGGTAGCTGAAGAAAAAAAAATAGGCAGTAAAACCACCACATGGGTAATATCCATAAAAAGTGTCTGGTCCTTAAAGGAGATGTCCCGAGGCAGCAAGTGGGTCTATACACTTCTGCATGGCCATAATAATGCACTTTGTAATGTACATTGTGCATTAATTATGAGCCATACAGAAGTTATAAAAAGTTTTATACTTACCTGCTCCGTTGCTAGCGTCCTCGTCTCCATGGAGCCGACTAATTTTTGGCCTCCGATGGCCAAATTAGCCGCGCTTGCGCAGTCCGGGTCTTCAGCAGTCTTCTATGGAGCCGCTCGTGCCAGAGAGCGGCTCCGTGTAGCTCCGCCCCATCACGTGCCGATTCCAGCCAATCAGGAGGCTGGAATCGGCAGTGGACCGCACAGAAGCCCTGCGGTCCACGAAGGTAGAAGATCCCGGCGGCCATCTTCAGCAGGTGAGTATGAAGACGCCGGACCGCCGGGATTCAGGTAAGCGCTGTGCGGGTGTTTTTTTTAACCCCTGCATCGGGGTTGTCTCGCGCCGAACGGGGGGGGGGTTAAAAAAAAAAAAAACCCGTTTCGGCGCGGGACATCTCCTTTAAGGGATTAACTTGGACAACCCCTTTAATGAAAGGAACATTACTTAATTCTTAAAACATAGTGTTTTCTTTCAAACATTTCTAATGAGTGTTACTATTGAATCTTTGCTGTAAATATCTACTTTGACAGTGGGAAGAGGACGGGATTATTAATACCCGTGTTTTTCCTTGTCGCTCCTGTACTAGTAAATGCTGAGGTGAAATATTGGGCCCCATTGGCAAACAAGGAACTCGTACTAAATATAGCGGTGGGAAAATGTGCAAACACAGAGCCCTGCATTCTGCATAAACACGTCTGCTGTGAGCAGTGAGAAGACTGTTAATCGGAGCGTCTCCAGCTACCCGTGTGTGCACTTAAATTGTTGAGGCCCGCAGCTTGTTTTCCTACACATTTTCCATTTGCCAGCACCGCAGGTTGATGGCTTTTAGAATCTCCTACTGAACGGCTCACAAATACTCTACTTGCTTTTCGTCTTCCCAGATGTTCTTTTTACTTCTTCTGTAAATAACTTTAAAAGCACAGAATGTTATTGTGTTTAGGCCTATTCAGGAGTTTTCTGAAAAAGAGAGTGGGACTACAATTCCCAGCATGCAAAATTCTGTAATAAAAGCGATGCAAATGCAACTATAGGAATCGTGGGAGAAATGGTGTGTAACCAGACTAAGGCCAGCTTTACAGATGTATTTGCTTGCACTATATGCAGTGAATGGAACTCACTGTTTTCAATGAGTTCCTTCACATACGCAGATTTTATTGCGCAAAAAAATGCAGCATTCTCTATTTTCTTGCAAATTTGTACACTAAAAGTCCCCATAGAGGTCAATGGAGATGCGTAAATGTGCATGCAATACATGCTACACAGCATAATTGCGCAGGAAAAGAGCACATATTGATCTCATTAGACTAATTAGCCCTTTCAATGGCTGGGAGCATCAGTTTGCAAAAACTAACAAAATATATGCCTATGTTACCGTAAAAAAAGCAATGTTTGTTCCACAAATACGCATATGCTCAGCGTTTACGGATGGATTTAGTGTCTCTTGTTAGAGACCCATTTACACGAGCCGATGATCGCTCTAAAAAATAGCTAAAAGGCAATCGTTTTAGCGATAACCGTTGCGTCTAAATGCGTGGCCATCGTGCACTTTTTTGTGCTCTGATAGCTGATCGTTAAATTCAGGCCAACCTAAAAATCATTGTTCAGCCTTATCAGCAGTTTTCTATGGGTAGTGCTGATAGCATTGTTTCCCATCAGAGAACAAAGGATCTGAATGCAGATAAGAGCCCTCGGGCTATTAACTGCTTTCAGCTAAGGCTTCATTTGCACACTTAATTGCTCTTAAGTAGCTGAGTAGCTGCTTAAAAGTTTATGCAACATGATTGCTTAAAGCTCTCACTCAAACAATCTTTGTGCGATCATCGGCTCGTGTAAACTAGCCTTTACGTATTGTCAGGGACAACTATGCAAAAACCTTTGGGAAGACACAGCTGTGGCCAATGTTTCCCTCTAGGTCTTTGTAGCTAGTGAGCATGGAAGATAATGACCTGGCACTGCTCCTATCACATTGGACAATCCAAATCAGTGGCAAAAAAATATAACCATATAGCGTGGAATCATTTGCCATATTTAGCTAAGGTATTTAATGGGTTTATGGTAACATCCCTGGAGTCTAGGACAGATAAGGAGTTAATGTCTGTACCCATGGTGGTCTAGGGCAGTGAAGAAGTAGTGTTAGTATCCCTGGTGGTCGTGAGACTCTGGGGTGGTATTGGAGCCCTCGCTAGGGGCAGGCACTAGGGGTATTACTGCTAAGTATAGGGCAGTTGCCTCCATTCTTACAGGAGTCGCCATCTTGGCAGAAGGGCTCCTTTCCTCCTAGAGCAGGACAACACAACTAGCAGTGGTGGCACAACCTATGATTCACGTACATGGACATGGTCGCAGCCGAGCATCATAATTGACAGCAGTTGGTGGCAGGGGTCTGTGAATTTGCAAGCTATATTGCAATAAAAGAAAAAACTAGATTTCTTGAATAAAAATTGTCTGAAGACTGAAGGTAATAAATACTTCAAATGTTGTGTTAACAGTCCCGATAACCAAGTAACAATATAACAATTCAATTGCTTCGGCTCTGGTAACAAGAGAATTAGGGCAAAAAGTCTCTTTAACACCAGAGTCTAGGATATATCAGTGAGCACATACTCTGCGCTGGTACTCGCACTTGTATGGTGGTTTGTGCAGTAAAGTTTGCATCTTCAGTCCAAGGAACTCATCAATCATCTAGCGGTAGACACGTGGCAGTGCTGGTGGGCTCAGGAAAACTTCACTACTTGTGTTCATCTGTTAAAGTCTACTGCTGCTGCCTGCTCCCAGCCAGGACTCGCTATAGGCAATGCCCTGCTTCATGGTCGATCCGGAGGCCTTGGTACAAGAGCCTGCTAGTGCTTCGATGCATCTGCATCCTTGCACAGGATCAGCTACTGTGCCACTGCTTCCAGAACCCTAGCCCACATGACCACTTCTACCAATAAGAAAATTAGTCATAGCACCACATAAAACCTGCCGTTTTTACGATACTGGACAGTAAATGACATCAAAGAACTATTATATGTATTGTGGCATGGGGGTTTCTCGCTGGCCTCTCCATCCGGAAAATGGTGCACATCACACATGTAAATATCACTCCAGGAATAGGAATTTCTTTAAATCAGTGCCTGTCAGCATTTATTGACACTGTACAGCAAATGCATACAGCATATTACACATTCCATAAATTAGCCACGGTTTACATCCCCACTGGCAGTCTAGAGGGCGTCCTCCTCTTTCAGACTAGTGATGGGCTTAGAACTGGTCCACATGGGACCTCACTAGTCCAAACTGGTCTGCGGGCTAGCAGCCCTTCAGTTCCACTGAGCTGTAACTCTCTTACCTCTGAGTCTGGCAGGAACTGGCTTTTAAGTTTTGCTTCCTGCCACACCCAAAAGGTGTTAACCCTCTCAGTACCAGAATGCCTGTGTCTAGCCCCCTGCAGGCCGTTCTTATACTGCACTCTAAAAGTTTGCAGAAGTAAACAACACATTTCTCCTATTACTTCATGCACTGAGAACACCTAAAAAAATAAACTAATTACATGCTTCTACATGACAGACCACCACCCCTCAGAAAAAAAGGATTAATGTTGCATTTCTGCTGTCCTATAGGTTGTTCACCTCTCCAGGATTAAGTGTTATCCTTGTAGCAGGAAGGCTGAGAGTAGAATAGATAGACGTCCACCCCTTTCACACTGACTTCCATACCCTCACAGACTGCTCCCCATGCCCCCTCTGTAACACGGGCTGCTGCAACATGCCCCCTCTCTCACACAGGCTGCCATCATGGTCCCTCTTTCTGTCATACAGATTTCATACAGATTTCTCTTTATGTATCCCATATCTCACAAACCATTCCTTATGCAGTCTCTCAAATAGACTGCTCCTCCACCATGTAGTATGCTCTCTATGCTTTCCCTTACCCCTCTTTTCCACTAGTGTGCCTAGCAGGATGCTTTCTGCTTCCTTCCCTAATGAGTGTTGGGAGTATAGAGAACACTGTGCAGATACTTTACAGCAGCAGAGTTCTTTCTGTGATTGGGCAGACAGCTTTACTAGCACTCTGCCTGATCATTCATGGAAGACCTCAGGGAATTTACGTGGCTGCAGACTTTTTCTGGGCAGGATGAGATTTCAAGCTACACAGCTATGCTGCCTCTCAGTTAAAAGGTAAAAGGGGATGCAATGCTATGGTTTTAAGAATGAAAGAGATAAAGTGTCTGGCTGTAAACTACAGTAAATTGGTATATTAACATGCCAGCACTGATGTACTGTGCAGCTGAAATGAGCAGCTCTCTGGCTCAAACAATGCCAAATGTGGAGCTCAACAGCTTCCTTCCTGGATTTGGGCATTAGCTGACTATTATCTATGACTAGCTGATCACCTGGCATTGCCTGTGTATTTAATTTTTAGACACAAAAATAATTTATATATGTGTGTGTGTGTATATATATATATATATATATATATATATATACTGTATATGTATATGTGTGTGTACTGATTTAATATATTAGTATATGAGGAGGAAGAAGTCATTGTGTAATATATTATTATATGAGAAGGAGATCGTCCGTTTAATATTGGTATTTGAGGAGGAGGAAGTTGTCTGTGTAAGATATTATTTGAGGAGCAGGAGGTCTGTGTAATACTGGCATAATTAAAAATCAGAAACTCACCGACTTCCCCTGTAATTTTTGTTGCCAATAGCAACCAATCACAGCTGAGCTTTCACTTGTTATACTGCTGAGATAAAATGAAAGCTGCGCTGTCATTGGTTGCTATGGGCAACACAGATTTCCTTTTGGCAGCTTTTTAATAAAAGTGGGTGCTGGGCTCATTTCTGTGTGGTACATAGTGGCTCAGTGCTGGTGGGAAGCTGTGTGGTAGTTGGAGAAGAGGAGGAGGTTGTCTGTGTAAGATATTATCTGAGGAGTAGGAGGTCTATGTAATACATTAGCATTTGAGGAGGAGGAGGTTGTCTGTATAATAGAATAGTGTTTGATGAGGAGGAGGTCGTCTGTGTAATATAGGAATGTGAAATAAAAACCATCTGCTCAAGTGCAATTCCAGCATTAAAGGGGTAGAGGGGCTGTCTTACCCCCCCCCCCCCCAAATTATATATATGTTCCAAGTTTGGTTGAAATTGAGCTATGGTGGTACATACACACATACCTACATCCTATTTTATATATATAGATTCCACAGGCCTTGTTATACCAACTTCCTCCAACCCAAGAAAAAAAAATGAATGTAAGTGAAAACAACTAAAATTCATTAAAAAATAATAAAAAGCCTGTAAAGAAAAGTATAACGCCTCCTACAGTCTGGAAACTTTAGTTTTAGTATGCTTTTGAATAAATGCCTAATTGAAGCAATAAAATGAGAGCCTAATTATCATTTAACTATATATCATACAGGGCTGTTTAAATGTTTTAGTTAGGTGTGGAAAAAATGCTGCAAAGTAGCTGTTTGAGGGTGAAAACTATTGTACGAGATGTGAGTGTGTTACACGGTTGGAAGCCAAGGTCCTGGATCTAAATGTGTTCAGTTCTTCTAGGTACGCTTGTACACAGTTTTTGAAAGAACTCAGTAGGGAGGTTGTTACAAACATCTTGGATAACTACCCACAGATCTGTGCATGTAGCTCGCTCAAACCCTTCTGTCTCTTCATTTATTCCCAGACAGACTGGATGATGTTGAAATCGGAGTCAGTGAAGCCAAATTATCTCTTCCAGGACTCCTTGTTCTTCTTTACACTGAAGACAGTTCTTATTGATACTGGCTGTATATTTGGGCTTGTTGTCCTGTTGCAGAATAAATTTGAAGTCAATTAGACGCCTTCTATTCTTGAAAAACTTCTTACTTTGCCACATTTTTTCCATACCTGTCTAATATTTTCACACAGTATTGTACATATCAATACTCAATATTCTGTGCATGTATATGTAAATGTTCCTTTTTAAAATATACTCTTCCCTCCTGGCCGGTATAAAGGCACAAGCCTAATGTTAGATGCGTGGCTTACTGATGCCGGTGCAAAAGTTCGGTTTAGGCCCCAATCCTGTTTCTTAATTAATGCTTACAATAAAACCAAATTCTCACCCTGTAAACATTTGTGTATACCTCATATAAGTATAGAGCTCATGCACATAGACATACAGTATTACAGCTCTGGACAGTACAATTTCAAGCTGTATGAAGGTGCAATACGGCTCCCATAACACTCTATGCAGCCCTAATTATACCTTCATACGGAGTCATGCAGAGTTTCCATAGGAATCCATCTAATTGTGGCTACAAGTATTCTAGGAGAAAATGCCCCATCCAATGTGTCTTTTTTTGTTGGAATCTTCTCAAAATTCCACACCCCAAAATTATTGCAGACAACAGATCAGACTCAAAAAGTAATTAGGCCCAATACTTAATCCAGACCTGACCTCCAAATTAATTCAGACTACAGATCAGACCCCAAAACTATTTCTATCTTGGCCAAACATAGCCAGGATGAGAATATTTTTCTGTAAGACTTAAGGATAGATCATCAATAGTTGATCACTGAGAACCCACGGTTTGGGATTCACGACAATCAGGTGGTCATCTGGTCTGCTGTCAGAGCAGCAGGGCTGGACATGATCATTGGGGTTGGAGGCGGAAGAAGGCCTCAGTCCCATTGAAATCAATAGCAGCTAAAGCCTATTACACTTCCTACTCCAACACACATTTAGGATACATGCGGAAATGCAATGGGAGGCAAATCAGTCTCATTGATTTTAATGGAAGTGAATCCTTTTATGATGCTTCCCCCTCCGACCTTAATGATGACATCCTGAGGATAGGTCATCAATAAAATTTGCCTGGAAAACCCCTTTAATTCAGATCCCAAATCAAAGCCCTTAAAAATCTAGACCCCCAAACCAAACTCCAAAGTCAAGTCAGACCATGGAACCAACCCCTGCATTTACTTATTGCTCTTCACTCTCAGGTCAAGTCCTTCTTATCTCTGCGTTCCGCCAAACTGGGTCCTGATGTTGTTTAGAGCTATATTTATATTACTTTTGGATGCCATATTTTTAATCTATCAATCCATTAAACTTTGAATTGATTTAAAAAAACCACTTTCTATTTGCTGCTCTTTGTAATAACATAGATGGCCTTCCTGCAATACATGGTCGGCTTAATTGCAAGATGGGAAGAGTGCACTTAGATACTGAAAGAAGCAGCAAAGTTGGTGCTGGTTAAAGAATTTTTCCAGGAAACCTTTGAGAGAGGAATGTATCATACAGGATAAGCTTCATGCACGTAATAAAGATGCTGTATGTTCTCTATTAGTCAGGAAACAGCAGAACCTTGAAACCATTCACCCAAGTGAGCGAGATGAAACCTCGGCCTACAGAAGCCGCTTTATTCAAAAGTATCTCTGCCTAGAAACAACTTAACAGAAGAGGGCAATTTACTGGGAGACATTTACTAATAAAAGAATTACATGTTTTAGACTTTTATGCCGAACTCCAGAGGTTTCTAAAGTGCTTAGAAAAGGTTTAAGGAAACAGACTTTTTTTTTTTTTAAAAAAAAGCTAATCGGCCATGATTTTTTCATTTGTTTTTATTCTATTTTCCTTGTAGTCTAAATAATATCTTAAAGGGGTTGTCCCGAGGCAAAATTAAAAAAAAAATGTCTCTGCCCAGTCCCCCTTCTAAAGCAAACAATGTACTCGTGGAAAGCATTTTTAAAGATGGTTTCTACTCACCATTACAGCGTTTCATGAAGTTATAAAATTTCTTCTTTCAAGATGGCGCCGGTCCTTTACCAAGGTGCACCGCGGGTATTCTCCCACGGTGCACCGCACTTGCTGTAGCCCTGCGTGCGCGCTCCCGAGATGCCGATCCCGTGGTGCAGATGATGACGTCATCGCGGGAGGCGGTGACCTCTACTGCTTATAATGCCGATTCCAGCCACCCCATTGGCTGGACAGCACGACGTGCAGTAGGGAGGCTGGTAGCAGAATGGCCACTCCAGTGCGCTCCCAAGAAGTGACAGCTCGTCTGCGCATGCGGCTCATCTACAGAGAAGAAGTAAAGACTGCGCAAGCGCGTCTAAAGAAGGCAGAAGACACAGAAATTAGTCAGAACCATGGATACGGGGACGCCAGCAACGGAGTGGGTAAGTGTATAACTGCTGTATGGCTCATATTTAATGCACGATGTATATTACAAAGTGCATTAATATGGCCATACAGAAGTGTATAACCCCACTTGCTTTCACGGGACAACCCCTTCAACTTTATTTCATGGGTCATTACTAGACATGAGCGAGCATACTCGCTAAGGCAAACTACTCAAGCGAGTAGTGCGTTATTCGAGTACCTGCCCGCTCGTCTCTAAAAATTCGGCTGCCAGTGCGGGTGAGCGGTGACTTGCGGGAGTGAGCAGAGAGGAGCAGGGGGAGAGAGTGAGAGAGAGATCTCCCTTCCATTCCTCCCCGCTCTCCCCCGCCGCTCCCCACCCCCTGCCAGCACCTGAATCTTTTACCAACAATAGTTTTTTATTGGACATGTGCTTGAAAATACAGTTTGCACATTTGAGTATTGTACATCTCTTAAAGGAGATGTCCCGAGGCAGCAAGTGGGTCTATACACTTCTGTATGGCCATAATAATGCACTTTGTAATGTACATTGTGCATTAATTATGAGCCATACAGAAGTTATAAAAAGTTTTATACTTACCTGCTCCGTTGCTAGCGTCCTCGTCTCCATGGTGCCGACTAATTTTCGCCCTCCGATGGCCAAATTAGCCGCGCTTGCGCAGTCCGGGTCTTCTCCTCTTCTCTATGGGGCTCCGTGTAGCTCCGTGTAGCTCCGCCCCGTCACGTGCCGATTCCAGCCAATCAGGAGGCTGGAATCGGCAATGGACCGCACAGAAGCCCTGCGGTCCATGAAGACGGAGGATCCCGGCGGCCATCTTCAGCAGGTGAGTATGAAGACGCCGGACCGCCGGGATTCAGGTAAGCGCTGTGCGGGTGGTTTTTTTAACCCCTGCATCGGGGTTGTCTCGCGCCGAACGGGGGGGGGGTTTAAAAAAAAAAAAAACCGTTTCGGCGCGGGACATCTCCTTTAATAAAAGCATTGCAATTTACAAGAAATTTTAAGTCTCTAGGCATTATACAAGCTAGAGTTGCATTTATAATTTGAATCACAAGAGATAATATAAAGCACTAGTCAAATATTTTCGTCCTTTATAGTGGAACAGGGGTTGAGGTATGGGGGAAGTGATGGGAAGGGAAGGGGGGGGGGGGGGCGGTGAGGTAGGTTAGGGAGGGGGGAGGGAGAGATGGGAGTGTATGGGAAGTAAAGGGGGATGGACTAAGGTATTAGGGTAGTACAAGAATAGAAAACTTAAAGGGGTTGTCCCGCGCCGAAACGTTTTTTTTTTTTTTTTTTTTTTAACCCCCCCCCCCCCCCCCCCCGTTCGGCGCGAGACAACCCCAATGCAGGGGTTAAAAAAACAAACAGCACAGCGCTTACCTGAATCCCGGCGGTCCGGCGTCTTCATACTCCCTCCGTGGACCGCAGCTCTTCTGTGCGGTCCATTGCCGATTCCAGCCTCCTGATTGACTGGAATCGGCACGTGACGGGGCGGAGCTACACGGAGTCGGCATCCTGCACGAGCGATCCCATTCATAAAAGAAGAAGACCCGGACTGCGCAAGCGCGGCTAATTTGGCCATCGGAGGCCGAAAATTAGTCGGCACCATGGAGACGAGGACGCCAGCAACGGAGCAGGTAAGTATAAAACTTTTGATAACTTCTGTATGGCTCATAATTAATGCACAATGTACATTACAAAGTGCATTAATATGGCCATACAGAAGTGTATACACCCACTTGCTGCCGCGGGACAACCCCTTTAACGACCTAAACCAGGTCTCCCAGAAATTATGTTGTTGAACTAGAAAAAACTGTTTATCCGAGAGGTCCATGTGTTGTGATATTGAACGATAGTATCATTTCGTAGGGCTATAATTCTTTCAGATATACAATGTTCGGATATGAGTTGTGTTAGGTCCTTTATAGTAGGAATGGATTTAGACTTCCATTTTCTGGCAATTAAGGCTTTGGCTCCTAACAGAATGTGGCCAATAAGTTTTTTTGATGTGAGAGAAATTTTCCCAGGGTCTATTAGCAGTAGAGCCGTCCCCGGAGAGAAGGGAGGATCTTGTTTTGTGACTTTCCTAATGAGTTCATATACTTCCTGCCAGAAGGGGAGGAGGGTTGGACATGACCAAAATATATGTGGAAGGGAGCCTTGGTGTTCGCAGCCTCTCCAGCAAAGGTCATTGGGGATCAAATTTCTCCTAGCTAGTATTGACGGAGTGTAGTACCACCGTGTGAGGAGTTTTAGGTGGGTTTCAATCAGGTTAGCTCCCTGTGATGATTGGCCCGCCCACTTAAAGGCTTTGAGCCATTCAGAAGTAGGGACTTTTGAACTGAGATCTTTTTCCCAATTAATAAGGTGGCATTTTCCCGTGATTCTCAAATTCCCTGTGAATTCATCGTAGAAAAGCCTGGTTGGGAATTTCTTATTTAGTGTGTTCAGGAAAGAGAGAATTAAATCTGGAACCTCTAGGTTTCGTAAATCGTATAGTTGTAGGAAGGATGTCACTTGTATATATCTGAATATCTCACTTTCTGGTAAGTTATGCTTAGATGATAATTTTCCAAAAGTGGTTAGGGCATTTCTGGTGAAGAGGTCTGATATGTGCGTTATGCCTTTTCTCTTCCATGTTCTTAGTTGTATGTTTGGTATGAGATATTCTAGAGTTTCTAGGGGTATAAATGGCAAGGGTTTAGTTGTATTTTTATCTGCATTTTTCAATAGGTTTTTCCAAGCAGCTAACGAGGCCTCCATCGGTGGAGATAGCTGAAGGGCATCTATATGTTTCTCTAAAAGTGGGAATAAAGTCCCGATGATTGTTGCTATCAGCAGGTTCTTTAGAGGTTTTTGTTTGTTAAATTCTACTTCTATTAAGGGCCAGTTTAGTTTTGGATTGTATCGCACCCAAGGTAGCATATGGCTAAGCAAGGTGGAATTGTGGTAGGATTCTAAGTTGGGAAGACCCAAACCTCCTTCATATCTGTTTAACGATAGGATAGATAATGAAATTCTAGGTTTCTTATTTTGCCATATAAATTTGGAGAGTTGTCTTTGGAAGCTGATTAAAATGTGTTTGGGGATCCGTAATGGGAGTGTACGGAGGTAGTGGAGAATTTTGGGTAGAATTAGCATTTTATAGATGGAGACTCTGCCCAGCCATGATAGCGGATATGAGAGAAGATGGTCTAGTTCTTTTTGAATATTTGCCAGGAGTTGTGGAACGTTTGCCTGGATCAATTTGGTTGTAGGGAAGGAAAGATGTATCCCTAAGTAAGGAATGTCTTTTTCCTGCCATTGGAAGGGAAATTCTTTTTGTAGTTCTTTTTTTTGTTCGTTTTTGAGATGTATGCCTAATATTTGAGATTTGTTAGAGTTTAATTTATAGTAAGATATTTCCGTAAACTTTGAGATTATCGTTTGGGTCCATCTCAGAGATTGTGAAGGGTTTGTCAAGATTAGAAGGACATCATCAGCAAAGAGGCTGATTTTGTGCTGTCTACCTCCTGCTGGGATTCCGATTTGTTCTAATCAGTTCAGCTAATGGTTCCATTATCAACGTAAATAATAATGGGGAGAGAGGGCAGCCTTGGCAGGTGCCATTTGTAATAGGGAATGTATTTGAGAGCATACCGTCTACGAGAACTTTTGCTGAGGGATTGGTATATAAAGCCCGGATTGCGTCTAAGATATTGCCCTTAAATCCAAATTTTTGAAGAGTGGAGAATGTGTATTTCCAGTGGAGTCGGTCGAATGCTTTTTCAGCATCTAGGGTGACCAGGACTGTTGGGGAGTGTGTATGTTCGAGCTTGTGGAGAAGATTTAAAATTCTCCTAGTCGCGTCTGAGGCTTGTCTCCCCTTTATGAAGCCCACTTGGTCTGAGTGTATAATTTCGGGTAATATATTGAGAATCCTTTGTGCTAGAGTTTTTGAGTATATTTTAATATCGCAATTTAGTAGGGAGATGGGTCTAAAGTTGGAAGGGGAGGTAGGTTCTTTACCAGGTTTGGGAATTGTTACTATTATTGCTTCCAGGGATTCTTTAGGGAAACATCCACCTGAAATTCCCTGATTAAAAGCTGGGGTCATATGTGGGGCCAAAAGTTCAGAGAATTGTTTATAATATTCGTTAGAATAGCCATCAGGTCCTGGAGCCTTTTGGGATTTTGAAGTTTTAATAGTGTTGAGAATTTCCGAAAGGTGGAGAGGAGTATTGAGTGATTCTAATTGGAATTCCGTAAAAGTTGGGAGTTGGATGTTTCTTAAGAATTTTTGGATGTCTATATCGGCTGGTTGGAATGTGTCTGTGTCATCTTTCAGGTTATAAAGCTTTTTGTAGTATTGACGGAAAGAGTCGACAATCTGAGATGGATGATGAAGCTTGACCGATGGATTAGAAGGGTCGAGAATAAATGGTATTTTAGCTTTTTGTACCCGTTTTTTGACTAATTTAGCCATTAATTTTGTAGGTTTGTTGTTAGATGCATAATAGGAAGCTTTTGAGGAGATCATTTCTTTATCATAATTATCCATCAATTTGACCCTTAGTTGCTGTCTCAGGTTGAATAACTCCGTATGTAGGACCTTGGAAGGGTTTATTAGAAGTTGGTTTTCCGTTTTTGTAATTTGGGTCAAGAGTTTGTTAATTGTTTGGGTTTTTTCTTTTTTGCGTTGTGCTCCAATTTTAATGAGAACCCCTCTTATCACCGCTTTATGGGCGTTCCAAATTGTGAGCGGGGAAACATCAGGAGTATCATTATTTTTAAAATATTCTTCTAGAGCCGTCTGTATGGTTAGGCTATATTTAGGTAGTTTTAAAAGAAATACATTGTTTCTCCAATTTTTTGGTCTTCCCCCCATATTTTCCATTGCAATAGATATTGTTGTCGGTGCATGATCCGACCATTTTATTGGTCCAATTTTGGCAGATTTGATTTGTGGGAGAGTGCATCTATTAACTAATATTAGGTCTATTCTTGAAAAGGAACTATATCTAGGTGAATAATAGGAATACTCTCTGGAGGAGGCATTTAAGCATCTGAAGGTGTCAAATAAGGCTTCTTTGTGTAGCCAAGATGATAGAGAGGGAGTTGATCTTAGGTGACTCTTGAGGAGTCTAGAAGTTTGTCGGGCACAGCATTGAAATCCCCACAAATAATGAGGTTCCCCACCTCGCATCTCCTGATCTTTTTGATCGTTTTGTTTAAAAAGCGTATTTGCGCTTTGCTTGGAACGTAGAGGTTAACCAATGTGAAGGTTTTTTGGTTTAGAGAGCCTGTTAGAATTAGATATCTACCTCTTGGGTCAATTTCTTGATGTGTTATGTGTACTTGAAGTGAGTCTTTAAATGCTATCATTACTCCGGATTGTTTTTTTGGAGAAGAAGCTAGAAAGATTTTTGGATATTTTTTGTGGAATAATTTTGGGGTAGCGGAGACTGCGAAGTGGGTTTCCTGTACACATATTATATCGGCATTTGCGTTTAGGGCTTCTCTCCACAGGGAGGATCTTGTATAGGGTGAATTAAGCCCATTGGTGTTTAGGGAAAAAATCGTGAGAGACATTGTATTTTTATCAAACACATGCAAAGTAGTAATATTTTTTTTTTCTTTTCTGGGGGGAAACTTTGGTGAGCTTCGTTTATCAACAAAACTAGACAGAAGGAAGCTCAAAAACTATTATATCTCAAACTTTACTTCTATTTTAAACTAAGTCTTAGTGTGGAATATATCCTACATAGAACAGAAATTTCAGTGAATATCTGTAGGCTGTATTGAAGTATTAGATAATCAACAGATTAACAGGGCAGAAGTCCTGTTCCGTATGGGGGGGGGGGGACGAAAGAGTTCGCCTGGATCAGAGCAATCGGGTGCACCGGTTAGTGGAATTATCTGGGTCCAGATAAGTCGGGGTTTTATCATTTCTGAAGCCAATCCTTGGATTGTTTCCTTGGAATTCTTGAGGCTTCATGTGAGCGTTGTGGAGTGGGCAGATTTGCGCCCCAATTTTTGAACAGCTGGGCTGCCTCTTCTGGTTTTGCTATAACGTAAGTTGTGTCATCTTTCCGAATCAGGATCTTAGTGGGAAATCCCCATCTGTAGGGGACATTAGCTTGGCGTAAGGCTGAAGTAATTTCAGAGAATTTCTTCCTTTCCAGCATAGTAGCTTGAGATAAATCTGCATATAATCATATGTCAGAAAAAGGAGATGGAAGCTGGTTTAATTTGCGAGCCGCCGACATTAGCGCATCTTTTGTATGGTAGAAATGGATTCTGGCTATTATATCTCTAGGCGTAAAGTCGGCTAGAAATTTGGGTCTTGGAAGCCTGTGTGCTCTGTCAATTATTAGATCTTGCGAAGATGTTTCAGGGAGTAGAGCTGACATAAGTTGGCGTAGATATTTCGGAATTTCAGATGTTGTGATAGACTCCGGCACACCTCTGAATTTAATGTTTTTGCGCCTGTTTCTATCCTCTAGGTCAGCGAGTTTTGATTTTATTTCGCTTACTTCATCAGCCAGGTCATAATGCGCATCTAGTAGCGAGTTAAGCTTCAACACTGGACGGTGACTAACAGAATGGTACTTAACAAGGAGAAATGCAAGGTCCTTCATCTGGGCAAGAAAAATGACAAAAGCAAATACAGAATGGGAGGAATTGGGTTAAGCAGCAGCATATGTGAAAAAGACTTGGGTATACTAATAGATCACAAACTGTAGCTCAAGCTGGCTGCAAAACATGCAGCGTTTTTTTCCCGTGTCGCATTACTCATGTATATGACCCTATTCAAAAGAATGGGGTTCACATTCGTGCAAGATTGCGCGTCTCGCAATGCACAAATCTCATGTGAAAAAGACTTGGGTATAGAGATGAGCGAACCTACTCGGCCACGCCCCTTTTTCGCCCGAGCGCCGCGATTTTTGAGTACTTCCGTACTCAGACGAAAAGATTCGGGGGGCGCTGTAGGTGAGTGGGGGGTTGCAGTGGGGAGTGGGGGGGAGAGGGAGAGAGAGAGGGCTCCCCCCGCTCTGCCACGCCTCCCCCCGCCCCCCGGCGCCCCCCGAATCTTTTCACCCGAGTACGGAAGTACTCGAAAATCGCAGTGCTCGATCGAGTAATTACTCAAAACGAGTATATTCGTTCAGCTCTACTTTGGTATACTAATAGATCACAGACTGTAGCGTTTCAGGCACTAGGTTGGAGCCACGATAGCCAGGAGTCATTACCAGGAGGTCTCAGGTGACAGTGCAGATAGCGAAGGCAGGTAGAATTGTTGGGAAGAAAGCCAGGAGTCCTTATTGGGGGTCTCAGGTCATGGTGCAGATGGGGGAGGCAGGTGGCATTGTTGGGAGGAAAGCCAGCAGTCACTATCGGGAGGTCTCAGGTCACTTGTTGTGAAGAAGGAGAAGAGGAGCATGATCATGGCTGTAAGCACAATAATTGTACGCTGGAGCAGTGGCGGGGTCAGGCTTTTATAGTGAGCCTGAATAGAAGCAGAGAGGAGTCAAGACACGGAGACAAGAACCTTATTTCATAGGCACATGGAACAAGGCTAGGTTCAGCAGAGGAGCTTGTCCAGCAAGCTGGATAGCTCACTGTGGAGAGACTGCATCCAGAGCACAGGAGCTCCTGGCTTTGAGTCCCAACAGTTTCCCCCTCCTCCAAGAGTTACTTCCAGATGTCCCAGGGGCTGGTTTCCCTAGATACCTGCCATAGAATTTCATTATCAGCCTAGGGGCATGGACATTGGAGGCCGTCTCTCAGGAGTTTTCCTTTGGTTGGTATCCCTGCCACTGCACCAGGTACTAAATTCTGCCTCGGTGCTGTTAGATGGATTTCTAGGAGCACACCTTCACTGGTGTGTGTTAATTGAGCTGGTTGGGTGTGGAGTTTCTCCAGCCAGCTAATCTCCACTGGTCTGCTGCAGATATATACCAGCCCCTCTGGCTAGAGGATGCTTGTTTTCCTACACCCTGGAGTTTTGCTTTCATGCATGATGCGTTGTATGTGTCTGTGCAGATGGCTGGGCATGTGTGTGAACAGTGATGTGTTCTGTAGGTCTGCGCAGGTGGCCAGACATGAGGTATGAATAGTCCTGTTCTGTGTTGCATGCAGTCCCTAGTGTGTTGGTGTGAACTTCATTCTGTCTTGCTTTGCATCGTTTTCCATCCTGGGCGAGTTAGGTCTGTAGGTTCCAGTGTGGGGCTGTGCCTATTGGGACGATTGCCCTGCATGCAGGCAAGCTTCATGTGGAAGTTGTCTTGTGAGAGTAGGGGCCCATGAGACAACGAGGACACTTGTTGGTGGGCTCATGGGCTTAAGTATATTGGCCAAAATACAAATTAATACCTCGTACTGTATCTATTCCATCTGTTTATGTGTACAGGTATGTAAAGTGAGTGTTTTTGGCATTTGTCAGTCCTTGTGTTATGTCTGTCCACGAGTATCGTTTGCAGTTCTGTAGCTCACAGATAAAGGAGATGTGACAGGTGCCTTTGGGAGTTCAGGATTTTTTTCCACGAGAAATTTATCTTGCTCTTGTACTTTTACAGAAAAGGGACGTGGCTGCTGTCTTCTAGCAAAGGTATTTTCCTGAAAACGCTTCAGCAAGGACACTTGGAAGACAGGATGGATTCTAATGCTTTCTGGGAGCTCCAAACGGAAGACCACCTGGCTGATCCTTGCTGCAATTCGGAAGGGTCCGATGAACCTTTTTCCAAGTTTGGGAGAAGGTACATGAGTCTTTAAATTTTGGGTGGATAACCACACCTTATCACGCACTTGGAAGGTAGGGGCTGATTGGCGATGTCTGTCTGCCACCTTCTTGTCAGGCATCTTGGACTTCCCGTAAGGCTTCCTTCAACTTCCTTTGTGTTTCAGACATTGCCATCAGTCTGTGATTGACTGTCGAGACAGGAGTGTTGATCGTAAGGCCAGAAATGAAGACGGGATAAGTACCATAATTGGCATAGAACGGGCTCTGGGCAGTTGAGCTGTGTCTAGTATTATTGTAGGTGAACTCTACCGTTGGTAGTTAATCCACCTAGTTGTCCTGGAGAGAAAAATGAAGCAGCTGCGATACTGCTCCAGGGTCTGGTTCATCCTCTCAGTCTGTCTGTTAGACTGGGGATGAAAGGCAGAAGAAAGATTAACGGTGATTCCCAGGGCTGTACAAAAGTATTTCCTGAATTTTGACATGAACTGAACCCCTCTGTTAGAGACCACATCATCAGGAATTCCATGTTATCAGAGAACTTCCCAAATTATCAACTCCACGGTGTGCTCAGCAGTGGGAATTCTTTTGATAAGGATGAAGTGAGCCATCTTCATAAGTCGTTCCCTTTGGAAGAGACCCGATTACCCTGGAGGTCCTTTGAAACTGTACCATTCTATGATTCTATGAGGAGCCAGAATAAATGTGCACAGACACATGCTGAGGTACATGCCACCCAGGCAACCAATCAATCTACACACCAGTAGAGAAATGTTCATGCCTGTGTCCAATGCGAAAATGACACTGTGAAACACGTGGCCTGGGGCTGATACTGTGACCTCACGCCTGCCCCAATCTAACATGTCTAGCGAGTTATATTGTGACCCCCAATGAGGACAGGAACTTATCTGGATAATGACAAGTATAATACAGTAAAACCTCTACTAACGTTCGTAATCTGTCCAAAAGCAATCAGCTTTACCTGAAACCATTGCAACTCGGGGTAATTAATTCCATAAGAATCAATGTAAATCCAATTAATTTGTTCTAGACATTCTAAAAAACACACCAAACCACATTTAATGGAGAAAAAATATGGTCTTTAATATCCAAAAACAATGACAATAATAAATTAATATAAAAGACTACTGTAAAGAATAAATGAATATTTAACGTTATTGAACATGCTACTGTGTGTAGTGATGAGCGAGGATACTCACTAAGTGCAATTGCTCGAGCGAGCATTGCCCTTAGTGAGTACCTGCCCGCTCAAGGGAAAAGGTTCGGGTGCCGGCGGCGGGCGGAGAGCTGCGGGGGAGAGCGGGAGGAACGGAAGGGAGATCTCTCTCTCCTCCCCGCTCCCCCCTGCTGATTTCTGCAACTCACCGCTCCCCCGCGCCGGCACCCGAACCTTGTCTCTCGAGCGGGCAGGTACTCGCTAAGGGCAATGCTCACTCGAGCAATTGCCCTTAGCGAGTATGCTCGCTCATCTCTAACTGTGTGTTATCTGTGATGTTACATAGGACTGCAGGTCACATCTACTTCATCATCTGTCCTCAGAATTATCACTGTGTTCTCTGTGCTGTTACCTAGGACTGCAGGTCACATCATTATCTGTCTTCAATGTTACCACTTTTTTCTCTGTGCTGTTACATTTGAGTGCAATTTTACTGTACTGTACTAGTGTATTACCCATCACAAATGATGGAGAAGGGTGGGTTGCATTAGCAGCAGGAGGAGGAGACGCTGAGCAGGAGATCATGTAAATTCAGCAGCAAAGTCACTCAGCCCGCCACACGCCAGTGTTATTCGAGGCAACTAATGTTACTAGAGACAATATTTTGGATGAAAAAAACGGCCTTACTCTAAATCGGCCTCAGTAGATGTCAATGCTAGTAGAGCTTTTACTGTATAATATACAACAGGAAATAATAGCACTATGGTAATATTATAGTATTTGCTATATATTTCTCATTGTGCTTAGTGTGCTCCTGTCCATTTTAGGTTGCTCTCTTGCCAAAATCAGTCTATTTTTTCTAAAACAGCGCCTGAATATTTACAAAAGGCCAGTAACTTGAAGTCCCAATAAAACATTCTGCTTTTCGCATAGCCGGCTTAATTGAAATAATCAAACTGATTGACTGTAAATGTGTTTACTTGCTACTTGTTCTTCTCCTTAAAATAAAAAGTAATTTTGTTTTCTGATTTGATACGCTGCGGCTAATGAAATCCAGGCTGACAAATCTAGCTGGGAGATTGAATTAGTATCTTCAGGGTCGGCACTTAATACATAAAACTTTTAACAAACAAATTGCTTTTAGAGCTGCATTTCCAAAATCTGCTCACAGAGTGATGTGCGTCTTATTATCCATTAAAGGAGTATGTTAGATAGAAAGTACGCTGTTTTGAATAAGATGTTCAGCTGCCAAATCCTCATCTTCAGCCCATCACCGGTTCCTGACATTTTCAGTCTTCGCTGTAGAAATGAGTCAATCTTTAAAAATGCTACATGCAATGCATTCAAGTACATCCAAATGTAACCTAAATATGCTGGACCATATGCCTAAGTGGGCTTACAGTAGCAGAGCATAGGGTGTATATCTCACATTGAGAGGGGGGGGAGTGAGTTGGTGGTGGAGAACATAGTAACATAGAGTGTAAGGCATATGTCCAAGCAGTTCATTGTATTACCCTGCAATGTTAATCCAGAGGAAGATGAAAAAACCCAATGAGGTAGAAGCAAATTTCCTTATTTTATGAAAAAAAAATTCTGAAGTAATCAGTGACTATAAGATATGATATTGTATTGTTCAAGAAAGTTATCCACGCCCCTCACAAACTCTTCTAATGAGTTTGCCATCACCACGTCCTCAGGCAGAGAGTTCCATAGTCTCACTGCTCTTACAGTAAAGAACCCCATCCTATGTTGGCATAGAAACCTTGTTACTGTGACCGTATCAAATGTTTTGGAAAAATGAAGGTAGAGAAAATCCAATGATTTTGCCCCGTATTATAATCCTGCACAACCCCCCTAAGGGGATAAAGATTATTTCCCTCTAACATAAAAAACTAAATTCTAAAAATCTTATATATTTCTGACTGTAATCCGTACAAACGTTTAGATAATTGAGAATAAGTAAAAAAAAACATCTCAGATTGATTTTAGACTTCTCCTTTGGTTGGGAGTTAAATACCAGCTTTGTTGGGTGGTATTTAGTAGGGATAGAGTATAGTAAAACATCTTTGTTGGTCTAGTAGAATGAAGTGGCTATCACCACCATGCCTGATGATTCAGGACAAATTGCTTCTCAGAAAGACTCTTCTTGTTGTTGGTGAAGCAGTTCCGATTGGAATTATCGACCACAGAGTAGCCCATGCATTATTGTTTTTTTTGCTGGTGAGACCATAGTATAAAAAACTTGAGTCTAGTGTAGGGAAGGGGCTAAAGTCGTTGTCTGGTTGTAAACTATTGATGGTCTATTTGCAGGATAGATTGGTGGGGGTCTGCCACCTGTGATCCCCTCTGTTCAACTGTTCACTGGGTTAGTATGCTTGTGCACTGAGCTGATTTCAGCAGGAAGCAGACAGCTTCATTCTCACTGCAGTGGCTCAGCTTGGTATTGCACACAAAGCTCCAATTCACTTCAATGTGAACTTTGCCTGTAATGCCAAGCCTGGCCACTGCAGTGGGAATGGAGTTGTTTGCTTCCTGTAGAAATCAGCTTAGTATATAAGTGCACTGATCCAGTAAAAAGCTGATCAGACAAGGTCCCAGGGTGTGAACCTCCACTAATCTACTATTTATGGACTAATCTGCAAGTACAACTGGACAACCCTATTTAATTCCAGCTTCCCTGGTCTAGGCTAGTGAAGGTTTATTCACGCTGACATATGTTACATGTTCATCATGTTGAATTGGTCATGCTAAAGTCAGAAAGTGGAACCCCCACTAATTCTGAGATAAGTTGATAAAGACCAGATCGCTGGTCGAAACTTCGCTGCAATATTTTTCTGCTATGGGAAAATAAATACTTTGGATTTTCTATGCACCATCTGATACTGCAATCTTATTTCTACTGCTGAAGTTTTTGGACTGGATCCATGTCCTGGCGGCTGTTGCATCATAGGTTTGTCCCACCCTTACTGGGCTATAAGTGCTGCTGGTGTGATATACGCTTCTCTAATTCTGAGAATGGGGTCCCTGTATGAATGGACCAGAAATCACATATGTACATTGCAATTATGTTCATTTCAATGGAGTTACCAGAAGTAACCAAGTTCAAGTACTTGGCAATCTCTGGTGCTCCTATTGAAATGAGTGAAGAGGCAGAGCGCATAACTGACCACTGCTTCTTTCATACTTGGACCTTCAGGACCCCTAATCTCAGGATTGATGGGATTACCAACTGTTAGACCACCCTCAATCATAAAGTTATACCCTATCCTGTGGATAGGGGTAACGTTCTATCTTGGCACAACCACTTTAAGCTTCACCTGTCCTCCATTGCTTCGATGATCTGTCCCTGTGCCTATGAATGTTCCGAAAAAATGTAGTAGAAACTGGAAGAAATTAGCAGATGAGGACTTTAGGAAGCCTAGGTGACAACCAGTGTGGGAAGTGAAATGGTTACCATATTGGTTGTCACCCAGGAAAAAAGAATCATCTGAGTTGAATATTAGAAAGTGACTCAAGGAGTATTGCTTACTGTGCTGTTTTTTACATATATTTTTTTATTTTTATGGATAATATTTAAAGTGCACTAATAATCTTGCAATGTTTGGCACACACACTGCATTCATTTATCCCCCCAGGCCTAATCACCGGTCAATGGCTGGGTACAAATCATGTGCTTGGACAATTTCTGGGTAATGCAGTGAGCGAAGAAGTTAGATACATGTGTGCGTGTTTACAACGCCACGGCTTCTGGAACATTTATGAAAATATAAAACCGTGAAACTCATTGTTTTTTTGCCTGAAGATCCCCAGTGGATTTCAGCTCTGAACTATGATCCGAAAATTATCCAAACACTTCTCATTATTGGAACATCGTGTGCAGCACTTCATTCGGTTTCCATTATTTTGGTTGTTATGTTGTTTATGTTGGCCCCACTTTATTACAACTTGGTAGATATTAGCTGATTCATCCGCAGATGAACTTTGCTTGGATTTCTATAATTGAGGCAAGTAAATGACTATAGAAATCAATGATGATGAGCATGAAGGAACACCAGTTATAGATTACTGCTAATCATGCTAAGATTCATTAAAAAGAAGCCAAAATCAACTTCACTCCAGAAGTACATTCACATAAGCGTAAGGGTGCATTCACACGAACGTATATCGGCTCGGTTTTCACGCCGAGCCGATATACGTCCTCCTCGTGTGCAGGGGGGGAGGATGGAAGAGCCCAGGAGCAGGAACTGAGCTCCCGCCCCCTCTCTGCCTCCTCTCCGCCCCTCTGCACTATTTGCAATGGGGAGAGGCGGGACGTGGCTAATTCGCGGGACCTTAGCCCCGCCCCTGTCCCGCCTCCTCTCATTGCAAATAGTGCAGAGGGGCGGAGAGGAGGCAGAGAGGGGGTGGAAGCCTCAGTTCCTGCCCCTGGCTCTTCCATCCTCCCCCCCCCCCTGCACACGAGGAGGACGTATATCGGCTCAGCATGAAAACCAAGCCGATATATGTTCGTGTGAACGCACCCTAATACTGTTTATAATGCTGTTTGTTCAAGCCCTGTGAAACTATTGTCATTGGACTAGATAACTCCTTAAAGGGAATCTGTCACCATCCCTTTAGAACCCTCACTGAGAGGACCGTAAGATAACGCCTGTCACACTGATTACAGTGATATGTCTGTGTGTATCTGTGCAGTAATTTGGGAGAAACTTGCATTTTATTAGTAGCACTCACATACAGAACTAGTCTTGGATATTCATGAGCTGTAGACTAGCCACACCCACCCCACCCTCCAGCCAATGATTGGCAGCTCGCATACTATGCACAGTAATAGGCATAAAACAGTCAATCATTGGCTGGAGGGTTGAGTGGGTGTAACTAACTTACAGCTCATGAATATCCATGTAGTCCTCTATGCATGTGCTGCTACAGATAAAATGTACGTTTCTCCCAAACTACTGCAGAGATCCACACAGCACACATATCACTGTACTCAGTTACAGCTCTCCACTTCACTGCAACAGCGATGACATCCCAACACAAGGGCTTGTGACTGCTGTATCTATTCACCGGCATCTATTGCTGCGGTGGACACAAATCGTGGATTTCCTTCCATTGAGAGGGTGAAATCCATGGCAAATCCAAACCAAAATTTCTGGCAAAATCCATACCATTCGGTGTGGATTGTATAGAAAGAAGGAAAAAGGTCAGCTTACCTGGACATGCTTCAATAGCCAGTGCACAGAGAGATCTAAGAGTTGCTTAGATAGTATCGATAAGTCTTTTGAAGACATCCAGCACTACGGTTCATCCAATGAAATAAAGTCTTTATGCAGTGTAGAGGTGCACTACAGAGAATGGCCTGTAGGGGGCAGCAGACAGGCATTCTGGTGCCTGAGAAAAGGGAAAACGCCCATAGGTGTGGTGAGGAAGTTGGATATAAGAGTACATTCCTGCTACACCCAGGGAGATGTTGGCTGAGAGAGAGCCAGAGAGGACCAGTGCAGCAGAGCTGATGTGCTGCAGGGTGGTGGCCTAGCAAAGGCCAGAGGTTGATAGGGGTGACCTGACCACCCTAACCTCAACACCCAGGTGGGGTGTGTATATGGACTCTGTTTACATTGTTTGTACTATAAATAAAGGCTGGCAGGAGCCAGATAAAGAAATACACCACTCCTGAGCTGTCTCTTTGTGTGTGGCTGGCACTCCGGCTACAAAAAGTGGGCGGTCCGCAGGCAAGTGTACCCCAACTTGCCACAGCAGTTATTGTTATATCTTACAAGTAGGAAATGCATTTCGGGATACTCCATCATATGCTGACATCTTACTCAATCCCGCTATTTAAATACTGTATGTTACAATTAGCACATGTTCTAAACAACTTGGTAAAGTTCTTCTGGGGCCAGACCAATGGGAACCTGGCTCCTGGGTTGGACCTGAGGGACATGTGACCAGTCAGTATGCATTTTTAACTCATTCTCTGCCCCTATAGAACTTTTATTTTTACCGCTGGAAAACCCCATAAAGGTTTAAACTAATGTTAAGTATTTAGGTATAAATATGATGATACTTTTTGCACATTTGCATGTTTCTAAGCTGAAATGTTTAAGACAGATCCACCAGCAACTGTTATTGCTCGCTGACAATTTCCATGTATTTCCTCCAATGCGCAGAGTAAAAACTAACTGAAAAAAAGTTATATAATGAAGAGATTTTACTTAAACTTCAACCTTTATTGAATACTAAAATGTTACAATGACGATATATTATATTATACATATACTGTATACCTTGGCCCACCTGATCTCTATGCCTCATCCTAAATTACCCTGCAAACAAATGTTTTCCGAGAAAACAATACTGTCTTTTGACATGACATTATGTTCTTTATATCCATTTCCATTAATGGCTTATATCGCTTATGGCTGTTTACAAAATTGTTCAATGTTCCCTTGAAGAACATAATTTTTCCTCTCCACATAAATTAACTATTATTAACTAAGGCTCTTCATGGAATTTCGAAAAATGATAATGTCAGCTACGCAGAGTAGGTCAATTCAAGGCAAAAACGTTAAGGTAACTGGCAGGATTATAGAAATGTATAAATTACTGATATTATAAGGTTAGATTTAACCCCTTAAGAATGTGGTGGGGTTTTTTTTCATTTTTTCCTCCCTACTTTTAAAAAAGACATAACTTTTATTTATCCATCGCCGTCGCTGTCTGAGGGCTTGGTTTTTGCTGGATGAGTTGTATTCTTTAATGGCTTTATTTAAAGTACCATATAATGTACAGAAAAAGTTTTTAAAAATTTTATGTGGAGTGAAAAAATGGGGGAAAAGCGCATTTCAGATATGTTTGTTTAAAAATAAAAATATCTCTGGAAATTTTTTTTTATTATTTTCTGCTGCCATCTTCTGCCTGCCGTAACTTTTAACTTTTTTGTCAACATAGTTGTGTGAGGGCTCGTTTTTTGCAGGACATCCTGTATTTACAATTGTTACTATATATTATGTATGACTTTTTGCTCATTTTTTATTGTGTTTTTTGGGGGGAGATGAAGTGACTTTAGAAGCGCTATACTGATGGTGTGTATTTTTTTTTTCTTTCGAAATTAACAGTGCGGGCTAAATAAGGGATTACTTTGATAGATCGGGCTTTTATGGATACAGCGATACCAAATATGTTTCGGGTTATTTTTTTATTGTAAATATGGGGAAAAGTATTTTTTTAAACTTTTATATTACCTTTTATTTTTTTTATAAGTAATAAATAAAACTTTTTAAAACTGATTTTTTACCTTTTTTTTTTAGTCCCATAGGGGACAAGAGCTTGCGATGGTTTGTTAGTCCCTGCATTATGATGTAATACATGGTAACATATAGGAGGAAACTTAGTGCTGGCCGTAAACCTGAAGCGCACCTGTCACCAGGTTGCATGAAGCACACCATTCCCTCAATGTTATTAGTTTGTAAACTGCCTTTTCACATATATATTTAGACAGAACGATCACTGCATTAGGAACAGCTAGCGCGTAACAGCTTGTGATCAGTAACTCATTATCACGTGATGTCCGTGCCACAGTCTGCTCTTAGATAATGTACTGAGCTCTCCTCTGCACAGCAGAAAGCAACATTTGGTGGTCATGGGTAAATGTGGTGACTTGAGTGATTTTGGCCATAGACAGATTGGTGAGGTGCGGTGCCAGTATTTCTGAAACAGTTGTACTTGTTGGCTGTTCTCAGACCACGGTATCAAGACTAGTTAAACCATGGACAGACATCTGACCGGAAGATCACACAACGACAGGCCACATGTGATTGATTCTAGAGGGAAGCTTAGGCTGGCGCGTCTGGTATCTCAGCAACGACAGTGGACCGACTTACCCAGCAGTGCAACAGCAAGGAAGTTAGACAAATTTCTACAATGACCATATGGAGTACCTTGCATCGACTGGAGATCAACAGCCAAAAACCGACACTACAGGAACCTGTTAGCTGACCATCTTCACCCATATCTTAAGGAAGTGTTTCCAAACTACAGTGCCATCTTTCAACAGTACAATGCTTTGCGCCATCAAGCTCAGATTACTAGGAAATGGTTAAAGATACATGACAATGAATTCACACAGAATTCTCCACCTTGGCCTTCAAACTCACCGATATGTAACTACTTTGGGATATGCTGGAAAGGTCTGTGAGATCTGCTCCCACTCATCCACACAATGTGCAACAAGTCATGTTGCAGCTGCAGTGGGTCAAGTATGGAGGATGTTTGCCACCTTGTGGAATCTATTCCCCTATGTCTGAAAGCCATGAACACCCAAAAAGATGGACCAACCCGTTATTAAGTAGGTGCTCCTAATGCAGTGATTGTTTAGTGTATAACTGCATGGTAGTCCTGGTTGCCTCTGTTCAAGTAGTTTATATGACTCATGCACCATATGCTAATTCTCTCTTAACAGTCCCATGGGCTTATCTGGAATTCTTCCTCAGCCAACTCCTTCCCTTTTGTTGAAGGGAAGTAAACACTAGCAGGTGCTGACTCATGTAGAAACATCAAAGATTGTAAGTATAAAGCTACATTTATTTTGACAGGACACAGTTAACCATAGGTGAGCATATGCTCTCCCATTCATCTCTATCATATTGTTCGTCGCGAGGGGTATCATCACTTCTTAAGGAGATCAGCTAGAAGGTGAGTGAAGAGATACCTAGAAGGTGAGTGAGGAGATTTATAAGGCCATGCATGCTCCCATGGAAAATTTATTCAAATAAGAAAGATGGAACAATATCTCTGCAGCGCCACCTACTGGATGTCAGCATTCCTGCAAGTCAATGCTAGACTCTTTATACAAGCCTTGTAACAGAATTGCACAGCAATTGCACTCAGGTGAGCATATATACATGTGTGTGAAGCCGCCGTAAAAGAACACATAGCACTTTCATGTAAATCACATAGTATGCAGATGCAATGTGATCTTTTTAACACTTCCATAGGAAATAATGGGATTCTTAAACAAGAATCACTCAAAAATAGGACATGCTGCGATTTTTCGATTTTGGATTCTCAGTCCAAGAGAAAACTCGCTCATACGAATTAACCTTTTCAAGTGCAGGGGTTATTTTCATGTGCAGGTGACCTTCTTATAAATGGACAGAACGTGTGCATGACAATTGTTCCTATGAATACAGCCTAAAAGGGGAGGTTATTACTGACATGTTGGCACACATGGGGCATTATTAGGAATTTTCCTCTATTAACATTAATGTTATTATTTTTAGCATGTATTTTGAAGGCCATTATTGCTATGTTTTACCAAAAAATAAAAGTAAAAGTGCCACGCTGGGAGAAAATAGTAAGTTAGAATAAGCCTTATGTAACGTGAATTCCGTCCAGCCGTATTGTTCATAAATAATTTACGATCCCCTTAGATAAACTATTATAATGGCGTGATAAAAGGTCAGCATGTAATATAGCCAGTCTGCCTGCCACAGATCTCCTTGTTAGTCCAACTGTTGCTCTGCGAGATGTTTGCTGTGGCCTCTGCTGCTGCAGCACATACCTGTATGTGGAAACAGAGGGAACATTTAGTACTTATTTAAACAGCGATATGAGAACTGCTCAAGTGCTGGCAAGGGACGGACTTGCAGTGCTAGTTGCAACATATTCGATATGAATATTTCATAAAGGCATATTAAAAGGACACTAGGGCAGATTTCTCCATAGTGTTACAAGGCTAACTGTGTCATTCATAATAGCAATGTCAAAGGATCATAATAAATGTCACTAATTCTAATGAAACTGGTTAAATTTATCTACAAAGTAGGTAAAGTTTCAAGAAAAGTAAGTCTTTGAACTTGTTCTATTTTCTCAATGTTTTTCTGTAGATTAAGGCCGCCTGCAGACGAGCGGGTCGGATCCGGCAGCGAGAAATCTCGCCGCGCGATCCGACCCCAGAGCCTGCAGGGACGAGCGCGTACTCACCCGCGCCTGGCGGCCCCGGCTCTTTGATGTGCCGGCTGCCGCGCAGCCGGCGCATGCGCAGACCGGAGCCGGCGGCCAGGTGAGTGCGTGCTCCGCACAAAATTAGAACATGCCGCGGTTTGTTTGCCGCGCAAGATTTCGCGCGGCCAAACCGCGGCCGTCTGCATAGGAGTGCGTATTGTAATGCACTCCTATGCAGACTTTCAGCGGCGGAAATCCCGCGGGAAATCCCGCGGCGGGATTTCCGCTCGTCTGCAGGCGGCCTAAGTCTCTAGAAGTGAACACAGTATTCCAGATTTGGTCTAACTAGAGTTCTACATATTGTAATCACAATCCCCCTCTTTCTTGCTCTTCCTGCTGCCTGTTTGCACTTGTAGTGGCCCGGTGGACCCTACAGGGTAGTCAAAAGGCTTACTAAGTCCTGGGGACCTCGTTATGAGCCCCTAGGGGGATGTAGGAGGCATCCTTCAAGGGAAAAAAAACCCTGCTTCTCCCTTCTCAATGGGTTAAAGCTAGTCTGCCTAGCAACCATTCAATTCTGATTGGCTGTCGGCATTTAATTTCTTGATTGGTGGCGTAGGAGGAGTCGTGCGAAGCCCGGGAAAAAGCCAGGGTGTGGTAGAGGAAGTGAGTTAGCAGCAGAAGAGAGTAGTGTTGGAAGCCAAGGAGAGTGAGTGTGTGTGAGATGAGATCAGAAAGTCAGAGCGGAGTAGAGAGAATAGTCGGGAGTCAGAGAAGGACAGGACCTGAAAGTGCCTAAGGGAAAGTGAAGTCTGTTTACCCCCTGCAGGACGGAATCGGACTCAGGACAGACCCTGCGGAAACTGGAACGAGAGTACTCTATGTAATCATGAGTTTTACCAGTCCCTGCGCAGCATTCAGTCAGTGTGCCCTCTGGCAAGCCCATGCTAGGTCCTCCATTCCTCCACAAATAGTCACCCCAAGCAACGACCAGATAACGTAGCCTAGCCGACTCATCCACCCAATGTGAGAGAGAGTTAAGAAATGCAAAAACTGTTCTTAATTGCCTGTGTAAAGTACTGTTGAGATCTCAATTGCTTACTGGACATGCTACATGAATGCTACCTACTGTTTATCTGAAAGAGTCAGTAGAAACTGTGTGCCTCCGGTTTACAAAAGTTCATTGGTCTGGACTCCCCGAATGAATGGCGGGTGAAAGCTGCCTGTGATTGGCTGAGCACCTCAGCCAATCACAATCAGCTCTTTCAGCAGGCGGGGATTTTAAATCCCTGCCTGCTGATAGATCAGCACCACAGTGCAGGAGACAGCAGGAGAAGATGCTGCTGAGCCCCCTCCTTAACCCCCACCCCAGGCAGCTGAAGCAAGGTGAATATCTTTTTGTTGTTGTTTTTCAAAGCATTTTTACTTGATTTTCAGGGAAGGGCTTATAGTTAAAGCCCTTCCCTGAAATCAATTGCCGGCAGCAGAATCCTCTACCAAAGCTGACGTGTGACAGCTGCAGTCGAAAATTGAAGAATTCCTCTGCTGAGTCTGTCACAGATGTGGCAGATGTAGCAGCAGGGAATTCTTTTAACTAGCGGGGATGAAGGAAACATCTGCCGCATCTGGCAGATGTTTTCTTCATCCCCACGGGGGTCACGGCAGTGGTGGAGAGGTAAGTATATATTTTTTTTTACACTAAAATCTTTCTTTTTCAGAGAAGAGCTTATATGTAAAGCCCTTCCCTGAAAAAGAATGCAGGGATGCCGGTAGACCACTGTTTTCAATAGAGCCGCCGGCAGCAGACGCAGCTCCATTGAAAACAATGCGTGTATTCCCTATTGTGCACGCATGTCCTATCTTTGCAGGCACGTGCCTGTAAAGCACGGACATGTGAACACACCATAGGGAATGCATTGTTGCAAAGAGAAGCACGTTTTTGTGCGTGCGTATGCACACACAAAAACACGCTCGTGTGAAGCCACCCTTATTATGAAGAAAAAAGAAATAACTTTGAAAGACCCATTTTCAAAAACCAATCCCTGTGCTTATAGCGCCGTGCAATGAACAGCCGTATCACCTAGTATTTATTAAACATTGAGCAAAACTCCCGCAGTATTGTTCCATATCAACTATTTCATCAGGAAGAGGCTGACTGTGGTTTTCCTTAATGGGATCTTTGATGGAAAGTCGAGAAAAATGTCCTCCCCATGATCACCACTACTAGAGCCTATTCTGAGAACCTCCAGAAGGACTGTAAATGATATTAGCAGTTCTAAACTGTTCTCCTATAAAGCTTGTACTTTACATTTAAGGTTTTGATACACATTAGATAAAAAATGGATGATTTTAACCAAAATGATTGTTTTGAAATTTATTAACAAATTATCACTTTTAACAGGTTATCATTGTTTTATAAGAAATTTGCTACATTTGAAGATTTAATCCGATAGATTTTACAAAAGATCTTTTGATCGCGATTTAGGTTTTCCTAAAAAGCGATTGCTTGAGCGATAATTGTTGCGTCTAAACGCGCAGCCATTGTGCGCTTTTCATGCACTGCTAGCTCATCATTAAATTTAGTCCAACCTAAAAATCGTTCTCTGCAGATAGTGCTGATAGCATTGTTTCCCACTGGAGAACAAAGGAACTGGCTATTAACTGCTTTCAGCTAAGGCTTCATTTGCACACTTAATTGCTCTTAAGTAGCTGAGTAGCTACTTAATAGTTTATGCAAAATGATCGCTCAAAGCTGTCACTCAAACTGTTATTTGAGCAATCTTTGAGCGATTATCGCTCCATGTAAATGGGCCTTTAGATCGTGGAGCTCTGCTATTGGCAGACTACAACCTGTACATATGTAACACCTCAATGAACTTACTGTAGGTATGGCAAGGTGACGCCACATTCTAGTTGGACACTCCGGATGATGATGCAGAAATAACAGAGACAAGTCCAGTTTAGTTTAGTAATCTGAGAGTGAGCAGATTCACTAACTTTGGTATTTTACAACAATGGGTTAAAGGGGTTGTCCCGCGCCGAAACTGGTTTTGTTTTTTTTCAACCCCCCCCCCCCCTTTCCCATTCGGCGCGAGACAACCCCGATGCAGGGGTTAAAAAAGAAAACCGGACAGTGCTTACCTGAATCCCCGCGCTCCGGTGACTTCTTACTTACCTGCTGAAGATGGCCGCCGGGATCTTCTCTCTCGGTGGACCGCAGGGCTTCTGTGCGGTCCATTGCCGATTCCAGCCTCCTGATTGGCTGGAATCGGCACGTGACGGGGCGGAGCTACAAGGAGCCGCTCTCCGGCACGAGCGGCCCCATTCAGAAAAGAAGAAGACCCAGACTGCGCAAGCGCGTCTAATCTGGCGATTAGACGCTGAAAATTAGACGGCTCCATGGAAACGAGGACGCTAGCAACGGAACAGGTAAGTGAAAAATTTCTTATAACTTCTGTATGGCTCATAATTAATGCACAATGTACATTACAAAGTGCATTAATATGGCCATACAGAAGTGTATAGACCCACTTGCTTTCGCGGGACAACCCCTTTAACTTTACGATTCTCTGAACATGCATTTAGAATAGGTATTCAAGAATGCAGTAATAAACAAGAAAGATACAGTAATATAGAATTGATGATACATCGACTTCAATGCTCTCTCTTTCTTATTTTCCTGAAGATTGATTTACTAGACAATTTCCCCACTAGTGAATTCAGATGAAACAATTTAGTTAGATTTGACTGTAGGTTTTTATGAAGCAGAGGGACAAGTGACTGTATAGCTAATCCTGGCTTTGGTTTCACCAGGTAGCGATAACTAACTGTTAGATGAAAATAGACCTCTGAAAGGATCTTCTATGTTCTCTGCTGCAGGATGCCAAGGGAGTGGGTTGGTCACCACGTTCTACCTTGGGAAACAATAACTGCTGAACTACTCCTCCTCACCGACTGCGGAACTGCCACCTCTCCTTACTCACACCTGACTGAGTCTGACTAACTGTATTGCGTCACTTCCTTTTATAATCTCTCTCTCTCTCCCCCGCACTCTTGCATAGGGACCTGTATCTTTGCTTCCCGCCCATGGGCTCTGCACCAGTCAGATTAAACCTGACTGTCAGCCAATGAGAGACCAGCTGACATCAGGGTTGAGCTCTATTGCTCAGAGCAGAAGGGAAAACACAGGGTGTTTCCCACAGACAGCACCTTCTGGATCCAGGGACAGCATCCGGACAGGTGAGACAGGACAAGTGTTCTGTAGGACACACAAACACAGGCACGTGGGACTGAGGAGTGCCATGGGACACAGCAGAAGTGTGGAGAGGTGAATATATGCTTATTTGTTATTTTAGCCCATGGTGGGGCCGGATTTACAGAAATTGTAGAACTCAGCAAACCCTTTTAATAATCACATGCAAGTGTGTTTCAATTGGATTTTTGCTTTAACTTGAGCAAATATAGAAAAGCTGCTTATGATTTACTACTGAGGCGCTGAGCGGTTTTC
Organism: Eleutherodactylus coqui; assembly: GCF_035609145.1. Lineage (NCBI taxonomy): Eukaryota > Metazoa > Chordata > Amphibia > Anura > Eleutherodactylidae > Eleutherodactylus > Eleutherodactylus coqui. Next base: position 79,871,371 of record NC_089841.1, on the reverse strand, counting down.
CAACCATGTGCATCACATTTCTTTGGCCTTGTTGAAAATGTGATCCTTTCTTCTTTAAAAAAAAAGAGTCTATTTCCGTGAGCAATAGATGCATCCTCCACCGAGACATTCATGTCTACATTGATTGAACCTTTTATCCCACATTCATGATTTGCACTTCAAGTTCTCTGTTTCTCAGCGGTGGAATACAAACCTTGATTGCAAGTAATATCGATCCTGTTATCTAGCAGACAGTGTCAAATAGTGAAATGTAGCTTAAGACTAAGAAATATAGAAAACTAGGTTTACAGAATGTTCCCATACGCCTATGAATACTCCTCCATATTAGTATTGCTAAGGTTACTAATAGGAACACTGAATGAAGCATACAGCCATGCAATCTGCACAACGAAACATGAGCCATAGAATACACATGAATAACATTGATGATTATCTCATGACAAAGGCTCCTGTCAACAAGTAGGGTATATTAGGCAGTAAGTGAATTGGCAGTCCTTGAAGTTGATGTGTTGGAAGCGTAAGAATCTGAGTGATTTTGTCAAGGGACCAAATTATGATAGTGAGAAGACTGGGTGACAGGATCTCCAAAATGACGGGTCTTATGTGTTTCCAGTATGCAGTTGCTAGTGCCTACCAAAAGTAGTCCAAAGAAGAGCAACCGATGAACTGGCAAAAGAGTAATGGGAGCCCAAGGCTCATTAATGCACATTGGGAATGAAGGGTAGCCTATCTGGTCCGACCCCACAGAGGACCTACTGTAAAGCAAATTGCTAAAAGAGTTACTATGATAAAAAGGTGTCAAAACAGCTGGTTGTATAGCTGCAGACTGGTCTGAGTAGCTATGCTGACCCCTGTCCACTGCAAAAGCTCCCACAATAGGTAAGTGAGCATCAGAACATGGAGCAATGGAAGAAGGAGGCCTGATCTGATGAATCACATTGTGCCAATGATCAGGTGTATGTGTGCTGCATACCTGGGGGAAGAGATGGCACCAGGATATACTATGGAATGAAGACAAGGCAGCAGTGGCAGTGTGCTGGTCTGAGCAGTGTTATTCTGGGAAACCTTGGATCCTGGCATTCATTTGGAAGTTACTTTGACATGTGCTACCTACCTAAATATTGTTCTAAACCTACTAACCCCCTTCATGACATTGGTATTCCCTAATGGCAGTGCTCTCTTTCAGCAGGATAATATACCCTACCATACTGCATAGATTGTTCTGGAATGGTTTCAGGAATACGGTGTTAACGTGACCTCCAAATTCCCCAGATTTCAATCCAATTGAGTATCTGTGGGATGTGCTGGAAATATAAGTCCAACCCATGAAGAGCGCACCTCACATGTCATGGACCAGATACACAGGAGAACTTCAGAGGTCTTGTGGAGTTTATGACTTGGTTGAGACCTATTTTGGCAGTGTGAGGGAGACCTACACAATATTAACCCCTTAAAGGGGTGGTCTCGCGAAACCAAGTGGGGTTATACACTTCCGTATGGCCATATTAATGCACTTTGTAATGTACATCGTGCATTAAATATGAGCCATACAGAAGTTATTCCACTTACCTGCTCCGTTGCTAGCGTCCTCGTCTCCATGGTTCCGTCTAAATTCGCTGGCAGCTTGCTTTTTTAGACGCGCTTGCGCAGTCCGGTCTTCTGCTCAGCGCGAGCCGCTTCAGTGTGTTAGACGCTACAGCTCTTCTGCGCATGCGCAGACGAGCTGTAACCTCTCGGGAGCGCGCTGGAGCAGAAAGGTGCAGAAAGTTCAGCAGCCCAGCCGAGCGGAGACGAGAAGCCCAGCCGAGAAGCCGCCCATGTAAGTCGCCTGTCCCCGGAGCCCACCGCCTGCCCCCGGAGCCCACCGCCTGCCCCCGGACCCCACCGCCTGCCCCACCGCCTGCCCCCGGAGCCCACCGCCTGCCCCCGGAGCCCACCGCCTGCCCCCGGAGCCCACCGCCTGCCTGCCCCCGGAGCCCACCGCCTGCCCCCGGAGCCCACCGCCTGCCCCCGGAGCTCACCGCCTGCCCCCGGAGCTCACCGCGTGCCCCCGGAGCTCACCGCCTGCCCCCGGAGCTCACCGCCTGCCCCCGGAGCTCACCGCCTGCCCCCGGAGCCCACCGCCTGCCCCCGGAGCCCACCGCCTGCCCCCGGAGCTCACCGCCTGCCCCCGAAGGTCACCACCTGCCCCCGAGCCCGCCGCCGTGCTGCCCGAGCCCGCCGCCGTGCTGCCCGAGCCTGCCGCCGTGCCCCCGATGCTGCCCGAGCCTCCCGATGCTGCCCGAGCCTCCCGCCGCCGTGCCCCCGATGCTGCCCCCGATGCTGCCCGAGCCTCCCGCCGCCGTGCCCCCGATGCTGCCCGAGCCTCCCGCCGCCGGGACACACACACAGACAGACACACACACACAGACAGACATATATATAGACAGACAGACAGACAGATAGATATATATATATATATATATATATATATATATATACACACAGACAGACAGACATATATATATATATATATATATATATATACAGACAGATAGAGATATATATATATATATATATACACAGACAGACATATATATATATATATATATATATATATATATATACACAGACAGACACACACACAGACATATATATATATATATACACAGACAGACAGACACACACACATATATATATATATACACACAGACAGACACACACACACACATATATATATATATATACACAGACACACACACACACACACACATATATATATATACACAGACAGACACACACACACACATATATATATATACACAGACAGACACACACACACACACATATATATATATATATACACAGACAGACACACACACACACATATATATATATACACAGACAGACACACACACACATATATATATATATATACACAGACACACACACACACACACATATATATATATATATACACAGACAGACACACACACACATATATATACACAGACAGACACACACATATATATATATATATATATATATATATATATATATATACACAGACAGACACACACACATATATATATATATATATATATGTGTGTATATATATATATAATGTGTGTGTATATATACACTCACGAATACGCGTATGCGTATACTCGTACACACGTATACTATATATATATCTCTCTATATATCTATATATAGATATATAGAGATATATATATAAAAGATGTGTACACGCATATATACACACACACATTATATATATATATATATATATATATATATACACATACACATATATACACACGCATATAAAAAAACACGTGTGGGTATGTGTGTGTATATATATATATATATGTGTGTGTGTATATACACTCACGAATACGCGTATGCGTATACTCATACACATGTATACTATATATATCTATCTATATATATAGATATATATATATAAAATGTGTACACGCATATATACACACACATATATATTTAGGTGAAAAAACTATTTCATCTAAAACAGTGGCAAGTGAATTGCAGGGAGGCATTACAGTACCTTCTGCTGAGAATTCAGCACTGGACAGCTCCCTGCTATTACGAAGCCTGGGTTACTTGTGCAGGGGGAAAGGATCAGCACTGGACAGCTCCCTGCTAATACGAAGCGTGACCGGCATCTCGGGAGCGAGCACGTCGGGCTGAAGCAAGCGCAGGGAGAAGAAGCGGCGGCCATCTTTGGGAAACTTTTTATAAGTTCATGAAACGCCAGAACTGTAAGTAGGAACCGGCTTTAAAAGCCATTTACATTGGTACTTAGTAATGTATGCTGAAGAAGGGGGACTGGGCAAAAAAAATATTTCACTGCTGCCTCGAGACATCTCCTTTAAGGACAAGGGTGTTTTGGTCCTTCAGGACCAGACACTTTTTAGGGATTTTACCGATGTGGTGGTTTTACTGCCCTATTTTTTTCTTCAGCTACCAAAATTATTTTAGCTAGTTTGTTTTTTTTTCTGTGACATATAAGGCTATTTTTCATATCTTTTTTCACTGACTTTTTTTTCTGCTTTTTAGTTTTATTGGGGGTAAAAATCTAAAGAAAATTTATTTTTTTTAAAAATGTATAGTTTATTTTTAAAATTTGTATATTCATGTTAAAATAAAGTATGGAAATGAGTTCCTCATTTTGTTTCAGATGTTTTGATATATAATATGTATGGTTTGGGATTACAGATCACATATGTGACTGTTTTAGTTACATAGTAGGTTAGGCTGAATGAAGACAATGTCCATCTAGTCCAGCCTGTTTCCACCCCCCACCCCCCTTGTTGATCCAGAGGAAGGCAAAAAAAACTCAAGATGCAGAAGCCAATTAGCCCATTTGGGGGAAAACTTCCTTCCCGACTCCATAATGGCAATCAGAATAATCCCAGGATCAACCTTTGATAGTTCCTACCTGAATGTAAGACACGGAACTACAAACCCGCTGGTCACCTAATGTCTATATCCTGTAATATCATAGCACTCTAGATATATCATCTAGTCCCCTTTTAAACTCCTCTTTAGATTTTGCCATCACCATGTCCTCAGGCAGAGAGTTCCACAGTCTCACTGCTTTTACAGTAAAGAACCCCCTTCTGTGTTGGTGATGGAACCTGCTTTCTTCTATATGAAGCGAATGCCCCCTTGTTACCATCACAGTTCTGGGTATAAACAGATCATGGGAGAGATCCTTGTATTGTCCCCTAATGTATTTATACATAGTTATTTGATCGCCCCTTAGCCGTCTTTTTTCCAGGGGGAATAATCCTAATTTTGATAGCCTCTCTGGGTATTCCAGTCCTCTCATTCCATTGGTGTCCGTGGTGGGTTATTTTCTTTTTATTTATATATTTTTATTTTCTTCTGTAATTTTTTAAACTTATTTTTGTAACTTTTTATACCATCTCTCATTTTTACTTAACCTATTTGTGTACCTTTTTTTTACTTTCCATATCCCCCATGGCTCATAAAAGACCTCTGCGGGTCATTTACATTGTATTTCTTTTTTTTAATACTTTTCTACTGTAGCTGAGGCATCCATAGGAGCCTCTGTTACAGGAGGAAACATCCCCCTGTAATGACAATAGTCACTAACAGAGCTGATCAGGGTCTGCAAAGACCCTGCAGATCTTCTGTAATAGGGGGCACCTGGAGGTCCCATGATCGCCAAGTCGCATAGTGAAAGTACTACTTCCACTAAAAAAATAAGGAAGATGGAACTAATACCTCTGCAGCTCCACTTATTGGATGGCAGCATTCCTTCAAATCAATGTGACTCACTAACAAGTTTTAACAATGATTGGGTAGAGGAAACCAAGCCCGAAAAACACGCACAGACAGCTGTTTTGGGGTGTTTGTCCCTCATCAGTGTGCAGTAGGTTTCTGGCTTAGCTTGTGAGAGGCCTGCGACGTTGGTCAAAACGGGTGTCGTCTCTCCTTTAGGAGAGCACCCAAAAAGTGTGTAGCGACACATAGGGGGTGAGTGAATTGGGGGATGGTACAGTCTCTCCCCAATGAGAGCACCCAAAAGGGGTGTGGGGACACCTAGAAGGTAAGTGAGAAGACTTATAAGGCCATGCTAGCTCCTCTCAGTTTCCTATCCCCAATCATTGTTAAGACTTGTTAGAAAGTCAGATTGATTTGAAGGAATGCGGTCATCCAATAGGTGGCGCTACAGAGGTATTTTTACATCTTCCTTATTTGAATAAATTACCCAGAGGAGCTTTTGGGTGCTCTCCTTGGGGAGAGACTATACGATCCCTCGACCCACTCCCCCCCCCCCCCCCCCAGGTGTCTCCACACACTTTTTGGGTGCTCTCCTTAAGGAGACATGATACCGCTTCTGACCTACTACTTCCACTTTCACTCTTTAGTACATAGCGCTTGTTGAACGGTATGTAAGCTCACTTTTAGGACCCAAAAATATAAATTCATAAAAATTAACTTTTAATAAATATTGCTTAAAAACCTTATGGGCACACAAACAACAAAAAAATCCACTATCCGTTGGGAATGTGAAATTGTATCATACAGTAACACTATAAGATCAGTATCGATCTTGGACGTTTTCTTTATTATGTCTTTTACGTCCAAAAGATAGTTCTTTTTTGGGGGGGTTTCTTGGTTTTAATGTTCCAAAAAACCTATGCATTTTTTCCGAACCTGAACATGATGTCGTAATCAGCCGGAATCTACATGCAACTCATATAGTCCAATGTATAATAGACACGAGATGTTTTTATGTACAGAATAGACCTTGTAATTGCCCAGATGTTTTTATGTACAAAATAGACCTTGTAATTTCCCTACGCGTTTCGCCCACTGCGTGGACTCCTCAGGGGCTCGAGTATCTCCTGGGATGATTCCCTGGAGAAAGATTATCAGTCATCAACTGAGTATAGAAAATTGTTTATAGATTAGGACTATAATCCATTAGAGGCAATGAGTAAGTATAGGTAAGGTACTGTATTGAATTAGCACCCCACTATGAGGAGTGATCGCTGCAATAATTCCTCCTAAGCTGATATGCGGTACTTGATAGCCTAATAATATTTCCTAGAGGAACTGTGCCCAGTTATCACTTAGAGTGATGTCTTGGTCAATACCCAGATAGTCTGCGCACTAAAAAAAGTTCCCCAGGTAATGCATCGCTGTCTATTAGATCCTTTTAGTAGGTGAGTTTTGATATACTCAAAGGCTATCAATAGAATAGCTCCCACTAAATAGGGTTTTTCTGCAGTCAGGCAGATTCTCAGCCTAGTGAAGAGTTGTAAGATTGCCCCCCCCCCCCCCCCTATCAGGATCAGATAAAGCAGAATGAAATCATAAAATAAATAGAACAAGCGGCGGCTGTATGTGCGGTATGTAGCATGGAAAGTTTTATAAAAGGAAAAAGTTGCACCACAGACTTAATATACATTGTGACGTACTGAGGGGCGTGATAGTGGATGGTCGCTACATTGCCCCTAGGTTCCGCTATTATGCCTAGTGGGGCTGGAGGAAGTTCATGTCCCGCTGTTTGAGACATGAAAAGCCAGGAGTGCAATGTAATCTCCAGCAAGTAGTTGCTGGAGGTCTTTTCTTTAAAAGTATCTGGGCCTGTTTTTTTGGAATGGATGTCAGGTTGGTAGTGGGGCCATCCATTCCACTTCCTCCACTCCAGGTTGTGTGCGAGGTCAATCAGCACAGGTGCTGAGGCTGAGCCAGCAGGAGGTGTGCATATAAATGGCAGTGTGCACTAACACAGGGGAAGGGGGGGAATAAGATGGCTGCTGGACCCTGGCAACCTGTGATACCTGCTAGAGCTGAAAACCCTGCTGTGTGTGCACCCGCTGAGTGTGACCTGTACAGGCAGGGATGGCCTGTTATCCGATTGCTGGACTGTTATTTTCTTGCCTGAAGCTAAGGCTGAATTTGTGCAGATTTTTCTGGACTGAAATAAACGCAGGTCACGCTGCACTTGGACTTTATCCACTTGTTTCCGTCTTTGACTGCCGCCAACCCACAATCTACCGAGCTGTCCTCCCACAACATGCACTTAAAAACACCTTCTTTATTTCAAATACGGTAAGTGATTCATTCATGAAGGGAAAAAAATATGGTATGCAGTCCAATAATAATTCAGAGATGATAGCGACATTTCGGACTTATATGTACTTTTTCAAGCTAGTAGAGACCATATACTCAGAGACTTTTAATTCGGAGAAAGGGGGATAACTCCATAAATAAAGATAGACAACCCCACAAAAAAACAAGAAGAAACCACTTCAGTAAATTCCAGGAAACACACTGTGGTGGTCTTATATAAAGAGTAGTAGAAGAGTTGCAGAGTTAGCATTCACCCCCGGCTTCTGTTGCTGGAAGGAGGACTAAAGCTCCTCCACTGCATGAGAGGACCCTTATATAGTAAATAACATTTCACGATTGAGGGTGCAGCGACAAATTTTTCATTAGTTACCAGGAGCTTCAAGTTACGCCTCTTTGCCAATTCCACCAACATCACACATGAATTTGGCATAAGTACTTTGGAAAACCCTTTCTATATTGCGCAAGTGGTTTGACTTGGTGCACGAGTTTTTTTGGTTAGCCATTTTCAACTCCATATCTACATTTTAAAACTGCTTGGAAAATGTAGCCATAAGATTTCTTCAAGTTCTAGAAAAACTAGACAAGCCACATAAAAGTTTATATATAGACGCAAAGCTTGTGATTCCATAATAACAAAACTATAACATATGGACATTTATTCTTTGTGCTTATATGCATTATGCAAATTATATAAGCAGTATAGTCCAACTGATATACAATTATTAGATTTGCATAATATGCAAAGTGCATAAATTTACATATTAACAGATTGTTGAAGTCACATTCCTCTTTATATATGGGTTTTTCTTAATAAATGGGATCAAAGGTATTTGTAAGCTAGATGCGGCTTTAGATCAAGATATATTATATTTCAATATAAGTGTACATATGCAGGACCTCCGTGCTATTCCTCCTGTGGTAGTTTAATGCAAATTGTTGAGGTACATACAATAATTCCGTAACCTAATGTACAGCTATACATCAAAGTACATGCACATAGAATCATAGAATGGTAGAGTTGGAAGGGGCCTGCAGGATCATCGGGTCCAACCGCCTGCTCAATGCAAGATCACTAAATCATCCCAGACAGATATTTGTCCAGCCTTTGTTTGAAGACTTCCATTGAAGGAGAACTTACCACCTCCCATGGTAACCTGTTCCACTCATTGATCACCCTCACTGTCAGAAAGTTTTTTCTAATATCTAATCTGTTTCTCCTCCCTTTCAGTTTCATCCCGTTGCTTCTAGTCTTTCCTTGTGTTCGTCACAGTGAGGGTTCTAAAGTAATCTCTAAAACGTAACCTTTATTCAAAGTCTAGAATAAAAAGGATTTGTTTAATCAAAATCCTAGCTTCTAGACACACGAACAGAAAAAAAGAAAGTATCGAATCTAACCCCTGTCGACTGATGGGGAAAGAACAACCAATGAGCCGCCTTTGAAAAAGTGTCTGGTAACAGTGGTACCGGGATATCAAAGTTCCCAATTATTTTCAAGTACTAGTCTCCGAAACTTGAGATTGAGAATATATTAAAGTTTGGCTCAATGGAACTAAAAGTAATGTTCCCACTTCCGTGAACAAATACTGCAGCTATTCAATATGTAGGTGATCAGTCACCAGCTCCAACACAGAGCGGGTGCATCATTCCTACTGTAGATGAAAGCTGTCTATTTCATCAACAGGCCGCGGCTGTGTAACCAGATTGTATATTGGCACACTTTTTACGGCTAGTCGAAGAAAAAATAGATGTAGAGCTGACAATAGTCAATCATTACGGCTCAACACAGAATCTTTGTGAGCCTATGGCAAACATAGGCCAACACGTGCCGTACAAACGGCTGCTATATGGGTTCTTAGTTGGGTTCAACGCGTTTCCGCTACGGATAAAGTAGCCTCATCAGGAACCACCAGAGTTGTAATTCAATAGGTCAGCTACAAAGTAACCGGTAAATCCCAAAGACGGGAGGTACCCTTCTTTAGATAGGAGGAGATAGACGATCCTAACACTAAGTAAAGCCAGATAACCCAGTTTCCCCCAGAATAAAGTTGCAGCAAACAAGGTAAAGAGGTAAGTCCCCGGTAGGGAGATACCCTTCATCCACTAGGAGGAGATAGACGATCCTATCACTAGGTAAAGATAAATAAGCCCAGTTTCCCCCAGAATGCAGTTGCAGGAACAAAATAAAAAATGGCAGCAACCAGCCTCAGTGGTAGGCAGGTAGCTATGATCATCCCAGACAGATATTTGTCCAGCCTTTGTTTGAAGACTTCCATTGAAGGAGAACTTACCACCTCCCATGGTAACCTGTTCCACTCATTGATCACCCTCACTGTCAGAAAGTTTTTTCTAATATCTAATCTGTTTCTCCTCCCTTTCAGTTTCATCCCGTTGCTTCTAGTCTTTCCTTGTGCAAATCAGAATAGGCCTGATCCCTCTGATTTGCACAAGGAAAGACTAGAAGCAACGCTGATCCCTCTGCACTGTGTCAAGCCTTCAGATATTTGTAGACAGCTATTAAGTCTCCTAAACATTCCCAGATCCTTTAACCGTTGCATATAGGACATGATTTGTAGACCGTTCACAGTCTTGGTAACTCTTCTCTGAACTTGCTCCAGTTTGTCTATGTCTTTTTTAAAGGGGGGGTTCCCAGAACTGGACACAGTATTCCAGGCGAGGTCTGACTAAGGAAGAGTAGACAGGGATCATTACTGCACGCGATCTAGACTCTATGCTTCTCTTAATGCATTCCAGAATTGTGTTTGCCTTTTTAGCTGCTGCATCACATTGTTGACTCATGTTCAGTCTATGATCTATTAGTATACCAAAGTCTGTTTCACATGTGCTGCTACTTAGCCCAATTTCTCCCATTCTGTATGTGCTTTTTTCATTTTCCTTGCCCAAATGTAGGACTTTGCATTTCTCTTTGTTAAATACCATTCTGTTAGTCACTGCCCACTGTTCAAGCTTTTCTGGATCTTTTTAAATACTCTCTCTCTCTTCCCCAGTGTTAGCTATCCCTCCTAGCTTTGTGTTATCAGCAAATTTGATCAGTTTCCCATCACTTCCCTCCTCCAGATCATTCATAAAAATGTTGAACAACACAGGGCCTAGGATAGAGCCTTGTGGTACCCCACTTGATACACTCTTCCACTTGGATGTGCAGCCATTTATGACCACTCTTTGAGTACAATCATTCAGCCAGTTGCAAATCCACCTAGCAGTTGCCTTGTCAATCCCATCTGACATGACTATTTCCCGTAATAGAAGTCAGGCTCACAGGCCTGTAGTTTCCTGGATTCACCTTCTTCCCTTTTTTGAAGATAGGGACAACATTTGCCCTTTTCCAATCTTCTGGGACTTCTCCTATTCTCCAGGAATTTTCAAAGATTATGACGAGTGGTTCAGCAATTACCTCTGCTGCTTCCTTTAGTATTCTAGGATGTAATTCATCTGGACCTTGAGACTTGAATTCATTTAAGTTAGCTAAATGTTCCTTCACCAGCTCTCTGTTTATAGATAGCCTGCATTCTTTTATTCCTCCAATAGCACAGGGAAGATCAGTTGATGTTCCATCTACTTTCTGAAGAAAACAGATACAAAATAGGAATTTAAAAGTTCAGCCTTTTCAACATCATTCTGAACCAATTCCCCATTTTCATCTTGTAAGCATCCAATAGCATCTTTGACTTTTCTTTTGCTTTTGACATAGCCCCAAAATCTCAATACACTGCTCAGTGCTACTTCCTTGTTACAAGTAATGTGACAATAATTCCAGTACATGAATCAAAGTGCAACATCAGCAAAAGACAGTTATTCTAAAGTCATTTTCACATATTTCCAGTATGTACATAGGCAACTTAAATGGTCACTGAGCTTTCAACAAACTTTGCATAAATCGTTAGTTAGAGGTGACTCTAAAAGCCTTTGTAATCAAATGCTTCTTTGCTACTTATGAAACTCCTTTTCTTCTCCATCTGAACCTGTTCACTTAGTCTCAAAGACTGCTACATCTGTCTCAAAACAAAACAGACAAACAACTCAATGACAGGTTAGATTACATGCTGCTCATAGAGCTCAATGGAGAAGGGAGTGAGGAGGAGGGAATTGGAGTCAAGTGAAGGAGAAGCAGCCAATGGTTGTTAGGAGGAAACATACCGGGAGCACGGTCGGATCTCGGCAGCACGCTGGTCCAGCTGCGGGGGTCCAGGCACGGCTTTCTTCCTTCCTGGTCCGGTGGCATTTCCCTTAGGGCATCCGCGCTGCTCTGGGAGCCTTTTCTAATGTAAGTGGGCGGGTCTACTTCCTCCACCCACCAGCATGTTTTCTAGGGATAAGAGGCAGCAGCTGGCAAGTTTCATTGCCAGTGTTTGTTTGTATCTAGTGAGGTTAACTAGGTCTCTCTGGTCCTCTTAGTCCTTGTGCTTCAATCCTTGCCTTGCTTTGCTGTAGTTTCATTGAGTCTTTTGTGTATCTCCTTCGTAGTTTCTTTCTTAGTTTTTGTGCTCCCCCCCCCCCCCCCCTTCCCTGTAGCATCAGGCTATCCCTAGACACTATAGGGACTGTCGCCCAGTTGTCCCCCTGGGTTTAGCCAGGGCGAGGCAAGTAGGTAGGGTCAGAGGTGTGGGTGGATTTTAGGGACTCCCAGTCTTATCTCCGTACCTGCCTAATAGAAACACTGGCCATATTAAAAAAAAAAAAAAAATTTCCCTCCGGTTTTCATCGCTCCATTTTCTATTTAGTATGGATGCGCTTACTACTCTTGCCGAGCAGGTTAGAAACCTAACTTGTGTGGTACAAGAATTGTCCAGCAGAGTTATTCTTCAGAAACGGACTATCTTTTTGATTCCCAGTCCAGTTTCCGAACCTAAGATTCAGTTGCCGGATACTTTTTCTGGGGACCATCAAACTTTTTTTTCGTTTCAGGAAGGGTACGAGTTGTACTTTAAGTTGCGGCCCCATTCTTCAGGTATGGAAGCACAGAGAGTAGGTCTCGTTATGTTTAGGTTAAGAGGGGGTGCACAGAATTGGGCTTTTTCTTTGCCGTCCGATTCTCCTGCTCTATTGTCGGTTGATAATTTTTTAGAGACCTCGGTCCCATCGATGATGAGCCTGATCGTGCTGGTTTTGCCGTCAGTAAACTTTTAGGTTTGCGTCAAGATAGACGTCTGCAGAGGACTATTGTTCTCTGTTTAGGCAATATTCGGTGGAATCTGGGTGGAATGACCACGCTCTTAAAGATCTGTTTCTCATCGGATTGTCAGATTCACTAAAAGATTTGCTTTTGTCTCACCCAGAGCCTAAAACTCTGGAACAGGCCCATGACGTTAGCAGTCAGGGCTGACCGTTGTCTTCTTGCTAGACGCAAGCCTCCTAGGGGTCCGGTCGTTACACCTCAGCGGAAGGAGTCCCATGACTTTCCTTCATCCACAGCTGAACCTATGGATGTGGATTCCATGCCCCCGCTAGATCGCAAAGACTTTCGTGTCAAGAATCGTCTATGTCTGTACTGCGGCAAACCAGGTCATGCGATCACTGCATGCTATAAGAGGAGACAACAGGAAAACTCCCACTCCTAGGCGATTTGCGGAAGGATCGTCTAGGAGAACAGGTACTTCCGTGATTTTCTAAATTGTTTGTTCCTTGCGTCATTTCATTTAAAACTTTCAAGTTAGAGAGGAGAGCCTTCATAGATTCGGGGGCAGCCGCAAATTTTGTCAATGCCGATTTTGCCAAATCTTTGTCATCTTTCTTTATTTCTCTCAGGTCTCCCATCCGGTTTTCTGGGATCGTCTCAACACCTCTCCAGGCTGGCTTCATTACTAAAAAGACTCCTGAAATTTTATTTTCTGTGGGGGTTTTACACACGGAGACGTGTTTTTTGTTATGGATAAATTATCCGTCGATGTAGTTTTGGGTTTACCCTGGTTAAAGCTCCACAATCCCCAAATTGATTTAGGGAAATTCTGAGTTAGTACGCTGGGGGGTTTCTTGTCAAGATCATTTGACTCATGTACTTTTCCCTCCCATCTCTGGTACTGAGGTTTGCCTACCCTCATACATTAAAGAATTTGCGGATGTGTTCTCTAAACGTTTGTCTGAGTCTTTGCCTCCACACCGAGAGTGGGATTGCAGGATAGACCTCATTCTGGGTAGCAAGATCCCTAAGGGAGGGATTTATAACTTGTCTGTTCCCGAATGTAGTGCTATGAAGGAATACTGAGAGTCTGAATAAGGGACACATCCAATCCTCTAAATCACCCGCTGGGGCGGGATTATTTTTGTTGAAAAGAAGGATGGTTCTCTCCATCCCTGCGTGGACTACCGCGCTCTAAACGAGATGACTATTAAGAACCAGTGCTTGTTGCCACTTATTCCCGATTTGCTCAGTCAGATTGTTGGATCCCAGTGGTTTTCTAAGTTAGATCTTCATGGAGCATATAACCTGATTCGTATAAAAGAAGGTGATAAGTGGAAAACTGCGTTTAATACACCCTTAGGTCATTTTGAGTGTTTGGTCATACCTTTTGCCTTGTGTAATGCTCCTGCTGTTTTTCAGGGTTTCATGAATTCCATCTTTCATGACATTTGTGGGTCCTTTTTGGTGGTCTATCTTGATGATATACAGATTTTTTTCCCCGGACTGGGAAACACATGTTAAACACCTACATATTGTATTATCTCGGCTTCGCACTTAGAACTTATTTGCCAAGTTTGAGAAGTGTATTTTTGGGGTTCAAAAGATTTACTTTTTAGGGTACGTAATTACTCCTTCTAACATTCTAATGGATTCTGACAAGGCCAAGGCTATTTCTGAATGGGCGCAACCTTCGAACTTGAAAGCCTTACAACGATTCTTAGGGTTTGTGAACTTTTATCGTAAATTCATAAGGAATTTTTCTACTATAGCCAAACCTTTAACTGATATGACTAAAAAAGGGGCGGACTTTAGCGCTTGGTTGGTAGAGGCAGTCCAAGCCTTTACTCAGTTGAAGAAGGCCTTTTCTTCGGTGCCAGTTCTTGCTCAACCTAATTTTGATCGGCCATTTGTAATTGAGGTTGATGCTTCAGAGCATGGTGTGGGTGCAGTTTTGTCTCAGGAGTTTCAAGGTGGCTCTGGCTTGCAGCCTTGTGCTTTCTTCTCCAAGTAATTCAACCCAGCCGAGCAAAATTATGATATTGGCAATAGGGAGTTATTGGCCATAAAATGGGCCTTTGACGAGTGGCGACATTTTCTTGAGGGTGCCCGGCATACAATTACAGTACTTACAGATCATAAGAATTTAATTTACTTGGAAACGGCTAAACGCCTTAATGCCCGACAAGCCAGATAGACACTTTTCTTTTCTCGATTCAAATTTATGGTTATGTACATTCCGGGTACTAAGAATGTCAAGGCCGATGCCCTGTCTCGCAATTTTGGGCCGCTAGATTCTGTGGAGTGCCAACCGGTAAATATTTTACAACCAGGCATGGTAGTGGCAACTCTCTCCTCTAGCTTGGCAATTCAACTTCAAGTTGAACAATAGACAGTATCGTAAGGCCTTCCGAAAGGGAGGTTATTCGTTCCCAGTACCTTGAGATTAGTGGTTTTGGAGGAAGTGCATTCGTCAAGATTAGCAGGGCACCCAGGCATTCGAGGAACCCTGAATTTATGTTCGCGTCTTTTTTGGTGGCCAACAATTGTCGTGGGATGTTAAGAGGTTTGTTAGGGCCTGTTCAGTTTGCGCCCGTGGGAAGGCTGTTCGCAGACGTCCGGAGGGTCCGCTTCTGCCTTTACCGATATCAACCAAACCGAGGTCGCACCTTTCTATGGATTTTATCACAGACTTACCAGAATTGTTAGGTAACTCCGTCATCCTAGTTGTAGTCAACAGGTTTACTAAGATAGCTCACTTTGTTCCACTTAAAAGACTACCTATTGCTTCTGAGTTGGCCACCGTTTTCATTAAGGAGATTGTTCAATTACACGCCATTCCCACCAACATTGTTTCTGACCGTGGTGTCGAATTCGTAGCTCAATTTTGGCGAATTTTTTGTAAGAGGATCGGTATTGAGTTATCTTTCTCCTCCTCCGTCCATCCTGAATCTAATGGGCAGACTGAACGGATGAATCAGGAACTTCTCCATTACCTTAGGTTGTTTGTGGGTGACAACTGCAGGCGTTGGGCAGAATTCTTGGCGTTGGCAGAATTCACCATTAACAATCATGTAAATTCTGCTACTAAGAAGACTCAGTTTTTCTGTAATTTCGGTCTGCATCCTCGATTCTCAGGTTTTCAATTCTCTTGAGTCGAACGTTCCAGCGGTAGAGGATCGTATTCAGGAATTTCAAAAGATTTGGAATAACGTGTGTATTAATATTGAAAAGGCATGTAATGACATGCAGGATCATAGCAGAAAGGAGGTGTTCTATTTCTCAGTCTTTTTTCGGTGGGTCAATTGGTGTACTTGTCTACCAAGAACCTTAAATTAAAGGTACCTTCCTCTAAGTTCATGCCTCGGTTTGTGGCACCATTTACTATTACTCAGGTCATCAACCCGATGGCCTATGAGTTAGATTTGCCCAAAACTTGGAGAGTCCATAAGGTGTTCCACAAGACATTATTGAAGGAACTCATTCCTGCGGGGGTGCCCACCTTCGGTCCCCCACCACCCACCCTCGTTCAGGGAGAATTAGAGTACGAGGTTGAGAGAATATTAGATTCCAGGATGCTTCGTGGTTCCCTTCAGTATCTCATTGCATGGAAGGGATTTGGTCCGGAGGAACATTCTTGTGTTTCTGCCAGAGAAGTTCACGCTCCTCGTCTTGTGCGCTCTTTTCATAGGAGGTTTCCTCGGAAACCTGCTCCGATTGTGGGGGTTCCAGAGGTCCCCCGTAAAAGGGGGGGTAATGTAAGGAGGAAACCTACCAGGAGTGCGGTCGGATATCGGCAGCACGCCGGTCCAGCTGCGGAGGTCCAGGCACGGCGTTCTTCCTTCTGATTCTGGCGGCGTTTCCCTTAGGGTGGCTCTGGGAGCCTTTTCTGATGTGAGGGGGCGGGTCTTTTTCCTCCACCCACCAGCATGTCATTGGCTCTGCCCCTTTTCTAGGGATAAGAGGCAGCAGCTGGCAAGTTTCATTGCCAGTGTTTGTTTATATCTAGTGAGGTTAACTAAGTCTCTCTGGTCCTCTTAGTCCTTGGTCTTCAATTTTTGCCTTGCTTTGCTGTAGTTTCATTGAGCCTTTTGTGTATCTCCATCGTAGTTTCTTCCTTAGCTTTTATGCTCCTTCTTTCCCCCATAGTATCAGGCTATCCCTAGACAGTATAGGGACTTTCGCCCAGTTGTCCCCCTGGGTTTAGCCAGGGTAAGGCAAGTAGGTAGGGTCAGAGGTGTGGGTGGTTTTTAGGGACCCCCAGTCTTCTCTCCGTACCTGCCTAACAATGGTGCTGCAGGCAATGGTGTTTTACTGCTTTAGCTTTCAACTGTTGATGAAGGTTAATTTGGTGCTTAATACAGTACCAGAACCAAGCTTACTGCATAGATATGGTACCATAACATATACATATATGCACACATGAACACACGCCTTTACACATACTGTGTATTAACACAAACATAATTGTACTTTTACACAGATTCATGCATTTCACATACTGTACATACGTACATGTTTACATATACAGTCATACACAGTGTGCACTTACCATACACCAATGGAGTGCTCAGCCTTGGTGACAAACCATAACAGCCAGTGCCCAAAGTAAGAGGAGAGCAGATGTTGGTTCCTAGTTGCCGTCCTTGGTTTTGCAGCCAGAAACCAGATACCAGAAAGCTTCTACCAGTGGGAGGCTTCTCTACCACCACCAGGAACAGCATTGCCACTGCTTGGAGTGCTTCTGCCTCCGTCAACTATGCTAATGCCACTACCGAAAATGCCACAACTGCCACCATCCTTAGTTTTTTTTCCTGTTGATGCCAGATGCACCTCTTGGCTGTTAACGCTGTTAACATATGGGCTTTAAAACTGGTGGGATGTATGGGCTGCCACAAGCCCCCCAAGAACATTGAGCTCCTAACAGCCACCCAAATCACCTATATTGTAATCTGCGATTGAGGAGAAAATGTTTGTGTTGCTGAAGGAAAAATGTGCCATAAATGTCTGATAGACGCAGATCCCAACTTTAGGAGACACAACTATAACAAAAAGAAGAGGTCCCCCAACCCCATCCTGCCTCATCCCATCTGGATCAAATACTCCAAGAGTGAATAGAAATGAATGGATTTACGTTAACAGCATGCCATGCTTTTGCCATAGGTTCTGGGGTGCAGAAACAGATCAGCTTGCTGTGCTGTTTACAAAAGTCCAATTCACTTCCATGGAAGTTACAGAAACAATGTAGCACAGGGTATTCTGCCACCTCCCGGAGCCTAGATAGTACTACGAGTTAAGAGATCAGGTGGGATGGGTTTAGGGCCCCTTATTCTACGGATAGATGTGGGTACCAGAGGGGGAAATTACATGTACTTATCACATATCCTGTCCATATGCCATAAATGTCTGAATCGGAATACCCCTTTAATGCTGAATCTCTAATACACCCTGCAAAAGGTAAGTGTTTATTTTGTATTGAATTTGCAGAATTTTTACAAATGTCCAGTATATTGGTGTTTATTACCAACTGGCCATCTTGACATGCTGCATATGACACTTAGGGCTAAGCAAAAAGGACTCTGAAAATGCCTTAGAAGATCCAGTAAAAGGGATTTTAACGTCATCCTGCATAAATAAAAGCGGCACATTACAGTCTCGGTAGCATTAACAATTCACATCGACACGTAGCAGCTGTGAATTATGGATGACTGCAATTTAAATCTTAATATGATTCTTGCTCTTTTCTCACCAGCTCCTTAAAGTAATCATCTGAATGAAATGGTAACAAATCTGACTAACTGCAGGCACTTATGATGTAAATGTGTATAATCATAGGTCAGACACTTAATGCGCAGCACTCTGTCAGAGTTCTCACAGTCATCTTGATACTAAAAGTATCTGATCACACAGAAGGTTGTAACACTAAGAAAATGTACAGGAGACCTAAGCAATATCACCACCTGATGGGACGGGGTTCACATTTTATCTGGTTTCCACACTCCATTTACATTTATTACATGCAGTAAAAGCAATTTCTAAACCTCATTTACATGCAGTGTTAAAAATGAGACTGGGTGTATTGTAAAGGGCGCACTGCAGATATTAAATAATACCATGTTTTATTGGCAATATATTTCTTGCAGACTTTGCAGTGAACTTTACTCACCCCCTGCCCCTCTATGGCCCCTCAAAATTGTAGTGCCCTCTCCATGCCCCTCAAAGTTATGATGCATTCTCTGCGCCCCTCAAAATTATAGTGCACATTCCACGACTATCAGTATTATAGTGTCTTCAAAATTATAGTGCACTCTCTGTGCCCCTTAAAATTATAGCCTCCACTCTGTGACCCTCAAAACTATAGGATCCCTTAAAATTACAGTGCGCTCTCACTCTCAGTACATTAAGTGCAGGAGACTAGGGGAGGAGCTAGGCTATGCATTGCACGGAGTTGCATGGTATCCAGCATTACTGTGAGTTAGGCCCAATGTCCATGGGCGGAATTGAATTGCGGAAATCGCAAATGGCATCTGCACTGACAATCCGCCATGAGACAGGAGGGCCACAATTCTAAGCAAGCCACAGATTGAAGAGCTTTTAACCTCTAGATTGACCAATAGCCCTCAAGCAACACTGTTACATAGAGTTATCAGCAACCATCAAGCTTATTGTGCCACTGTGTCTATATAGTCGTTCATTAAAAACATCTTAAAGGGGTTGTCCCGCGCCGAAACAGGTTTTTTTTTTTTCAATAGCCCCCCCCCCCCCCCCCCCCCCCCCCGTTCGGCGCGAGACAAACCCGATGCAGGGCTTTAAAAAAAAAAACGGATAGTACTTACCCGAATCCCCGCGCTCCGGTGACTTCTTACTTACCTTGCGAAGATGGCCGCCGGGATCTTCATCCACGGTGGACCGCAGGTCTTCACCCATGGTGCACCGTGGGCTCTGTGCGTTCCATTGCCGATTCCAGCCTCCTGATTGGCTGGAATCGGCACACGTGACGGGGCGGATCTACGAGGAGCAGCTCTCCAGCACGAGCGGCCCCATTCAGAAGGGAGAAGACCGGACTGCGCAAGCGCGTCTAATCGGGCGATTAGATGCTGAAATTAGACGGCACCATGGAGACGAGGACGCTAGCAACGGAACAGGTAAGTGAATAACTTCTGTATGGCTCATAATTAATGCACAATGTACATTACAAAGTGCATTAATATGGCCATACAGAAGTGTATACCCCCACTTGCTTTCGCGGGACAACCCCTTTAACTGTTTTGGGTTGGAATCCATTCCTAAAGGATAAATCCATCTATCTGTGGTATCACCTCTTAAAAACCCCTGTTAAAATAGTTGAATAGGCTGTGAATTACTAACTTAACCAGACAGTGGGGAGGATGCAGAAATGCACTGTTCTAGCGTAGTTGTCTGTGCTCTACCCTTTTACTGCAAATGAGTATACAACTGTATACAACCCAGGGACAGCTATAAACCATATGAAGATATCCATAGCCTTGGATGGGGTCTGATTGTGCACTCATCTGTGTTTTCCAGGGGTGTAGTTTAGGGTGGGAGCCATTTGCCAGAGGTGCAGAGGATGGGACTCCAACACGTCTTGGCCAGAGTATTGAAAGAAAGGGCTAGTGAAACACACTGTATTTATATACTGTGTGAAGGGAAGCCTAGATATGACATTACTCTCTTCTAACCTCCCTATCTAGGGGTTGATCCAAGGAAAAGTCAAAGGGGCATGTGCCCCAGGTGCCAACAAAACACACTCTTTTAACCAGGGTATTTAGAAACAGGGCTAGGGCAGCAAACAAATTTTCCATATTTGTATTTTAGATCTATTGAAGCAAGTAATATGTTTTTGCTCTGCTGTTTCTCAGGAACCACCCTGCAGTACCATGACTATTTGTTTTCATCTTCTCCCACATCCTCTAGGAATCAAAGGCTTTCTAGTGTTCTTCTTTAATGGTGCATTAACATGGAACTGATTTGCTCTGGATTCTCTACAGTTCAAAAAAATGCAGCAGATTTTAGTGTGGATCCACAGCAGATTTCACCACTTCAATTGAAGGGTTAACCCTTCAAATTTGGCTATCAGTTTTGACAGCAGCCTTCAAGTGGTCCAACAATGGGAGAGATCAAGATCATGGGTAGCTGTTCAATTAACATTTCAGTCTGAGACCTTTTAAATGGCCTCGATACCTGCTTCCTATTGTAGCTAATGGTACGTGGCTACAGTATTTGTGCTGTCCAAGGTAAAGATAAAGTCCCCTGGTGCACCGAGTCATGACTGACTCCTAGGGTGACGTCACATCACGACGTTTTCTTGGCAGACTGTTTTTATGGAGTGGATGCCTTCCCCAGTCATCCTTAACCCCCCAGTAAGCTGCCTACTTATTTTACTGACCTCAGAAGGATGGAAGGCTGAGTCAACCTTGAGCCGGCTATCTGAACCATGCAGGGATCGAACCCACAACCTTCAGGTCGTGAGCGAGAGCTTAGGACTGCATTTCTGCTACGTTAATACTCTGCCCCATTGTAGGCATATGAGGCTATGCATATTGATGTTTTTTTCACATGGACCACCGGTCCGGCTTGTTTTTCGTGTGACAAGCTGTAGTTTTTACTGGTACCATTTTGGGGTACATATGATTTTTTGATCACTTATATTGTGCTTTTTGGGAGGAAAAATTAACAAAAGAAAATTTTGGTTCTGTTTTTTTTTGCTTTTCCTATAGTGTTTGGTGTGCAGGAAAAATATTTTTTCAATTTATTGTATAGTTCGTTCGTTATATATGCAGCAATACCAAATATATGGCATTTTTTATTTCATTTTTTTTTTAAACAAAAAAGGAAAAAGTGCAAGAAAAGGCTTTTTTATTTCTTTTTCAACTATTATTTATTTTTTTTCACTTTTTTTATGATCGCTCAGCTAATACACTGTATTTCTATACTGCAGTGTGTTATCCTCATTGATTTATACTCAGATCCATGGTAGACCTGAAGACTGCTTCTCATCATTGTAGTCATAAGACGGTTGTCAATTACAGCTGGCTCCTGATGCGAACTCAACTCCTCAGCCCACATTTAAATGAAGTACCATATATACTCTAGTATTAGCCGACCCGAGTATAAGCCGAGTCAATAAGTTTTACCACAAAAAATTGGTAAAACTTATTGCCTTAAGTATAAGCCTAGCTATACTAGAGTATATACTAGGTTAAAAAAAAAAGCAATGCTAACTTCTCAGCCGGCGTCTGTGTCTCTGGCATGATGCTGTCCTCAATGGTGCGGCAAGCTGCTTAAGTCTTCCTCCCGCTGTCATCTCCCCGCCTTGGTTTTGAAATCCCCGCTGTCAGCGCTCTGTGAGGAAGCGCTGTGATTGTATCGAGCGCCAGCCAATCACAGCCGGTGCTCGATAAACCAATCACTGCCATTCAGAATGACATCACTGAATGGCTGTGATTGGTTTATCGAGCGCCGGCTGTGATTGGTTAGCACTCTATCCAATCACAGCACTGATGGCAGGGATATCAAAACTAAGCCAGGGAGGTGACAGTGGGGAGAAGGCTGCAGCAACTTGCTGCACCGCCAGGAACAGCATTGCACTGGGGACACAGATGCCGGCTAAGAGGTGAGTATTGAGGGTTTTTTTTTTTTACCTCACTCGAGTATAAGCCGAGGGGGGCTTTTTCAGTACATTTTTTTGTGCTGAAAAACTCGACTTATACTCGAGTGTATACGGTATATATGTCTTCAGACAGGAATGATGCCAATGAAAAATAAAACTCATCCTGCAATAAACAAGTTCTCATGTGGCTATGTCACAGGGCAAAAAAAATAGGATTTTTTTAAATTGGGGATAGAAAAAAAAAATAGAAGCAAAAAGGGTTGCAGTGGTAAGGGTTAATGTGTAGGAAAAAAATGTAAAGAACCATTGAAAACCTTCAATATTTCTTATTAGCTGGATGAATGAACGTACAGCAGTGGTATCTATTACTGGATCACCATTTCTTTTATACAGAAGCGAACATGAATAAGAAGAAGCAATCTTTATGAGACGAGGTCACCCTTCAGTGACCATAAGTAGAGGAAACTGTCCAGATGTCCCAGACTTTTGAAAATGTTAGTCCAGGACCGCAATCATTACATACATTTCTTTTCATACTTAATAATAGAATTAACAGAGTCCAAATCCTGAGTGTCAGGAGCCGTTCCTCCTAATGCATGTAGCTTGCATCTATTCCCTTCAGCATGGAATTAGTATGTCCAGTACTAAGACCTGTGCTTCCAGGCAGATCACTTCATGACTGATCGGGGCAAGACCCGGCCATGGTTTCTGGAAGAATCAGCATTTCAGTATTTTTAACAAGAGTTGTTCCCCTGCAGACAGGTGTTATACAGAGGAGCACACGGTATCGTGCCAATATACCTTCAGGCTAATCTGATTTGAGATGCAGCTGATCAGTCAGACTGCTCACATTCAAGAATTTATGTGGAGGTGGCAGATTACAAGATAATAAATGTACTAAATGTTACATACACATAAAATACTGTTGCTACTGTTACAGAATGTATTACTCTCTCCTGTATTCTGCAAGCTCACAGCTCCTTCTGCCTAGAGTACCAAACAGTTGGTTTTCTCTCTACGTGATGACCACCGTATTAAGGGTGGTTTCATATATTTGCGCATGTTTCCACTTTCCTGCTCTGTTCGGGGAGCAGAAAAAGAGAATTCCGGTGGCTGAACGGCTCCGTCTCTGGACAGAACTATGCAGCGCCGGATGGACCGCATTGACTACAATGGGGTCTACCCACTTTCCACCCAACTGCCCGATTTTCTAACGGAAGAAAAAGTGCTGTGTGCATCACGTTTTTTTGCTATTATTTTGAGCTGGATTTGTGATGGAATGCAGATGTGAAACCGGTCTAGTACATGTAACTTCACAATAGATGTTTTGCAATACAAGTGTTACGGTGGTTCTGGGATCCCTTCCTTTCTAAATAATCTGGTACAGGTTTTGGAAGTGTATGTTCATCTTCTAGCTCTGGTGGAAGTGGTATTAGATGAAACATGCTTAGTCTCACCTGTTGGTATTTCTCAGGTCTATTTAGCCAGGCCTAGTGCTTAGCTCATTGCTGTTTGATCTTCAGTCTGCCTCTGACTGTGATAGCAGTCAGATCTTAGTTCTGGATCTCCCATTTACCTATGGCATCTCAAAGCTAAGTACTGGGTTTGTTATCATTTCCATCTTGTTTCTTGTTATTTCCCTATCCCACGTAGGGTCATCTAGTGGCCGAGGTACGTGATCAGGTGCATCCTTGTCAGGACGGGTTACTTGCATTTAGGCAGGTCCCTTCCCTGGGTAAGGTTCATTAGGGGCTGTGTTTTCTTTTGTTGTGGTTGGCTTTATTGTTTTGCACTGTTTGGTGTGTAGAGTGTGTGTGTATTTCAGGTTTATCGATCCAGCACGCCCCACTTCGACGTAGCAAGATTGCCTTTCCATGTTACACAGGAGTGTTTTAGGTTTTCCCACTTGACTCAGGAAGAAGAATGTATGTAGTGTGATAAAAACAAGTGTGAAAGTTATGAACTCTCTCACAATGCACAGTACACTGTACTACATACAAAACATTAAAATTTACACCAGCATACAAAATTTTGATCTACAAATGGGAGATGGAATAATGCCTCTAGAGCGCCACCTATTGGAAGTTAGCTTTCTATAAATTAATGCCCAATATTTTAACAAGCCTTGTGAAATGACTTTGCAGAAGGAAAAGACAACTGCTGTGAGGTCTTTGTGCCTTGTCAGTGTATAGTAGGTTTCTGTCTGGCTGAGTGAGAGGCCTATGATGTGGATCAGGAGGGGAACAGTTTTTCCTATTAGAATTAGGAATTTTCCCACCTGTACAATTAACAGGCAAGAATCCCAATAGTGAACACGAAAGCACTGAAATCCATTGAAATCAGTGTTTTATTTTGTCCCGTTACGTGGCCGTGATTATCACAACCATATAATGTGAGAAAGACTCCTGTTTAAGCCCTTAATCTGCTGTTGCAGATTTCTGTTCCATAACCTGTAATGTATATGTGCAGATTTTAGTGCAGAATTCTCTGCATCTCTAGGGGCGTCTTGCAGAAATATTTCACATGTGTAGGGTACACTGTGTATCTCTATCTGTAGACTTTTATACCGCAAATATATGCCAAGTCTATCCTCATGGCATACTGTATGTTTGTCAAGTTCATGCGTGGATAACCTTTTATATAGTATGTCTTCGATAGCTTCTACACTTTACTGAGCCACAAAAAAAGCATAATGCACGAGTATAAAAAAAGCAAAATAACTATTTTCCCTTAAAAACAAAGTCAAACAGCTAGCAATTGTATTCCTCTTAACAACACAGGACATATGTTTACATTCAGGGCGCATGCTACTTAGGCCGGCTGTCCACGGGCGATGCGGTATCCCGCGGCAAGGCTATGCCACGGGAGCCTCCGCTGAATCTCCGCCAGTCAGCCCTGTCTAATAGATAGGCTGACCGCTGAGAATCGGGGCAATTCGCAGCATGCGGCCGTGGACAGAGTGCCTTAAGGCAACAGGACATAATCTTACGTCCTGTGGATGGCACAGGTTCAGAAGTGAGCCCACACCATCCCACAGCGATAGTTGGCTGTGACTGACAGCCGGCCTCCCACTGCAACAGCAGGGATCGGTAAGAACACCGATCGCTGCTGTTAAGCCCTTACATGTTGCTATCTATTTAGACCACAGTATTTAAAGGTTTCACAGAGGGAGCGCACTATATAAACGCAGAAGGCTGATGGGTTGCCATGGCAACTAGACAATACCATCCAGGCCAGCCACGGTCTGTGGCTATTGTAAGCAATAATGCATTACAGTACAGAATTGCACTATAATGCATTGTCATAGCGATCACAGCTTTTATGGTTCAGGTCCCACAAAGGGACATAAAACATATAAAAGAAAAAGTAAAAAAGAAACGTAAAAAAAAAAAGTATCAAAACACCCTTTTTTGCACACATTTCCCTCTGTGTATAAAAAAAAAGGAAAAATGTGGTACCAATAAAAACTACAGCTTGTCACACAAAGGCCTGCATAGAGCTCCACCGATGGAAGAATAAAAAAGTTATGGGACTTTGATTACACAATGCAAAAAATAGCCATTTAAAAAAAGGGGGGGTTTTATTGTGGAAAAACGTAAAAATATATATATAATTTTGGTATTGTTGTAATTATACTGACCCGCAAGAAGAATGTATTGTGTCATTTATACTGTATGATTTTAAAAAAACTGTGGCAGAATTGAGGCATTTGTTTCTCTGCCCTCCCAAAAAAATTAAGAAAAGTTTCACAATACGTTATATGCACCCCAAAATGGAACCAAGAAAAACAGTTTGTTTGCCACGCAAAAAAAACAATCCTTCATATGGCCGTGTTGATGGAAAAATATAAAAGTGGAGAAGAAAATCCTCTAAAAATTGTGCCCTTATGGCCAAAATAGGCCATGTCCTTAAGTGGTTAATATGGTGCAAGAAGCAAGTCATGACTTACACTTTCCCAGCTGACTGTTTTTGTAGGGTGGTTTTCCATTACCTTTCCCAGTCATCTTTACCTCCCCCCCCCCCAAGCAAGCTGGGTACTCATTTAACTTACCTTAGAAGGATGGACGGCTGAGACAATCTTGAGCTGGCTACCTGAACCATATGGGGATTGAAGCCACAAACTTCAAGTCGTGACTGAGAGATTAGGACTGCATTTATGCTGCCTTAACACTCTGCGCCACACAGGGCTCTTCATATATCCATATACATACATATAAATATCCTCTAGGCAAGAGACATGTCCCATATGGGTAGCTGGCAATGGCGTAAAATAAAACAGCCTATAGTCTTAAATTACCCCTTTCACTTGATACTGTAGGAGAAACACAAAGGGCTTGGCTCAGGAAAAAGAGCATGACCTAACATACAAAAATTGCAATTAATTTGCAATTAGGCATTGGCAATTGAAATAGTCACATTGCATGTATATTTGTTTTAGCACTTCTCTATTTATTTTATGAATCCAAGAAGTATATAATATAGGATGACTGAACAACATAGCATATAAATGACCTGGTACACTTCTTGTATAAGAGACTCACCCTAAAGGGTTAAGGTTGTTATGGCGAGCAACTGAAAGATGCGCCAAAAATTGCACCAAAATTACCATGACTGCCAAAATTTGTGCCAAATTTTGGCACAGCAGAACTGAGCATTCTCAAAGGGAACTTTCTGGGTGAATGATGTTCTGAAATTAAAAAAAAGACAATTTGTTGATTAGTGAGCAGAGGGGCACCGGGTTGTAGAGGGAGAAGTTGCCAGCTGTGCTATGCAGAAACTGGATGGAGGGTCTGGAAGTTGTTGCCTAAGCTGCCAGAGGAGAGTGAGACAAAGGCAGAGAAGGAACCAAGGAGAGTGGTGGTAGAGTTGTGCTACTGGCACAGGACAAGCTTGTGTCAGTAGCAACTGCGACTCCCATGCAACTAAGGGTGAGTGAGGCTGGCCTGTGATAGGTTTACAAGTGTGCATACCAGAGAAGGTTAAAATAGTTAGTCAGTAGGCCTGCTATAGAAAATAGCATTTTCAGTAAGGACACTGAACTGTTCGTAACTTTTAGTGCTCAAGCCTCGATTCTCAGACTGAGTTTCTTGGGTGGTGAGGGTGCAGCGAAAACTCACTCGTTACTGAAGACTTTGAACACCGCACAGCGGACTCTCTCTCCACTTCTCTCCACTCTCTTTTAGGATAGCGGTCCTGGTCATGGACTTCCAGGGTACTTATCGTCAGCCTCCATTCTTCACCACATGAGGGTTGAAGGTACCGCTGTGTGGCTGGCACTCACACTCCAACTGCCACTCTGCCAGACCAGTGAAGAAAGAAGACCCACATTTGCACATTGCAATCACATATGTCAATCATGCTCACGTGAAAACATAAATTACATTTCCAGACATATCCCAGATATTCAAAGACATTAACTTCTTCCACGCTGCAGCTGTGCGATACACAAGACAGTGACAAGACAATTTGCACAGAGCATCCACACTGAACACATGACAATTAAGAAAATTATGGAGGGGCCAGATATATGCATTTCGGGCCACTACAAGGGGAGAGTCAAACTTTGCCTGGGGTAACAGGCCAAAACAAAAGAGATAGCACAAATGTATTCTGTCATCTACATTTCTGACAGACTGTACTATGACTCCCACATTTTAGTTAGTAGTAGTAATTGCCCAACTACTAGAAGGTAAATGTTCAATTATTTATAATTGCTATTCCATTGCTCATTTTATTCATGTGTTCTTAAATATTGTACATTTTGGATACTCCATCTGTTTACAACCTATAAATACACTAGAATTAGCAAAAAGTGTAAATGTACTAGTGTGTGTAAAAAAAAAAAAAAAAAAAAACTATATATAAGCTATATAAAAACTCCAGCAGTAAAAAATAATACATTATTATGACATTCATAAAAGATGGCACATAAACATATTCAAAGCCACAACATAGGTATGATCAATAGAATAGAAAATTTAAAAAAATATTTTGTCCCTTGTTAATAAAAGGGGCTGTCCCTAAATGGTTACTATGGCAATAGACTGACCTTGAGCACTGTCTGCCCTTTTTGTTTTTCCATTTCATTCCACTCGCTTGTTGTTAGAACATTGCTCCTTTTAGTTTCGTTCATAAATTAGTATTGCATATTTTTGTAATTCTGTCTGCTGCATCGTATCCTAAATCTGCATTGTGATACCACCACCTGTGGGAATAAAGCCAGTGTCAACTATGCATCAGCTGGCATCCGGTTCTAGATTTTTACCTAAATCTGCTACTTTGAGGTAGTTTTTATGTATAAGGTTTATAGGTTTTTATTTGCAGTTGCACTTTATGGCTTCGTTCACACGAGCGCTGTTTTCGTGCATTAGAGGTGCATGAAAAGAGCGCTTCGATAAGAACCAATGGTTTCCCATAGAAGCGATCACATGAAGGAATTTTAGAAGCGCTAAATACCTTCAAAAGATAGGACATGAGTGGCTACAATGCACACATCTAAGGTCCATGCTGCAAGAAAAGATATGACCTGACCTGTCTTTGATGCAGATGCACAGGAGTTTCCATTGATTTCTATGGGAGCAGGAGTCTATGGAAACTCCTGTTTAGGAAAAGAAGATTTCTGCCGACCAAGGGAATATCCCACTGCTTACAGCAGGACATTTAAAACCTGCTGCCCAGAAGCACATTTTAAATATCCTGCTGTAAACTCCTGTTAGTCCCCGTGAGGATGAGGGTTCTCTTAATCCCCGAAGGGGCTAAGCGGAATTTACTGCGGAACAGTTAAAATGTGCTTCTAGGCAGCACATTTAAAATGTCCTGCTGTAAGCACCGGGGTATTCCTCAAGCCCCGCTACTGCTGGGCAGTTCCCCAGCAGCTGGGGCAATAGGGGACTTCCTCTCCCTCTCTTACCAAGGGATTTCCCTATAGCGGGGAGAGAGAGTGGGTTACAGGGCTTCCCCCTTTCAATGTGCTGTGGGGAATCCCTGTGAGAAGCCATGTAGCCCCGCTACCTCTCTCTAGCCCCACCCACTCTCTCTGCGCTATGGGATATCCCTCAAGGATCCTCAGAGCAGGGAGAGAGAGAGAGCGGAGCTATGAGTTAATCCCTCATAGCTGGGAGAGACAAAGTGGAGCTATGGGGGATTAACCCATAGTAGGGACCGACAGAGTGGGGCTATGGATTAATACTCCATAGCCCTGCTTTGTCTCTCCCAGCTATGGGGGATTAACCCATTGTTCTGCTCCCTCTCTCCCTACTTTTTTAAGCGCAGTTGCTCCAGTGAGCAGCTGCCTGTTTACGTGATTTTTAGCGCAGCATAGGCACGATTTTTTTTTTGTGCACCTATACTGAGCTAAAACTGTACTCGTGTGAACGAGGCCTTGGTGTGTACATGCACAATTACACACATAATACCAGTTGATGACTGCTGGTCACATTTCATTGCTTCCACCATTTGCTCCTGTATTTTAAATATCATAGACTATATTTTGGGGATCTTACCTATGGGTATTTTTTGCCTTTGGCAATTAGAATCGTGTGGTATACCATCACCCTCGACACTTGCATCATGTCTAGTTGCGTTTTTGAACATTTTGCAAGTCTTTTTGCCAACAGATCCATTGTCAGTTCATTAAGAAGAGCACAAAGTCTCCAAGGACCTCGAGGTGATGATGATATGTCATTTGGAAGCCTTAAGTGTTTAACTTTCTAGAAAACCATGGCTTTTTACTATGATTCACAAATTGGCCTTAGTAGAAGTTCTTCTGTAGGTAGACGAGATGTAATCTCAGACTCCGTGAATTACAGGTCAGTCAATGAAAGGTCAGTCTAAGCCTCGAAAACCTGATGCTAAAAATGAATTTGGAGACCTTAGACAGAATGTGACATTTCAGATTACTGAAATTATTCAGAATTGTATTGATTCTGAATATGCATTATTCTCAACAATTTGATAAAGTGCTTTTTTCCCCACCACTCACATTTATCAAGTTTTGCAGTGCTGCGAAATAGATTAAAAACTGTGAATTTCACCGTATGTGATCGTTATGATTTCAGAAACCTTAAACATCCTCATTGGAACCAGCAGTCATTCAACTGAATTAAAGTAAAAGCGTCCCCAGAAATGACATCCTTTAAATAAGCTCCTATACACCGATCAGCACGAACAGTCAAACCACTGACAGGTAAAGTAAAGGATTACTTGGCAACAATGGCCCCTGTCAAGGGTTGGATGTATAAAGCAGTAAGTGAAGTCACTTCTTGAAATTGATGTGTGGGTAGGGAAAAATGGCCAAGTTTAAGGATTTGAGCAACTTTGACAAGGGTTTAAATTGTGATAGTTAGATGACTGGGTCAGAGCATCTCCAGGACGAAAGATCTTTTGGGGTGTTCCCAGTATGCAGTGGTTAGTAGTACCTACCAAAAGTGGTCCAAGTGAGGACAACAGGTGGTCTGGAGACAGTCATGGATGCTCAAGCCTGACCCAATCTGTCGAGGCAATAGAGACAACTCAAGCTACACACATTCATAGAGTGAGGCTATGCAAACTAATTTTGTCACTCCAGTCTGACATCTAAGTAATGCCTTTCTACTTTTTGAAGACCAAGAAAATCTTAGCAGACGAAAAAAACATATAAATAAGAGGGCTGCCTGAAAGTAATGCTTCTGATGCTTTACCACTAGAGATGAGCAAGCATACTTGCTAAGGACAATTGCTCCATCGAGTATTGTCCTTAGCGAGTACCTCGCCGCTCGGAAGAAAAGGTTCATCTGCCGGCTCGGGTGACAGGTGAGTTGCGGCCATGAGCAGGGGGGAGAGAGGGAGAGAGAGATCTCCCCTCTGTTCCTCCCCGCTCTCCTCCGCCGCTCCCCGCCGGCAGCCACTCACTAAGGGCAATGCTCGATCGAGCAATTGCCCTTAGCGAGTATGCTCGCTCATCTCTATTTACCACCTAAAGTCTGGCAAATCATTACTTCCTTTCTTGGCAAAGAAAGAGCAAACCAAGTGGTATGGAGCGAATCTACAGACCTAAACCATTATGATGACAGCCAATATGTGATGTTGTTTGTGGCTTTTGGCGCTTTATTGTCACCTCAGTGATCTTCCAAAGAGCACGTGAATCCAGCAAAGCGATATTTGAAAGGAAAGAAAGTTGTCATATAGAAGGGGAGCTGCCATACAATCGGCCCTGTTTGCTCCCCGCAGGGCAGTGAGACTGTGGTACTTGGTTCAGCTACTGATAAAGGTGTGTCCCCTGGTTTGTACGCCTCTTCATTCCTATTGGGGCGCCTTCACACTAGCGATAAAATTGTGCAAGATTTATGCATTGCGAAACACACAAATATGAAACTTATTATTTTGAATGGGTTCATTCACATTTGTGATGTTTTCCTGCATATCCCACATTGCGATGCGATACCGAAAACAATTTGCATGTTCTTTCTTTTGGCGATATCGCCCACGGTTTGCAATAGGGCCGGCAGCAGTGCCGGCCCCATTGAATTCAATGGGAGAAGATCGCGATCTCCTGCCATAGCTGTGACAGCTGCGGCAGGGGATTCCGTCAGCCCTACTGTGACGCAAGGCTGTTTCCATGTGAAAACGCTTCGCATCCAGGGTTTTTCAGAAGCATTGTGAGGGTAGGGCCCTGAACATCAGCCTGATAACGCTCTCGCCAGTGTGCAGGAGCCTTTAGCATAGCTTCACACGGGCGAGTGCGATATGGGCCGCGAATCCCACCCCCATATCGCACTCGCCATCCATGTAAATATCCCTCAGTATGTGAGGCGTTTTCATGTGAAAACAGCCTCAATCACTTTGGGGATGCTGGGAACATCCACTGCGGTTGATGAGGTTCACAGAGTTCATCCCATTGTTTTCCATGGGAGACCTCACATCGCATTGCGTGTACTTTGCCCGTGGTGCGATGCTGCCGCTGGGACTATTGAAAATAATGGATGGTGTGATGTTAGAGCACGCATAAGATGGAACATGCCACAATTTGTTTCCCGCATCACATCACGGTGCCATGCAGGAAAACATCACTCATGTGTATGACCACATTCGATAGAATGGGGTTCATATTTGTGTTAGATTTGTGCATCTCGCAACGCACAAATCTCGCGCGATTTTGATGCCCATGTGAAGGCGGCCTTACACTTGCAAAAGTTTGACTTGTTTAAATTTCTCTCTGTGGGTTTTCCTTCTTGGGAACAAAGGCAATAAATGTATATAGTATGTAGGTTCCTCATATTTGGTGACTTCTGAGTTATGGGAAATAGTTTGCTCTCTACCCCTGGTTAACAATGGCCTGAATTAAAAAATTTTTCATTAAATGCACTAGGTATGCATACACCACAAAAAGGAAGTTAAAGAATCTCATTTAATGAAAAATGTATAAGGCAAATGTAGTTTTCTTTGAAAGGAACACATTTTTGATTTAACCACATTCCTCATACAATATAGCCAATGTGGTACCACAGCACTTACACCTCAGTTTCTAGGGGGCACTAGTATTGCATTAAGACTACATTTCCTCTTCAAATTACTAGTTATTAGTATTACCGTATATACTCGAGTATTAGCCGACCCGAGTATAAGCCGAGTCAATAAGTTTTACCACAAAAAACTTTTAAAACTTATTGACTCGAGTATAAGCTGAACAATACTCGAGTATATACTGGGTAAAAAAAAAAAAAAAACAGAACCTCCATACTCACCTCCCAGCCGGAGTCTGTGTCCCCGGCGGCGGTGCGGTAGGCTGCTTGAATCCTCCCCACTGTCCTCTCTGCTCGGCTCTGTCATTTCCCCGCCGTCAGCTTTGCGCTTGGCTGTGAATGATCAAAGGCCGGCTGTGATTGGCCAGCGCTTCCTTCCGCAGTGCTGACGGTGGGGGATTTGAAAGCCAAGCAGAGAGATGACAGCAGGGAGAATTCTAAAACACTATGCAAGCTGCTTAAAATTCTCCTCGCTGTCATGGATCTGTAAGGAAGGGTGATAATAGACACAAAGCGCCCCTTTCGGGAAAGCTCAAGGAACTGTGCAGAGTGCACTGACGTACTACTTCTTTGTTAATAGAGCAGAAAATAAGAGTAACCTGAGAGGAGAATAACTACTTGTCAGGAGGAAGGATTCCTTCAGCCTGTATTTCGTCTAGAGGTAGAGTAAACCTTGTATAAGACTACCAGCCAGAGACCCAGTGGTCGTTATCACGGCAAAGTATCTGTGTAATATCGTCAAACTGAAGTGCAATAAGATCCTGGTATGTAACGAGACATGGCTGCGATCAAACGCCATCACCATGTTACAAGCCGCTACTACGAAAAACAAAAATGATATATTGGAATAGAATTGGCAGTTATTAAAGTTATTGCACAGCATGTGGCATTTCAGCTCCTCTTCAGTAACTCAGTGACCCACTCGGAAACATCCAGTAGATTGAGGTCATTATCCGCATTATGTAACTGGATCTATAATGCCTTCATATAACAGGTATGTGACCTTAGTGTTTTCGAAGAACCATTAGAGGCTTGACCACTTTACAAGTGACACTTTACAAATGTTTGAACTGCTCGGTGTAGGAGAGGAATTAATAGTACAGAAATGGAGTGTTATTCCTTATACATGTCATATACTATCACAGTACCCAAAAGGACAACTGCCTAAAGTGCAAGGGTGTGCAAAAGAAATGAAGAATTGACTCCAGTCAGTAGGACATGGCAAAGCGTGTGAAGTGGCAACTTCCGGGACAATGTTATTATCTTAATTTTTTTAGCTATGGTCCACTTCTCTCTCTCTCATTCAATATTTAAAGCGACCCTCCGGACCTGAAGACACAAAGTTGGCCGAACCACTTCTTGGACTACCTGATGCACCCTGGTAGTCTAAGACACTGCATGCTGATCTGACTGGCCAGCCGTGCTCATGTGAGCAAAACGGTCAATCAAAGCACCGTGTAGAGTCTTAGACTAATGATACGTGTGCACCAGGTACTCAGAGAAGCTGGTACTTCCATCGTTGATTCTCCGAGCCCTTAGAGTTGCTTTAACTATTGACTGATAATGATCTCTTTGGGAAGAGCTGTTTATATACCATTATCATAAGGACAGCAGAAGAGATTTGCAGCAAACCAAAATCTAGTATTGGCTTCTTATAGATACTTATATTTAATACACCCCAGCCCATTAACATCACTATGCCCATCTCATGTGTTTTTGTGCCATTTTTGTATTGGTACAGAAAATGCTGAAACTACCGGTGTAATTTACACTTGAGTCGGGAAGGGTATCATCTCTCCTTAAGGAGAACACCCAGAAGGTGAGTGAGGAGACTTATAAGGCCATGCAGAACACCTAGAAGGTGTATGTAAGTCTAGGTGCTCTCCCTAAGGAGAGATGATACCCCTCCTGACCCATGTCTATAGGCCTCTCACCAGCTAAGCCAGAAACCTACTGCACACTGATGAGGGGCAAAAACCCAGAAACAGCTGTCTGTGTATGGATTCTGGCTTTTAGTCAATTCCCAATCATTGTTATAAAAACCTGTGTAAAAGGTCACACATTGATTTGCAGGAATGCTGACACCCAATAGGTGGCGCTGCAGGGGTATTGTTCCATCTCCCTTAATTGCATATTATTACTTGATGCATTGCGCATGGAGCTTTTCCATATCAGTCTCATTCTTGGATATTCCACAATGTCCATCTGCAGCAAGAGACTTCTGGAAGAGTGAAATCTACAATGGTGCACACAGCTAATCACATATGCCACTCACTCTTTCCGAGCTTCAGTATTTATGAGCTGCAGTAAGAGTAAACCTGGCATAAAGCACCAAGCTGTAATTCTCTGGTTGCAGCCAGGATTCTTCACAAAGCTAAACAGCGAGCGTTTTTAATGCAATCTGCAAGAAATCCTTATAAATAAATGTGTGTACAAATCTGAGATCCATCTAGGGGCCTCACAGTACTTTTCCTTCCTGGCATATTCCTATACAGACCTATTAATTCTGGGGCTGACTCGGGGAATTACAAGATCTGTTTACCCTTTGGCTCAGACAAGTGAAGCATTTTATAGCATTATAATACCGCTTGTATTAAAGGAGATGTCTCGAGGAAGCAGTTAATTTTTTTTTTTGCCCAGTCCCCCCCATTAAACACACATTACTAAGCCCCCCTGTAAATGACATTTCTAGCTGGTTCGTACTTACCGTTCCAGCGTTTCAGCAAGTTATAAAAGTTTCCTCAAGATGGCCGCCGGCTCTTTCCCAGTCGCTCGCTGCAGCCCGACGTGCGCGCTCCCGAGACGCCGCCAGCTGTGTCTCCATGGCAACCAGACGCATCGCAGCCGCCGACCAGACGCCCCGCAGCCGCCGACCAGACAGCAGGTAACCGGCGCTAGCCCCCGGCTCCCCAGCGCTAGCTCCCCCGGCGCAGCGACAGCCCCCCCCATCGCAGCGACAGCCCCCCCGGCCTAGCGCTAGCTCCCCCGGCGCAGCGACAGCCCCCCCGGCCTAGCGCTAGCTCCCCCGGCCTAGCGACAGCCCCCCCGGCCTAGCGACAGCCCCCCCGGCCTAGCGCTAGCTCCCCCGGCGCAGCGACAGCCCCCCCGGCCTAGCGACAGCCCCCCCCATCGCAGCGACAGCCCCCCCGGCCTAGCGCTAGCCCCCCCGGCGCAGCGGCAGCCCCCCCGGCGCAGCGGCAGCCCCCCCCATCGCAGCGACAGCCCCCCCGGCCTAGCGCTAGCTCCCCCGGCGCAGCGGCAGCCCCCCCCCCCCCCCCGGCGCAGCCCGGCGCAGCGGCAGCCCCCCCCCCGACCCATCACTTACCTGGGAGGCTTCTCGGGGCTGCTGGGCTGGGCTGGGCTGGTCTTCTCCGCTGGGCAGCTCCAGTTTCTGCACCTTCCTCTAACAGAGGATGGTGCAGAATGGCCGCTTCAGCACGCTCCCGAGCAGTGACAGCTCGTCTGCGCATGCGCAGAAGAGCTGTAGCGGGGAGCACACTGAAGCGGCTCGTGCTGAATGGAGAAGACCGGACTGCGCAAGCGCGTCTAAAAAAGCAAGCTGCCGGCGAATTTAGACGGAACCATGGAGACGAGGACGCTAGCAACGGAGCAGGTAAGTGGAATAACTTCTGTATGGCTCATATTTAATGCACAATGTACATTACAAAGTGCATTAATATGGCCATACGGAAGTGTATAACCCCACTTGGTTTCGCGAGACCACCCCTTTAAAGAACGTTCCGAAATTCAAAAATCGCTGATAAATATAGGTTAATCCTTTCAGTATATACTCTGGGACATACAGACGTTATGGAGGGGGTACCACTCTCAGGACCAAATATCTGCCATGGACATATCCACACCACAATCTAAGGGCACCTACACACTAGCGATATGTTTTCTTGCAATGCAAGAGCTAGTGAAAACACATGATTATGAAACCAATGCTTTTCAATGGTTTCATACTCACTTGCGATGTTTTCACTGAAGCCTCGCAGCACTAAGAAGAATTTGCACTATCGCCTATTGTTTTTAATGGGGCTGGCGGCAGCACAGCCAGCCCTATTTAAAACATGGGGAGTACATCGCGCTCCCCTGACACAGCTGTGACAGCTATGGCAGGGGATGAAGGAATTCCGCGGGGATGAAGGAATCCTCTTCCACAGCTGTAACAGAGGTCCACAATGCTATCCTATTGCCTATTGCTTTCAATGGGGCCACTGCTGCTGCCACTTCATTGAAGGCAATGGGTTGCAGGCAACTACCGCAGTGATGATTTTCGAGAGAGGGCTTTAAATCTAAGCCCTTCCCTGAAAATCAGCCCTAGGTGTAAAAGAAAGTAAAAGAAAAAAAAAATTTACTCACCTAGAAAAGCCGTCCGGCTCTTCTCTCCGCACCGACATTCGTCTTCTGCCATCTGGAGGCCGGGGATTGAAAAATTCTCGCCTACAGAAAGCGCAGCCTCTGATTGGCTGAGCGCTGTAACCAATCAGAGGCTGCGCTCAGCCATTCATTGAATTCACTCTGCGGGGATGCAGGAATCCCCTGCCATAGCTGTCACAGCTATGTCAGGGGAGCGTGATGTACTCCCTATGTTTTCAATGGGGCTGGCGCTGCTGCCTCCTGCGGCCTTAAATCTGCTGCGGATCTGCACAAAAATTAATAGAAAAATCTGCAGCCAATGAGTTATGTGTGAATGTACCCTAAGGCCAAATACAAAACTATACATTTTTTGCACGCATCAGTATGTTTTACTGTACTTTTTCCACATGCAATGCACCAATTGAAATGACTAATTAGTTAATGGGTTCCAGATGTTTTCTTGTTCTTGCACAATTACAGAGGTGTTTTATGCATCTGCTAGCATATTTTGAACACATTTGCGCATTCACCTTGACGTCTATGGGGCCTTTTGATGCGCAAATGTGCAGGAGAGTAGGGCATGCTGCGTTTTTTTTTTTTTTTTTTTGTCGCGACCCAGGAAAAATACGTGCTGGTTAGCCAACCATTAAAATCAATAAGTTCTCTATATCTGCATACTGCATATGCAAACAGGCGCTTGTGAATCTAGCCTATGCACATTAGAACCCATTGGGTTGGGTCACATGGGCCATTTTTGCTTGTGCATTCCGTTTGCGCAAAAAAAATATGCAGTGTGTTATATTTTCGTGTGTATTGTGCATGAAAATAGCACCTTTGACTAATTAAACTTAATTGCCCAATGAAATCAACGAGAGAATGCTTGCATGATTTTTGCGCATGCAAAAAATACAGTAAGATACACACTGATGCGCAAAAATGCAAGCGCCAATTGCGCAAATACGCAGTGTAAATGCACATGTAAATACGCGTATGCTCTTGTGAAGACGACCGTGTTTTAATGTTTAAGGGCTACGATCTGATGTATTGGATGGATTCCCATGCATCAGCTCACACAGGCGTATTCCCACGGCATAAAAGCGCTTGGCTGGCCAATATAGCGCCAGGCGCTTTTACGCTGGACAGCAAAGATAGTCCTGGAACTTTCTTTCTGCCCAGAATACGTCAGCCGCTGCATGAGCTCCTATGGGAGCCAATCACAGAGGTTGGAGAAGGGAGGTAGGAGGGAGTTTAGCAGCGTGACGGCTAAACTTCTTTCCCGTTCTCTCTTCCTCTTTCCTCCCCTCTGGCTGTTTGCAATGGGAGGGGGCGGGAGCTTAGTGCCGCTCGCTGCGGACAAGGGGAGGGATGGGAGCTTAGCTGCGTCCCCATTGCAAACAGCCGGAGGAGAGAAGAGAGGAGGTGAGACAGCGAGGGGGAGGGAGGAGAAGACAGTTTAGGAGAGCTAAGCTGTCTCTCCCCGCCCAATGGCATTGGGGCCTCGGTGTATATGTGTCGGGCCTTGAACATCTGAACGAGCGCACAAACGTTAGATGCACACCTTTTTTGTGCACCGGCTGGCGAATGTAAAAATGCCTACGACCATGTGAGAGAGCCCTAATATGTGTATTTTGATGTAAATCGGCTCTGAATGTGCAATGGATATAATCTGCAGCAGATTTTGGTGCTAATTGGTAGATTTCTGACAGATATGAAAGCACCTTAGGATTGTCCCCAACTCTGTCAGACCCGGACCCTCCATATAGTACATGGATGGCCATTCATTGGATTGGCAACCAAAGATGCAGCAACGCCATGATCAACTGGTGCGGATTGCTGCAGTTTCATCAGGGCATCGACATACGAGCATATGTGCAAATCCACTTCCCTCAACAGAGCGTATTTGCGTATGAACTAGGTTTGGAGATGGCAAGAAACAGGCTGATACACACATTTTTGTGGTAGCTCACATGCGCGCGTGTTACTCCCTTCCCGTGAAATAAAATGGCAATTAAACACCAAATTAGGGTGGTTTCAGAAAAAATTTCTGTACGTGAATACCTCGCCCGTATAATGTGACAAAGCAAAGCCTTTAATTACAATAGATTTGTTCAGATTAACATGTTTTTGCCGCGCAAAATCTTCGTCTGAGAAGATAGATAGAGCAAGTCCTATCATTGTACGTGTTACGCAGAATGCTGCCATAGACTTATATGGCAGCTCAAAAAAGAGAGGGGAAGGGAGTTACCCTTAAAATTGAAGGCTTGCTCTTAGGATAGGTCATCGATAATTGTTTAGATGCCGTGGCTAAATCTGACTGTACATTTAAACAGTCAGTGAGAAAGGGGGGCCCCTTCCTGCATCCTAATGGCACCCCGCAATGTGATCGGAGGATGCTGATGGGCTTGCATGGCAGCCAGGAGCCTGCTGAATGCTCCCAGGGCTGATATGCCTATGCATCATTAAAAATGCTATACACTGCAATGCTACAGTATTGTAGTATAGAGTACGACCGCAAATTAAAGTCCCCTGTGGGGATTCAATAAAATGTAAAATATATGTTTTTAATAGTAAAAAAAAAAATTAAACATTAGAAAAAAACCTTCCTCCATTTTCCCATAAAAAAACTAAGCAATTAAAAAACCACACATTTGATATCCCCCGGTATATCAGGTGAAGACTGTTAAAAAAAAATGTAATGGCAGAATAGTGGGGTGTTTTTGTTATACCGACTTCCCAAAAAATTGATTAAACAGTGATCAAAAAGACATATACTTTCTGAAATAGTACTTATAAAAACTACAGCTCACCCCGCAAATTACAAGCCCCCATACAGCCCAATCGTCGACCAAGTAAAAGGCTTCAGTTAGAGATGAGCGAGCACCAAAATGCTCAGGTGCTCGTTACTCGGGACGAATAACGAACCCCATTGAAGTCAATGGGCGCCCCGAGCATTTTTGTATATCGCCGATGCTCGCTAAGGTTTCCATTTGTGAAAATCTGGGCACTTCAAGAAAGTGATGGGAACGACACAGCAACGGATAGGGCAGGCGAGGGGCTACATGTTGGGCTGCATCTCAAGTTCCCAGGTCCCACTATTAAGCCACAATAGCGGCAAGAGTGGCCCCCCCCTCCCAACAATTTTTACTTCTGAAAAGCCCTCATTAGCAATGCATACCTTAGCTAAGCACCACACTACCTCCAACAAAGCACAATCGCTGCCTGCATGACACTCCGCTGCCACTTCTCCTGGGTTACATGCTGCCCAACCCTCCCCCCCCCCCCGCACGACCCAGTGTCCACAGCACACACCAAAGTGTCCCTGCGCAGCCTTCAGCTGCCCTCATGCCACGCCACACTCATGTCTATTTATAAGTGCGTCTGCCATGAGGAGGAACCGCAGGCACACACTGCAGAGGGTTGGCACGGCTAGGCAGCGACCCTCTTTAAAAGGGGCAGGACGATAGCGCACAATGCTGTACAGAAGCAATGAGAAATATAATCCTGTGCCACCGCCATCAGGAGCTGCACACGTGGGCATAGCAATGGGGAACCTATCTGCCACACACTATTCATTCTGTCAAGGTGTCTGCATGCCCAAGTCAGACTGCGTTTTTTTATAAATAGTTCCAGGCAGGTACAACTCCGCAATGGGAATTCTGTGTGCACCCACAGCATGGGTGGCTCCCTGGAACGCACCTGCTGTACATAAATGTATCCCATTGCAGTGCCCTGGACAGCAGAGCTAACGTCAGATTAAATGCAGGTGGGCTTCGGCCCAAACTGCATGCC
Source organism: Eleutherodactylus coqui (assembly GCF_035609145.1). Taxonomy (NCBI): domain Eukaryota; kingdom Metazoa; phylum Chordata; class Amphibia; order Anura; family Eleutherodactylidae; genus Eleutherodactylus; species Eleutherodactylus coqui. Next base: position 79,830,342 of record NC_089841.1, on the reverse strand, counting down.
CCAGTCAGGCTCGAGTTTTTTATAAGTATACACAGGCACGTACATCTCCCTAATGGGAAGTCCATGTGGACCGACAGCATGGGTGGGTCCCAGGAAGCCACTGGCGGTACATAAATATATCCCATTGCAGTGCCCAGCACAGCTGATGTAACGTCAGCTTTAATGCAGGTGGGCAAAAAATTAATTGGATTACACCGTAGGCGAGGGCCCCAAAAAATTGGTGTACCAACAGTACTAATGTACCTCAGAAAAATTGCCCATGCCCAACCAAGAGGGCAGGTGAACCCCATTAATCGCTTTGGTTAATGTGGCTTAATTGGTAACTAGGCCTGGAGGCAGCCCAGTTAAAATAAAAATTGGTTCAGGTGCAAGTTTCAACGCTTTAATGAGCATTGAAACGTATAAAAATTGTTTACAAAAATTATATGACTGAGCCTTGTGGGCCTAAGAAAAATTGCCCGTTCGGCGTGATTACGTGAGGTTTCAGGAGGAGGAGCAGGAGGAGGAGGATGAATAGAATACACAGATTGATGCAGCTAAAAGGTCCCCGTTTTGGATGGTGATAGAGAACGATGCTTCCATCCGCGGGTGCAGCCTATGTACTGCTTAGGTATCGCTGCTGTCCGCTGGTGGAGAAGAGAAGTCTGGGGAAATCCAGGCTTTGTTCATCTTGATGAGTGTAAGCCTGTCGGCACTGTCGGTTGACAGGCGGGTACGCTTATCCGTGATGATTCCCCCAGCCGCACTAAACACCCTCTCTGACAAGACGCTAGCTGCAGGACAAGCAAGCACCTCCAGGGCATACAGCGTGAGTTCAGGCCACGTGTCCAGCTTCGACACCCAGTAGTTGTAGGGGGCAGAGGCGTCACCGAGGACAGTCGTGCGATCGGCTACGTACTCCCTCACCATCCTTTTACAGTGCTCCCGCCAACTCAGCCTTGACTGGGGAGCGGTGACAGTCTTGCTGGGGAGCCATAAAGCTGGCAAAGGCCTTGGAGAATGTTCCCCTGTCTGCGCTGTACATGCTGCCTGATCTCTGCGCCTCCCCTGCTACCTGGCCCTCGGAACTGCGCCTTCTGCCACTAGCGCTGTCGGCTGGGAATGTTACCATCAGTTTGTTCGCCAGGGTCCTGTGGTATAGCATCACTCTCGAACCCCTTTCCTCTTCGGGTATGAGAGTGGAAAGGTTCTCCTTATACCGTGGGTTGAGCAGTGTGTACACCCAGTAATCCGTAGTGGCCAGAATGTGTGTAACGCGAGGGTCACGAGAAAGGCATCCTAACATGAAGTCAGCCATGTGTGCCAGGGTACCTGTACGCAACACATGGCTGTCCTCACTAGGAAGATCACTTTCAGGATCCTCCTCCTCCTCAGGCCATACACGCTGAAAGGATGATAGGCAAGCAGCATGGGTACCCTCAGCAGTGGGCCAAGCTGTCTTTTCCCCTCCTTCTCATGCTCCTCCCCCTCCTCCTCAACGCGCTGAGATATAGACATGAGGGTGCTCTGACTATCCAGCGACATACAGTCTTCCCACGCCTCCGTTTCCGAGTGCAAAGTGTCTGCCTTTATGCTTTGCAGGGAACTTCTCAAGAGGCATAGCAGAGGAATGGTGACGCTAATGATTGCAGCATCCCCGCTCACCATCTGGGTAGACTCCTCAAAGTTTCCAAGGACCTGGCAGATGGCTGCCAACCAGGCCCACTCTTCTGTAAACAATTGAGGAGGATGACTCCTGTTGGAGTTGGTATTCCACTATAGCTCTACGCTGCTCATAGAGTCTGGTCAACATGTGGAGCGTAGAGTTCCACCGTGTGGGCACGTCGCACAGCAGTCGGTGCACTGGCAGATTAAACCGATGTTGCAGGGTCCGCAGGGTGGCAGCGTCCGTCTTGGACTTGCGGAAATGTGTGCAGACGTGGCGCACCTTTCCGAGCAGGTATGACAAGTGTGGGTAGCTTTTCAGAAAGCGCTGAACCACCAAATTAAAGACATGGGCCAGGCATGGCACATGCGTGAGGCTGCCGAGCTGCAGAGCCGCCACCAGGTTACGGCCGTTGTCACACACGACAATGCCCGGTTGGAGGCTCAGCGGCGAAAGCCAGCGGTCGGTCTGCTCTGTCAGACCCTGCAGCAGTTCGTGGGCCGTGTGCCTCTTCTCTCCTAAGCTGAGTAGTTTCAGCACGGCCTGCTAACGCTTGCCCACCGCTGTGCTGCCACGCCGTGCGACACCGACTGCTGGCGACGTGCTGCTATTGCTGACACATCTTGATTGTGAGACAGAGGTTGCGTTGGAGGAGGAGGAGGAGGGTGGTTTAGTGGAGGAAGCATACACCGCCGCAGATACCAGCACCGAGCCGGGGCCCGCAATTCTGGGGGTGGGTAGGACGTGAGCCGTCCCAGGCTCTGACTCTGTCCCAGCCTCCACTAAATTCACCGAATGTGCCGTCAGGGAGATATAGTGGCCCTGCCTGCCTGTGCTTGTCCACGTGTCCGTTGTTAAGTGGACCTTGGCAGTAACCGCGTTGGTTAGCGCGCGTACAATGTTTCGGGAGACGTGGTCGTGCAGGGCTGGGAGTAGCGCGGGGCCGCCACCGCCATCATGCTTTTGAAAGCCTCCGTTTCCACAAGGCTATACGGCAGCATCTCCAGGCTGATCAATTTGGCTATGTGCACGTTTAACGCTTGAGCGTGAGGGTGCGTGGCGGCGTACTTGCGCTTGCGCTCAAACACTTGCGCTAGCGACGGCTGGACGGTGCTCTGAGAGACATTGGTGGATGGGGCCGAGGACAGCGGAGGTGAGGGTGTGGGTGCAGGCCAGGAGACGGTAGTGCCTGTGTCCTGAGAGGGGGGTTGGATCTCAGTGGCAGGTTGGGGCACAGGGGGAGAGGCAGTGGTGCAAACCGGAGGCGGTGAACGGCCTTCGTCCCACCTTGTGGGGTGCTTGGCCATCATATGTCTGCGCATGCTGGTGGTGGTGAGGCTGGTGGTGGTGGCTCCCCGGGTGATCTTGGCGCGACAAAGGTTGCACACCACTGTTCGTCGGTCGTCTGCACTCTCAGTGAAAAACTGCCAGACCTTTGAGCACCTTGGCCTCTGCAGGGTGGCATGGCGCGAGGGGGCGCTTTGGGAAATAGTTTGTGGATTATTCAGTCTGGCCCTGCCTCTACCCCTGGCCACCGCACTGGCTCTTCGAACCTGCCCTGTTGCTGCACTTGCCTCCCGCTCTGAAGACCTGTCCTCAGTATGCTTAGCAAACCAGGTGGGGTCAGTCACCTCATCATCCTGCTGCTCTTCCTCCGAATCCTCTGTGCGCTCCTCCCTCGGACTTACTCCAATTACTACTACCTGAGTGATAGGCAACTGTGTCTCATCGTCATCGTCCTCCTCACCCACTAAAAACTCTTGAGACAGTTGCCGGAAGTCCCCAGCCTCATCCCCCGGACACCGGGAACTTTCCAAAGGTTGGGCATCGGTCACGACAAACCCCTCCGGTGGGAGAGGAACCATCGCTGCCCATTCTGGGCAGGGGCCCGGGAACAGTTCCTGGGAGTCTGCCTGCTCCTCAGAATGTGTCATTGTAATGGAGTGAGGAGGCTGGGAGGAAGAAGGAGCAGCAGCCAGAGGATTCAGAGTTGCAGCAGTGGACGGCGCAGAACTCTGGGTGGTCGATAGATTGCTGGATGCACTTACTGCCATCCACGACAGGACCTGCTCACACTGCTCATTTTCTAATAAAGGTCTACCGCGTGGACCCATTAATTGTGAGATGAATGTGGGGATGCCAGAAACGTGCCTTTATCCTAATCCAGTCGGCTGCGATACACCTGGATCAGGAGCTCGGCCTGTGCCCACACCCTGACTTGGGCCTCCGCGTCCTCGCCCGCGTCCATGTCCTCTAGGCCTACCCCTACCCCTCAGCATGGTGTATTACCAGTAGTGCAGAAACCGAATGCTGTAATTAAATGTGCCGCTTATTGGCCTGTGGTTGGAGGCTGACTTCGCTTACGGAACGCACAGCAGAGCCAGGAAAGAATTTTGCGCAAGCCCGCTGTAACACTTAGCTGGCTGCATATTAATTAGGACTACTACCCCCAGCAGAGACGCAGTACAGTCAGGATGGTCACAGGCAGCCCAAATATATTTTTTTGTCCCAAATTTGTTTGGAAAAGCCCACTGCCTATATAGACAGTATATGTCTTTCACGTTTTTCACTGTCCCTGCCTCACCACTACTGGCCCTATACTATGTAAAATTACTGCAGTGCAGACTGTTTCCCTCTGGACAGGATGACAGCAATGATGTAACGGGCAACGCAGAGCCAGGAAAGAATTTTGTGCAAGCCCGCTGTAGCACTTAGCTGGCTGCGTATTAATTAGGACTACTACCCCCAGCAGAGACGCAGTACAGTCAGGACGGTCACAGGCAGCCCAAATATATTTTTTTGTCCCAAATTTTTTTGGAAAAGCCCACTGCCTATATAGACAGTATATGTCTTTCACATTTTTCACTGTCCCTGCCTCAGCACTACTGGCCCTATACTATGTAAAATTACTGCAGACTAAGGACGCAATGCTCTGCACGGCCGATATACAAAAAAAAAAAAAAGGTGCAACACTGCAAAAAGCAGCCTCAACAGTACTGCACACGGTCAGATGTGGCCCTAAGAAGGACCGTTGGGGTTCTTGAAGCCTAAAATAACTCCTAACGCTCTCCCTAGAGCAGCTCCGGCATCAGCAGCACTTTCCCTGATCTCTGTCAGAACGCATCTGTGGCGAGCCGCAGGAGGGGCCGATTTATATACTCAGGTGACACCTGATCTCGCCAGCCACTCACTGCAGGGGGGTGGTATAGGGCTTGAACGTCGCAGGGGGAAGACTTCCCTGTCTTTCTATTGGCCAGAAAAGCGCGCTAACGTCTCAGAGATGAAAGTGAAAGTAACTCGAACATCGCGTGGTGCTCGCCTCTAGTAACAAGCATCTCGAACACGCTAATACTCGAACGAGTATCAAGCTCGGACGAGTACGTTCGCTCATCTCTAATCCTATGCTATAAATTCATCAAAACACAGGAAATGTGAATAATAAATTTAAAACTTAATCTTTACTCGGATGAGATTAAAATATCGGATGCCTCAAAAGTTCACAAGAAATTTGTCAAAATCCAGCATGCCAAGAAGGGGCATTGATAATTGTCACATATGTAACACCTTAACACATGAATGGAAAAAGTTATTCTATAGCTTGGCCATAAGAAGGTAACCTGTCCCTGAATATCCCTCATATCAAGCTAAATCGCCCTGTGCACCAAGATTTGGGGCGAACACCCTAAAAAAAAAGTGGCTCCACAGATACCCTGAAAACTAGAAAACCCGGTTATGGCCCTATTTAGAGTATATAAGCAGGAAATACAAACAGGGACAACAATGAGAGCAATCCGCAGTTAATGGCAGAAGAGTCAAACGTGTTTCGTCCTGCCCACGGACTCATCAGAGGACCAATAAAGGAGAAAACAGCACCAAAGCACTGAATAGTAGAAAAAAATTGCAAGAAAATTCCTTATGAAATACATGCAATATGATCAGAAATTGCACATAATCACTGCACAGCGCTTCACATAAAGTGACGATGCCGAAAAATCGGCAAATCACAAATCTAATAAACTGACAAGCAGCAACCAACACAGCAAACCGGCATCAATGTGGCAGTAATAGGCACATTGCAGATGGCATCAGTGCTGCATAGAAAGGCTTGCCAGAAGGTTGGCTTCATATGAATGAGAGCCTATTTGCGTGTGCCTGAGCACTGCGTATTTGAGGAATGAACTATGCCTTTATTGCGCGCGCAGCAACGTGTTTTACTGTATTTTTGCCCCCGCAAGCCATGTTTATTTGCGTGCCGCGAACAGACACATCAATTGAAATTAGTTCCAGATGTCGTCTTCTTCCAGCGGAATTATGCAGTGTTTCACGTATCTTTGCGTATTGTGCATGCATTTGCGCACTCCCCATTGACTTCTTCTATTATTTTATTTTTCTTTTGCATGACCAAAATGCATGTGCAAAATACAGAAATGTGAATGAACCCATTAAAATCAATGGGTTTTATTCTTTTCGTATCACGTGGACAAATACACCCGTGTGAAGCCAACCTAATGCAGCATATGGCCAGCATGGAGTCACCATTTTACTCCCTTAACCACATATAGGGCAATATTTATTATTTTTACTGCTGTATGCAGTCATTTGCTGCCATAGGAGGCATTGTACATTTTAGTCTTCTCTTAGAAAAAATTATGTTTTAAACTTGCTAATATTTAATGTAGAAGCAAGGGAAAAGTGAACAATTTCATTAAAAAATAAAGTTCATCCTGCAAAAAAAACAAGCCGTCATACAGCTTAGGCAATGGCAAAACAAAAAATGGTATGGCTTTTCAAAGGTGGTAGAAAAAAAACTAAAAGAAAGAAAAACAAAATCTCTTGTCCTGAAGGGGTTAACATGTAAGCTTCCTGTCAGTGAATGCAAACACTCTAATTAACATCCAGAGACTGAAAACCTATACAGATCAAGACTTTTTCAAAGAGACCATTGTATTTAGCCTGGAGCATCTAATCTTTTATATGCTAAATCTCCCTCCCATCCAGTCACTACAATATATCTGCCTATGGACAGAGGCGCAACTTGAAGCTCCTGGGCCCTAATGCAAAACCTGAAACGGGGCCCCCAACTATAATGCTTTATTCATAGCACTGGGCTTCCTATATGGAGAAGAGAGGCCTTATGGGTCCCCTAAGGCTCCTAGGCCCGGGTGCAACCGCATCCCCTGCATCCTCTATAGTTACGCCCCTGCCTACGGACCAGTCTTTAACAAACTCTTAGTTGTTAGTGGATGTAGGGCTCTACAGGATTTCATTCACGGACAGCGATCCAAATCTGAAACACAACGGGGCAGAAAACGGTCTAAAACAAAATCTTCTAAAAGTTCAGTCACCTCACAGTTTCTATTGCACCTTACTTGGCCTTTCCAATGGACAGCTGCCAGTAATCAGCTTGGAAATCACATGCAAAGAGGGAAGTCCAGCACTTCCATACAAACAGAATCTTCTTCATCATATCATCGTTGGCTAAAGTCCATAGTACAGTACAAGGTTTACGCGTTTCGAGCTATGCACCAGCCCTTGGTCACAGTATACAAAAACTGTTTGTATTTAAAACCTTAGGAACCAATCACCACAATGTCATTAGTATAAAGGCGTCACCCTATAACCGCATAGAAACATTATAACATACGAGTCAATACAGCCTAACAAAGCCTCGAATAAATATATATCAAATCATTTCTATAATTTAACCATTTTGGATATCTGGTAGATATTTTTAACCCTTTCCAATCCAATTTTGAATTTAGGGTTTCCTAAAAGGCTTTCTCTTTTTGCTATTATGCAACAATGCCATCTGCTGGCTAAAGCCAGTGTGTGCGCGCCAGAGAGGTTCTGACAGCAGAGTGGCTGGTAAGAGATGGTAAGAATACCTTGTAGGACATCTTCTGACATTGGAGCTGTACAAGCTTCAATCAGAATGTAGGAAGACATCAGACAGTGGATTGGAAAGGGTTAATATTAGAGATGAGCCAGTATACTCACTAAGGCTAACTACTCGAGCGAGTAGTGCCTTAGCCGAGTATCCTCCGCTCGTCTGTAAAGATTCGGCTGCCGGCGCGGGTGACAGGTAAGTTGCAGCGGTCAGCAGGGGGGAGCGGGGGGAAGAGAGGGAGAGAGAGATCTCCCCTCCGTTCCTCCGAGCTCTCCCCCGCCGCTGCCCACCCCCCGCCGGCCCCCGAATCTTTAGAGACGAGCTGGAAGATACTCAGCTAAGGTACTACTCACTCGAGTAGTTAGCCTTGGCGAGTATACTCACTCATCTCTAGTTAATATTCAAAATACCTCCTTGTTTAGAACTCGTTTCCACCAGTCTCCTCCCATCGATGAAGCATTAACTCTTTCAACTGATTTAAAACAAAGAGACCATTTATGTTTATCAATAAAATATTTGTCTGCTCCTGAGACACGCATTTATTATTCTTCTATGCCTGACAAATGTTCTGCAATTCTGACCTTCAGCTTCCTTATAACACATTGCACATACAGTAAATTGCAAAGTTTGCATGTAATTGACTGATGTGAATCGCAGTTTACCATTTGTTTTATACTGAATGTATTAGAGCTGTCACTAGAAGAAAAGTTATGGCTGCATATACACATACATTACACCGAGTGTCTCCGCCAGCAAAGAAACCTTCCACTGACAACCAATTGTTGGTACTCTAAGGTCTCTACCCTTCCTTTCTGCTTCTAGCCAGCGCTGAGAGGGTTAACCAGGTCTCTGCCTCTCAGTTCATTAGGCATTACTCCCCTATTTAAGGTGATGTGATGCATTCCCTGGTTGCCTTGCCTTTGAATTGTTGTTTGTCTCTCCCTGACAATCATCATCATCACTGGTCATTTTGACTGTGTCAGCTCTGCCTGCCCGCTCTCTGGGTTCTGTCTTGTCTGAGTCCCATCTAACTCTCTGCCCTGGGTCTATCTTTGACCTTCTGTTCGGTATAAGGCTTCTTGCAAATCTGCATCTGTTCTTACATTTACTTTCTTATGTGTGCCAGCCCTGCCTGGTTCTGTGTTTTGCCCCTTTAGGGATAGTCAGGCCCGAGGTTCTAGCGAGTGGCCGTCTTTATCGAGGCGATCGCTCTGCTTATAGGTAGGGTCCCGCCATCTTCCATGCAGCCAGGGGTTAGTTGTCTCGTTAGTGTAGGGACCGCAAGACAATGAGGACCCGTGAAGTGGACTCGCGGCTTAAGTGAGTTGGCAAACTCATGAACTAATTCCTCATACTTTTATAGCTATTCCATCTGGTTAATCGAGCGGGAATTCTGGTGAATGTTTTGGGAGTTTGGTGTCTGTCATGCCTCTGTCCGTCCGCGGGTATGTGGTCCCTTGAGGTGTTCTGAGTTCTGTCTATGCCTTCCCAGTTCTGTCTGTATTCCTGTCTCTTGGTTGGTTCTGTATTCCTGTCTATAGTCCGCTTATCTGAGGAGTCAGCTACCAACCACTCCAGGACTGTCTTCAGCCTTGGTGGGTTGGTCCAGTGGATCCACTAAATCTGTTTAAATAAAAAATATATCCCTAACAGTTACATTTGAACTGGGACTTAAATGCACTGGGTGATGACATGCTTGCTAAAATTCTACCGCATCTTGCAACACATCGGAGACCATTTTTTAATAATTCACACACTATATCATCTTGTGTGAGAATAGGGAGATATTTCTAAAAAATATTCCTTATCTCTGCAAAGCTGTTGCTAAATGCGGATGAAAATGTCAGTCATTCAGATTGTTTCATTACTTTATTTTTGTTGGCAGCAGATAATAAAACGCTACCAGAAGTATGCTGAACACGTTGTGCGGCTCTATGTAGAATCTACGGTTTGTATCTTCCTTTTAATAAATAATGTTGTATATCTGAGCAAACAGCTAAAAACTCAGGATCAGATGAACCTGTTGTTTTGGTTCTTATCATCTCACCTACTAAAATTGCTTCTATTGTGTGACGAGGGTGACAGCTATCCGCTGTGAAAATGTTGTGGATGCGTTTGGTTTGAAGAAAAGGGTAATAAAAATGTTTCCTACGTGTGCATCGCCTCTTCATTTAATGTCCAAAAAGACAATACTGATGTTATCTACTTTGGCTGTACATTTGATATTAAACGGATTATGGTTGAGCTATCCTTACACATCATCTCATTGTGCATTACGTTACTGTGGCTGGATGCTACATCGCAACTCCAAGCAGGTAAGATGTTGTCGATGTAGCGTCCATACTACAGCAAACAATAAACATAGGGGTTCACTTCAGAAATAATGTATTGCTTCTCCCACCATGCCATAATAAAATTTGCCATAGAAGGAGAAAACTTCGAGCCCATTAGAAAAAAATCTCCATTGAAATTACAAAATTCTATTTTAGAATTCAGATAATCAATAGTCAATATGATTGTTACGATCGTGTGGGCAAACTAAGCACGGGGCCCACACCATCGTGACCAAAGGGGACAGGGTACGCACACGGGTTTCTGGCAAACTGACCCTGTGCTACGAGGAGGTTGAACTGGCCCTACCTAAGCGGGGACATTGCCCCAATAAGGGCAGCCCAGCGGTCTTCAGATCTGGGCCCTAGATGATCCTCGGAGCCACGCACCAGAACAGGACGCATTCATATGCCACATGACAGGGACTGAACCACAGGACACACAGAGCCAGAATACACAGCATACAGTAGCCAAAATGCAACCACTAGTAACAGGTGATAAGCTATAATATAAATTCCAGGTGTTAGTTGACATTTTGTACAAAACATGAAAGCTAGCAGGCCACTTCATGGCTCCTGGTTATACTGCTAGTCCCTACACTAACCAGGAGTCCAGCAGCACCAGACACAGTTCACACAGCAAGCTGCAACAGGACAGGACACAGATCACAGGTCACACAGCAAGCTGACACAAAACTGACAGAATATAAATGAACAAACGGACATGTAACAGCACAAGGCACAAATCACACAGCAAACTTCAACAGACAAGGATTCATGACTGCTCACCCTGAACACCAGACAGAGACTGACCAGGAGCTGAGTTTATATGTGAGCACAGACCCAGGAGATTGGCTAACAGGAAGTACCACACCCAGCCAGCTCAATCAATTAATGCTGTGAGGTCTGTGCTGCTAGGAAGCTTAGAACTACAGATCCCAGCAGCACACATAACAATGATAAACTGAAGTGACTTTGTGTATAAACTGTACCTGTCTAAATAGTGGGATACGACAGTACACGCAAGATTATGGGGTATAGCGGTATATGAACCTATAACGTCACAGGTCATCCACAAGGAACCTTCTTTTCACTGAAAAACTTTGAAATTCTGAAGCACCATGATACTGTCTTGTAAATATCCCGCTACCCTTTGGAACAGAGGCTGAAGTAATTGATCTACCCATGCACTAAGACCTGCATCAAGAGAACCTGTGCCTGCAAAAATTGGTCTTAGAGTTGGAGGAAAACTTTTTGGAATTTTTGGAAGCCAGTAAAAATTGGGTATGATAGGATATTCTGGAAACCTGCTTCCCTACTGGACACTACACCAAAGCTGATGCCTTCTTGCACAATACATTGTAACTTTGAACTACAAAGGTTAGTTGGATCATTTTTTGTATGTTATAGCATCATTTTAAATGGCATTTCCTTGCTTTAAATATATAGTAACATTGGACACAACCATAGATCTCCCCTTATCCGCATTCTTGATAACAAGACGGCTGCTATTTTTAAGCAGGTTAATAGCAGCAAAGCACTTACTATTAGAAATCAGCTTGGAATGGGAGGAGTGTTCATGTAATTGTTTCAGATCACACTCTATTAGAAGCATCAAGGGACTTTGGCAAGCATGTCATCGCCAAGTGAATTTAAGTCCCAGTTCAGACGTACGAGCAATTGGTTGTCAGTGGAAGGTTTCTTAGCTTGCGGAGGCACTCAGTGTAATGCATGCGTATATACACATAAGAGCCGTAACTTTTCTTCCAGTGACAGCTCTAATACATTCAGTATAAAACTGTTTTTGAACTGCGATTCACATCACGCTATTTACATAATTACATGCAAACGTTGCATTTGAATGTATATGGAATGTTCTATACGGAAGCTGAAGGTCAGAAATTCAGAAAGGCCAGGCATAGAAAAATGCAAAACTCAGGAGCGAGCAAATATAAAAGGTATTTGGAAAGATTTTATTTTAATGCATTTTAAAGTGTTAATGCTTCATCGAGGGGAAAACAAGTTTTCAACAAAAAGGCATTTTGGATCTCAAAATTATTCACCAGATATCAACAAGGGTTAAATGATAGAAGTGATTAGTTATATATTTATTAGAGGTTTTGTTGTATTGACTTGCATAGTATTATGTCTCTATGCGGTTATATGGTGACACCCTTATGCTAATTACATTGTTTTTCATATTTTGTATAGAGTGACCAAGAGCGGGTGCATAGCTTGAAACGCGTAAGAATTGTACTGTACTATGGACTTTTAACTGATGATAATTTAATGGAGAAGACTTTGATTTTACGGAAGTGCTGGACTCTCCTCTTCCTTGTTGCATAAAACAAAATTTGTCTTTCGTACCATCGGCAACAAAGACAGATGTTCTTGTAGGCAGTTTTCATAAATATGTATTACATATATTATATTTTAAAAAATCAACAATGGTTTATTTTAATTTATGTAAAATCAGAAAACCCCTTTGAACTAAGGTAACATTAAAAATCCACAGACTTGTGATTCCCAGACTATAGCGGCCATTTTTAGAAGACTGACCTGATTGTTTGCTAGAGTCTTTTCTATAAGCGATCAGCAATTTACTTTGATTTCACAGTATAGGACATGCCGTAGCATACTAAAATAACCATATAAACTACCGGAGGGATGAGTATGTAGTCACCGCACACATTCATACAGACATGGTTCTAAATATTTCCCACACCTGCTAATAAAGTTCTCATGTCTGTGACAAGTTTGCACATAGGATGAAACTGATCCAGTGCTATCCAGTGTCTGCGCTCATATCTATACAACTCAATGTACCTGGCATCATAAGTAATTGACGTTCACTAATCATCAACACATTCCTACCCAGAGTGCTCCATGCGGGTAAGAATACCGACCATTGACCACTCCAAATAACATGGTAGAAGTGTCAGAGGGACAGATTAATATAGAGTATTTAGTAATTATACTGCTCAGTAAGGCTGGCTTCATATGTGTGGGCAGTATGTTAAGGATAGAACCCATTGTTTTTAATGGGTTCGTTCACATTTCTGTATTTTGTGCGTTCATTTCGGTCGCACAACAAAATAAATAGAATATGTTCTATTTTTCTGCAAATTTGGGCACCAAAGGTTTCCATAGAAGTCAATGGGGAGTGCGCAAATGCGTTTGAAATGTTGCATAATTACGCTAAAAAAAGAACACATCCGGAACTCATCAGCCATAGCACTCAGTGCGTTTATTTGCAACGCGCAAATGAATAATAATAATAATAATCTTTATTTGTATCGCGCTAACTTATTCCGCACATACCTTGCAGGCACAAAAAATATAGTGAAATATGCGTGCAAAAACGCATCATTCATTCAGCAAAAATGCAGCGCTCACGTGCGCATAAATACACCTACATCCAGGTGTAACATTAAGAAGCTCCTAAGCCCAAATGCAAAATTTGAACAAGGTTCTCCCAGCTACCATGTATCATTTACAATACTTGTATTCTTATGTGGCAGAGGGGCTCTAAAGATACATGTTGGATGCATCAAAAGCGCTCATTGCTGCTTTAACCTATTCTCAACTTAATTACTGCAACTTGCTACTACTTGGTAATCACTCACTGGTGCTGCTGCGGCATGTACACACTGACCTCTGTTCCTTGGTTCTGCAGGAGTGGAGAAGAAGGGAGGTGGCGCCTGGGCGCACACACTTCCCGCAGCATCACCAAGTAGAGGAGCAGCGGTGCTTTGAAGACAAGAAGGGAGTAAGCATATCGGTCTCAAGGGGGTGCTATTATTACTGAGGATACTGTGGGGGTCACTATTACTACTGGGACTTATAAAAGGGACACTATTACTAATAGTGTCCTCTATATTGGCCCCAGTAGTAATAGTATTAATAGTATAGGGGTTACTATTACTACTGAGGCCACTGATGGGGTCACTATTACTACTGGGGCTGATATAGGGGACCATATTACTACTGAGGCCACTGTTGTGGTCACTATTACTACTGAGGACACTCTGCACGTGGCAGCATACCTCAAGCTGACTTATGGTACATTTACATATGGCTGAAATGCTGCAGAATGCACGGCAAATTATGCAGAATTTCGACTTTCAAAAAACAGTCAATATCTACAATATTGGTGCAGATTTTGACTTGAAATTAGCTGTGTATTGTCTCCAATTTCTCTGCAGTGTCCAGGTTTGATATTGCAGGCTCTCTCCAATTTGTTCCAATGGGAAGTTGTCCTGCAATACCAAGCCTAACCACTACAGTGAAAACGGAGCTGTCTGCTTCATGCAGAAATCAGATCAGTGCACAAGCCCACCAGCCTGGCTAACAGCTAATTGGCGAGGGGCCCACTAGACAGACCCCTGCTGATCTACTATTGATAACCTATCCTGAAGATAAGCCATCAATAGTTTATAACTGGACAACCCCTTTCGGCCAGGTTCACACAGCCATAAGCGGAATCCACACTTGACAATGCATACAGCCGAAAAATTGTACTGAGCATGACTGCGTACTCACACAGGCGGTCATACGCAATACACCTATTTTTTTGTTCATATTTCCCGCAGCATTGCTTGGCGATGATGGGATCCCCGCAGCACATACTGTGAGACGGTGACCGGCAAGGTGCTGGAGGGCAGGTATATTTTGCCCAGGATGCTCTCCTATGCTGCTTTGGGGAGCGCTTGGGCAGATACGTACCACCGAGCAGCCTGGGCTCGGTGGAGGAAGCCGGCAGTATAGTGTTAGTAGCATTAAGCTACTAACACGTTGTAGTAAGTAAGTGGCTCCAAGCCGCATAATCCGGGCCGGCTTTTCCTGGAGTGACCAAAGTGAAGGGTGGGATAGTCACTCCCACGTACCAGGTGGGGCTGGTACCAGGCCTTATAAAGCCTGGGCCTACAGGGCCTAGAGAGAGAGCTGAGACCTTTGCAGGTCTGAGAGTCCTGGCTGGCTGTGCGCAGGAGCCATTTGTTTACCAGTACGTAGACAGGGACGCTACATGTTTAGTAAGTGCTCAGACGAGCAGGATTTACGTTATGTTTGCCTGATGTTAAGGCCTGTATTTTGCTTTTGTTTGCTTGGAAATAAACCCAGGCAAAGCCTGGACTAAAGACTTTATCGCAAGTGTCACTGTCTCTGACTGCTTATGCCCAGGTTGCTACCGATCCTAAACGCTAATCCCTCACAATACATAATGTAATTGCGAATGAGCTGCTGGTATGTATGTGACCATAGAGAACAATAGGCCCTATGTAGCGTATATCCGCGGTAAAATAGAACGTGCTTCATTTTATTTGAAGATCACGGATTACGTAATTCCGACACGCTAATGTGATCAGAACCATGTAAATCAATGCATTTGATTGCCTGCGGATTACAGCAGATCATATGCTTGCGGAATCCATAAATCAAATCCGGTTTTGTGAGACCAGCCTTAAGCATGCCCTAGAAGCACATCTCTTTGGGGAGGCCTATCACATTCCCTAATCTTCTCCATCTACCTCTCTTCTACATTCTCTCTCGGAACCCAACACCTTCATCCCACTGCATCCCCCACACCTCTATGTGTCACCCTTATTTCCTCATAGATTGTAACGTGTTACATAGATTGTAATGGTGTTACGGAATATGTTGGCGCTCTGGAAACAAAGGTTATTATTATTAGGGTTTTCCGACTAAACACATTTATCATCCATCCACATGATTTCTGAGGGTCCGACTACTGGCACCCCTAAGGATCACGGAAACAACAGTCCTTGAGTTCCCCTTGTGAATAGACCGATGGTTTGCACTCTGCTCCATTCATTGCCTAGGGCCATAAGCAAGTGCAGCACTCGGCTATCTCCATCAGTCTCATCAGCCCCATAGAAGAAATGCCTACTTCTGGTTGTCATACTGGTTCCACACCACTAAAAGTCTACTTAAGCTCCCATTTCTTACGAAAATTAAGCTTAAAGGGACAACTCCTAACCATCTGAAAGCTCTCATAATGATAAGGTGACTGGGATATGGTCCTGATGATAACCCAGCTCTTACACAAACGTGGGGAGAACTAGCCACCTAGTCTTCATTTCTTCTGATGTTGTAAATCAATGGGTTAAATATGTCATGCTGGGTCCTCCAGATGAAGTATACGATATTTATTGATAAACACAGATATAGAAAATGAACAATAATAGTATAACAATAAATGGTTATGTGATTAAACCTTCTTTCTTGAATTCTCCTGTCACTAGCTGTAGCTAACTAGATCCTAAGGATAATACATTGTGCACAATAGGAACAATATCAAAAACACTCGACTATTATCAGCATCATTTGACACAATGTCAAGTTATGAACTATATGGCTTAGAAACCTAGCTTCCCCTTAGGGGTTAACACTCAATTTGGTCACTTAGAAAAGCTCGTTCCCATATTCACATATGTCTCTTCAAATAATACCGTCCATAATGTAGGTTCGAGCCCCAGAAACTTGTACAATGTTAGTGTCTCCAATATGAGCCCTAACTCTATAGCAAGCCTGCTAACACACTGCCTTTAACCCTTTCCTCAATGTGCATACCAGTTTGATTGAGACTAGGCTCACTTACAATGTATCTTGTGGCAGTACTCACTTTGACTGACATTGGAAAGAAATGGATCATAATTGCGCCTCGTAAAATCTTCATATGTGAATGTTTACTCACCTGGTGCCAGGTGGGTTCACTCTGCCTCGGGTAATCCCACCTGAACCCCATGTCCAAGTCAGCGTTGTACACACACCTTTGCCCACAATCCAGGGCTAGCCGGAGAGACGTCTAGAGATGGAAAAGCTCTTTAGTAAAACAGGAGCCTAAATTGTAGACAACTAGGGGTAATGGAAAAAGCCACTCCACACTTTTTGGGACTCCGGTGCACTTCCAAAGTAGATTATCCAATCAGCAACCTGTATGCTGGAAAACTTCTTTATTAATTGAATGCCATGTGTATCAGCACCACACAAGGTGCCTTTTTCAAGCATATTCTTACAAGCAACATATATATGAAGAACCACTCACATTGTAGCATCCTTCACATGCGCCTCGCTGAAACCCTGTGACGTCATCAACATGGGAGGGGAATTGCCTCTCCGACATGGAGTTATCACGTAGCGTTCCAGGTACAGGTCACATGATTTGTCACAGAGCATTGCTTAGACTGCATATAACTGTAGCAAACTCTCAACGGTGTGAAGTCTATGCAGGTTTACTCCCTCTAATCATCTGTGCTGTTCTAGCTCTGTTGGGTGATGACAAACACAAAAGTTTCGGACTTTCCAGGTTCCTATCTGACTCATTTTTGAAGACTTTTATGTCAGTGTAGTCCCTTCTAGGTCATGCAAAGTAGACTTAAAGGGGTTGTCTCGTGAAATCAAGTGGGGTTCAGCACTTCTGTATGGCCATATTAATGCACTTTGTAATGTACATCGTGCATTAATTATGAGCCATACAGAAGTTATTCACTTACCTGCTCCGTTGCTAGCGTCCCCGTCGCCATGGATCCGTCTAAACTCGCTGTCTTCTGGCGTTTTTAGACGCGCTTGCGCAGTCCGGTCTTCTCCCTGGTGAATGGGGCCGCTCGTGCCGGAGAGCTGGTCCTCGTAGCTCCGCCCCGTCACGTGTGCCGATTCCAGCCAATCAGGAGGCTGGAATCGGCAATGGACCGCACAGAGCCCACGGTGCACCATGGGAGAAGACCCGCGGTGCATCGTGGGTGAAGATCCCGGTGGCCATCTTGGTAAAGGAAGAAAAAAGTCGCCGCAGCGCAGGGATTCGGGTAAGTAATAAACTTTTTTTTTTTAACCCATCCCTTGGGTTTGTCTCGCGCCGAACATGGGGCCTATTGAATAAAAAAAAAAAACGTTTCGGCGTGAGACAACCCCTTTAAGAAAGCCCTCGCAACAATCACCAAGTCCCCCCCTATGGGTCCCAGCTCCAGATGTGGGCCTATATTTCAGTCCTTGCTCTGAGCTGCCCTCACTTATATATACACACCAAGCAAGCGCTGTGAATGATTCACCATGTCACAGTTTGTTATTCCGTACAATATAGGGGTGTGAGTTCATCTCTTTTAGTTTCCTCCTTAGTTTTCTAAATCCCCCTGGATTACAGTCAGACAACTGTTAATTTAGTGGCAGATTACAGTAATACCTTCTCCAGGTGGATGCTGGTATACAACATGTCCAAACATAGGAAAGTTTACATGCTGAATTCAACATTTTCAAATGGGTGCTAGAGAGCCAGGTATATTTTAGGAACATCTGAAGCATAATACATTGATTCCCATGAATATTAGTCACAGTTTAGTCATAGGAGAAAACGAAAACGAGATAAATAGACAAACAGGTCTGCATGTAGGGTAGGGATGCAAAGCAACATCCTGCTGTGACCCATAAACAATATATCATGTTGCATCCATGGGCTGAGATACAAAGTGGCCTCACCAGATTGTGTTACTCATGGCCAATGCAGTCATGTTTAAAGGTTTGGACACATTTTGAATATGTTTTTAAGGCTTTAAACCTGTTTTGTATTAAAAAAAACAAACTTTTTTTCAATCAAAATATTTGAAGCAGCCCGCAGTGTATGATGATACTGTGCCTGCAGACTACGGGAGATGAACGCTTCAAGATGTTTAATTAAAACCACTTGAAGAAATTTTATCTAACACAAAATAAGTTTAATTTAATAAGAAAATAATTGAAAGGTATCCATAGCCCTTAGGCCGCCTGCAGACGAGCGGAAATCCTGCGGCGGGATTTCCCGCGGGATTTCCACCGCTCAAAGCCTGCATAGGATTGTGTTAACAAACGCAATCCTATGCAGACGGCCGAGGTTTGGCCGCGCGAAATCTCGCGCGGCAAACAAACCGCGGCATGTCCTATTTTTGTGCGGGGCTCGCAGAGCCTCGCACAGAAACGTCACTCACCCGGCCGGCGGCTCCGGTCTGCGCATGCGCCGGCTGCCCGGCAGCCGGCACATGAAAGAGCCGGGGCCCCCGGGCGCGGGTGAGTACGTGCTCATCCCTGCAGGCGCTTGGGTCGGGTCCCGCGGCGAGAATTCTCGCAGCCGGATCCGACCCGCTCGTCTGCAGGCGGCCTTAGGGCTCATGTCCACGGGGAAAATCGGGCCCGCTACGGATTCTACATGTAGAATCTGCAGCGGGTCCCTCCTGCCCCGCAGACATGAGCGCTGAAAATAAGAATTTATAAGAATTTACCTATCCGTAGCGGGCGGCGAAGGTCGGCTCTTCCTCACGGCCGGATCTTCTTTTTCGGCCGGCGGATGAATTCCTCACGCTGGCGGCACGTCGCCGGCACGTCGTCGACATGCCGCGCGCATGCGCCGGGCACATCCGCCGAGCCGAAGCAAGGGAGATGCGGCCGTGAGGAAGAGAAGACTTTCCCGGCCCGCTGCGGGTGAGAAAATTCTTTTAAATTCCTATTTTAGGTCTCCCGCGGATCCGGACGGCTTCCATAGGCTTCAATAGAAGCCCGCGGGAGCCGTCCCCGCGGGAGACCCGCACGAAAATGGAGCATGGTCCAGATTTTTTCATGCTCCATTTTTTTTTAAATCCCTTTTATTGACCATCCGCGGGTATTTATCTACCCGCGGGTGGTCAATGCATCCCTATGGGGTGCGGATCCGCGTGCAGGTAATCCGCTGCGGATCCTAAATCATATTTTCCCCGTGGACATGAGCCCTTAGGGTGGCTTCACACGTGCGTGTTTTTCTGCGTGCATATGCACACACAAAAGCACGCTTGTATTTACAATAATGCATTCACTGTGGAGGGTTCACATGTCCGTGCTTTACAGGCGTGTGCCTGCAAAGATAGGACATGCGTGCACCATAGGGAATGCACGCATTGTTTTCAATGGAGCCGCGGCTGTTGCCGGCGGCTCCATTGAAAACAATGGTCTGCCGCCACCCCTGCATTCTTTTTCAGGGAAGGGCTTTACATATAAGCTCTTCCCTGAAAAACAAGAATTTTAGTGTAAAAAATATATATATATGTATATATTTACCTGTCCGCCGCTGCCGTGACCCCCGCGGGGATGAAGAACACATCTGCCGCATGCAGATGTCTCCTTCATCCCCGCTAGTTAAAAGAATTCCTCTGCTACATCTGCCAAATGAATGACGGGCAACAGCTGCCTGTGATTGGCTGAGCACCTCAGCCAATCACATTCAGCTCTTTCAGCAGGCGGGGATTTTAAATCCCTGCCTGCTGATAGATCAGCACCACAGCGCAGGGGACAGCAGGAGAAGACGCGGCTGAGCGCCAGCAGCTGAAGGAAGGCGAGTATCTATTTTTTTTGTTTTTTAAACCACTTTTACTTGATTTTCAGGGAAGGGCTTATATTTAAAGCCCTTCGCTGAAATCAGCAGAATCCTCTACTGCAGCTGACATGTGTGACAGCTGCGGTAGAGAATTGAAGAATTCCTCTGCTGCATATGTCACAGATGTGGCAGATGTAGCAGCAGGGAATTCTTTTAACTAGCGGGGGTGAAGGAAACATCTTCATGTGGCAGATGTGTTCTTCATCCCCGTGGGGGTCACGGCAGCGGTGGACAGGTAAGTATATATTTATTTTTTTTTTACACTAAAATTTTTGTTTTTCAGGGAAGAGCCTATATGTAAAGCCCTTCCCTAAAAAATAATGCAGGGGTGCCGGCAGACCATTGTTTTCAATGGAGCCACCTGCAGCAGCTGCGGATCCATTGAAAACAATGCGCGGACCTGCATTCACACGAGTTTTTGCACGTATATTGGTGTGCACCTATGTAAGCATGCACAGGCCGGCAAATTCGCAGCAGAGGAGGCCACGTCATCGCCATAGCAACAGCATGACATCCCCTGTACTTGGCAACGCAGGAGAAGACGCCAGTCAGGTAAGCAGGCCTGGCACAGGGTTGAACTCCACCATGAGAATCCCACATGCAGGCTCCGACAAGCAGGCGGCCACGCAGGGTCCACTGGCCGAGCACCGTGTTGAACTCCGCTGCAGGAATCCCGCATGCAGGGTCCAACCCGCCCATAAACAGGAGGCCTTAAGGTGTCACTAAAGCCCCCTTTACATGCAATGCTTATCATTCAAAGCCATAGTTTGAGCGATAATCATTGTGTGTAAATGCTCCATCTTTCACTCTTCAGCTAAACAATGAATTTTAGGGTTGTTTTTCAGTCAGAAAGCTGATAGCAGGGACAGCATGCTGTGTTCTGCATGGAGAGCGTTGAATACATTGTATTTAGCTTGCAGCCCCACGGCAGAACAAAGGCACTGTATGCAGGGAACAGACCACCTGCTGTTCTCTGCATACTGCTCTGGAGGCTAATTTACGTGCAGATCAAGATAATAAGCTGCTAATGGGTATTAGTATCTTTTGAATGAATTTTGAGAGACCATCTTTGCGTGTAAATGGGTCTTAACTTTTCAGATAAGGTATGCTCATTAGGGTTATGACTTTCTTCAAATTTTTTCAAATTTGTGGTAGCAAACGATGACTTTTAGCATATAACTCTCAAAAATGATTTTCATTTTGTTAAATTGTAAGAAAAACCTCTTCACCTAACGAGATATTGTTTAAGCCTGAAGCATGAAAATAAAACAAAAAACAAAATCCTGTGGTTTAAAAAAAGCCTTTATTTGTAAATGAGTATAGCATACACTAAATTAGAAAAGGGTTTTAAACTTGTATTATGAATATGCGGCTAAGATATTTGTCAGTTCTGCAAGTGCTGTGAAGCTCTACCATCAGCTTAACAGCTCGCTCGGCCACCATATTTGAGCGAGGCACATAAAGAACTGATTGTTCCTTAACCCAGTGGGCTGGGAAACATTTTAAAGCCTTAGAGCACTTCAATTTGGAGACTGCAGCATGCAGCTCATTGTATATGTCTTCTGAATAGTGCTGATTGGAAAACTATGCGTTTGCCCATGTAATTGCGAGGAAGTCACAGGTAGCTTTAAGCTGATCTCTCCATTTCGGAAGAAGAATAAAAAGCAATCAGTGCAAAGAGTGCTACTACTATTACTACAACTGAACTCTTCCACTTGGCTTGTTAACGGTTCTGATGAGCTTCTTGGCCGCTTTGAAGGATGGATCGTTGACATGGAAGCCACGTGGTCTCCTAATTCAATTTGTTTTTGTAAAGTTCTTGGTCTACACTGCAGAGCCAGTTTCCACTCAATTTTGTAATATCGAAAGGATGAGTAAGATTTTTTTCAAAATCTTCATTCCGCCGCTTTCTATAATTTTCAAACACATTTATCAGCTTGTCAACCTTTGTTGAAACTTGTTGCTTAGAAAGAAAAGGGAAACTCAGCTTATCCCAAAGTTTCTGCAATTCTTGAGATATTTCCTTCGTCGATCAGCTCGCCCTTTGAGTTCATCGTACAACCTCAAAAACCTACCAACAATGTCTCTGTTCAAAGGCATTTTGCACATGGTCTCATTTATGTCCTTTTTCATTCCTGGTATGCTGGAATGGCGTTTTGTAGTGGAGGTCAAATTCCGTGTCCATTTCTTTCCAGCTGATTCTACTGCTGATTTTGATTGTTTACTTTTAAAAGACATGTTTAAATCTGAAAATAAAATCCATACTATAAGGCCTCCTTCCCACGAGCGGATTTCCGCCGCGTAATTCGCGGCGAAAATCCGCCGCGTTGCCCGCAGCTATTAGGTTCTATTGAACCTAATAGCACAATGCTCACGATGCGTAATTCCACCGCGGAATTACGCACCGCGATTTCTCCCGTCCTCACCCGCAGCATGCTCTATTTGCTGCGGGTGAGGACAGGCTGTACGCGCTGACGGCTTCCATTGCAGTCAATGGAAGCCGTCCGTTCACGCTATCTCCCGCTGTAACCAGCGGGAGATAGCGTGAAAAAACGCTTCCCCACCTACCGCCGCAGCGTCATTTGACGCGGCCGGCGCGTCACGTGACGCGGTGGGCGTGTCACACGACGCGACGGCGGTGGGCGGGGAAGCGGCTTCACGCTATCTCCCGCAGGTAAGTATAGGGGCTCTGGGGGGCGCCGTGACGGGCTTCACCGCGTAATATTACGCGGCGGAGCCCGTCACGCTCGTGGGAAGGAGGCCTTAGACATGAGAATTAACTATGCTAACAATATTTATACCGATTAAAAATAATAAACCAAATTTAGAGCATCACTATCCAGCACTTATCCATCCTCTGTGACTCATTATTTAAACTTTGCACTTGACCCAGTAACCTTGCTGACAGAAGTTATTGTATTCAAGCTTGCATTATCCATTTCCTAGTGGATAGGCTTCTTTTCTTTATTATGTTTTACAACTTATAAACTCCTATTATTTGTAGTTATTTCCCATATATGGCAAAAATGAAATTATATTGGGTGCAGGAGGTTTTTACATGACCAAAAGAAAACACTGGAAAACTAACATATAGGCAAAAGTTTATGAAATGCAACCTCAGGAAAATTAATATTTAGAAAAAAAGTTAAAAATTCATAACCCTAATGCTCATCTACTAACTTGGGTTAGTCACATGTTTTCTGTAATATACTTGCATTAAACATTGCATTGCTTTACCACTGGAAATCACGTTTGAAGTGGCTGCCACTAGGGGTCTCCCTTTCAGTTTCTCTACAATCCACTCTATGTTGTTACCTACAGAGCTTTCTTAGTAACAAGGGCACAGGGACATTTCCATCTTCCCAGGGGGCTCCCCTGTACTTACAGGCTGCAGGCTAACAGACCTGCAGACATTGTGATAACCATCTCCATAGTCGCCGCCTTTTCATCTGTTACAGCGTGTGGGTGTGTGTCTGTGACTACGTGTATGCGTGTCTGAGCATATATTATAGTGGGTTTACTAACCAGTTGGCTAGAATGTCTATGAATGCCTGAATCATCCCAGGAAGGCAGAGGGGTGGGCATTCAGATACTGCACCATAAGGATTGGACCAGAGACAGTACAAAGCAGCATGGGAAATAAGGGCAAGGAAGTTAAGACAATGCAGTGGCGATATCTGTGACTAGGTCAGGTTGTATACAGGGCCAGGAACTATGGTTATGTGTCATAGGCCTTCTTGTAGAAATGCATTTTCAAGGCACTTTTGAAAAGGAGATGTTAGTAGTAAGATTAATGGTGCAGAGCGGCGAGATCTACAGAATAGGTGCAGCATGAGAGTAATCCTTATTGCTATTATCCAGGCAGTCTATTATAAACACAGCTTTTGAACTCTGAAAAAAAGTGTCTGTATTATGACGGCTCACACTCCTCTTTCCTATCTCAGTCCGTAGACTGAAATCCTGAAGATTAAGTTTTAATGTCCTTCGCAGTAGGATTAGTTTAAAACATGTAAACTTTATTGAAAATGCTAAAATCAAGACACTAGGGCAACAAACAAAGAAATTTCCGATATCAACCAGATAGGGAAATTAATAAAAGTGACATTTTCACACAGGACACCGCTGAAGTGTAACAAATCTACATCTGGAGGACGTGATCCAAAAATCGTTTGATGGAATCTATAAATTTGTTTGTTAATCACGTGTTTTTTGACACAATGATATATAGATTTATTTGTCTTGTTGTTACCACTGCGGTGTGGGGTTGCTAAACTATGTTTCTAATACATAAAGTTTACTATATTGAGCATAATAGCTAGCAATAGTGCAATATATGACCTCTCAATAGAGCTAAATTTAGTCTTAGATCTCTAAAGGTAAGCGTGATAGCTTTTCATAGAGGTACATATATCCTTGCGATATGGATTACTGTAATAATGGTTTTGATCAACAAAATTTCCTCCTCAGAGCTTAATCTCTTAATAGAGTTGTGTTGATTATTAAGTTGTTTTAGACTCAGATTGTTTTGACTCAACGCGTTTCCCCGCTCGATAGCAGCAGTTCATCAGGAGATTAAAGTCTAACACTTCAAGAATTAGAAGGAACTCTTATGAGTATGTTATTTTTTATGATAGTATCAGAGTGGACAGTTAGATCAATGTATAAAGGATTACTAGACTGAACCTTGGATTTAATCCGTATATGAAACCATTGCTGGCGACCCAATAGATGTGAGTTGGGAAATCAATAGACCCAAATAGATAACCTCTAATAATTGTTGCCAACAGGGTAGATGGATGGCTAGAATATAAGTCCACTATCCTGTAGTCACCAGATTGATAGAGCTCTTAGACCTTCAAAAAGAGTGTATATAACTACTGGGCAACAAAAAATTCGATGCCCAAAGTAGTCATTAAGATAACAATAAAAGGCAAAGGGTATCTCTATGATCTCGGCTGAGGCCGTATATACCCCAGACAGGTATCGATGTGTAAGGTTCAGTCTTATATCCCTCCCTAGATAAATGCTAGAGAACTGATTTGAATGAACTGTAAAAACCAGTCCAATATTTGCTCAAAAGTTCTTGCAAAAGGTCATACATATTATAAGGAGGGTATATTGGTGGAACTTTTGGTGGTCTAGCACAGGGAAATCTTAGCTTAGGAGGGCTGAAAGACATCTTTATGGCAATTTAAGGAGGCACAGAATGTATTACAATTCAACTGGGGGCTTGGTATGTATTATTCATTTCAAGTGCAAAGAGTAGATTATTATTGCTGGGGGCACAGTGAATAGCGCTATTCTGGTGACGCTGTAGGCGGTGCTTATAATTGAAGACAAGCTAAATGTAGCTGGGAGAAGTCGTGAAAATCTGGACCAGAAGCAGAAGAAGGGGAACAAACCCAGACGTCACTTGTGAGTCACTCAGGGTCATTGTGTATTCTGTCTCTGACTGTATCACATCAGTATTGTGATCGCATGTAAGGTCCATAGCATTCTAGCTCGTGAAACTACAAGTCTCAGCATATCCACGCCATTGTTCAGGTTATACTGGAAGTTGTAGATTCACATCGTAAGAACTTCTATCACACATGCTGGGTCACCACCAAGAATGCTTTGTTATATCAAGTATACCAAAGCATTATTTCACTGATGCCCAGGTACAGTACATTGGATATAAAAAGTTTACACACCCCTGTTAAAATGCTAGGTTTTTGTCATGATGAATCATTTCAGATTTATTTCCACCTTTAACCCATTTAGGACCAGCCACTGTATATATACGGCGGCTGGTCCTGGGCTTAGAGGACCACCGATAGTAAAAATACGGCGGTGCTCTAAGTCTCCTGCTCTGCAATCAGTCAGAGGCAGGAACGGGTTATCAGCTGTCGGAGCAGAAGGCAGGAGGGGGTTTTAACCCTTTCTGCCTTCTGCTTCCCCGATATCCAGTGCTCAATGAGCACTGTATAGGGAAACTGAGAGTAACATTTACTTTCAGAACGGGAGCCTCGGGGGGGGGGGGGGTCATGTGACCTCCTGGGATTCCCTGCTATGCAGAGCTGGAGGGTCAGACTAGACCCTGGCAGCTCTGCAGGTGAATAAAGTCACTAGAGGGGTTGCTTTCCCCTATAATTAGGGCTCCTATGGATGCCCCAGCTACAGTGGGAAAGTGTCAAATAAAGTTAAAAAAAAAAAAAAAGTGAATGTCCCCCAGAGGTCTTATATGACGTCATGGGGGACACAGATGGTAAAAAACACAATTACATACATAAGTAAAACAAAACAACAGAATAAAACAACAATACATACATAAGAAAGAGAATAACACAAAGCAGACGCCAACAAAAACTGTTGCCGTATGCGCCCTGTAAACCAAAACCATACATACTATATATCAAAACATCCGAAATAAATAGAGGAACCCATTCCCATACTTTATTTTAGTGTAAATATAAAAATAATTTTTAAAAAAAACTATAAATGTTAAAAAAAAATCATTTTTTTTAGCATTTTACCCCCAATAAAACTAAAAAACTGAAAAAAAAGTCAGTGAAAAAGATATTAAAAAAATAGTCCTATATGTCACGGGAAAAAAAAACGCAGCAAAAATAATTTTGGTAGCTAAAGGAAAAAAAATGGAGCAGTAAAACCGCCACATGGCTAAAATCCCTAAAAAGTGTCTGGTCCTTAAGGTACAAAACAACCTGTTCCTTAAGGGGTTAATGTGACCTATTATATCTGTACAATTCCATTGAAAAACAAGTTGAAATCATTTAGGATAGAAAAATTAAAACTTAAACTTAAAATAATGTGGTTGTATACATGTGAACACCCTCTTATATTTGGGGATGTGGTTATGTTCAGAATTAGCCAATTACATTTAATCTTATGTTACATAGTAGTCAGTACTCCGTTGCCATTATTTACAGGGATCCTGATTTCCCCCATATAAAGTCCAGCTCTTCCAGGAGGATTGTCCTGACATTTTCTCAGTTGCTCTGTAAAGATCTTACAGCACATCAAAGGGATCGGATTGTTGAAACGTATCAGTCGGAGAAGGGGAACAAAACATTTCCAAGTCATTATATATACCATGGTGCACAGGGAAGATGGTCATCAAAAAGTGGGTTAAATTTGGCACAACAGTGATATTACCAAGAACTGGACATCCACCAGAAGAAAATTGGTCCGGGAGGCTGCCAAGAGGCCTACAGCAACACTAAAGGAGCTGCAGGAATTTCTGACAAGTACTGGTTGTGTAGTGCATGTGACAGCCATCTCCTATACTCTTCATATGTCTCGGTTGAGGGTTAAGGTGGCAAGAATAAAGCCTTTTCTAACAAAGAAAAACATCCAAGTCCTGCTATGGTTTGCCAAAACGTACATCATTTCTGCCAGAAGCATGTGGAAGAACATGTTATGGTCTGATGAGACAAAGGTTGGACTGTTTGTCATTAATTCCAAAAGGTATATTTGATGTAAAGCCAACACTGCGTATCACCAGAAGACAACCATACCTACAGTGTAGATGGTTGAGGCAACATTATACTTTAGGGCTGTTTTTCTGCTGCTGGAACTGGGGCTTTAGTAAAGGTGGAGGGAATTATAAACAGGTCCAAATATCAGTCCATTTTGGCCAAAAACCTTCTAGCCTCTGCTAAAAAGTTGAAGTCAAAGAGGAATTTCACCTTTCAGCATGACAACGACCCAAAGCAGACCTCCAAATCAACAAAAGAATGGCTTTACCAGAAGAAGATCAAAGTTTTGGAATGTCACAAGCCAGAGCTCAGACCTGAATCCCATTGAAGATCTGACCTGAAGAGGGCGCTACACACAAGATGCCCTTGCAATCTGACAGATTTGAAGCACTTTTGCAAGGAAGTGTGGGCAAATATTGCCAAGTCAAGATTTGCCATGCTGACAACGTACCCCAAAAAGACCCCCACTGATCTACCATTGATGACCTATTCTGAACATAGGCCATCAATAGTTTGCAACATGACAACCCCCTCAACTGCCATTCCCTTCTATGAGAAGTTGCCATGTTACAGAAACAAGGTAAGACAGCTTGAACAGTTGTCTCCTTAACTACCAATCACCGCTTGCCACCATATACAGCTGGCACAGGGTGGTCAGGCCCCATTCTTGACATAGGTGCTGGTCCCAGAGTGGAGCATGCATCTATCAGGCATTATGGCATATTACATAGACATGCCATAAAAAGTCCAAGATGGATATAATCCTTTAAAACCATGCTTCGGTGGTCCACTTCTGGCCTTTATTTATATGCCGGGAGCAATGCTGTTCCATAACACCATTTGACCACTGTAAACAATCAATGGCCCCAGTGGTCACATGTCATACATTATGGCATGACTGCTGAAGGCAGTGATTGGCTTATGCAGTCACATTCCGATATAGCATGTCTACAATAACAGAATGCAAGCAAAGACTGACGTAGGACCGCCGTAGCATTGATGTTGAAGCTGCAGTAGATTTAGAGTTTTTTTTACATTTGCTGCTATATTTTTGAACTCTAGGACAACCCCTTTTAACCCCTTAAAGGGGTTGTCTCATGAAAGCATGTGGGGTTATGCACTTCTGTATGGCCATATTAATGCACTTTGTAATATACATCGTGCATTAATTATGAGCCATACAGAAGTTATTGACTTACCTGTTCCATTGCTGGCGTCCTCGTCTCCATGGATCCGTCTAAAATCGCCTCTTCTGGTGATTTTAGACGCGCTTGCGCTGTGCGGTCTTCTGCCTTCTGAATGGGGTCGCTCGTGCCGGAGAGCTGCTCCTTGCAGCTCCGCCCCGTCACGTGTGCCGATTCCAGCCAATCAGGAGGCTGGAATCGGCAATGGACTGCACAGTGAAGATCCCGGCGGCCATCTTACTAAGGTAAGTAAGAAGAAGGAAGAAGTCGCCGCAGCGCGGGGATTCAGGTAAGTACTACCCATTTTTTTTTTTTAACACATGCATCGGGTTTGTCTCGCGCTGAACGTGGGGCCTATTGAATAAAAAAAAAAACGTTTCGGCGTGAGACAACCCCTTTAATGACGCGGCCCCTTTTTTTTCCATTTTCATTTTTTCCTCCCCCCTTCAAAAAAATCGCTTGTTTTTTGCAGGATGAGTTGTATTTTTCAATGGTGCTATTTAAAGAACCATATAATGTACTGAAAAACTTTTAAAAAATTCTAAGTGGAGTAAAATGAAAAAAAAATGACATTTCGCCATCTTTTAGTGCGTCTTGTTTCTACGGCG
This sequence comes from Eleutherodactylus coqui, assembly GCF_035609145.1. Classification (NCBI taxonomy): domain Eukaryota; kingdom Metazoa; phylum Chordata; class Amphibia; order Anura; family Eleutherodactylidae; genus Eleutherodactylus; species Eleutherodactylus coqui. The sequence continues at coordinate 79,800,820 of NC_089841.1, read as the reverse complement.
CACAAACGGTAACAAAAGCGACATGACAACTTTATTCTATGGGTCGGTACAATTACTACGATACCAAACTTGTATAGGTTTTTTCTTACTATACTACTCTTTTTTTTTTTTTCTCAAAGACATTTAATTTTTTTTCAATTATTTTCTGCAGACATTTTGTGCGAACAATAACTTTATTTTTCCGTCGACATAGTTGAGCAAGGGCTCATTTTTTGCGGGATGTCCTGTAGTTTCTGATAGTACCATTTTGGAATACATACGACTTTTTGATCGCTTTTTATTGCGTTTTTTCTGGGAGGCAGGGTAACTAAAAAAGTGCATTTCTGGTGGGGTTTTTTTTAGGACGACGGTCACCGTGCGGGAAAAATAATGCACTACTTTGATAGTTTGGACTTTTACGGACGCGGTGATACCAAATACATATTTTTATTTTATAATTTAGATTTTTTTAATAATAGATATGGCAAAAGGGGGGTGATTTAAACTTTTTTACCCTTTTTTTTTTTTACAATTAAAAAAAACTTTATTGATTTTTTTTTTTCACTTTGAAGTCCCCCTGGGGGACTTTAACATGCAATTCTTTGATCGCTCCTGCAGTATGACCTAATGCTATAGCATTAGGTCATACTGCAATTTAACAGGCAGTCTATCAAGCCACCCCATGGGAATGGCTTGATAGGCAGTCTGGTAAGGCAGCCCTGGGGCCTTTCATTTGGCCCCCGACTGCCATGACACCTGCACGGCTCCGTCTATCTCAGAATTGACAGCGGCATTTAAATGGTTAATAGCCGTGATCAGCCGAACGGCCGATAGCGGCTATTGCCCGCGGGTGTCAGCTGTTATGAACAGCTGACACCCGTACTGTATGAAGAGAGGTTGCCACGCAACCTCTCTTAATACATACCCCGCCACTCCATGACGTACCAGTACGTCATGGAGCTGGAAGGGGTTAAAAGTCAACTCTCAAGTTCTTAAAGATCATTTCTTCACAAGCCTACAGAAAACATCGGGTAAGGATTATAAAATGAAACATTGTTTTTCTTCCTTTGTCCATTACTACCGTACTCGTATCACAGAGCAGACAAGTAATTAAAAAAAAAAAAATCACAGTTTTGTGTTTACTTGGAGGCCACATAAGATGTAAATTGTATCCCACCATTAGGCAGCCAGGCCCGTACTGCTAGTAAAATGTTCCCGTGATCTGCGGACCGGTGACTATTTTCTTTGGATTCACTCTGAGATGTAAGCAGTTTATCTTCAGACTTGGAAGATCACCAAGGTTTGTTTATAGAGTCTGCCTGGCCTCATGCTTCTGTCAACTTTGTAGCTGATACTTTTCTACTACCCTTAGCTGAACATTAAATCAAGGTGGTTTTATATCTATTTCTCCCCTGGACACCTTATACAACTGCAAATACAGTGCGATTGGAAGGCTATAGATACTTTCTACTTACGTGCATGTATTTTGGGCTGATAATCATTTTTTGCAATAGGGTTTGATCAAAAATGTTGCTCAATATATCTATCTGCAGCTTTTATACATCATTTTATTTTAGAATCTGCAGCCTAAGGGCTCATTCAGACGAGCGTATTTATGTGCGTACAATCGTGTGTACATAACCACGCATCTATTAGAACCATTGGTTTCCTATGATGTGTTCACATGTCCGTGTTTTACAGACATGCAAACGCACATACCTGCAAAAGATAGGACATGCATGTACCATAGGTCTGTGGTGCGTGTAAATATTCCCCGCGGGAAGACCTCTTGTCACGGAATACTGTGACAGCACTGTCATGGTGTTCAGTAATGATGGCACTCCCCGTGTGGAGTAAAGAATCCCCTGCCACAGCTGTGGCAGAGGATCACAATGTTCTCCCATTGCTTTCAATGGGGCCGCAACTGCTGCCAGTAGCCCCATTGAAAGCAATGAGATGCAGGCAACCCCTGCAGTGATTTTTGGGGAAGGGCTTTAAATATAAGCCTTTCCCTGAAAATCATCCCTAGCATGTGTAAAAAAATAAAAAAAATATATACTCACCTCTCCGCCCCTGTCGGTGCTAGGCGCATCTTCTCTGCTTGGTCCCCGACATTGTACTGAATCTCTTTCAGCAGGCATGTGAACCCGACATTATTCAGATCTCTACCTGTAATACGTAATTTACAAGAAGCCCCGGGAACACTCGCCTTCCTGCAGTTTCAGGAACAGCTTGCTGAGCGCCTTCTGTGTGAGACACACAGCAAGATTACAAAGCCTCACAGAGCGCCACTTTCTACGCCACATCCCTGCTGCTGAGGTCAACAAATGCCCCCAAAAGCATGAGAGGAGGAGGGATACCCGATTTTATTGCCCCATGTACCCATCTCAAGCAGCCTCTGTAATTACCCCTGTCTTCGGAAATACCACACAGTTCACATTATTACTTTTATCTAAGATTTAGGGAATGGCAAAAAATGGGGATGGGGAGGATTATTTTTAGGGAGTCAATTTTTTTTCTGCACAAGTGGACAATGGGGCCTGGAATTTATTCAGTTCCCTTCATTATAGGCCTAGCCATGTGTCCTGTAAGTAGATTGCGGCTATAGTGCATATGATTCTGAACACAGGACAAACAGGAGTATCCATTTTGGGGTAAAAGTCTTCATTTATGTATGTGCTGTACAAAAAAAAATGACACGATTGCCAAAAAAATGAAAATCATAGTTATTTCCTTCTGCTTTGCTTAGATTCATTCAAAATGGGTGGGATCAAAATACGCAATACACCCCTAGATGAATTCGTTAGGGGTCTAGTTTTCAAAATGGGGTCATTTGTGTTTTTTTTTTTATGGTTTTGGCCGCTCGATGGCTCTACAAGTGGGCAGTGGGGCCTGGAATTTATTCAGTTGTACACTGACATTCAACAGCTGTTCCCTCCATTATAGGCCTAGCCATGTGTCCTGTAAGTAGATTAAGGCCACTATGGGTATGTTGTTGAACACGGCACACACAGGGGTATCCATTTTAGGGTGAAAGTCTACATTCATATGCGTGCTATACAAAAAAAACTGTTTTCTAAAATGACACAATTGCTAAAAAAATGAAAATGGTAATTATTTCCTTCTGCTTTGCTTAGATTCATTCAAAAACTGTGGGATTAAAATACACAGTACACCGCTAGATGAATTCGTTAAGGGGTCTAGTTTTCAAAATTGGGTCATTTGTGGGGGTTCTCTGTGGTTTTGGCTGCTCAAGAGCTCTACAAGTGTGCTATGGGGCCTAAATCACCTTCATGCTAAATGTCTGTTCTGAAAGCCACCGGCTGCTCCTTTCATTTTGGGCCCTGTTGTGCATACAGACATAAAATTAGGGCCACCATATGTTTATGAACACAGGACAAACAGGGTATCTATTTTGGGGTGAAAGTCTTTGTTCCTATGTACACTGTACAAAAAACCCTGTTTTTAAAATGGCACAATTGCCAAAAAAATGAAAATCGTAATTTTTTCCTTCTGCTTTGCTTAGATTCATTCAGAAACTGTGTGGTCAAAATACACAGTACACCCCTAGATGAATTTCTTAAGGGGTCTAGTTTTCAAAATGGAGTCATTAGTAGGGTTCTCCATCATTTTAGCTGCTCAAGGGCTCTACAAGTGTGCTATGGGGCCTGAAACACCTTCAAGCTAAATGTCTGTGCTGAAAGTCACCGGCTGCTTCTTTCGCTTTGGGCCCCGTTGTGCATACAAACAGAAGTTTAGGGCCACAACAGGTATATTTCTGAACACGGGACAAATTGGGGTATCCATTTTGGGATGTAAATTTTTACTTTCATGTGCACTCTAAAAAAAACCTGCTTTTAAAATGACGTATTTGCAAAAATATGAAATTTTATTTTTACTCCTCTAAATTGCATTAACTCCTAAAAAAAACTGTGGGGTCAAAATACACATGACAATTTTGGCTCTTTTAATAAATATACACAAAAATTCTATTGGTCTATTGTTACCACCTAAATGAAGTACAACATGTGGCGAAAAAACAATGTCAGAATTACTTGGATATGCAAAATCTTTACGGAAATATTCTATGTTAAACTGACACGTCAGATTTCCAAAATTTGGCCTGGTCTTTAAGGCGCAAACAGGCCTGGTCTCTAAGGGGTTAAGCTGTAAAGTGTTGAAGTTTTACAAGTAAAGTTTTGCCAGGCCCTGACCATTCCCAAGGACTGAGATACTTAACCACTAAATCGTGCGTGGGCTCTCTTTATTATCACCGAGGTTCATTCCAGTAAGTAAGGGAACGTTGGCATCACGTGACAACCTAAAGTTCTACGGCATGTATATTGGCCATCCCTCTCCTAGGGGTGGCCGGAAGAGGCCCAGCGATACTCTGACCGAGGCTGCGTGTGTCCCCCTGGGGAGGAGTCTAGTAAGTGCCACTGTGACAAGTGACAGCTTTACCCTCCCAGCTCCTCAGCATGTCCCCGTGTCCTGAGTTACCCTTTGGGATGCTGCACCGCCATGAGTCCATGTGGCCACTTCACCACTCCCTGTCATTGACATTGCTTGATTCTTATGCTGTAACTACAGAATGGTTACAGATGAAATGGTGCAACTACAGTTCTAGCTCAAGTCTACAAAGATTAGGGTACAGATTGCACAAGTACTCACTTAGATAACAATTTAACATGAGCACGACAATGGCAGTTTGGAGCAGTAGAACATTGGCCAGGTTACAAACAATCTGATTCCAGATTGCCAGAGTATGGTTCTCCACTAGCTCACAGACTTGGGTCCTCCATAGGAGGGTGCTGTACTTTTCTGCTTTCCCCAGTACACAAGGTTTCTCTGCCCATTATTGAAAATCTAGGACTTTTTCCACAACCTCCACAAACAGATGCCATCTCCATTGCGGACTCTTTCGCTGACCTCTGTTAAAGTGTCTCTTATCTCTGGCATGTCTTGTAGGGTCTGTTCTGTGCATGCTACTATCAAAGCACTCGTAGCCAGTCCTCCTGGCTGCACATGTGGTCAGAGCCACGCTCACCCTACTTCCTGACACCACCTATTACTATTGACTTGTCCTAACTCCTTCCTTTGGCAGCGTCTAACGTCTTGGTTTTCAAGCTTGCAACAACAGTGACCCTGTGTAAATGTGAGGCTCTACCTGACCTACGGTATGCCAGACAGTGCCATATACACTACCTTCTATTGAGGCCCTGACTTATTGTGCATCACTTAGTGCCCAATAACACTACCCAATCAATAAACTAGGGAATAAAGTGTGTAGCTGCCTTTCCATAGATTCATGAAGCATGTGTTCAAGCAACCCCGAGAAGAAGCAACTCCTTCATTACTGGGAGGTCATGATTCCTGTATAGCTGCACAGACTGGACATTACATGAGGCCTGTCCTTGTCTAAAATGGTTAATTCGTAGAGATGAGCGAACGTACTCGTCCGAGCTTGATACTCGTTCGAGTATTAGCGTGTTCGAGATGCTCGTTACTAGAGGCGAGCACCACGCGATGTTTGAGTTACTTTCACTTTCATCTCTGAGACGTTAGAGCGCTTTTCTGGCCAATAGAAAGACAGGGAAGGCATTACAACTTCCCCCTGCGACGTTCAAGCCCTATACCACCCCCCTGCAGTGAGTGGCTGGCGAGATCAGGTGTCACCCGAGTATATAAATCGGCCCCTCCCGCGGCTCGCCACAGATGCGTTCTGACAGAGATCAGGGAAAGTGCTGTCTTGCTGGAGTTGCTATAGGGAGAGTGTTAGGAGTTATTTTAGGCTTCAAGAACCCCAACGGTCCTTCTTAGGGCCACATCTGACCGTGTGCAGTACTGTTGAGGCTGCTTTTTGCAGTGTTGCACTTTTTTTTGTTTTTTTGTATATCGGCCGTGCAGAGCATTGCGTCCTCAGTCTGCAGTAATTTTACATAGTATAGGGCCAGTAGTGCTGAGGCAGGGACAGTGAAAAAGGTGAAAGACGTATACTATCTATATAGGCAGTGGGCTTTTCCAAAAAAATTTGGGAAAAAACATTCTATTTGGGCTGCCTGTGACCGTCCTGAGTGTACTGCGTCTCTGCTGGGGGTAGTATGCCTAATTAATACGCAGCCAGCTAAGTGTTACAGCACGCTTGCGCAAAATTCTTTCCTGGCTCTGCGTTGGCCGTTACATCACCGCTGTCATCCTGTCCAGAGGGAAACAGTCTGCAGTAATTTTACATAGTCCAGGGCCAGTAGTGGTGAGGCAGGGACAGTGAAAGACATATCCAGTCTATATAGGCAGTGGGCTTTTCCAAAAAAATTTGGGAAAAAACATTCTATTTGGGCTGCCTGTGACCGTCCTCAGTGTACTGCTTCTGTACTGGGGGTAGTAGTCCTAATTCATACGCAGCCAGCTAAGTGTTACAGCAGGCTTGCGCAAAATTCTTTCCTGGCTCTGCTTTGCGTTCCGTAAGCGAAGACAGCCTCCAACCACAGGCCAATAAGCAGCACATTTAATTACAGCGTTCTGTTTCTGCACTACTGGTAATACACCATGCTGAGGGGTGGGGGTAGGCCTAGAGGACGTGGACATGGACGCGGGCAAGGACGCGGAGGCCCAAGTCAGGGTGTGGGCACAGGCCGAGCTCCTAATCCAGGTGTATCGCAGCCGACTGCTGCAGGATTAGGAGAGAGGCACGTTTCTGGCGTCCCCACATTCATCTCACAATTAATGGGTTCACGTGGTAGACCTTTATCAGAAAATGAGCAGTGTGAGCAGGTCCTGTCATGGATGGCAGAAAGTGCATCCAGCAATCTATCGTCCACCCAGAATTCTGCGCTGTCCACTGCTGCAACTCTGAATCCTCTGGCTGCTAGTCCTCCTTCCCCCCAGCCTCCTTACTCCATTACAATGACACATTCTGAGGAGCAGGCAGACTCCCAGGAACTGTTCCCGGGCCCCTGCCCAGAATGGCCAGCAATGGTTCCTCTCCCACCGGAGGAGTTTGTCGTGACCGATGCCCAACCTTTGGAAAGTTCCCGGGGTCCGGGGGATGAGGCTGGGGACTTCCGGCAACTGTCTCAAGAGCTTTCAGTGGGTGAGGAGGACGATGACGATGAGACACAGTTGTCTATCACTCAGGTAGTAGTAATTGGAGTAAGTCCGAGGGAGGAGCGCACAGAGGATTCGGAGGAAGAGCAGCAGGACGATGAGGTGACTGACCCCACCTGGTTTGCTACGCCTACTGAGGACAGGTCTTCAGAGGGGGAGGCAAGTGCAGCAGCAGGGGAGGTTGGAAAAGGCAGTGCGGTGGCCAGGGGTAGAGGCAGGGCCAGACCAAATAATCCACCAACTGTTTCCCAAAGCGCCCCCTCGCGCCATGCCACCCTGCAGAGGCCGAGGTGCTCAAAGGTCTGGCAGTTTTTCACGGAGAGTGCAGACGACCGACGAACAGTGGTGTGCAACCTTTGTCGCGCCAAGATCAGCCGGGGAGCCACCACCACCAGCATGCGCAGACATATGATGGCCAAGCACCCCACAAGGTGGGACGAAGGCCGTTCACCGCCTCCGGTTTGCACCGCTGCCTCTCTCCCTGTGCCCCAACCTGCCACTGAGATCCAACCTCCCTCTCAGGACACAGGCACTACCGTCTCCTGGCCTGCACCCACACCCTCACCTCCGCTGTCCTCGGCCCCATCCACCAATGTCTCTCAGCGCACCGTCCAGCTGTCGCTAGCGCAAGTGTTGGAGCGCAAGCGCAAGTACGCCGACATGCACCCGCACGCTCAAGCGTTAAACGTGCACATAGCCAAATTGATCAGCCTGGAGATGCTGGGGTTGTGGAAACGGAGGCTTTCAAAGGTATGATGGCGGCGGCCCCGTGCTACTCAGTTCCCAGTTGCCACTACTTTTCCCGATGTGCCGTCCCAGCCCTGCACGACCACGTCTCCCGCAACATTGTACGCGCCCTCACCAACGCGGTTACTGCCAAGGTCCACTTAACAACGGACACGTGGACAAGCACAGGTGGGCAGGGCCACTATATCTCCCTGACGGCACATTGGGTGAATTTAGTGGAGGCTGGAACAGAGTCAGAGCCTGGGACCGCTCATGTCGTACCCACCCCCAGAATTGCGGGCCCCAGCTCGGTGGTGGTATCTGCGGCGGTGTATGCTTCCTCCACTAAACCACCCTCCTCCTCCTCCTACGCAACCTCTCTCTCGCAATCAAGATGTGTCAGCAGCAGCACGTCGCCAGCAGTCGGTGTCGCGCGGCACGGCAGCACAGTGGTGGGCAAGCATCAGCAGGCCGTGCTGAAACTACTCAGCTTAGGAGAGAAGAGGCACACGGCCCACGAACTGCTGCAGGGTCTGACAGAGCATACCGACCGCTGGCTTGCACCGCTGAGCCTCCAACCAGGCATGGTCGTGTGTGACAACGGCCGACACCTGGTGGCGGCTCTGCAGCTCGGCAGCCTCACACACGTGCCATGCCTGGCCCACGTCTTTAATTTGGTGGTTCAGCGCTTTCTGAAAAGCTACCCACGCTTGTCAGACCTGCTCGGAAAGGTGCGCCGGCCCTGCGCACATTTCCGCAAGTCACACACGGACGCTGCCACCCTGCGCACCCTGCAACATCGGTTTAATCTGCCAGTGCACCGACTGCTGTGCGACGTGCCCACATGCTGGAACTCTACGCTCCACATGTTGGCCAGGCTCTATGAGCAGCGTAGAGCTATAGTGGAATACCAACTCCAACATGGGCGGCGCAGTGGGAGTCAGCCTCCTCAATTGTTTACAGAAGAGTGGGCCTGGTTGGCAGCCATCTGCCAGGTCCTCGGAAACTTTGAGGAGACTAACCAGATGGTGAGCGGCGATGCTGCAATCATTAGCGTCACCATTCCTTTGCTATGCCTCTTGAGAAGTTCCCTGCAAAGCATAAAGGCAGACACTTTGCGCTCGGAAACGGAGGCGGGGGAAGACAGTATGTCGCTGGATAGTCAGAGCACGCTCCTGTCTATATCTCAGCGTGTTGAGGAGGAGGAGGAGGAGCATGAGGAGGAGGGGGAAGAGACAGCTTGGCCCACTGCTGAGGGTACCCATGCTGCTTGCCTGTCATCCTTTCAGCGTGTACGGCCTGAGGAGGAGGAGGATCCTGAAAGTGATCTTCCGAGTGAGGACAGCCATGTGTTGCGTACAGGTACCCTGGCACACATGGCTGACTTCATGTTAGGATGCCTTTCTCATGACCCTCGCGTTACACGCATTCTGGCCCCTACGGATTACTGGGTGTACACACTGCTCGACCCATGGTATAAGGAGAACCTTTCCACTCTCATACCCGAAGAGGAAAGGGGTTCGAGAGTGATGCTATACCACAGGACCCTGGCGGACAAACTGATGGTAAAATTCCCATCCGACAGCGCTAGTGGCCAAAGGCGCAGTTCCGAGGGCCAGGTAGCAGGGGAGGCGCGGAGATCAGGCAGCATGTACAGCATAGGCAGAGGAACACTCTCTAAGGCCTTTGACAGCTTTCTGGCTCCCCAGCAAGACTGTGTCACCGCTCCCCAGTCAAGGCTGAGTCGGCGGGAGCACTGTAAAAGGATGGTGAGGGAGTACGTAGCCGATCGCACGACCGTCCTCTGTGACGCCTCTGCCCCCTACAACTACTGGGTGTCGAAGCTGGACACGTGGCCTGAACTTGCCCTGTATGCCCTGGAGGTGCTTGCTTGTCCTGCGGCTAGCGTCTTGTCAGAGAGGGTGTTTAGTGCGGCTGGGGGAATCATCACGGATAAGCGTACCCGCCTGTCAACCGACAGTGCCGACAGGCTTACACTCATCAAGATGAACAAAGCCTGGATTTCCCCAGACTTCTCTCCTCCACCAGCGGACACAAGCGATACCTAAACAATACGTAGGCTGCACCCGAGGATGGAAGCATCGTTCTCTATCACCATCAAAAACGGGGACCTTTTAGCTTCATCAATCTGTGTATTCTATTCATCCTCCTCCTCCTGCTCCTCCTCCTGAAACCTCACGTAATCACGCCGAACGGGCAATTTTTCTTAGGCCCACAAGGCTCAGTCATATAATTTTTGTAAACAATTTTTATTTGTTTCAATGCTCATTAAAGCGTTGAAACTTGCACCTGAACCAATTTTTATTTTAACTGGGCTGCCTCCAGGCCTAGTTACAAATTAAGCCACATTAACCAAAGCGATTAATGGGTTTCACCTGCCCTCTTGGTTGGGCATGGGCAATTTTTCTGAGGTACATTAGTACTGTTGGTACACCAATTTTTTTGGGCCCTCGCCTACAGTGTAATCCAATTAATTTTTTGCCCACCTGCATTAAAGCTGACGTTACATCAGCTGTGCTGGGCACTGCAATGGGATATATTTATGTACCGCCGGTGGCTTCCTGGGACCCACCCATGCTGTCGGTCCACATGGACCTCACATTAGGGAGTTGTACCTGCCTGTGTCTATGTATTAACAACCCCGGTCTGACGTTACCTCAGCTGTGCAGGGCAATGCAATGGGATATATTTATGTACCGCCGGTGGCTTCCTGGCACCCACCCATGCTGTCGGTCCACACGGAGTTGTAACTGCATGTGTCCACTTCTAAAGAACCCCAGTCTGACTGGGGCATGCAGTGTGGGCTGAAGCCCACCTGCATTAAACATGACATTACCTCAGCTGTGATGGGCACTGCAATGGGATATATTTATGTACCGCCGGTGGCTTCCTGGCACCCACCCATGCTGTCGGTCCACACGGAGTTGTAACTGCAGGTGTCCACTTCTAAAGAACCCCAGTCTGACTGGGGCATGCAGTGTGGGCCGAAGCCCACCTGCATTAAACATGACATTACTTCAGCTGTGCTGGGCACTGCAATGGGATATATTTATGTACCGCCGGTGGCTTCCTGGCACCCACCCATGCTGTCGGTCCACACGGAGTTGTAACTGCATGTGTCCACTTCTAAAGAACCCCAGTCTGACTGGGGCATGCAGCGTGGGCCGAAGCCAACCTGCATTAAACATGACATTCCCTCAGCTGTAATGGGCACTGCAATGGGATATATTTATGTACCGCCGGTGGGTTCCAGGGAGCCACCCATGCTGCGGGTCCACAGGGAGTTGTAACTGCATGTGTCTACTTGTAAAGAACCCCAGTCTGACTGGGGCATGCAGTGTGGGCCGAAGCCCACCTGCATTTAACATGACACTACATCAGCTGTGCTGGGCACTGCAATGGGATATATTTATGTACCGCCGGTGGGTTCCAGGGAGCCACCCATGCTGTGGGTCCACAGAGAGTTGTAACTGCATGTGTCTACTTCTAAAGAACCCCAGTCTGACTGGGGCATGCAGTGTGGGCCGAAGCCCACCTGCATTTAACATGACACTACATCAGCTGTGATGGGCACTGCAATGGGATATATTTATGTACCGCCGGTGGGTTCCAGGGAGCCACCCATACTGTGGGTGCACATGGAATTCCCATTGCGGAGTTGTTCCTGCCTGTGACTATTTATAAAAAAACGCGGTCTGACTGGGGCATGCAGACACCTTGACAGAATGAATAGTGTGTGGCACATAGGTTCCCCATTGCTATGCCCACGTGTGCAGCTCCTGATGGAGGTGGCACAGGCTTGGATTCCTCATTGCTTCTGTACAGCATTGTGGGCTATTGCCCCGCCCCTTTTAAAGAGGGTCGCTGCCTAGCCGTGCCAACCTTCTGCAGTGTGTGCCTGCGGTTCCTCCTCATGGCAGACACACTTATAAATAGACATGAGGGTGGTATGGCATGAGGGCAGCTGAAGGCTGCGCAGGGTCACTTTGGTGTGCGCTGTGGACACTGCGTCGTGCGGGGGGTGGGGGGTTGGGCAGCATGTAACCCAGGAGAAGTGGCAGCGGAGTGTCATGCAGGCAGTGATTGTGCTTTGTTGGAGGTAGTGTGGTGATTAGCTAAGGTATGAATTGCTAATGAGGGCTGTTCAGAAGTAAAAATTGTTGGGAGGGGGGGGCCCACTCTTGCCGCTATTGTGGCTTAATAGTGGGACCTGGGAACTTGAGATGCAGCCCAACATGTAGCCCCTCACCTGCCCTATCCGTTGCTGTGTCGTTCCCATCACTTTCTTGAATTGCCCAGATTTTCACAAATGGAAACCTTAGCGAGCATCGGCGATATACAAAAATTCTCGGGTCGCCCATTGACTTCAATGGGGTTCGTTATTCGAAACGTACCCTCGAGCATTGCGAAATTTTCGTCCCGAGTAACGAGCACCCGAGCATTTTGGTGCTCGCTCATCTCTATTAATTCGTCAACATACATGCAATTATTATTACCCTAACTTCTAAACCATGTAGTAGAATATACAGTTACAGGGATCCCTCCAGTAAACAATGATCGCAAGATATATTCTCAACATAAAATGGTCTTTTATCAGCCATTATAACTTGAAATCACATTGAAAATATCAATGCCAAAGAGTCTGGCAGACCGTGGCACTATGGAAGATCCAGCCAATCAGCACTTGTATTACTCAAGTGTATGCACTGATTTGCTGTCTAATAGTGCCTCTCTACAGTACAGTGCAGTACTACATGTTCTGTGCTGCACTCTACCTGCATTACTGAAGTGCATGCACTGATTGGCCATATAGTAGCCCCTCCATACAGTACAGTGTAGTACTACATGTTCTGTACTGCCATCTACCTGCATTACTAAAGTGCATCCAATGATTGGCCATATAGTAGCTCCTCTACATAGTACAGTACTGCATGTTCTGTCCTGCCATCTACCTACATTACTGAAGTGCATGTACTGATTGGCCATATAGTAGCTCCTGTCTACAGTACGGTGCACTCCTACATGTTCTGCTCTGCCATCTACCTACATTACTGAAGTTCATGCACTGATTGGCCATCTAGTAGCTCCTCTCTATAGTACAGTACAGTATACGTATTCTGTACTGCTATCTACCTATATTACTAAAGTGCATGCATTGATTGGTGTTTGGTGCACTGTTCAGACACAATCCTCTACTTTTGTGTCTAGCAGGCAAGTGCGTTTCCTGCTTTCTCTGTTCACTGAACTTTCATTTATTCTCTTCCAGCACTCTTATGGTTAATAGCTTCTGGGCCTCCTGCTCAGCTGATGCATCTTTTCTAATCAGCGCCCTATATAGCTGCCCTGGGCCTTTCACTCAGTGCTGTTGTGCTGTTGTGCTGTTGTGCTGTTGTGCTGTTGTGCTGTTGTGCTGTTGTGCTGTTGTGCTGTTGTGCATCCATAACTCCATGTTTAGCCACTGCTCCGGCAGTTTCCTTGGTACCTTGCTTTCTGCTCGTGTTCTGTGTCCTCCGTTCGTGTATCCAGCTGTCTCTTATAGGCAGGGGTTTCGCTCCCCTGGTTATTAGTTCAGGGCAAGATACTGTTCCTAGTTCCATCTGCGTATGGGGTTCATACATCCAGTATCTATCTTACCTTCCACGCTGGGGTCTGCTGTCAACTGTGCTGGACTGGATGATGCAGCAACACGAGAGGCAAGAGCAAGTTTTGGCGTATCTTCACAATGCGAGTACCCTTCTTGGTAATTTTTCCCCTGCCATAGCGGAACCGCAGCCCTCCGCTGTTGCGGCAACTGCCGCATCATCCCCACTGGCAGCCTCTGTTTCTGGCTCTGTTCCTCGCTTGGCAGCACCACCTCGTTATGATGTAGATCCCAGACAATGTTGCAGTTTTGTTAACCAATGTACATTGCACTTTGAGCTTTTACCACATATTTTCCAATCTGACCACACCAAAATCGCATTCATAATGTCTCACCTTTCTGGCCAGGCTTTGGCGTGAATCAATCCTCTCTGGGAGCGCAGTTACCCACTGGTTAATAACCTCGGTCTGTTCATAGTCTTTTTGGAGGGTGTTTAACGAGCCCGGTCGATCTTTAGCTGCCGTCGCCCTGTTTTATCTCCGAAAAAATAACCTCACTGTGGGCCAATATGCTATTCAGTTCTGAACATTGGCCTCAGAACTAGGGTGGAACAACAAAGCTCTGATAGCCGCATTTTGGGAGGGACTAGCAGGGCGCATCAAAGACGGGTTGGCAGGTTGTGTGGTCCCAACCTCTCTGGATGCCCTGATTTCTCTGGCTATGAGGAGTGATCTGCGGTTCCAAGAAAGATCTAGGGAGGTTATGCAAGAGAGGAGATCAATCCGTCTGGCTCCTCGGTTCCAGAGACCACTTCTCTCCCCACCGACCGCTACTCAATCTAGCGATCCTGAGTCTATGCAAGTGGATCAGGTTAGACTTTCCAAGGAGGAGCGCACACATAGACGTACCAAGAACCTCTGCATGTATTGTGGGTCTCCTGCTCACCTTGTTCCCGCTTGTCCCCTCAAACTGGGAAACTCCTCCACCTAGAGCCAGCTAGAGAGGCTACCCTAGGTGAGGATTGCTCCTCTCCCAGGCTGAACTTACCTGTAACCATGATCCTTTCCGGGGTCCAGGTTTCTGTGGCAGAGTTCTTGGATTCCCGCTTTGCCGGCAGCTTTCTCTAACAAGCTTTTGTGAACTGCTACCGGATTCCTGTCTGCCGTCTCGAGAGACCACTCCTGGTAACCACAGTTTATGGTAGTACCCTCTCTGAAATGATTCCGTTTGTCACGGAGCCACTGGAGTTGAGGATTGGCGCTCTCCATTCTGGCAAAATTTCTCTGCTAGTGCAGCCTGGGGTGACCAGTTCTCCTCTTTTAGGTCTCCAATTACATAACCTCACCTTGGACTGGAGTACTGGTGAGGTATAAAGTTGGGGTACCACCTGCTGTACCAAGTGCTTGTGCCCTGTGCATCTTGTTCAACAGGGCACTTTACCACCTAACCTCCACAGTCTACCGGTACCTTATTGTGGTTTTGCAGACTTCTTTGACAATAAAGAGGCTGAATGTCTGCCACCGCATCGCCCCTACGATTGTCCTATAGAGCTCATGCCTCTAAGTATACCCTCTTTCTCTACCCGAGACCCAGTCTACGGTCGAATATGTTAAGGAAAACCTGGCTAAAGGGTTCATCTGTAAATCCTTGTCTCCTGCCAGGGCTGTTTTTTTCTTCATTAAAAAGGATGGGACGCTAAGGCCCTTTATTGACTATCGTGGTCTGAACGCAATCACTGTTAAGAATAAATATCCTTTACCCTTGATCCCTGAGCTATTTGATCGCCTGCGTGGCGCTCAGATTTTCACTAAGATCGACCTGTGTAGGGTTATAACTTGATCTGCATCCGCCAAGGGAGATGAGTGGAAGACGGCCTTCAACACGCGAGACGGACACTACGAATACTTGGTGTTGCCATTTGGTTTGGTTAACGCCCCAACCGTTTTTCAGATCTCCTGCAGCAATGTGTTGTCGTATACTTTTTTTTTCCCCCAGATCTATTCTCGCACCGGTGACAGGTTTGCATAGTGCTCCAGCGATTAAGGGAGAATCGTCTGTTTGTGAAATTGGAAAAATGTGCGTTTGAATGCGAGTCGCTCCCCTTTTTGGGCTATATTGTCTCCACACAGGGGTTGGAGATGGATCCTGAAAAAGTCTCTGCAGTGCTAAATTGGCCTCATCCCTCCGGCCTTCGGGCAATCCAACGATTTCTGGGCTTTGCAAACTATTACCGACAATTTATTCCACACTTCTCCTCCCTGACTTCTCCCATCTTTGCTCTCACACAAAACAAAAGTTAATGCCAAGCAATGGTCTCTGGAGGCAGAATCTCCATTTCAAGCCCTAAAGGTAGCCTTCTCATCTGCATCCGTGCTGCACTGGCCAGATGGTACCAAGGCAGTTCTTTCTGGAGGTCGGTGCTTCTTTCTCGGGTGCAGGGACAGTCCTACAGAAAAAAGGTGCATCTGGCAAGAGAGTGACATGCGTTTTTTTTTCTTGAAGTAGTTTTCCATGGCAGAGCAGAATTACTCTATAGGGGATCGCGAGCTACTGGCTATCAAGATGGCCATGACATTTTGGCGGTATCTGCTGGAGGGAGCTGCTCATCCCATCATAATTTACACCGACCATAAAGATCGGACGTATCTGCAGACCACACAGCAGTTTAACCCCCGTCAAGCTCGGTGGGCCTTGTTTTTCACACAGTTTGAAATTTATATTGTATTTTTGGGCTGCCGACCAGAATATTAAGGCTGACGCACTATCCAGAGCATTTGACAGAAATGACACTGAAGAGGTTCTGCAATTTATCATCGAACCTGCCAAATTGGTAACCATGGCTCCGGTTCGGATTAAGGATATCTCACCAGGGAGGACGTTTGTGCCTGAGGCCAAGAGAAAGACTATCCTGGTCATTCTGGGCAACGCAAGACAAGCGAGTTAATCCGCTGTCAGAACTGGGGTCCATCCATGATGAAGGATATCCACGATTTCGTGCCCTCCTATACTTCCTGCGCCCAGTATAAACTGCAGAAACTGAGATCCGCAGACCTCTTGTATCCATTACCTTATACCTGAGGCCCCTTGGCAGCATATTGCCATGGACTTTATTACAGATTTTTCCTTTGTCCAGTGGCTGTACCGTTATATAGGTAGTAGTGGACCGATTTTCTAAAATGGCCATTTTGTGCCTCTGTCCGATTTGCCATCCGCCAGTCAACTTACAGAGAAATTCATTGATCACATTTTTCACCTCCATGGCTTTCCTAAGCATATTGTGGGGGGGTAGAGGGGTGCAATTTACATCTATATGTTGGAGATCGCTTTGTAAATTGATGGATATATCATTAGCCTTCTCTTCGGCCTATCACCCACAGTCTAATGGGCAGGTGGAGCGCACCAACCAAATCCTGACTGCATACCTCCGCCATTTTACCAATGCCCACCAGGATGATTGGGTCAGTCTACTGTCCTGGGTGGAGTTTTCTCATACCCAGCACGTCAGCGACTCCACAAAGATTTCTCCCTCCTTCATAGTGTACGGGCATCAACCCAAAGTTCCCCTGCCAGTCTCTACTACTTCTAAGGTTTCAGCCGCAACCTCTTCAGCAAAGAGCTTTGCCAAGTTTTGGCAGGAGACCATGGTGAATCTGGAGAGGTCAGTCCCTTCCATGAAGAGGTTTGCCAATTCCAGGTGTTGTTCCTCTCCGCAATTTGTCCCAGGAGATAAAGTGTGGCTTTCCTCCAAACATATCAGGTTGAGAGTTCCGTCTTATAAACTCGCCCCACGTTTTTGGGTCTGTTTGACGTTTTGGAGAGAATTAATTCTGTTTGTTATAGGCTGCAACTCCCTTCCTGCGTATCCCCAACTCCTTCCATGTCTCTCTCCTCAAACCACTTGTGCCCAATAGGTTTTCCGAAATTCCCAGACCACATGCCACTTGGGTTAGTTCGGAGATCATCTTCAAGGTGAAGAATATTCTTGATGTTAAGAAGGTTAGAAACAAAACATTTTTCTAGTGGATTGAAAGGGTTATGGACCGGAGGAGAGGTCATGGGAGCCATCTGAGAACATCAACGCCCCACGTAGGATTTAGGAATTTCTGCAGAGAACCAGCAGAAGGAAGAGGGGGCATAAGGAGGGAGGTACTATTAGGTGCACTGTTCAGACACAATCCTCTGCTTCTGTGTCTGGCAGGCGAGTGCGTTGTCCTGCTTTCCCTGTTCCCTGAACTTTCATTTATTCTCTTCCAGCACTCTTATGGTTAATAGCTTCTGGGCCTCCTGCTCAGCTGATGCATCTTTTCTAATCAGCGCCCTATATAGCTGCCCTGGGCCTTTCAGCCGTGCTGTTGTGTTGTTATATGATGTGTGTCCATAGCTCCATGTTTAGCCGCTGCTCCGGCAGTTTCCCTGCTACCTTGCTTTCTGCTCGTGTTCTGTGTCCTCCATTCATGCATCCAGCTGTTTGTTATAGGCAGGGGTTTGCCTATAACAAACAATGAGTCTGCCTCTCTGTTTATCCGTGTCAGTCTGTACCTCCTTGGTTCCTGTACGCCCCGGTATTGTTCTGTCGTTTGTTGTATAGTTGTTCTGTCCCATACAGGGTCAGTCAGCGCCTACAAGAAGATCGTTGGGTCATCCTCATCGGGACGAGCGGCCCGCCTATAGGCAGGGGTTTCCCTCTCCTGGTTATTAGTTCAGATACTGCTCCTAGTTCCATCTGCGTACGGGGTTCGTACATCTGGTATCTTACCTTCCATGCTGGGGTCGGCTGTCAACCGTGCTGGACTGGATCATCATCTACTTTGTAGATGTGGAACCACTGTATCAACACACCATGATTACAATTGGCCATATAGTAGCGCCTCTACACTACGGGGCACTGATTGGCCATAAAGTAGTACTACATCATACTGTAGACGGAAGCTGCTTTATGGCCAATCAGTGCATGCACTTCAGTAATGTAGGTAGATGGCAGTACAGAACATGTAGTACTACATCGTACTGTAGACGGGAGCTACATGTTCTGTGCTGCCATCTACCTACATTACTGAAGTGCATGCACTGACTGGTCATCCAGTAGCTCCTCTCTACAGAATTGTGCAGTACTACATGATCTGTGTTGCCCTTTACCACTGCCAGGATGAATTGCTCCTTTGGACACCAGATGAGAGCAGCTCCATGTCATCTTTCTGGATCAACGTTGTTTTTTTTTTTTGCAGAACCCTGAAAAAGCTCCTGTCCTCATCATAAAAAAAAGTGCTTGACATCCTTCAGCAGCCCTTTTGAACTGTCATATGTAATGAGGTCTTTATCTGTAGTAGTTATCTGTTTCATTTTCTTTTATCTTAATCTTATTTTAGGATGACATTTTCGGGCATCAGAACCAGTTTCTAGCTTTCAATAAAGTTACAGTATTCTTAAAAAGAAATTCCACTCAAAACTAAAGTTTCCAAAGTGTCCCATGGGGAATTCCCAGTGTCAGTCTATTGAGTCTTCTCTGCTCTTGCTGTTTCGATCTCTTTGGTCTCCTTCGCATGGACGGTTTTCTGCAGCTAAGTTACATGCTTCAAAACGTTGCAACTAATTGAACCAATGGTTTCCTGTGGAAACCTTCATGTGAACAATTTGTAGCCGCATCAAAAAAAGCAACAAAAAAGATAGAACATCAGCGGTGGAATTCAGCAACTGAAATTCCCTGCTGCATGACAAAATAGGTCTTGACTAGAGATGAGCGAGTATACTTGCTAAGGCACATTACTCGAGCGAGTAGTGCCTTAGCCGAGTATCTCCCCGCTCGTCTCTAAAGATTCGGGGACCAGCGCGGGTAGCAGGGGGGAGAGAGGGAGAGAGAGCTCTCCCCTCCGTTCCTCCCCGCTGGCCCCCGCATCTTTAGAGACGAGCGGGGAGATACTCGGCTAAGGCACTACTTGCTCGAGTAATGTGCCTTAGCGACGCTCATCTCTAGTCTTGACCTATCTTGTTGCAGAAAAATTGCAGAATCCTCCATAGACCTATGGGAGAGTATGCAAGGCGGCCGGCAAAGGGAGATTAATTCCCCAGCAGCATGACGCTGGATTATCCTGCAGGGGAGAATAAGGAAATCCCCAGCAGTGTGATTCCGGTGTTCCCCTGCAGGGGTGAATAAGAATTCCCCAGCAGTGAGGGAATCCCTTATTCTCCCTTGCAGGGGAACCCCGGCATCCCACTGCTGGGGATTTCCTTATTCTCCTCTGCACAGGAAGGGAACCCCGTCATTGTGCTGGGAGTCCCCAGCAATGAAGGAAAGCCCTGGAGAATCCCCTTCATCTCCGTGGTGGGGTTTCTCTTCACTGGAGAGTTGAAGGGGGTTTCCCTGGGGACTCTCTCCATCTTTCTCTCTTCAGTAACACATCTTTTCGGCCAGTCCCGGCTGTGTGAACGGCCCTGACTTTCGCAGCTAGTACTGCAGAATATCTTCTATTTAGACAATTTTTTTGCAGTGCTAGAAGCAATTTTTTCATACAGCTAATACCTGTGGGATTTTGTAGCCCATGTGAATCAGCCCTTTAGATCACACTTTGGCTTCAACAATGTACTTTGTTTATGGATTATATTAAGGATTTAAGTGTCACTTTTTTAGGTACCAGTACTTCCTACATGATGAAACTACATGGACTGTACCACACAGGCTCTTCACAGAGGAACACCACTCCTATCACAGAGATAGAGGAAAATTCATCATTCTATTCAATGTATAAAATCATCAATAATAAGACAACCATACAAATAATTAATTTATATTGTACTGTTAAATCTGCACCAAAATCCATTCCAAATCCACAAGTGGCCCATGCAGATTTATCCATGGATTCACTGCGGATGTTACGCTGCATCCTGCAGTACTCTGCTGAGGGGCATATCTCTGTTCTGCAGTACTGCATGGAGACATTGCATGGAGTCCCTATTGCTGATACTGTAAGTGTCGTTTTTGAAGCCTTATGACAATTGCGTAGTCCTAGCCCGGAGGTTCGGAGTAACCCCTAATTACACACAACATTCAGCAGGTGCTGCACACTCTCGGGAGACCGGTAAGCTCAAGACAACCGTACGGCTCATTTTAAGTATCCTTTATCCTTCCTGGATTTGCAACAATGTAACTTTCATGTTTTACACTTGCCTATTAGTTTTCGGCTTGGAGCTGTTAAAGGGGTTGTCCCGCGGCAGCAAGTGGGTCTATACACTTCTGTATGGCCATAATAATGCACTTTGTAATGTACATTGTGCATTAATTATGAGCCATACAGAAGTTATAAAAAGTTTTTTACTTACCTGCTCCGTTGCTAGCGTCCTCGTCTCCATGGTGCCGACTAATTTTTGGCCTCCGATGGCCAAATTAGCCGCGCTTGCGCAGTCCGGGTCTTCAGCAGTCTTCTATGGAGCCGCTCGTGCCAGAGAGCGGCTCCGTGTAGCTCCGCCCCGTCACGTGCCGATTCCAGCCAATCAGGAGGCTGGAATCGGCAGTGGACCGCACAGAAGAGCTGCGGTCCACGAAGACAGAGGATCCCGGCGGCCATCTTCAGCGGTAAGTATTGAAGTCACCGGAGCGCGGGGATTAAGGTAAGCGCTCCGGTAAGCTTCCTTTACTTCCCTGCATCGGGGTTGTCTCGCGCCGAACGGGGGGGGGGGGGGTTGAAAAAAAAAAAAACCCGTTTCGGCGCGGGACATCTCCTTTAACGGTGTAGAGACCTGCGTAAACATATATTCAGATGTTCTGGTAATGTTGTGGTTTACTGTTGCACCAACTGCAAAACCAAAACAAACATTTTGTTACGTTTTTGCAATAGTCACATAAAAAAAGGAAAATGCCCTCTATTTCTGGATTTCTGTGCAGAGCGGCGCCGGCGGCCAGGTGAGTGACGTTTCTGTGCGAGGCTCTGCGAGCCCCGCACAGAAATAGGACATGCCGCGGTTTGTTTGCCGTGCGACATTTCACGCGGCCAAACCGCGGCCGTCTGCATAGGAGTGCGTATTGTAATGCACTCCTATGCAGGCTTTCAGTGGCGGAAATCCCACCGCAGGATTTCCACCCGTGTGCAGGCGGCTATACTCTAAAGCCCCCTGCCCACGGCCATGATGGAATATTGCCAGCGATATTCTGCCATAGGGGACAAACAGATAGGCTCACCGTGGAGAAGCGTGACAAATCGCAGCATGCAGTGATTTAGATGCCATGAGCGGAGATGCCGGCGCTGCGGAAAGCTTCCCACAGCGTGATCCGCCGACGCTTTATCGCTGGTGGACATGCAGCCTTAGGCCCACATAAGAGGTCTGCAGCACTAAAAGCCCATAGGGATGCATTAGCAGCCACAGGGAAATTTAAAGCATGCAGATGTAATTATTTTATTTTCCCGGCATGTGAATCGCACGAACGGGAAGAAATCGCAGCATGCTCCATTTTGTCGGCAGATCCCGCAGGATGGCTTCCATTGAAGTCAATGGAAGCCGTCATATCCGCGCCACAGCTGTCATTGTGCGTGTGTCGTGGATCCACGGGAAAGCAGGACATTTTTAAAAAAAATTGCACTGCGCATGCGTCCGGCACATCCCTGCCATGTCAGGAGCAACCGCCGTTCTAAAGAAAGAAGATCCGGCCGGCGCAGAGGAGATCCACACTGGAGCCGGAGAGGTAAGCAAACCTTTTTTCCTCCCCATATCCAAGGGCACGGCTGGGTTCTACTGCGGGATTAGGCAGTGGAATCCATACGTGCAAGTGCACATTGGGCCTTAGGCCACTCTCAAACATGCACTTTTTACCGCTGTGTTTGGAATGCCGCAGTAATCACTGTACAATCCTCTCATTGATTTTAATGGGACCTCACAAACTTTTCAAGCGCTGTCTACTCTATATTTGGCGCGTTTTCACACTTTGTAACGCACCTCATCACAATGATGCTGTGCATTAAAAAGCAGCAAAAGCCATAGTAAATCTGTACCATTTGCTGCAGATTATTATGTAAACCCCTTACCTTTCCTGTCGCGGCAGGCAAAGGATTCACAGAGGGAGTGTGCTCCCTCTGTGACTTCAGCCAACTCTTGCGATGTTATCGCAGAGAACCCGGCTGGTTGCCATGGTAACAGGAACGCCAGATATCGGCGTTCTGTATTGCCATTGCCAATGATCGCTGTAATAAGCGATAAGGCATTGCAGGAGAGAAAAGTCCCACATATTTGATACTGTTGCATCCGTAAAAACATGTACAATAAATTGAACATGCTTTTTATCCTGCACGGCAAAAAGCGTTAAAAAAAACGCTAAAAAACAGGCAAAATGCTAATTTTTAGCATGTTGCCTCCCAAAAAACACAATAAAAGTGATTAAAAAAACTTATGTACCCCAAAATGGTACCAATAAAAACTACAGCTCATCTCACAAAAATAAGCCCTCACAGAGCTCAGTCCATGGAGAAATAAAAAAGTTATAGCACTTTGAATGCAGCGATTTAGAAAAAAAAAATTCCAAAAAAAAGGGTTTTTATTGCAGAAAAGTAGAAAAACCTATAAAAAGTATGCAAATTTTAGTATCGTTGTAACCATACCGAGCCGCAGAAAAAAATGTATTGTCATTTATGCTGCAAAATTAACGCTTTAAAAAAAAACAACTAAAATTTATGGCAGGATTGACGCGTTTTCTCTCCCTACGATCATAAAAAAAATAATAAAAGTTTTTACAATATATTCTATGTAACCAAAAATGGTACAAAAACAAACTACAGTTCGCCACGCAAAAAACAAGCCCTTATACAGCCGCGTCGACGGAAAAATAGAAAAGTTATGGCTTTTGAAATATGGAGATGAAAGTCTACCAAAAATCGTTTGGTCCTCAACACCAAAATAGGCCATGTCCTTAAGGGGTTAATCAAAAACACTTTGCTGTGAAATTCCAGCATTTTTGACAAATGAACAATGCTTATTTGCACACCGGTGTATTTTACTGTGCTTTTTCCTTGCGCAAAATATGCACTAAGGGCTCAGTTAGACAAGCGGTTTTTTTGCACGCCTATGTGTGCAAAAAAAATGGGCTCCACGCATGTTGAAAATGCGCGTGACTGCAGCTCCATGCGGTGCTATGCTGGCCCCATTGAAGGCAATGGGAGAACAGTGCGATCCTCTGCCACAGCTGTAGCAGGGGATTCTTTGGTCCCCTCTAGAGATGAGCGAGCACCAAAATGCTCGGGTGCTCGTTACTCGGGACGAATTTATCGCGATGCTCGAGGGTTCGTTTCGAATAACGAACCCCATTGAAGTCAATGGGCGACCCGAGCATTTTTGTATTTCGCCGATGCTCGCTAAGGTTTTCATGTGTGAAAATCGGGGCAATTCAAGAAAGTGATGGGAACGACACAGCAACGGATAGGGCAGGCGAGGGGCTACATGTTGGGCTGCATCTCAAGTTCACAGGTCCCACTATTAAGCCACAATACCTGCAAGAGTGGGCCCCCCCCAACAACTTTTACTTCTGAAAAGCCCTCATTAGCATGGCATACCTTAGCTAAGCACCACACTACCTCCAACAAAGCACAATCACTGCCTGCATGACACTCCGCTGCCACTTCTCCTGGGTTACATGCTGCCCACCCCCCAAGACCCAGGGTCCACAGCGCACACCAAACTGTCCCTGCCCAGCCTTCAGCTGCCCTCATGCCACGCCACCCTCATGTCTATTTATAAGTGCGTCTGCCACAGGAAAAGCAGGCACACACTGCAGAGGGTTGGCACGGCTAGGCAGCGACCCTCTTTAAAAGGGGCGGGGTGATAGCCCACAATGCTGTACAGAAGCAATGAGAAATCCAATCCTGTGCCACCGCCATCTGGAGCTGCAGACGTGGGCATAGCAATGGGGAACCTATATGCCACACACTATTCATTCTGTCAAGGTGTCTGCACGCCCCAGTCAGACCGCGGTTTTTTATAAATAGTCACAGGCAGGTACAACTCCGCAATGGGAATTTTGTGTGCACCCACAGCATGGGTGGCTCCCTGGAACCCACCGGCGGTACATAAATATATCCCATTGCAGTGCCCAACACAGCTGAGGTAGTAATGTCGTGCTTAATGCAGGTGGGCTTCGGCCCACACTGCATGCCCCAGTCAGACTGGGGTTCTTTAGAAGTGGACAGATGTAGGTTAAACTCCGTGTGCACCTACAGCATGGGTGGGTGCCAGGAAGCCACCGGCGGTACATAAATATATCCCATTGCATTGCCCAACACAGCTGAGGTAGTAATGTCGTGCTTAATGCAGGTGGGCTTCGGCCCACACTGCATGCCCCAGTCTGACTGGGGTTCTTTAGAAGTGGACAGATGTAGGTTAAACTCCGTGTGCACCTACAGCATGGGTGGCTCCCTGGAACCCACCGGCGGTACATAAATATATCCCATTGCAGTGCCCTACTCAGCAGAGCTAACGTCAGATACAATACAGGTGGGCTTTGGCCCACACTGCATGCCCCAGTCAGACTGGTAATATGTACCTTAACAGTAACCTCGTTGGTGGTAATGTGGTGGTGACTGCGGACCTAGTAGCGCGGTTTTATGTAGTTGGTTTTCGGAATGTGGCCATGATTAAGTGGTCCGTAGCGGGGGGGATGGTGGTGGTGCTCTCTTGTTGTGTCGTTAAAGGTGAAATTCTTGGACTGCCACCAGACGGACCAATGCAAAGGTATTTGCCAAGAATGTTTTCATTGTTGGAGGAGGAGGGGGATGTTTTGGAGGCACTATGTGTCCTCTCCACATGTCCGTGGTTATATGCACCTTAACAGTAACAGCGTTGGTGGGAAATGGCCTCGCCGCCATCATGTCTTTGTGAAGCCTCTGTTTCCACACCCCAGTGACATACCATTAGCTGCGGTATAGGCAGAGCCCAGAATTATTAACCTTTGCAGCGGTAGTATTAGGGACAGGCCCCACTAACATATCACTAGCAGCAGTATAGGGGGAGCGCAGTCTTAGTTCCATTTCAGTAATAGTAGCACTCAAGACAGGCCCCAGTAACAATTCCGAAGCAGCAGTATAGGAGGAGCGCAGTCTTAGTTCCATTTCAGTAATAGTAGCACTCAAGACAAGCCCCAGTAACAATTCCCATTGCAGCAGTTTAGGGAGATAACAGTCTCTTTCACATTTCAGTAGCTGCAGTATAGACAAGGCCCCAGTTACATTTATGTAGCAAAATTGTAGGCCAACCCCACACACCTTTCTGTACCATGAGTGCAAGCGAAGAACATAGAAATTACAATGATTACACTGTAGGTGAGGGCCCAAAAAAATTGGTGTAGCAACAGTACTAATGTACCTCAGAAAAAATTGGCCATGCCCAACCAAGATGGCAGGTGAAACCCATTAATCGCTTTGGTTAATGTGGCTTAAGTGGTAACTAGGCCTGGAGGCAGCCCAGTTTAACGAAAAATTGGTTCAAGTTAAAGTTTCATCGCTTGTAAGAGCATTGAAACGTATAAAAATTGTTTGGAAAAATTATATGAGTGAGCCTTGTGGCCCAAAGAAAAATTGCCCGTTCGGCGTGATTACGTGAGGTTTCAGGAGGAGGAGCAGGAGGAGGAGGAGGAATATTATACACAGATTGATGAAGCAGAAATGTCACCGTTTTGGATGGTGATACAGAACGATGCTTCCATCCGCGGGTGCAGCCTACGTATTGCTTAGGTATAGCTGCTGTCCGCTGGTGGAGAAGAGAAGTGTGGGGAAATCCAGGCTTTGTTCATCTTGATGACGGTTGACAGGCATGTACGCTTATCTGTGATGACTCCCCCAGCCGCACTAAACACCCTCTCTGACAAGACGCTAGCCGCAGGACAAGCAAGCACCTCCAGGGCATACAGTGCGAGTTCAGGCCACGTGTCCAGCTTCGACACCCAGTAGTTGTAGGGGGCAGAGGCATCACGGAGGATGGTCGTGCGATCGGCTACGTACTCCCTCACCATCCTTTTACAGTGCTCCTGCCGACTCAGCCTTGACTGGAGAGCGGTGACACAGTCTTGGTGGGGAGCCATAAAGCTGTCCAGGGCCTTAAAGAGTGTTGCACTGCCTGTGCTGAACATGCTGCTCGATCTCCGCACCTCCCCTGCTACCTGGCCCTCGGAACTGCGCCTTCTGCCACTAGCGCTGTCGGATGGGAATTTGACCATCAGCTTGTCCGCCAGGGTCCTGTGGTATAGCAACACTCTCAAACCCCTTTCCTCTTCGGGAATGAGAGTGGAAAGGTTCTCCTTATACCGTGGGTCGAGCGGTGTGTACACCCAGTAATCCGTAGGGGCCAGAATGCGTGCAACGCGAGGGTCACGAGAAAGGCATCCTAACATGAAGTCAGCCATGTGTGCCAGGGTACCTGTACGCAACACATGGCTGTTTTCACTAGGAAGATCACTTTCAGGATCCTCCTCCTCCTCCGCCTCCTCCTCCTCAGGCCATACACGCTGAAAGGATGACAGGCAAGCAGCATGGGTACCGTCAGCAGTGGGCCAAGCTGTCTCTTCCCCCTCCTCCTCATCCTCCTCATGCTCCTCCTCCTCCTCCTCCTCAACGCGCTGAGATATAGACAGGAGGATGCTCTGACTATCCAGCGACATACTGTCTTCCCCCGCCTCAGTTTCCGAGCGCAAAGCATTTGCCTTTATGCTTTGCAAGGAACTTCTCAAGAGGCATAGCAGAGGAATGGTGACGCTAATGATTGCAGCATCGCCGCTCAGCACCTGGGTAGACTCCTCAAACTTTCCAAGGACCTGGCAGATGTCTGCCAACCAGGCCCACTCTTCTGAAAATAATTGAGGAGGCTGACTCCCACTGCGCCGCCCATGTTGGAGTTGGTATTCCACTATAGCTCTACGCTGCTCATAGAGCCTGGCCAACATGTGGAGCGTAGAGTTCCACCGTGTGGGCACGTCGCACAGCAGTCGGTGCACTGGCAGATTAAACCGATGTTGCAGGGTGCGCAGGGTGGCAGCGTCCGTGTGGGACTTGCGGAAATGTGCGCAGAGCCGGCGCACCTTTCCGAGCAGGTCTGACAAGCATGGATAGCTTTTCAGAAACCGCTGAACCACCAAATTAAAGACGTGGGCCAGGCATGGCACGTGCGTGAGGCTGCCGAGCTGCAGAGCCGCCACCAGGTTACGGCCATTGTCACACACGACCATGCCCGGTTGGAGGCTCAGCGGCGCAAGCCAGCGGTCGGTCTGCTCTGTCACACCCTGCAGCAGTTTGTGGGCTGTGTGCCTCTTCTCTCCTAAGCTGAGTAGTTTCAGCACGGCCTGCTGACGCTTGCCCACCGCTGTGCTGCCACGCCGGGCGACACCGACTGCTGGCGACGTGCTGCTGTTGACACATCTTGATTGCGAGACAGAGGTTGCGTAGGAGGAGGAGGAGGGTGGTTTAGTGGAGGAAGCATACACCGCCGCAGATACCACCACCGAGCTGGGGCCCGCAATTCTGGGGGTGGGTAGGATGTGAGCGGTCCCAGGCTCTGACTCTGTCCCAGCCTCCACTAAATCCACCCAATGTGCCGTCAGGGAGATATAGTGGCCCTGCCCGCCTGTGCTTGTCCACGTGTCCGTTGTTAAGTGGACCTTGGCAGTAACCGCATTGGTGAGGGCGCGTACAATGTTGCGGGAGACGTGGTCGTGCAGGGCTGGGACGGCACATCGGGAAAAGTAGTGGCGACTGGGAACTGAGTAGCGCGGGGCCGCCGCCGCCATCATACTTTTGAAGGACTCCGTTTCCACAACCCTATACGGCAGCATCTCCAGGCTGATAAATTTGGCTATGTGGACGGTTAACGCTTGAGCGTGCGGGTGCGTGGCGGCGTACTTGCGCTTGCGCTCCAACAGTTGCGCAAGCGACGGCTGGACGGTGCGCTGAACTACACTGCTGGATGGGGCCGAGGACAGCGGAGGTGAGGGTGTGGGTGCAGGCCAGGAGACGGTAGTGCCTGTGTCCTGAGAGGGGGGTTGGATCTCAGTGGCAGGTTGGGGCACAGGGGGAGAGGCAGCGGTGCAAACCGGAGGCGGTGAACGGCCTTCGTCCCACCTTGTGGGATGCTTGGCCATCATATGTCTGCGCATGCTGGTGGTAGTGAGGCTGTTGGTGGTGGCTCCCCGGCTGATCTTGGCGCGACAAAGGTTGCACACCACTGTTCGTCGGTCGTCAGGCGTCTCTGTGAAAAACTGCCAGACCTTAGAGCACCTCGGCCTCTGCAGGGTGGCATGGCGCGAGGGTGCGCTTTGGGAAACAGTTGGTGGATTATTCGGTCTGGCCCTGCCTCTACCCCTGGACACCGCACTGCCTCTTGCAACCTGCCCTGCTGCTGCCCTTGCCTCCCCCTCTGAAGACCTGTCCTGAGTAGGCGTTGCACACCAGGTGGGGTCAGTCACCTCATCGTCCTGCTGCTCTTCCACTGAATCCTCTGTGCGCTCCTCCCTCGCACTTACTGCCCTTACTACTACCTCACTGCAAGACAACTGTGTCTCATCGTCATCGTCCTCCTCACCCACTGAAAGGTCTTGAGACAGTGCCGGAAGTCCCCAGCCTCATTCCCCGGACCCCGGGAACTTTCCAATGGTTGGGCATCAGTGACGATAAACTCCTCTGGTGGGAGAGGAACCACTGCTGCCCAATCTGAGCAGGGGCCCGAGAACAGTTCCTGGGAGTCTTCCCGCTCCTGAGCATGTGTCATTGTAGTGGAGTGAGGAGGCTGGGAGGAAGGAAGAGCAGCAGCCAGAGGATTCAGAGTTGCAGCACTGGACGGCGCAGAACTGTGGGTGGATGATAGCTTGCTCGAAGCACTTTCTGCCATCCACGACAGGACCTGCTCACACTGCTCATTTTCTAATAAAGGTCTCCCGCGTGGACCCATTAATTGGGCGATGAATGTGGGGACGCCAGAAACGTGCCTCTCTCCTAATCGCGCAGCAGTCGGCTGCGATACACCTTGATCAGGAGCTCGGCCTGTGCCCACACCCTCACTTGGGCCTACGCGTCCTCGGTCACGTCCACGTCCTCTAGGCCTACCCCTACCCCTCAGCATGCTGTATTACCAGTGATTTCCCAGGCAGGAAATAAATTGGCGCAAGCCTGCAGGCCAAATAGAATGTTTCCCTTTTTTTTTTTAAAGGGAAGGCCCACTGACTATATTCAATCAGATAAGATTAGAAATGTGTTCCACAGAACTGCAGTGTTATATGAAGTGCAGCAGAGCGGTGATTTTTCCCAGGCAGGAAATAAATTGGCGCAAGCCTGCTGTTAAACGTAGCTGGCTGCGTATGATTTCTTTACGTTCTCCACCCACCACACACGTACCCAGAACGCCGAGGACTGTCAGAGGCAGGCCAAATAGAATGTTTCCCTTTTTTTTTTAAAGGGAAGGCCCACTGACTATATTCAATCAGATAAGATTAGAAATGTGTTCCACAGAACTGTAGTGTTATATGAAGTGCAGCAGAGCGGTGATTTTCCCCAGGCAGGAAATAAATTGGCGCAAGCCTGCAGGCCAAATAGAATGTTTCCCTTTTTTTTTTAAAAGGGAAGGCCCACTGACTATATTCAATCAGATAAGAAATGTGTTCCACAGAACTGCAGTGTTATATGAAGTGCAGCAGAGCGGTGATTTTTCCCAGGCAGGAAATAAATTGGCGCAAGCCTGCTGTTAAACGTAGCTGGCTGCGTATGATTTCTTTACGTTCTCCACCCACCACACGTACCCAGAACGCTGAGGACTGTCAGAGGCAGGCCAAATAGAATGTTTCCCTTTTTTTTTTAAAAGGGAAGGCCCACTGACTATATTCAATCAGATAAGATTAGAAATGTGTTCCACAGAACTGCAGTGTTATATGAAGTGCAGCAGAGCGGTGATTTTTCCCAGGCAGGAAATAAATTGGCGCAAGCCTGCTGTTAAACGTAGCTGGCTGCGTATGATTTCTTTACGTTCTCCACCCACCACACACGTACCCAGAACGCTGAGGACTGTCAGAGGCAGGCCAAATAGAATGTTTCCCTTTTTTTTTTAAAAGGGAAGGCCCACTGACTATATTCAATCAGATAAGATTAGAAATGTGTTCCACAGAACTGCAGTGTTATATGAAGTGCAGCAGAGCGGTGATTTTTCCCAGGCAGGAAATAAATTGGCGCAAGCCTGCTGTTAAACGTAGCTGGCTGCGTATGATTTCTTTACGTACTCCACCCACCACACGTACCCAGAACGCTGAGGACTGTCAGAGGCAGGCCAAATAGAATGTTTCCCTTTTTTTTTTTAAAGGGAAGGCCCACTGACTATATTCAATCAGATAAGATTAGAAATGTGTTCCACAGAACTGCAGTGCTATATGAAGTGCAGCAGAGCGGTGATTTTTCCCAGGCAGGAAATAAATTGGCGCAAGCCTGCTGTTAAACGTAGCTGGCTGCGTATGATTTCTTTACGTTCCCCACCCACCACACACGTACCCAGAACGCTGAGGACTGTCAGAGGCAGGCCAAATAGAATGTCTCCCTTTTTTTTTAAAGGGAAGGCCCACTGACTATATTCAATCAGATAAGATTAGAAATGTGTTCCACAGAACTGCAGTGTTATATGAAGTGCAGCAGAGCGGTGATTTTTCCCAGGCAGGAAATAAATTGGCGCAAGCCTGCAGGCCAAAGAGAATGTTTCCCTTTTTTTTTTTTAAAGGGAGGGCCCACTGACTATATTCAATCAGATAAGATAAGAAATGTGTTCCACAGAACTGCAGTGTTATATGAAGTGCAGCAGAGCGGTGATTTTTCCCAGGCAGGAAATAAATTGGCGCAAGCCTGCTGTTAAACGTAGCTGGCTGCGTATGATTTCTTTACGTTCTCCACCCACCACACACGTACCCAGAATGCTGAGGACTGTCAGAGGCAGGCCAAATAGAATATTTCCCTTTTTTTTTAAAGAAAAGGCCCACTGACTATATTCAATCAATAATATATGTCTTCTGGCCCTGCCTACACAGTTCTGTCCCTGTAGTATTACTGCAGGGCGCAATGCTCTGCACAGCCGATTTTGAAAAAAAAAAAAAAATTGTGCAACACTGCTAACAGCAGCCTGCACAGTACTGCACACGGTTAAATGTGGCCCTAAGGAGGACCGTTGGGGTTCTTGAAGCCTACACTCACTCCTAACACTCTCCCTGCCTAACCACCACTTCTGTCCCTGTAGTATTACTGCAGGGCGCAATGCTCTGCACAGCCGATTTTGAAAAAAAAAAAAAATTGTGCAACACTGCTAACAGCACCCTCCACAGTACTGCACACGGATAGATGTGGCCCTAAGAAGGACCGTTGGGGTTCTTGAAGCCTACACTCACTCCTAACACTCTCCCTACAGCAGCTCCAACACGATAGCACTTTCCCTGAGCTATGTCAGAATGCATCTGTGGCGAGCCGCGGGAGGGGCCGATTTTTATACTCGGGTGACATCTGATCTCGCCAGCCACTCACAGCAGGGGGGTGGTATAGGGCTTGAACGTCACAGGGGGAAGTTGAAATGCCTTCCCTGTCTTTCAATTGGCCAGAAAAGCGCGCTAACGTCTCAGAGATGAAAGTGAAAGTAACCCGAACACCGCGTGGTGCTCGTTAAGAGTAACGAGCATCCCGAACACCCTAATATTCGCACGAATATCAAGCTCGGACGAGTACGTTCGCTCATCTCTAGTCCCCTCCTCACTGAACACTGTGACTATTTTTTAAAAGCGTAAATTCCCATGTGAAGGAAGCCTTAGGGCTCCTGCACACTGGTGATAATGATATCGCCGCAAGAAAATTGCGGCAAAATCGCGACTTCGTTCCTGCAATTTTCAAAGCGTCAGCACAGCATTTTCTGGGAAAAACATTACTGCCACTTGTGATTTTCTCCCACGTTTTTGCCGTGATTTTTAACAAAAAAGTCAATAGGATAGTTAAAAATTAGAGATGAGCGAACGTGTCCGTTACGGACACATCCGCACCCGGACACCGGCTTTGGCGAACACTGCAGTGTTCGCGCGTAAGTGTCCGGGTGCCGCCGGGGGGCGGGGAGATGCGCGGCGGCGCGGGCGGCAGTAGCGGGGAACAGGGGGGAGCCCTCTCTCTCTCCCTCTCCCCCCCACTCCCCGCCGCACCCCCCCGCGCTGCCACGGCGGCCCCCGAACTTTTTCGCCCGAACACTGAGGTGTTCGCAAAGTTCGGTGTTCGGGCGAAAAAGGGGCGGGGCCGAACGTGTTCGCTCATCTCTATTAAAAATGCATCACATGAAAATCTCAAGTTCGTGCTTTGCAATGCGCTACAAAGAAGGCTTCATTTTAAACGCATGGGAAATACAAAAACACAAAACGCAGAAAGACAGGACATGCTGCAATTTTTTTTTTCTTGCAACAACACTTGAGTGAAAACATCACAAATGTGAAGGAAACCATTGAGAAGCATGAATTTCATAATTCTGCATTTTCACTCACAATCGCATAGCGCAAAAATTGCATGATTTTATCGCCAGTGTGAAGGCGCCCTCCATCTTTTTTTGTCTGGGTCCTGTAGACTCTAATAGGAGTCTATGGAGCCTCCGGCATTGTGCTGTCACAGGATAGGACAAGACCTATCTTTTGATGCAAAAGAAGGTCGGACATTAAATTAACGTGTTTATGTTCTATCAAAAATCATTTGTCTGAAGGAACCCATAGGAAAATATTGGTTCTAAATAGAGATGAGCGAGCGTACTCCGTTCAGGTGTTTTTGCACTCGAGCACCGCTTTTTCCGAGTAACTGATTACACAGACGAAAAGATTTGGGAGGCGCCGGGGGGGGGGGGGGGGGGGCGGCGTGGTGGAGCGGGGAGTAGCAGTGGGGAACAGGGGGGAGCTCTCTCCCCCCCCCCCTCCACTCCCCTCTGCAACCCCCGTGCACCCCCAGCGCCCCCCAAATCTTTTCGTCCGACTAGTCAGTTACTCGGAAAAAGCGGTGCTCGGGTCCAAAAACACCCGAACTGAGTAAGTTCGCTCATCTCTAGTTCTAATAGATGTGATTTTTTTTTTGATGCGCCTATTTTGCGCCAAAATGTCGCTCATGTGAACAATACAAGCCATGTATAGGAGATTTCTAAGAGCTTGGTGCAGAAATTTTTGGAAATGCCTCCACTGCATTCTTTAATAATGCCTATGCCTATTGATGCTGTGGAATTCCACCCTTGAAATACAAGAGTTAAATCACGCAGCTGATCTGCAATTTAAAACACAGCCAAATCTGCAGCATTTAGGGGAATTTGCCATTCCTGAATCCCGCACCAAAATGTGCAGTACTAACTGTGGATTATGATGCAGGATTCTGCAGGAGGGCATATTCCATAACGCTCCTGCAGTATATTCCGTCATGTGTGGTAGGTCCCTTGAAGTCATCTCATTGATGTGCTAAAAACCCCAGCCTTCATTCTTAGGGCTTATTCACATAAAAGTATTTGTGCTGCATATTACATGTGCAAAATTTGCCTGCGCAATATGCAGTTAATAGACCCCATTGATTTTAATCGGTTCATTCACACTAGCATTTTTTGCGCAACCATTTAATTTGCGCAAAAAAACGCACAGCAAGCTCTATTTTAGTACATATTGAAAAAAAGCACATATTGAACTAATTAAACTTAACTGACCATTCAAAATAATAGGAGCATGCTTGCGTGTTTTTTTGCCCGGGCAAATACGCGGAGTATGTGTGCGCGAAACATACCACAAACTGCGCATGCAAAATATACACGCACAAAAAAATGCAACTGCCACTGCACAAATGCGCACGAAAATATGCTTATGCTTGTGTGAAGCCAGGCTTAGGATTTTTGGGGTCCTTTCACTAGAGGACAGAATTAGGACACACCCAAATTCGCAGGTCTAAGGGCTTATTCAAAAATGTACACTGCGACTAGATCCCATTGATTTCAGTGGGTTGTTCGCATGTCATTAGCACAAAATAATTTGCAGTATCCTGTATTTTCTTACATATTTGTGCACAAAAATAACATATTGATATGAGAGTGGGGTTACGTGTCTTTTTGCATGCACAAATGAACACAATATGCATGTGCAGTAAAACACACACTCGCATGTGCAAATGCACAACACTCCCATTCTACAAAATGTGGCACAAATATGAATACACTAGTGTGAATCCAGCCTGTAGATTTTGATGCAGAATGGCAGGCAGGTTTTAAGCCATTTTCAATTCTGCATTAAAATGTTTGTCCAGAATTTACCGTGGCTGCTTTTCTGTCCTGCGCCCTAATTCTGACCTGTGTGAAAGTCTTTTACAGAAACAAATACTTCCTTAATAAATCTTACAATGCCTCTACTTTAGAATAATAGAGGTGTTGCATTGTTTTCCTTCTTGTTTAAGCGAAATTCAGAAGTGATCATGCGGAAAATGGACCTAGACGAATTGGAAGCCGGAGTGAAAATAGGTGGCAGAGACATCAACAATCTCCGTTATGCGG
The DNA here is from genome assembly GCF_035609145.1 of Eleutherodactylus coqui. NCBI lineage: Eukaryota > Metazoa > Chordata > Amphibia > Anura > Eleutherodactylidae > Eleutherodactylus > Eleutherodactylus coqui. The sequence continues at coordinate 79,765,899 of NC_089841.1, read as the reverse complement.
ATGACACAATTCTGCTTGCAGTAACAGAAGCAGGTCTGAAGCAGCTGATAGGGAAGATTAAAACTGAAAGTGAAAAAATGGGCCTCTACCTGAATTTAAAGAAAACTAAAGTTATGACAACAATGCAAAAAATGGCCAAATTCAAATAAAAATCGACAATGTGGTCATTGAACGCGTGCGAGACTTCATCTGCCTTGGCTCAAAAATTCATCAGAATGAAGAATCAATGCCAGAGATAAAATGTAGGATAGCATTGGGGTGAAGCGCAATGCTAAACATGGACAAACTCTGCAAAAGTAGGGATATCGGTATAGCAACTAAACGCAGGATAGTGCAAACCACCGTTTTCCCCATAACCATGTATGGATGTGAAGGCTGGACTGCGAAAATAGCTGATAAAAGGAGGATTGATGTGTTTGAGCTGTGGTGCTGGCGAAAGCTGCTGCGTATGACCTGGACAGCGAGATTAACAAACAGAGAAGTCCTGAAATCATATAAGACCCAATCTATCACTGGAGGGGAAGATGACCAGACTCAGACTCACAGAGGACAAGATGGCCCGGCTCAGGCTCACGGATTTTGGCCATGTCATGTGAGCAGAGTCGCTAGAAAAATCTATAATGTTTGGACAGATCAGTGGCAAAAGAAGACCTGGCCGCCAAAGGACACGATGGCTGATACTGTCAGAGCGGATACCAGCATGGATATCACACAACTGAAAGAAGCAGTGCAAAACCGAAAAACATGGAGGGAGCTCGCCTTTAGGTCGCTTTCCCACAAGAAAATGATTTTGCACAGCATTGTGATTTGAACGGAACGAAAAAAAGCAGCGACCAAATTGCAGCTAAATCTCGTGCTTTGTTGCCCATTCACACAGCTGGGTGTGGTGTATATACGTTGCAGCCCAGAATTCCTTTGGCTGGGAGAAATCTTCAAAAATCTTTCTAATGGCTCAGTAGAGCCAGCTGACATAGTTTTGCAGCGCTAGCCACTTCTAAGCTCCCTCCCTTTGCCAGCAGCTCTTATAGAAGCCTATGTAAGCTGCCAGCTGATCACGGACGAAAGATAGGGGAAGACCTACCTTTTTCCAGCCATGTCAAAACATCGGCCAGTGTATTTGGCCGCCAATGTCCTATCTTTGCTGGCTGGATGTTTTTACTCGGCAAATATATAATCGGCCATGTGAATGAATGCATTGGAATCCATTGCTTCCCATGGGCACGATTTTTTATCGTGGCTAAATTAGCTGTGTAAAACCGCTTGTGTGAATAAGGCCTTAGGGTCGTCGAGTGTCGCAAACGACGAAACGGCTAACAACAACAACATTCTTTATGTGGTTATATAGAACATATATTATGTATAATCAATAAAGTGATAAGGAAACAAATCATCATGTTTTTCTTTTTGCTTATGTAGCAAACACTTAGAATATCTCCTATTATCTAAAGACAAAACCAAAAGTACAAAGTCATCTCCTGCTCATAAATCCACTGATAAAAGTCAATGGCTGTATTATTCTATAGGGTGTAGTACCCAATACTTTCCTCTAGAGGGAGCCTGGAAGTTCCCAGCAAAGTGACACGCACCAGGCTCCGGCTTCCCCACTAGTACAGGGCAGCAGGCAGTGTTGGCAAGTAGGTGCTGAGCCTGGTAGCCTCACCCTGATCCCCGGAGCCGGCAGGACTACAGTCACCCGAATCTGATCTGTGCCAGCTCCAGCCTAGGACTGTGCACCGGAGCCCCAGCTGCAGGGAGAACTCCCAGCTGACAGCTGACACAGGAGGGGAGAGGAGCTTGTTGATCAGAGCTGCCCTGCAAATGGGCTGATTTCTAGTGCAGCCAATAAATCAGCTCCAGCAGCCCTGCTGTATACATGGTAAGTTGGCATGATGGGGTCGAGGAAGGGGCATGGTGGTAGGTTGGCACAGGGACGTGCACTGTGTGTAATGCCAGCTTTACCCCTGGTGGGCTGTTGTGTGGAGTGTACAGTATGTGCAGGGGGCTGTACTGTACTATGCCTTGCAGCAGTCTAGGATGTTACTCTGCCGCTAGATCCTGCAAAACTTTCCTTGTGGCATCAGCTTGTAAGTGCAGTGGGCATCAGTGCCAAAGTCTGCAAGTATCCTGCAAACTTTTCTCCATGTGCTGCGACTTGTTACATTGTATCTCTGTGTAGTGGGTTTCATGTTTATAAATAAGTAGCAAATGTAATTGATTTCTATTGCTTGTTATTATGTATTCAGCGCCATCATATCCTGCAGCGCAGTACACAGAATAGATTTACACACTTCTGATCTCCATTCCTATAGATTAGGCTACTTTTATTGGCAGGTCAGTTAACCAATTAGTGTGATATTAGATATTGTGTGAGAAAACAGACTCCAAGGGGGGAGAACATACAGTCCTGTGCAAAAGTTTTAGGGAGGTGTGGAAAAAAATGCTGCAAAGTAAGAATGCTTACAAAAATACAAGTGGTAATGTTTTGTTTTTGTCAATTAACACAATGCAAATTGAATAAACAATAGAGACATGTAAATCACATCAATATTTAGTGGGACCTCCTTTTGGCTACAAAAAACATAAATTCTTCTAGGTACACCTGCACACAGTTTTTGAAGGAACTCAGCACGGATGTTGCTCTAAACATCTTGGAGAACAAATCACAGATATTCTGTGGATGTAGCTCGCTCAAATCCTTCTGTCTCTTCATGTAATCACAGATAGATTTGATGATGATGCGATCAGGGCTCTGTGGGGTTATATCATCACTTCCAGGAGTCCTTGTTCTTCTTTACACTGAAGATGGTTCTTTATAACATTGGCTGGATGTTTGGGGTTGTTCTGCCCTGCTGCAGAAAAGATTTGGAGCCAATCGGACACCTTCTATTTTTGCAAAAAAGTCTTACTTTGCAGCGCCACACCTGCCTAAAACTTTTGCACAGTACTGTAAATCAGGATGGTTCTGTAGGGCAAACTGTAGCGATATTATTCTACTTGTATTAAATCTGTTCAGATTTGTGCAGCTTTTACAACCTCTTAATTAGCATATTTTTGTGACTCTTTTGTATTTAATCACACAATATGTCATCTTATTTTTGTTATTTAATTTAACATTTATTTTTTATTAAAATTTGATTTCTATGGAATTTCAACATTTCCCTATTTTTGCCTCTGATTCGCTTCCAAATAGTGCAGCTAAGACCGGTTTCAGATGAGCATATTGTAATACAGATCCGCCATTACGAACGTGTGATAGATGGCGTTACAATCGTATGTCATCAGTATTTGATTTGTTTTTGCTTCTGTCCGTTTTATTTTCTACTGGAAATATACTGATCAGTGTTTGCCCAATAGAAAGGGACAGCAATATGGCGGCAAATATGCACAAACCAGGTCATGCTCCGTTTATTAAAAACGGCCGTGTGAACACGGGCAATGCTATTTTCCTATGAGTGTGATGCATTTTGCGAGGACAATCCATGCAGTTTTTTTCCCACTTGGTGTCTCAGTACTCAGGCCACTTGCACACGGCCAAGAAAATCACGCAAGATTTGTACATTGTAAGATGCACAAATCATGCATGAATATGAACCCCATTTACATGAGCGATTAATTTTTTTTTTTTTTTAATCGCATTGCGATGTGGGAAAAAGAATCACAGCATATCCTATCTTTGACCATTCATTTGGAAAGCCTCACTCATTGTTTTCAGTGTGGCTGGGAAAAGCATCGCACGGCCAATATCGCCCCTGCCTGTGTGAAATTATCCTTAGGGCTTATTCAGAGGACCGTATATCGGCTTGGTTTTCACGCCGAGCCGATGTACGGTGTGCTTGTCTGCAGGGGGAGGAGGATGGAAGAGCCAGGAGCAGGAACTGAGCTACCGCCCCCTCTCCGCCCCTCGCCACTATTTGCAATAGGAGGGGGTGAGACGAAGGCGGAGCTAAGTAACACCACCTAGCTCCGCCCCCGTCCCGTTCTACCATTGCAAATAGTGGCAAGGGGCGGGAGCTCAGTTCCTGCTCCTGGCTCTTCCATCCTCCCCCCCCCCCCTGCAGACAAGGACACCGTATATCGGCTCAGCGTGAAAACCGAGCCGATATACGTTCGTCTAAATAAGCCCTTAGGGCTTAAACACATGGATGTGTTTTTCTCCCGTTATGCGGCCATGATAGTCATGACCACAGAATGTAACAAAACTGATTTCGATTGATTTCAGTGGTTTCATTTTTACTGTTGGGATTCTCACTTGTTAACTGTATGGCCGAGAAAAAATAGAATTTGCCCTATCTTTCCTGTACATAGTATTAACTTTCCTGTACGTAGGGCAGGACCTATCTTCCTGCAATTTTTTTTAAACTCCTGCACTATGGCCTAGAGTTTGAATGGCTGTTAAGGGAAAAAAATCTTGTTCATGCGAAACTACGCTCCGTACCAGCGAGCCTAGAACCAAATCCACCAGCTGTCCTCTTTACTTAAGCCAAGGTGCACACTAGTCATAAGTACAAGTTGTGTCTGAGTGACTTGGGTGCAACTTGCATCAGAAAGCACATGAACAGCAAGAGGACATGCCATGTGTACCATGTGTACAGCTCCATAGGCAACATGTCCGTGGAATTACATGGACAGCACACAGCTCCAAAATGTGATTGTTCTCAGTAAGAGAACCAAGTAATCTTGTAGATGTGATACCTTTTAGTGGCTAACAAAAATACATTATGCTGTTGCAAGCTTTCCAACCTACTAAGGGTTCTTCCTCAGGCATAATGGAACAGCTCCAAAATAAGCTAAAGTTCCGGAGGCCTAAGGGCTTATTTAAATGAGCGTGTCCAATTTTGATTCATGAAGAATGAACCAATTTCAATCAATGTGTATGTCCATGTTGCATCAGTATGCTTTTACCATTTCATACTGGGACATCAGTTTGTTTTTTTCTTGTGTGCAAAAAGAAAAAAATGGAAGAGAAACCGCTATTTTTTTCTAGCATTGCTTAGCAATGATCAGTGAAAGATGGAGTGCAAACTTATGTTTGTTCACACATTAACTGGAACAGATGACTGACATCTGAGAAATCGGACCACAACAGGACTTGCTACGATTTTTTTTTTTAACCTGGACAGTCAGTCTATCTAAAAAAACACATGACTTTACACTTCCATTGACAGTAATGCGTCAGTGTACTGGCTGTGTGCAGTCCGTTGCAAACAGGGTTCATAAATCGCCCTAACAGAGCAGAGTCCTGAGTGGAGAACCCCGTATATAACATCATATAATACTGATGTTTTTATAATGAAAGTAGGGTGACAACCAATATCACAACCATTGCAGCTCCCAAAGTTGTTGTCAACTTAGTAAACTTGCCTAGCCATTCAGTGGTTACCATAGTGTTGCATAACTACATGGAATTGCTATTCAGGGTTTATTCAAATGGGTATATAATAATTCTCATCCATATGCTGTTTGTATGTGAAACACGGACCTGCCACAGACCCATTACATTCAATAGGACTATTCAGATGTATGTTTCTTCACATGGACCAATTTGTTGGATGATAGTCACTCATTCCAGTCAATGGGTGTACAAAAAAATGGAGTCCATGCAGATTGACCAATGTTAAGTTATGCTAGAAAAAAAGGCCTCATATATATATATTTGCACTCACAAGCCAAAAGGAAATACACATGGATTGAAAATGGTCTATTTTTGTATCCGAAAGTCAGACCCGCTCGTCTGAATAAGGCATCAATCTTGGAAAGTTGGATGAGAAGTCCTGTGGGAACTGTAGTGGTGGCTGACAGTAACTACTTTAATGGCCTGATAGACGTTTGGACAACTATGGAAGAGGAATAAAAAAAGATGTTCTACTAACTGATGTCATTTTAGATTTTAGGTGGAGATGTTCTTGAAAGCTCACGGATTATTAGGAACAAAGAATGGAAAAAAAATCCACTTTTTCTAACTAGTGATGAGTCAACCAAACAGGTCAAACTTTCCTAAAAGTTTGGTTTGCTGTGAATCCAAAACTGGGGTGGTTATTTTATAGTGCTGGAGTCCTAGGTGCAAATCTGGTAACATCTGCAAGGAGTTTGTGTTCTTCTTGTGTTTCATAATAATCACCTTCATTTATAAGTAGGCTGCCTGCACACGGCCGGGTAGGATCCTGCTGCGAGAATTCTCGCAACGGAATGTGACCCGTGCCCGTTCTTGACCTTATACTCACCCGTTCGGCGTCTTCCCTCTCTGCACTGGCTCGCGCACAGCCGGCGCATCAGTGGTGACGTTTCTGTGCGGGCCTCTGCGAGACATGCCGCGATTTGTTTACCGCACAATTTTGCATGCGGTCAAATTGCTGTTGTCTGCATAGGATTGCATTAGCTAATGCAGTCCTATGGCAGCGTGCACAGGCGTAAATTCTGTGGGAAATCCTGCTGCGGAATTCCTGCCTGTGTGCAGGCGGCCATACACTGAGCTTTACATCACTTCATAGTTTCTGTTCTCTTTGGGGCTCATAATCTGTATTCACCTTTTAAGAATGTTTTTGGAGTGTGGGAGAAAACCTAATACCCACACAGAGAGAACATGTGAACTCCATGCAGATGTTGTCCTTGTTCAGATTTTAATTTACGACTAGTGATGAGCGAGCAGGCTCGGATAAAGCATTTACTTGAGTGAGCATCACTCTTCTCGAGTGACTGCTTACTGATCCAATCTCTCACTCTCCCCCGTGCTACGCCCCGCCGCCCCCTGCTCACCCCCCCCCCCCACGAGCCTGCTCGGACCAGTAAGCAGTTACTCGAAAAGAGCGATGCTCACTCGAGTAACTGCTTTATCCGAGCGTGCTCGCTAATCTCTATTTACGACCCCAGCGCTGCAAGACAACAGTGCTAACCACTGAGCCACCATGCTGCTTCTTCTTCCTCCTCAGTAAATGTATGTGCTATATAATTAAAAGTAATTGGTATTATGAGGAAAGCACCCACACAAACACAGGGAGAACATACAAACTCCATGCAGATGTTGCCCTCGGTCAGGTTTGATCCTAGGACTCTAGTGCTGCAAGGCAAGAGTGCTAACCACTAAGCCACCAGGGCCATAGGGCTCTGTGTATACAAGGACTGCAGCCAGCTATCCCATAAATTCCCCATTCAGTGCATTACTTGCCCATTCAAATGGGTCCAGTCTTTGTTGCCACTAGAGAGGGGTACCTAAGAAAGGGACCCCTCTTTGTGATCTCTATATGTAGGGTATATGGATATGGGTAGCCTTGATAAGACAACCCCTTTCTTGTCCATTTTCATGGTCTTATTATTTCTACTAGGGTCTGAAGTTAATACAAATGTTTCACTATGTTCTGGATATCTGTCTCCATTGTCCCCTTTCCTACAGATTAGATGCCACAACAAGACGTTCTGTGTAACTATAAGTTTTGACATTTGCTGGAAGCCGTATCATATGTGCCGCTGGGTCAGGTTAACACCATGTGTATACTGAAGGGTGCACTCTGTTCTTGGCTGTTACCTTGAATTGTTCAGGCATCTGATAACTTTCATCTACCTTCCTGGTAGGAGCAAAAGTCAAGAGAGATATGAAGATGTAGCAGAACTAAGTTTGTTTGGTAACTGCTAAGATACACAGGCCTAGTATTACCTGCCTTCATATGGAACAGCACAGATAACACAAAGCAATTGTGATTTCATGATTAGTTGTACTAATTAGTGAGGAAGTACAGTATGTGCAGAGCTATAAATCCCGCTCTGCAGTCTGTATGAGTACACACCAACTACTGCAGCACACAGTATGGTATGGTGCTCAACGGTGAGGGAACGGGGAATCTGGGGTGGTATGTTCTATATTGACCTGGTCCCCGTTCCTGCATTGTGGCCCTGCCACGTTGGCACGGGCACACAGCTTGAGGTCTCTTTCACACACCCGTATGCATTTTTATGTTAAAGAAATCACATGAATGAAGAATAGCCATGATCAAGTCTTGATCTTAATTAGTGTTTTCTCATCCATTCACATGGGTGGCTGCCGCGTATCAGTGGAAAAACTCGCTACAGCGCGGAAATCCCTCAGTCAGACGAAATCCTAGGAATTGCTATTAAGGCTTAATTAGAGGCAGCTATATTCTTTTCCCAGCCTCAGACGCAGCTAAACTCCCTCCCCCTCTCTTTTTTTCAGCTCCCATAGAAGTCTATGGGAGCTTCCAGTGTATCTCGTCAAAAGATAGGGCAAAACCTAAATCTTTTCACACGCCGTATAAAATCGTTCGCCATCGTCCTATGATTCCTGGCGGGATGTTATTTTCTGCAGCTAAAATCACTCATCTGAATAAATATATTGGAATCCATTGCATCAGATGGTCGCAAGTTTTTAACGCAGCTAAATTAGTCGCGCATATGCGATAATGTGAATAAGGCCTGATTCTTTTCAGAAGGCTCAAAGGTTTTTAAAAGTGTTGTTCCAAGGTTTTAACTCATCTCCTACCTTATGGTAGAACACAGGACCTCCCCCACCCACTCTCGTAATCAGTGGGGGTCCAGTAGTTGGACCTCCAACAATCAGACACTTATGCTCTATCCTACGTATAGAGGATACGTTCATATTTACTGCACCTACAGACTTCCAGTTATTGCATAGATGTCACATTTTGCCAATTGACAGATTGTTTTAAATGACACTCTTCTACATTCTACAAATTCTGCTCCACTACATCGACATGTGAAATTAGAGCTGAATTTGTCATTTAAAGTGGCTTTCTGGGCAAAAACTATTAAAGGGGTTGTCCCGCGCCGAAACAGGTTTTTTTTTTCTTTTTTAACCCCCCCTCCCCCCCCGTTCGGCGCGAGACAACCCCGATGCAGGGGTTAAAAAAACAAACCGGGTAGTACTTACCCGAATCCTGGCGGTCGGGCGTCTTCATACTCACCTGCTGAAGATGGCCGCCGGGATCCTCTCTCTCTGTGGACCGCAGGGCTTCTGTGCGGTCCATTGCCGATTCCAGCCTCCTGATTGGCTGGAATCGGCACGTGACGGGGCGGAGCTACACGGAGTCGGCATTCTGCACGAGCGGCCCCATTGAAGACAGCAGAAGACCCGGACTGCGCAAGCGCGGCTAATTTGGCCATTAGAGGCTGAAAATTAGTCGGCTCCATGGGAACGAGGACGCCAGCAACGGAGCAGGTAAGTATAAAACGTTTGATAACTTCTGTATGGCTCATAATTAATGCACAATGTACATTACAAAGTGCATTAATATGGCCATACAGAAGTGTATAGACCCACTTGCTGCCGCGGGACAACCCCTTTAAGGACCTATCCTCAGTATAGATCGTTAATAGTTACTCGTCAAGACCCGCCACTAGGCATCCCCAGTGATGAGCTGATTGCCCAGCCTGCGGTCAGTGCAGCAGACATCGTCATGGCGGTCAGGAGCGGAAACAGGGGCTGACTCAGTTATGACACGTCTATGTTTGCCCCCGGTGTTGGAGATGGAAGTGCCAGAAGTAGAATAGCTCCAGCTCCCATTTATTTCAGCGCGAGTGAAGCCAGCTATGGCACTTCCGCTCTCGTTCCCTATGACGATGCCTGACCCCACTGTACTGACAACAGGCTGGGTAATCAGCTCATCGCAGGGGATCTGGAGCGGCAGGTCCCCAGCAATTAACTATTGATGATCTCTCCTGAGGATAGCTGATCAGTAGCTTTTGCCTGGAAACCCCTTCATAACGTTTTTCATGATATGTCATTGAGTTATGATAATTGTGGTTTACCTGCTGTCCTATGGAAAATTATATTTAATATCAAAATTTGCCAATGAGCATATTGTATGTTTATGTATATATGGCTGAGGGACTTATGGGGGGACACTTGTATGGAAAAATACCTGTGTCTCAGGTACTTATTGGGGCACACCTGTGACTGAGGTACTTATGGAGAACATGTATAGCTGAGGCTCTTAGGGTACTTTCCCAAGTGGCAGAAAAATCTGCATGTTGTATAAGACCTGTTCCACATACAATCAGATTAATGCTGCTTATAGAAGTCTATGGAGAGGTGAGGGGAGAGAGGAAGCAGCTGCAGATTGAGAGAGGCAGAGAGACACAAAGAGACATGGGTGCAGCTTCTAGTAAGTGTTTTATCTCACCTCAGTGCTTAATACACAGCTACACTGCTCAGTACTGTTGTATAATATCATCCATGCTGCTGCTTCTGAGGGTGGTCCACAATAAGATAATGCAGCAAGTTCTCCTATGCTCTGTGTGAAGGGTATGGGAGACTTAATAGTAGCTAACTACAGATGCAGCCTAAAAAGAAAAAACTGGTGATAAATGCAGGATACAAGTCATATAATAGTCAGGTATATCTTATTCTGAAAAAGTCACCTAAAATAACAAATATGCCTTAAGTGTTCAGAAAGTTGTCTTAGAAATGAGATCCAGGTGATTTATTGGCATTTACAGGGAAGGATCTGAGGTGTGGTTCCTGCCATGCAGCCAAGAATCGTGCATCAAAAAGCACACACTTCATCCTCACCATACCGATAGATCCAAAAGCTTTTATGCAGATGTCTGTATTGCAGATAGCATTGAACAGATAGCTAAAGTACTGCTATGGGGCTCCATGCACCCTAATAGTAAGTTAATACAGCTTGCAGCATCCTATGTATGGAACCATTCTAACTCAAGGTACTATATAGCGGTCCTTATAGTAAAATGGACCAATAGGGGCTGGTTTTGCTGCCATATGGAGATGTATGCACGAGCCCTTTAGGCCTTATTCACACAACCATATATATGCCAGTATTTGGCCGCATAAAAAAAAAAGCCCAAAAGTCTGAAGCATTGTATTTCAATGTATTCATTCAGATGAACGATTTTTGGGCAGTAAAAGAATCGGGCTGGAAAAAAACGTTTTCAGTCGCCCATTTTATACGCTGTGTGACTAGATAGGTCTTGCCCTATCTTTTGCCAAAATACACAGGAAGTTCCCATAGACTCCTATGGAAGCAGGAAAAAAAAAGGGGGGGGGGGAGGGAGTTTACCTGCGTCCAACACTGTAAAAGGGAGACAGTTGGCTCTATTTAGGCATTATTAGTCATTTTACAGCGATCAATGGTATTTATCACTTTAGCATATTTTTTTGCCGATACGCAGTAGCTGGCCGTGTGAATGGCGAGTGGCATAAAATGCGCTAATTATGATCGGGGCTTGATTGTGGCAATTCTTCATTCATGTGATTATATGGCATGTACGGCCGAATGTAAAAACGCATACGGTCATTTGAAAAAGCCCTTAGGTCACTGCATTTTAAATGCCTTGTTTTTCAAGCGCTGTCTGTTCTATTTTGGGGCGTTTCATCGTTTTTAAACGCGATGCGTCGCCTATTGTAATGCAGGGGGAGCACTTTCAGCGCTGTCAAAAACACATCTAAAAACGCAGTCAACGCTGTGTTGAAAAATGTAGGGTTTTTACCAGCGCCTGTGTGGGAGCGCCCCTAGGGGAGATAACAAGCAGGGATTCCCTCTAATGACACTGGTGAAGGCTTGGGAGGACATTTATTGTTATACGGAATCTAATTACATGACATGCAAATCTGCGGCAACACACAGAGTTAGCGCTGCTCTAAACGGAGTTGTTTACTTCATTCGTGGTGAACACCAATCAATAACTTTCAGGAATTGTCCTCATTGTATGCAAAAAATCACTAAGTGAAAACCTTATTTGCAAATTAACGGGACCAAAATTCAAATCCTCCCATAAGAGTATCATGTAAACGTATTCTTTCATTTATGTTCCATCAATCCATAGGAGAGTCCTAAAGAGTGATGGGTTGTTGCAGGAGCTTGTGCGATTTATGAGTTTTTACATGTAGTGGTATAGATGCAGCAGAGTTGAGTTTGTCACTTAAAGTGACCCTCTGGGTTTGGGACTAAATTGTGTCCCAGGACCGGAGGGGCGGGAGGTATATTACATGCAGTGTTACTTCTCTGCTATCTCTCTAATCTGCTGCTCCTGTCTCTGTTTTCAGCTCTCCTAGATGGATACAGCAATTTTCTGACTACCATGCACTGTGCAGTGCTCTCTGATTGGTCTGTGCTGATCACATGAGCAGCTCTGGCCAGTCATAGCGAAGGTGTAGTATATTAGTGGTCTAACACTAGCAATGCATTGTGGAGATTCGGGAGCTTTGTGTCAGCTTCACAAAAGCGCAAGCGTATTTGCACGAGCACCACAATTTTGCGGAACAAGCATTGCTTTTTATCGTATGCATTTTACTGTACGTTTTGTGAGCGCAAGGCATAAAAAAAAGCAGCAATGCTCCCGGCCATTTCGACGTGGCCTTATGATTGCATCGGCCATCTTGGATGGCTGAATATGACACCCAGAACAAGCAGATTGGAGGGGCGGCAACGATGAACATCTGCAGGTAATACATCCCTGCCCCTCCATTCTCAGGACAGAATTGAGTCGCGTTAATGTTATACAGCTTCATACCAGTTATGTCACACTTGCAATGAAATTGCATGATTTTTGTGCAATGCGAGAGTGGGAGAAAACGCACAATTATGAAACCAACGATTTTCAATGGTTTCTTTAACATTTGCGATGTTTTCACTCATGCGATGAGCCTGTCCTATCTTTCTGCGCTTTGCTTTTTTCTTATCTCCCATGTTTCCCTATGGAGCCTCCTTTTTATCACATCGCAAAGCAGGAACCTGCAATTTTCGTGCGATGCTTTTTTTACATTAGAAAGTCCTATTGTCATTCTTTCGAGAAAATCATGGCAAAATTGCGTCTGTATGGTTTTCTGGCTGAGTTATGTAATCCCAATCATTTTTTTTAAGACTCGTTTAAAAAGTCGTACATTCATGGTTTTTATTTCAGTCTTATCTAACACAGACAACCTCCTCATCATCATACACTATTCTGTTACACAGATGACCTCCTCCTCCTCAAATACTAATATATTACACAGACCTCCTGCTCCTCAGATAATAATATCTTACGCAGACAACCTCCTCCTCTGCTCCAACTACCTCACAGCTTCTCACCAGCACTAAGCCACAATGTACCACACAGAAATGAGCCCAGCACCCACTCTTATGAAATCTGGCCAAGGGGAAATCTGTGTTGCCCATAGCAACCAATCACAGCGCAGCTTTCATTTTACCTCAGCAGTATAACAAGTGAAAGCTGAGCTGTTATTGGTTGCTATTGGCAACAAAAATTACTGAGGAAGTAGATGACTTTTGGATTTTTAATTACGCTAGTATTACACAGACCTCCTGATCCTCAGATAATAATATCTTACACAGACAAATTCCTCCTCCTCAAATACTAATATTACACGGACAAACTCCTCCTCATATACCAATATATTACACGGATGACCTCTTCCTCCTCATATACCAATATATTAAATCAGTACACACACACACATTGTATGTACATTTTATATATATATATATATATATAATTACACACACACATTTAAATTCTTTTTGTATCTAAAAATAAAATACACGGGTAACACCGGGTAATCAGATTTAATAATAAGCCTACATGCTTCTTCTTGCACCACACTTTGACTCTTTGCTGTAACTTTTGTTTATGATGTTGGTGTCATTAGATGACACACATGCTCACTGGTGCCATAAAATCATCACATGTGAGTTTAATACATTCAGGGTCCTGTCAGGTGGGTTGAAAGTTACAATGTTAAGTCTACGGGGGGCGCTGCTGTGCTTCAGGCATGCGCTGGAATCAGTGAAGCGTTGCTAAGCTACACAGCATACACTGCTAAGCTGCACCATACTCTGCCCAACCAAGAGCGATAGAGAGACAGGGAGAGAGAGCGATAGAGAGAGACAGTGACAGAGATAGAGAGTCAGCAATAGAGAGAGAGCCAACGATAGAGAGACAGTGAGAGAGCAATAGAGACAGAGAGAGATAGAGAGAGACTGTGAGAGAAAGAAAGAGACAGCGATAGAGAGACAGAGAGTGATAGAGATAGTGAGAAAGCGATAGGCAGCGATAGAGAGACAGAGAGAGAGCAATAGAGAGACAGAGTGAGAGAGCAATAGAGAGACAGTGAGAGAGAGTGATAGACAAAAAGAGAGAGAGCAATAGAGAAATAGACAGAGAGCGATAGAGAGATAGAGAGAAATAGAGAAACAGAGAGTGAGAGCGTAGAGGCAGAGAGCAATAGACAGAGAGAGCGATAGAGAGATAAATAGAGATAGCAATAGTGAGACAGAGAAACAGACAGAGAACGATAGAGAGAAACAGAGAGAGCTATAGACAGAGTGAGAGTGTAGAGAGGCAGAGAGCGATAGAGAGATAAATAGAGATAGCAACAGAGAGCGATAGAGAGACAGAGAGAACGATAGAGAGACAGAGAGAAACAGAGAGAGTGATAGACAGAGAAGCAGAGAGAGATAAATAGAGATAGCAATAGAGAGACAGAGAGAAACAGAGAGAAAAAACGATAGAAAGACAGAGAGCAATAGACAGACAGAAAGAGAGCGATGGACAGAGAGAGAGAGAGCAACAGACAGGATGAGAGTGATAGACAGACAGAACGGGAGCGAAAGACCCAGAGAAAGTGATACAGAGAGAGAAAGAGAGAGCAATAGAAACAGAGAAAACAAGAGACAGACAGAGAGATACAAAGTGATACCAAGACAGAAAGAGATAGACAGAGACAGACAAACAGTGAGAGAGACAAACAGAGAGAAAAACAAACCGAGAGAGACCTGTAGGCTTTTTTATATTAGATATCTGCTCCAAATACAAAGAGACACTCTAAATAATCACCCAACCAAGCAGATTTATGAGTTCACAACCACCACTTCTGAAACATTTTATCTTCACGTAGCGAACACCGGGTCAATCTATAAGTGTTAAAAGCACAACATTCCTGCAGCCATTTTTCTCACTTATAATAATGATTTTTTTTTTTTTATGTCGTGGTATTACATCACTCCTTCTCTTCACAGTTCATCAAGCAACAAGTCAAAACCTTATAATGAACTGTTCATTTGAGCTAGACAAATGTAACCATGTACTCCTGATGTACTGGCACTGATCTTGGTTTATGTACTAAATGTACCCTTTCAAGGCTTCATCCTCTCACTTTATTTTATGTTGCATCACTGATAAGAAATTCTCTATGAAATGCTTATCAACGTGCACACACCATAACCTTACTATGATTCACTGTAAAACGCTTATTATATTTTGATTAAATGTTAAGAGGGCGAAGTGAGCTCGGGATCAGCTTCTCATAGTAGTACTAAGTTTACTATATAAGATGTACTTAATAAATGTTCCTAAGAAGAAGAGCTTGGAAACATTACTTGAGTGTTTCTTACAGTTTTCTTCTCCAATGCATCGACTAATAATGGGGCATACCTGATTAATAAGGCTACGATACCTATTGAGTATCGCCTATATTAAAGTGATTACTCCAACATATCCTATTTCTCGTTTGTGAAATAGACAGGAATTGGACATGCCATGAGTTGTGAAAAAATGCCCCTGTGTATAGCCTCATAGGGGCTGTAATAGGGGCTATGTGCTGTCTGTGGGATTACACAGATAGCACATGGTCCTAAAATATACTAGTTTCCACCTAGTCTTACTGAAAAAAATCATAGTTTGTAGCAAGTACATATGCAGGATATGTGCAGTTTTTTATGTGTGGGTCTTTGCACAACCTCAACTTGTAAATGTACCGGTTAAAGCCGTTTTCTGTGGAAAATACTATTAATGACCTATACTCAGGATAGTTCATCAATAGCTGATCTGCTGGGGTCTGTTGTTCAGGACCCTGACCGATCAGCTGAGTGGGTGCATGCTGTCAACGCCGCAAATACACAGAGGGCGGATCGGAAGCAGCGGAAGTATTCACTTCTTGATGTCCTCCCTTTTCTTGATTGATTGCTCTATAGCACCATCGCAAACTCTCTTTGGTCTCCATGCTGCGCCTTTCCCTGGATTACAGCATTCCCACAGTTTATACAGCAGCTCTTTCGCAGAATATTGTACCTCCCTGCAGACTCTTGCACTCTTGCAGCACCACACCCAATGTTGATCCAGAGGAATGCAAAAAAACCCCAATGAGATAGACGCCAATTTTCCCCATTTAAAGGCTGTTTCACACAGGGAGCTATGGAAGCAAAAATCATGCGCTTAAAAAATACGTGGCAGTTAGAACCAATGGTTTCCTATGGGAACGTTCAGATTCCTTCACTTGAATATTCCCATAGGAAACCATTGGCTCTAATAGCTGAGTGTTTTTTTTGCACTTAGCTCCCCGTGTGAAAGAGGCCTCAGGAAAAAATTCCTTCTTGACTCCAATCAGAATAATCCCCGGATCACTGACCCTTCTAAATATACATATAATATTGTATCCAGGACCCTCTTGAACTATTTTAGTGAGTTTGCCATTACCACATCCTCAGGTGTGGCCCCTAATAGAAAACCAATACCATTTCATGTATCAAACGTTCAACTAGTTTGGTTTAGCTGTTGAAGAAAATGAAACATGCATAAAGGAAAGAGCACAATAAGCAGACTAAGGCCCCCTGTCCATGGTAGTGATTTCGCTGGCGGTAAACCGCTGGCAAATCACGCCAGCCGACGCTTCCCATAGCATTGCTGTGGAAAGTGACGGCACCTGTCCGCGAGTGGAGAATCACTGTGATTCTCCGCCGGCCAGCCTATCTATTAGATAGGGCTGACCGGCGGAGATTCGTCGGCAGCTCCCGCGGTGGAGCTTCGCCGCGGGATACCGCATCGCCCGTGGACAGCCGGCCTAACAGAACTTGAATGGTGGTAGATCATAGAAAGAGCTGTTCTTCAAAGTGGCCATCTAAGGACGATGAGTGTTCATAGCTCACCTGAGTATTCACATGTGAAATTTCATATAATTCAGAGCTAATTAGTCTCCTGTGGCCTGTACTTCTGCTGTATTTAGCTGATGTACTAAGTGATAACAGCTGCTCAATGTGAACAGGGTGTAGACTGGGTAGTTAATGTACAAGCAATTTAGGTAGTTAAAAAAATGTTCATATTTTATGGCTCTGTAATATTGCGACACAGGGTTTCTTTTTTCCACTGAATGAATCACAATGTCACTCTGACATGTCAAAAGTTTGTAGAAAGTGCAGCTACAGTATAATGAATTGTTCATGTAGTCATATTCTTTCCATATGCCTTATGTGAACATGAAAGTCATTAAAGGCCCCCCTTTATATTCCAGAGCAGAAAGTCGATCTCTAAAAGCAGATTGTGCTCTGGCAGATGTGAGCCATCCGTGTATTACGTATGTAGTCGGCCATGCTGTCCGGCTGACCACAGCTTCCCTCCAGCAAAAAACACTCTATCGGGATCCATATTGCTCCCATTTGAAAGGGTTTCTGTAGTGTAAATGAGGAAATTTAGCTTTTATCTCATCAGGGTTTTTTTTTGCCTTCCTCTGGATCAACATTGGGGGTAATAGGCTGAACTGGATGGACATATATCTTTTTTTGGCCTTTCATACTATGTTACAATGTTTACAGTGTACTACAATGGAGAAGTATATTAGGAGGATTTCCCAATGTATACCTTTGATAGACATACTAGTACGTCGCCCACAGACTTTCATATTAAAAATTGTATACCGCACAATATACATTTGTTTTACCAAATGCCACTGTATGGAATAGTGCAGCAGAGAGATGGAAAACAGTATGCCAACATATAGGGGCCTGATTGTCGCAATAGCCGGGTAAATGGGTGCCTATGGGTACATCTGGCTTATGTGCCAATTGACACTGCAAAGTGTACATAAAAAGACCCTTAGTTTAATTATTAACATGGCCTCTGCAGCCCCTAATAGCTGCTGCGTCCATGCCACCATTCATAACGATTGGACTGCCCTACCTTATATTGAATCTTTCCCATGCTCTTAAAGGGAATCTGTAATATCAGAGAATTTATGTGCATGTAGATACAGTAGCTAATTTGGAAACCTATGTAGGTTCTTGTTGGGCTCATTGAACACGTATTTTATATGTCTTTCCAAGAAAATAGAAGTATGAGCTCTTATGTTGGTAGATACGTATTGCATGATCTTGGCTCTGACTTTCTATAAAAATCATGTTAACAAGAATTTTCTTTATTGCTTCATATAAACTCATCCGGCATGCGCTGGCCTTGTAGAGTGCTCTATCTTTGAATCAATATGAACATGTTTCTTTCTGTGTGTTTTTATAAAGTGAACACTTGAGTTTGAGGGTCTGTATTTTCCAATTGCACTTATCTTGAAATCTATCTGACTGTGTTTAATCTGAGACGTCTTGTGTTTGGTGTAAGCACAAAGCAGTTCTGGTTGCATGGACTTGAGTTGCATGTGTCACGTGTGCCAAGACAAAGATATAAAAGGGGGCTCTTTTCCTGCTCTTGGGGATCTGTTGGGCGTAATGGTGATGAAGGCTTGATACAAGTTCTTGCAGGGTGAGTTTTGGCAGGTTGTGACTCAGTAGAGTGTGGAAAAATGTGTCTAGGCTATGGTCACCACACCTGAGATAGCTGTACATGAAACGTACCGCAGGTGCAAACATCTGCGCCAAATGGAACGTGACTCTCATTCAACCAGTCTTCTGCAACTTCAGAGTTCCATGCATAACATAGACATTGCAGACTCTGTACATCTCCATTGCATCACCCTTGTCCAACGCTCCTTCCCTTCAGTGCATTACACCAATTCCAAATGCCTTGATATCTCACCCCAATATCTACGCATAACATAATTTTGTTTGCAAACTCAATTTCACATTTTGTCATTTACTAACATAACTAACTCTAAACATTGCATCAACATCCCTGTACAACTACTGTTCCTTAGGGAGGTACTCCTCCAGTCCATATCAGTCTATCATTGTCCATCTACTATGCACACACTAACACATTAAAGACTAGTCTCACATGTCTTGCAGCTTTGTCCTCTTCCAGGTTCATAGCGCTATCAACTTCTCCTGGGACCGAGTCCCGTGCAGTAAGGGAGTCTCCCTTTCCTTCCATACAGCTTGTCGCTATCATCTTCAGCCCTCGGTTCATCAGGGCCCTTTAGTAGCAGTCACTACGCCACCTGGCCACTCCCAAACATGGGAAAATAATCATTGGTTCTTCTTGTGGCAGCTGGCCTCCGCCACTTCAAGAGCTACTTGGCTATTATGTACTGCTGTAGCTCCTCTCTGAGTTGTGGCGCAGCTTAAAATCTTTTTCATATGGCACCTACCGACTGCCTGGATAGTTCTCAGAGAGGACAGAGCTTACCATTATTTACTTCCCTGCTGTGTGGGCTGTTCTTCTGTGGGGAGGCGCTATCACAGTCATGTCATTGTAGACATTGGGCAGGTTGCAGGGCTTCCACAGCACCTGTATCTACTGCCTGTCTCACTCTTGACAGCACTACTAGCTGGAGGGGGGCAGAGCTCAGCAGGGCTAAGAGAGCTGCCTGTTAGAGAGGCAGAGCCGCTCAATAAGAGGGGGGGCAGGGTACTGCTTACCCCCCCTTACATGTGAGGAGCTATGATAGGGGGTTGAGGCCAGTATGCAAGGTTGAAAAAGATGCAGGGCTATTGTGTAACTGTTTGTGCCCACTTTGTTCATGCCAACTGCCAGTATACAAAAGATAGTACTGCTGCCAATGTAGTCATATCAGCCTTGTATTGTTTTTGAATAGGCTATTTCTTACTGTGTCATTCCCTGTGGCCAGTTGCCCCACACAGTAAAGATCATTTGTTGCACCTCCTTAGACTTTGTCCTTCATTTGCAACGACTGTATGCCTTACCGTTCCTTCGGCTTTCAATGCTTTAGTTCTGAAGTTCAAGTGAATTTAAGGTTTTTCTTACACAGAAGCAGAAGAAATGGAGCTCATATGGCCTTGAGCTTTGTCATAGACTGTCAATGACCTATTCTTTAAAATGTTTTCCTACTGGACCCCCCAATACCATCAGTAATGGAGACCAGTACCTATCATCCCATCACTGCATCAGGATGTATTTCAATAATTGTAAATCATAGTATTTGTGCTACTTACCTAGAAGACAGAGGTAGATTATGCAGAGGCTACAGAAATCCCTTGGAGTGAGGAAACTAAGCCCTGATTGGTGCATGACTGCCCCTCCAGAGGAACCGTAATGTTAGCAAACAAGGACAGTCAACCAAAAGGTCATGGAAATTGTGTAGAGGAGGAAATAAACACCTTCTCTGTTGGGTGGTAAATCCTAGCACCACAGTGGGGACCTATTTTCATCTTTACTAAAGGGCCCCTCTCTTAGGGTGGCTTTACAAAGGACAACTATCGTCTAGCCACTTGCAATAGTCGCTAATGCGTATGAACAACTATTGTCTGTGTACTTTTACACAGAACGATTGTTGTACATTTGTTAATTGATTTTGCAATTGCTGAATGAATTGTTGGGAGGATCTACATGGGCTGAAATATTGTTTGTTGACTAGTTAGAGGGCGTGAGGTTTTGGTGGGTTTATATTTAAAATTTTGACCCTTCTCCCAACTCATCCTTGTTCCAGTCAAAAAATCGAAGCAAAACGGAACGGAAGCAGGCTGAAAGTTGACTGAAAGCCCATTGAAATCAATCAAGAAAAAGGAAATGATCAGTTCATTTAAGTGTTAGGTCTGGTAGACGTGGGCGTCGTTCTCTGAATCTGTGATTGCCTTTTTTCCAGCATGGTTATATTGGTTCTGCCTCTTCCACCCAGCTGCAAATTATTGGTCATGTCTTCACCACTATATAGAGGCCTCAGACCTGACAGCCCCGGCTGCAGTGTTGGTGTATGAGCCCTCATATATTCCCGTGTCGCAGTTGCTCCTGTTTGTTCCTGTGTTTGCAGTTTATGCTTGGTCTACAGTTTGCTCAAGTACTTCCAGCTTGGTCCTGAACTTGCTCACTCCTTGGTTCTGCAGATGGCGTGCTGTTATCCAACTTCCTGGTGATCAGTCCTGACAGAGTTAATCAATGCCTAGGTTCCCGCGCAGGGCCGCCCTTGTCAGGGCGAATTCTCTGCTGTTGATAGGCAGGGACTTTCCATCTCCTGTTTCCAGCATAGGGCTAGATCCCCTGGTCACCTTGCATTCCAATTCACGCCTTCCAGCAGTGAGCATCCGGATTTCCAGAGTCTGCTGTCTGCCCTGCTGGACTGTTCACAATCTATTGGTTGGGCGACACAGCGGATCCACATCAAATCCCTAACATTCAGTTTTCCATCCTCCAAATACTGAGCAGAGAGATGGAAACCCTGAACTGAGACCTAAGGCAGGTGTGAAACCACCCTAAGTGTAAACATTTACCTGTGCGGTCTCTCGCTGCTAGTTGTTTGCTAGTCATTGAAAGACAACAATGGCCTGTTTACACCAGACAATAATTAATCAACCAGCAACTATTAGGTGAGCTGACACAAAGACACTAGTGAACGAATTCTCGCTAATCACCCTTTTGGTGGTCATGCTTACATGGAACAACTGTTGCTTACATTCGTTCTAATGAGCAACTATTCAGATGATAGTTGCTCCATGTAAAGCCGCCTTTCTATGTAGTCACTATCTAGTCTTGGATCAACAAGCTTGTTGACAGTTTTCTTTGCAAACCAGTAGAATTGTGAATGTAGCGCCGTGCTATACAGATCTGCTCGATAAATACTGTGTATTTATTTGCATTCCATGTTTTAGGGAACATATAATCTCTTTTTGGATGTGAATTCTCAGTTTTGCCTGTGATTTCTTTTCAGACTAGCATCAGTTGATGACAGCGCCCCATACAAAAAATAATATCGTCGGTGTATAAACTTTGCTTTGGCAACACTGCAAAAATCTGCTGTAATGTGATAAAATTCTTTCACATTTCTATAGCTTCCTTTCTGTAATTATAGGACGGATTCTCATGGCCCAGAACAAGAAAAAAGTTGTTGGAATTTCAAAAACTCCACCAACTAAAAGTTATTTACAGATTTTAGAAAGTGCAGGGGTGTCCTTATCAGGCTTCACCGCCACCCAGCTTTCTTAGACAGCTGAATTAGATACTGTATTTGCATGGGTATGAAGCGATGTGATTATGGAGGATGTAGTACCATATGTATCTACTCTACTGGGATGTCTGGAAGGCTCCTGAGCATAGGGTAACCTCCTGGATACCCATAAGATAATGGGGTCCGCCTGGCTTCCCTTAGGCCCTCTGGGATTTTCATGGACGAAATATTGTGCTATTTAGTCCAGAAAATGCTGCGGTAACCTGGTCTCCTACATTGGACAGGAGTAGGGGAGCACCTGACTGGTAAGTATGGCTTATTTGTTTTAATTTTAACTCATTCACAATGGCGATGAAAATCATGCGAGATTTGTGCGTTGTGAGACACACAAATCTCGCACAAATACGAAACCCGTTCTTGTGAATGGATTAATTTAAATTTGCAAAGTTTTCCTGCATAGCACCGCATTGTGATGCAAAAAATAAATCGCAGCATGTTCTTTCTGTTAGCAATGTCACCCATTGCTTTTAATGGGAGTAGATCGCAAAACAGCCTGCGGGGCTAAAGGAATCCCCCATAGCAAGGAGAGAGGGAAGGGTGGAGCTACAGTGGGATCTCCTTGAGATCTCCCTATATTTGGAGAGTTAAGGGGCGGTCCTAGAGGTCTTTCCTAGAGCTTCCACAAGAGCGGGGGCGAGGCTAAAGGGGGTTCTCATAGTGACTCCTCTCTAGCCAAGAGAGCTGGCAGGGCTAGAGTGATCCACGCACTAGCCCCACCCCTCTCTTGGCTAGAGAGGAGTCACTATGAGAACCCCCTCTAGCCCTGCCCCCTCTCACCCCCACTCTCAAAGAGCCCTGGGGGAGCTGCTCTCTAGCCCCGCCCCCTTATCTGTCCAAATATGGGTCTGATCTCTAGGAGATCACCTGTAGCTCCGCCTCCCTCTCTCTCCTCGCTATGGGGGATTTCTTCAGACCCCCAGTGATGCGAGGCTGTTTTCATGTCAAATTGTCTTGCATCCACGGCTTTTCAGAAGCATTGTGAGGGCAATATCGGGCTATGAATCACGGACCGATTTCGCCCTCGCCAGTGTGCAAGAACCCTAATAATAATAATCATAAAGATTATTATTCCCAGCCCATATAATTATTTTTACTGTCAGAAAACACATTTAATAAAGTTATGCTCTAGCCGTGCTTCCCTGCTACTACATAGCATTGTTCGTAGTTAAAGGGGCTGTCCAGGACTTCTACTATTGATAACTTATCATCAAGATAGGTTATCAGTAGTTAATCAGCTTGGGATCTCCACTAAGCAGTAAATGAAGTGGATAGTGTTGTCTATACATAGTAGCAGTCTGGATGGTCCTACAGCATCGAAGCAAATAATGTAGTCTGTATAGTAGCAGTCTGGTTTGGTATTACAGGCACAGCCCTCATTGAATTCATCTAACTAATCTTGGCTTATGATAGCCTTCAAGAGAAAATATCTTACGGTCTACAATTGGCTTGTTTTGAGGTCTGCTGTTCAGTTTCTAAAGGCCCATTTAGACACAACGATTATCGCTCAAAATTCGCTCAAAAGCCGTCTTTTGAGCGATAATCGTTGTGTGTAACTGCACTTACATTGTGCAGTTTTCCTTATGCCGTCGCTAATCATTGTCTTTCAGCATGCTGAAAGACAACGATGAGCCTTATCAGCGATTCACAGCGGGATACAGCTGATACTATTGTTTCAGCTGTATTCCCCTCCCTGATGACAGGCCGGTATGAAGAACAGAGCGGTCCAGCTCTGTTCTCCATACCCTGCACAGAGCGCTCGGCTGTATAACAACCGGGCGCTTTGTGCAGAAAACAGCTGGATGCAGAAGACAAGCGGGTACACCCTGCTTGTCTTCTGCATCCTCTGCTCGGAGCGCCCGGCTGTATAACAGCCGGGCGCTCGGAGCGGGGAACAGCTGGATGCAGAAGACAAGCGGGGACACCTTGCTTGTTTTCTGCATCCTCCGCTGGCAGCGCAATGTGATCACTCATCTTGCGCTGTAAATGACACAACGATTGTCGCTCAAAAGACATCTTTCTTTTGAGCGATCGTTGTGTGTAAATGGGCCTTAAGGAACCTTTCACACTTAAGGAATTTGTCCACGTGGACATTTCTGTGTCACATCATCGTCCCTATGGGACTTGAACTATGCAACTGTTAAAATCCACGCAGCTTTACTTCGAAACCACAATTTTCAATTCCACTACGGAAAGGTTTTCAGTTGTAGAAATGTTCTTGTCGATTTCTAACATACAGGAGAAGTACTTCTGCAACTAAAGTCTGCGGAAAAAACACAACAAATTCTGCAGTAAAAAAACGCAATAAAATCTGCATCTGCGCAATTTTGTACCGTGTGAAAAGTCTCTTGAGCAGACTCCATTCTTAACAGATAGATATTCCTAAACCATAGCTCTGTTTCACTCTGTATGGCCCCCGATACGCATTTGTTTGTTTTTGTTTGTTTGTTTGTTTTTTAAAGTTGACTGAATCTTGTCCAAATCTCTTCTTTATTAACATTAAATAAAAGTTTCATTTTTCTTTCTGTAACATTGTGAAAAGAAAATCTGGAACACATAGTAGTAGTTTTATGAGGTCTCTCCAGCTTCTGCTTTGACCATTGGATTTCTGTGTTCTTCTATAAAACTAGACAGAACACTATATAAAATATCACACAGCTAAGAAAACCCGCTTTACATTTCTGTTGGGTTTTATTAGGATGGGCTAAAACTTCCAAATGTTTCAGGATAACATGTTAGAACCACGTGTTTTCAACAAAATATGTGGTTGACCTCAACACGGGTGAACTTGTGTTTTTTTACACTGCGTAATCACTTCATTAGAGAAACTCTTATATAGCAAAAAAGCTATATATTAAGCAGACGCCATTATAGCCTATGAATGATGGATGTCACTGTTACCAATGCATGCATTGCATCTATCACTCATAGTCTGTAATGGCATACACTTAACTGATGCATCAGCTTGTTTACTGTATATTTTGGTGTGCATGTCGTCTGTATTTGTGCATGCTCCCATTGATTTCAATGGGCAATTAAATTAAATTAGTTTAATGTATGAAATGTTCATGTGCAATAATCATGAAAACAGAACACACTGCGTCTTGTTTTGTCCAAACGAAATGCATGTGCAAAATGACATCAATGGGTTCTATTCACTGCGCATATCACTGGCAAATTTTGTATATGCGATACGCTGCTCAAATGCTTCGTGTGAAATGGGGATTTTGTTGTGCAGATTTCTCTGACCATATAACGCTTTCAGGTGTAAATGCAGGCCGAGGCTTGGAAAAACTCAGCCCGTTATCACACTCTGAGACTTTATTCCCACAAGCTGAATTCGGCCAGCCAATATACGCTACATTGGGAGAGGAAAATCTGGTGAACGGGCGCACAAATCAAACGTTTGTGCGCCTGTTCATATAGCCTGGTGAGGCCGGCGCAAATGCACTGAGCTCACCTGGCCATTGCCTATTTCCCCTCCCTCCCCATCACAGGCTCAACTGTTGTTCCTCCCATCTCGTTCTGTGCAATGGGAGGGGGCGGGGCAGGGGCGGAGCTAAGTGCTAGCCCGCCCCATCTTCTTCCATTGATGGCTATGGACAAGGGGTGGGGGGTGGAGGGAGGGCAGGCGCTTAGCTCCGACTACGTCCCGCCCCTTGTCCATAGCAATCAATGGGAGGAGGCATGGCAGACCATTGCTTAGCTCCACCCTTGTCCTGCCTCCTGCCATTGCACAGAACGAGCAGGGAGGAAGACAGGTGAGCCTGCACGGGGGGAGGAGAACAGAGGGAGGGAGTTTAGCAGCCACGCTGCTAAACTCCCTTCCACCTACGGCCGCTGCCATGGGCTCCCATAGGAGCCACAGCCGCGGCCAATGTATTCCCGGCCCAAAAGATAGTTCCAGGACTATCTCTTGGGCCTGATGTAAAAACGCCCGGTGCTATATTGGCTTGGCCGGGCGTTTTTTACATCTCAGAAATACGCCCATGTGATCTGATGGATTGGAATCCAATGCATCAGATCACAGCGCATATCTTCACGGCCGGCCGATATACACTCATGTGAAAGAAGCCTAATCGTGATGTTGCCTGTGAGTATGATGCAGTTTACGTGAAAAACACATCTCAGTACATGTGTTTTTAACACACATGAAAATTGCATGTTGGTTTAGTAGCAAAATGTCAAAATTGCATCTAACGTGCATGAAAACTCACATGTACATGTGAGTGTGATGCAATGTTTTTACATAGGAGATAATGGCAAGTTTTCTGTGAAATCACAAAAAAATCAAAACATGCTGCAGCTTTTCCATCTCAAAGCATCACATTTTATACCTGGTTGTTCATCTGTGGATAAAGTTCTAATCCAATACATTTCTGTTTTTCTCTATCATTTTATGGTCATCAACTCTGTGTGACCGAGGCGCCCATTTTAGAGTTAGTAACTGTAATTGATTTACACAGGGGCGTAGCTAAAGGCTGTTGGCCCTAGTGCAAAAGTTTATCTTGAGGCCCCCCAACTTCTCTTAAACCCCTTAACACAGAGATATAACTTGAAGCTCCTGGGCCCTAATGCAACACCTGTAACAGGGCCCCAACTGTAATTCTTTATTCATGGTACTGGGCTCCCTATATGAAGAAGAGAGGCCTAATGGGCCCCCCTAAGGCTCCTGGGCCCGGGTGCATCCCCTGCATATCCTATAGTTCCACCAGTAGACTTACACCATAGCTTGCTTTGACTAAATAATATGTTCATCTTTTTGAGGACGGTAGATTTCTGACTTGACATCCAGGCTTTGATTCTCATGGTGGTCTCTCCAGGCAGATCTGTGTGAACAGTTCAACAGATAAATATCAAAATCTGTATCACAAGTGACCTGTCCAAGTCCAAGGGGAAACCACCATGAACAAAACCTGATATTTTCAGTATTAGAGGGAATCTATTTGTACAACCCTATCTGCATAAATTAGCGATAGATACCTCGCTTCCATCACTTAAGTTACCATTACATTGGATGATAGTTGCCTACCAGACGATACTCAAGCTAGAAATTATGGGTGACTGTCAGCCTGTATATGCATGGCCCCTGAGAAGTTACTCAGTAATCACTAGTCATTCCATTTCAGTGAACTGAAACGGAACGACTACTGAGCACATGTCCTGTGGTCCTCTATATTCCCCTTGCACACCTATTGCTGATTGGTAGCTTTTCCTCTATGCACAGTGTAGGGAGAAAGCTATCAATCATTGGGGGGAGGGCAGGGTTAGCCCTCCGCCAATGTGTACGAGGACCCTGCTCCTATATGAAATAATAGATAATTTCAAGAAAATTCAGCACGAAATAAAGTAACCCATCAATTGAATTGGGGTGTCTGTCACAAGTTTATGCTGCCCTCATATGGGGTAGCACAAACATTTTGCACAGCACAAATGTTAAATCCTTTAGTAAAAAACAATGGAACAAATATGGATAAAAAGCCAAGTGTCATGACTTATTGGCAGTAACACAGAAGCAGATCCCATCAGGGCATGCATCCCGTCATTCAGCGCTTGTCACTGATGTGTTAACAGCTTTTTGCTTTTCTGGGCCCGGATTGGTTGACGGGCAGTTTTTTTTCTCCAGCCAGCCAATCAGCGGTTAGTGTAGAATCTAAGTTCTGGCCCCTCCTCTTAGAGGGTGCCAGTGATTCCTCTGTTAAATGCAGTTCTGATCTGTGTCCGTGTCCTACTGATGACAGCTCATTCTCAGATGCGTTCTTGGTGCTTCACTTATTTCATGGTGGTTTATCATCTGCCACATTGTATTGTGGTACTTTTATTATTAAGACCTGCTTCGTATCATCTCCTTGTCACTTTCCAGGGATAGTTTAGATAGCACTTATATAGGGTTGCAATTATTAGGGTGATTGCCCAATTTCAGGTATTTCCTTGTAATAGTCCGGTAGGGTAAGGTTCCCCCCTTTCCCCTATATTTGAGTTTCATTATTGTGTATTTTTGTTCTTCGCGTTTTCACTTAGTGTGTATATCCATTCCTTTGGGACAACTTTTACGTCTAATATGGACATGAGGTTGGCGACCGGCTTGGAAGTAACACAAATAACTTAAAACACAATATGAAATAAAAATGAACAGCATACAAATTGTAAAAAAAGGCACATATTGCACGTGTATTTTTCATCCATATTTACATATGCAAGCGTAAATGAGCCGTAAGTATACTTGTAGTAGTGCTTCAAACTATCTATACAACCACGGTCAAAGATACAGTGACCTTACATCCTGCAATTCACAGAGAATTTAGATTAGTTTTGCATAATCACCTCTATATTCTGCTGTGCTCAGTGATAAAAGGGTGAAATGAATGATCAGTACAGTAATAGAATGCATTATAAGCCTGAATATCAGTAATGTAGATGGCAAATTGTCATTAGTTCACTTTCTTCCAGAATTTATTTTCTAAATAATATTTATGGCCCTCATTCACTGTACAGAATTGATTTCAGCATTTCTATCATTATATTGGCTTTTACCTAATCTAATATAAAAAAACCTACAGGTTTTTCGTGCACCACACTTTGCCCCCTTTGCGTGACCTTTAGTGGATGATTTTGGTGTCATTAGATTTGTGACATCCTCACCACCACCGTAAAATCATAAAATTTGAGTGATCTGTCAGGCAAGGTCAAAGTTTTATGCTCAGTCTAGCAACCGCTAAGGCAGAGTCAAACGTTGGTAAGCGATGTTCATATTAAGTACTCACTAGGGATGAGCGAGTATACTCGCTAAGGCACTACTCGCTGGAGTAATGTGCCTTAGCCGAGTATCTCCCTGCTCGTCCCTAAAGATTCGGGGGCCACCGCAGCTGACAGGTGAGTTGCGGCGGGGAGCAGGGGAGAGCGGGCGGGAGAGAGAGAGAGAGATCTTCCCTCCGTTCCTCCCTGCTCTCCCCCGCAGCTCCCCGCGCCGGCCCCCGAATCTTTCGGGACGAGCGGGGAGATACTCGGCTAAGGCACATTACTCGAGCGAGTAGTGCCTTAGCGAGTATACTCGCTCATCCCACTTACTTACCAGTTTGACTGTTGCCACAGGGAAGACCAAGCTGTGAATGGCGAACAGTTCAAGCCAAATCCTCGGCTCAACAGTTCTTAAAATATTTACAACCCCAATCTAGTTACTATAAGATGTGCTACATATAAGAACTGTATAAAATGTGGATTAATAGCTGCCGAGCAGGGGTGCTCTGCACGGCTTCTCAGGAGCCTTTGAGAAATGATAGTAGGCAGCATATTAAGAGGAAAGCCCTGCGAGTCAAAATCAGTGTTGCCCAGCATTCCAATGCTAGGATGCCTAAACCCAAACCAAATGAAATGTTGGTTAGACTATATATAAGGCAGATTAGTTGTACAATCCAACTTTTGTCCAATGAGATCGTCACATCTCATTCTCTGCAGAGATGTGCAACTTCGCATGACTTAACAATACTTAACCATAGGAAATGATTCAGGACACTAGCTATACAACAAAGTCACATGGGGGTTGAGGCAAAATTTATCTATGACTGTGATGCTTGGCCTTATGTAGACTTCTTTGACTATAATCTTTACTTTGTTGGAATCCAACCTGAGTAGACAAATTCTCCCCAAAGGCATATTTTGACTAATGTAGTGCAGAAGATCTGAACTTTGTCCCTTCACATATAGCCAGCACTCCATCATATTTCTTATAGGTACAGTATAGTGTCTAGTGGTATCAATTGTGATGTGGGATGTCTCCCTGCATTGGACAGAAAAACTTTCCATGCGTCGTTTTACTTTCTGGTTATCGATGTGCTCCATAAAAGACATGAGCGGTCCAACTGTCTGTTAGTTTAGTTAGATATTCATCTAAGTCACAATTATAGACAAACACGATCAGGCCACATTTTATTAAAAATCAATACAGAAATCCAGGAAATTACAAAGGGTTCACTTACTATTTCTTACAACTGTACATGTATATGGAGATTTTCTCACGAGGAGGAAACCCAACCGTTCCTCAATAACTTTGTAATTTCTGTCTGGTTGTCTATGAAAATTGATCTGGATGAAAATTATGAAACTTTATGAAACTGTATAAAAGAAAAACTGTCTTCTAAGTGCGTGATGAGGAATGATAGCTGAGTTGTGATTCGTTGCCATGGGCAACAAAGACCGTTTCATAAATCTCCTATGAATTGCGAACCTTCAAACCTCTTAATGAAGTTGATTGTGCCCATGACGTTGAGACGCAACCACCAAACAGGCTCGACCCATTGTGTCACAAACACGTACTCAGTTGAACAACATGTGGTTCTTTGTGAATATCAACGAAGGGACTGGCTTAACCACTTCAAGACCGCCCATAGACTATAAATGTCCAGACAGTCTTTATCTATGCACCGACGAAAAATGTCCTTGCAGAGAATTCCCCTAGAGCACCCTATATGTAGAAGCCATGTGATGCACTCATTATGTAGAAGCCATGTGATCTAAGAGTCTAATGATGGCTTAGATCATAGAGCTTTGCCTGGAGATTAATCGGCATATTCTCTAGGCATGTGATGGCCATGACAGCCAATCGCAGTCATCACAGTGACCAAGCACTACTGTGCCCCACACCCCTACCCCTCCAACTCGGAAGTCAGTCAGCTCATCTCTTTAAAAAATTATACTGACATAAATGTATGTCCCGGAGGTTCGGATTTTGTATGGAGGGGAAACGAGGGTCGATCCCGCTCCATACAATGTGGGTATCAGCTGTCCCTTACAGCTGACATCTGCTGGCAACAACTGCAATCATCATTCATGCTGATCACTACTGTAAACTCTTTAAATGCTGCTTATCTGAGTTTAGGGTTCCCGAACGTCCCCCCACGATGAGATCTTGGGGTGCCGTTCCGTTGCCATCGCAGTCAGAAGCCTGCAAAAAACAATCCCACACACAACTATGTTGCTGAAAGATTCAAAAAGTTATCGCTGTCAGTAGATGGCGGCAGAAAACCGTTTTTTTTTTTTTTCCATTGATATTTTATTTTTACAATTAGTACAGCAAAAAGAAAAAACTATATAAATTTGGTATCCTAGTAATCGTAACGTCCCACAGAGTACAGTTATCATGTAGAAAGAAACTTTCCCCGCCCTAGATGGCAGAATTGTTTTTTTTTTTTCCATTTCACTCCACTTAGAAAAAGTTTTTAAGTACATTATATGGTACATTAAATAGCACCATCGAAAAATACAACTTGGCCTGCAAAAAACAAGCCCTCATACAGCGACGTTGATGGATAAATAAAAGAGTTATGACTTTTTAAAAGGGGAAGGAAACACCAATAATGTAATAAAATTAAATTAAAAAAGGGCCGCATCCTTAAGGGGTTAATCTATAAAGGGGACATTACAGGAATCATGTAGTGTTCAGATACATATGAAAACATTGTCAACCTCTTACTACTTTCCTAATTAGGTGATCAATATTGTAGCTGCTAATGACTTATTTCTACACTGGCGCCTCATTTTCTACTATTGAGTACAGTGTGAGTCTCAGTGTGACCATGAAACCAAATCCACCCATCTCACAAGGTTATTAGACTAGTGCTTTCTATGAGGGAGACCGAAATGTATTAGAAATATAACAGAGCCAGTATCTGCTCACATGTGATGTTATCAAACCTCTCGCCCTGTTCCTAATATGTTACTCTTCCTCAGTCCTGTTCTCTGCTGTCTGTAGGTTAGTAAGAAGCAGAAAAAAAGGATGGGAACAATGTATGACTGAAGTATTAGACTACATACAGGCGTTGTTTGTAATCTGTAACTTCTTTTATAGACGAACATTCATATTTATGTAGCAGCTGGGGAAACAGCTGCCGGACAAACAATCGGTTATCCAAAAGTTGTTGAATGTGTATGAGCAGCTTTACTTTAGGTTTCCTTAAAGAGTAATTCTGGTTACTTCATGCTCCTACAAGTTTTGCCTAATCCACTGGATGGATACAAAATAATAGATCAGTGGAGATCTGATCGTTGGGACCCCCACCGATCCTGCAAATGAGGGGACCCTTTTCTCCATTTCTCCTCACTTCCAGGTGGCTTATCCCGATTGCAGTGACGTCATTGTATGGAGTAGAAGTAGCAAAATAGCCAAGTGCTTTGTACAAAAAGATCTCCGGCAGTCCCATTGAAAATTAACAAAGTAGCACTGCACTTCTGAGACCGTCACACCATGCTTACTGCAGGGGCTGCAGCGAGCCTGTAGGGAGGAGGATGAGGAAATGGGCCTCCACTGATCAGCTAGCTATTCTCTTTCCTGTGGATAGAGGATAACTTGTCACAACTGGAATACCCCTCTAAGTCTTCACCTAATGTATCCCTTATGTGGACCCTAACACCAGGCACCACGGTCCCTATTCTTAAAGATACCCAAATGGAAACTTTATCTAAACACTGACCCTGATAAATAATGAGAGCAATGGGAGAGCAGTAAGTGCCAGAAACAAGAAAACCCAACTATGCAGAGTTGATCTAAGACAAAGGCAGACACAATTCCGGAAAAGCAAACAACAAACTACAAGAATAAAAAGCAAGGATTGGGCTGGAAGTATCCACTGGAACAAACCAGTACTGACCAGAAAAAATACTAGACTAGGAGTAAGATCCTAGAAGCAAATGAGGAATTCTTTATTTAAAAGTATATAGCTAGTGCTATAACCAGCAGCACACTGCAGAAGCCAGGAATATTTAAAGACAGGTTAGCTAATCAGACACTGCTCTGAAAATGACTAGGCTGCAGCACTGTGCTCAGCTGACCCACTCATATGGATCAGCTGTGAGACAATCTAGTAACTAGGACTTCACAAAACTACATTCCTGTTGAGCATAACATTCATATGAACACCTCTTTTTATTAAAATATGTTATTTGAGTCCTGCTATGCCTCTGTCCTATCTCACTACATCTCAATTCAGGTATAATTTTGTCACTGTAATCTGGGACCAACTGATAGTCAAGTACTATCTGACATCTCTATTGAAAAGACTCCAACTGGTTGCTAGGCAAGTGCTGTCTGACATACCTGTTAAAAAGACTGGTTGTTAGGCAGAATGTCCTTAGCAACCAGATAATCTCATAGCTGGATTGGCACTGAGGGGAAAAGCAGCCTGGTAGCAGAAATGTCATCAGTTTCTGCAGACTGTAGAATGAGTAGTTTTGATTTTTGTCTTTTGTGTTCTCTTGCAGCATTTTCTAACTTGACCCATAAAGCCGCTATTACACGGCAGTATTTTTCCAGTGCTAAATGCAGGCAGAGTTCCACTATTTGCTGTCGCCATATACTGTTTGAGTTGGTAAATACTGCTGCCGGTCACAATCAACATTTCTCTACTTTTTCCAGAGGAGAACCACTGCATGCAATAGCAACCTAATAGAAAAAAAATACTTAATGTTACCAGTATGCATAATATTACCATTATGACCAACAAACAGTAATTGCCTGGATCTAAATTTGCATTGAGTCAAATTTAGTCTTTGTTACAGTAAATACTAAAGCAGAATAAATAGCTTCCAGCATGAAGAAATTTGGCATGTGGCACCAGTTTTAGTCATGTGACTATACTGCAGATACATATCGCAGTATTCTCTATAGGCACTGTTTACCTGCAATGCTACTTGTGTACACATTGCAGTGATCCACTATAGACTTTGATGTTGACTTGCTCACCGTTAACTAGCAACATTATGTGTAGTTTTTGGCAGCCGGACAGGACTCCTTTACATGATCATATGTGAGATGTTACTTCATATAAGTATAATTAGTGCTGCAAGACTTCTGTCATTGTGGTAATTATCTCTACACAGCATGCTTTGTTTCCATACTGCTTCTATTGTTGGGATTCTTTTATGATCAGAACATCCTTTGGTTTCAATCAACCATCCATTGAATATATTATATGCATGGATATGTGTGTTACCCCAAGTTTTATGACCGTGCATGGTCTAGAGCACTTTCTGGGTTGGGTAATGGGGGAGCAGTGCTTGGGAAAAGTTTGGTTAGTAGTAGAGTGCTTTTCTTACTATTCACAGTGGATTGCTACCTCAGATCCTGAGGATATATTGTATGTATTCACAAGGACTGAGAAAGAGAAATATGATAAAGGGCAATCATTTTCAGTTAGAACTGAGGAACCATTGTCTTCTGTTGTGCATAGTTTAGCTCGGCAATGTATTATCGGTGACGGTCCACATCATTTAGCCAAATATTTCAATTACTTGCTGTATGCAAGCACTCTGCTTGCAGTCATTCAATAGGAACATTCATTTTTCCCTTCCAAAGATAGAAATCTGTCCTAGTCATGTGATGGACATATAGGTGAATGGCTTGTTACAGCACAGAGCTCCGATAACTGTAACGAGCTGTGTACCTACACTACTGGTCACAAGTTTTAGAATATCTCAGTTTTCATAGTCTTTATTGATATTTACACAGTTTAATGTCTCCAATGTGCTTGGGAATGAAAGCATAGAACAAATAAGCAAGCTAAGATGAATAAAAATAATCGATTAACTTTGTTTCACTAAATTAAATCTAGACTTTTGACTCTTTAGCGGATATAACAGCTTTACACAATTGAGGTATTCTTTCTACAATTGCATTGAGAAATTGTTCAGAAATGTCTTCCCAACATTGTTGCAGAAGTTCCCACAAATATGCTGTAGGATTGCTCTACTTTTGCTCTTCTGTCCAGTTTATCCCAATGTTTATTTCTGGAGACTGAAGGCCATTCCATTCTTTAAAGCCTACCGACTTCTTTTTGTCTTCCTAAGTAGTTCTGACATAATTTAAAAGTATGTTTTGGATCATCGTCTTGCTGTAATCTGAACCCTGAACAAGTAGGCGTACACCAGAGGGCATTGTATCGCATATCAAATAATGTGGTGGTCCTTTTTTGTAAGGTATGCCAGTCAACTCTGGATCCCACAGAAGAGCTCCAGACCATCATGTATCCTCCTCTATGTCTGAAAGTTGGTGTCACACACTCAGGAACCATCTTTACACTTACTTGATGGTGTACAAAAACCCTGAGTGATGTCAAATTTTGATTGATCAGTTCATAAGACATTCTTCCACTCTTCAGTAGTCCACTGGAGGTGCTTCTTGGTCCAGGCAAATCTTTATTTTTTTATTTTGCAATCTTAGCAGTGGCTTTCTTACTGATTCTGTACCTGTTAGACTTGTAGATAGAAGTCTTCTCTTCCTGGCTGAATTGGAAACTTGTTAATTTCTTTGTTGTTGTTGCATTAAGCTGTGCCTAAATTGAAGATTTGGGTCTGTGAGGCGCCCATCACACAAATTTAACACAGATTACTGAGCACATCGATCTCTACCTGTCCCATAGAAGTGAATGGAGTCGTGGTCAAGTATGCATATAGCTGCCACTTCATTCACAGAGATATTCAGGCGCACAGTTCTCAGGATCACTGAGAATCCGAGCAGTTGAACTTCTAGTGATCAGACGTTTATCAGGATGAATATCGTTGGTGACAAAAAAATATTGCCAGCCTTAGTTTAGATGGCACCTTGTATGGAATGTTTTTTGGTGCCCAACATCATAAGAAAAAAACCCAATACATATTGCAATGATATACAGTCTGCCTGTATTCTGCCTTGTGCAGAAAGCAGCAACATAGCAGCAGCATGCCCACACCGGAATAGCTCAGTGAATAAATACTGTACCAGAACTAAGTTCAGTACATAAATACAGCAACCGAACCAGGCTTATAACATAAATACAACCCCAGAACCAATGTCAGAACATAGATATAGTGCTAGAACCAAGCTTATAATATACAGTAGCAGAACTCAGTGATTGTGTTGTGGGGGTAGCAGTGGGCTGACAATGGCGCCTCTGCGCATCAGAGGGATGGAGAGAAACCCAGGAGGAGGAGGATTCATACAGTTCCACAAGACGCTGCCATATGGATGAAGAAGATTATCTGGCTGGGCAGACCTAAGGGAATGATTGCGCCCAACCGATATCTGCCTGGTGCCCCTCTACAACTGGTAGCCGGGACCCTGTGTGACCCATAGCTAAGTCCAGCCATGGAAAATGGAAAAAACCCTTTTACACAATGAATCCACAGTGCAAATTCATTACAATTCTACCATGTCTGAACCTGAACGGTTATGGTCAATATTTGACTGGTTAAGTCTATGGTCAGCAATAGATCGATGGTCTAAAGCTTATGGTTATGCAATATTTCCAGTAGCTTTGCTGCATTATTTGCTCCGGTCTCATTGACGTTCCATTTCTGCAGATGCTATAGTCTAGACAACACTATCTTTAGGCACATATAAATAATGTAAAACATTCTGTTTCTAAACGTATTTCTGTTCCACGTGCTGTAAACTATTATGTCTGTGAATGACTGGGAAATCTGTTACTATGTAAGAGGTTCATTGACAGATGTCTCAGCGCTGACTTTGCAGCCACCAGATGAGAGGTATGTTAACTAACTCCAGTTATTCCTGTTTTACAGAACACTCGGTGGTTTGAAGTTGCCTTGAAGCATATAAATGACAACGGCAAGAGCGTATGACACGGCGTACGGCTGCGGTATGTACAGTTATGTCTCCCAGTTGCACTTTTATTAGAGATTTCATTGGTTTATTATAGACAATATGACATTTTCAAAATTTGCTTATAGTAACATGGGATAAGCCCTGGTGCCCGGTGTCAGTGACTTTTCTGTAGGACTATGGCATTGTGCTTGGCTTTTCTGGTGCTTTGCTATGTACATAGGTGCAAATAAAGTGACTATAGCACAATTGTTCTGAGGCTGTTTTATAGGACGTCATTAACCGTTTTATTCAATATTTGCTCAGTTCTAGTCCCCTATGGCAGTGACGGTAACATTATCCAAGTTCCTGATATTTGCAGAGTTGTGTTCTGCAAAATTTCTATACAACTTCTTACCTTTTTTTTTCTTTCTTTTGATTATTATTACCCACTTTGACCAATCTAATTCCACCAGTCATAGCATCTGCCATGGGGCTAATCTGGTGGCATCCAATGGTAATTTCCATACCTTTTTGCAGATATCATTGGTGAAGTGGCCACTAGAGTACCAGAGGATCTTCGTGTAGTCCCAGGGACCCAACAAGGGCCAATCACTTGCTTCTAGGGGCTGTTCCTTGTGGGAGGATTCACAGATAACCTATTAGGACCTTATTAATGTGACATTCTGTGGGTACAGTGATAACAACAAAGATTACAATGCAATTAAAAATGGGCATACACATATTCTGTATAGATGGACCTTCAGAAGTATCAGAGATTTTTTAGAATAGTGGTAACAGGCACTAGCTTACCAAAAATAATTACACACCTGAGCAAGAATCAAAAATTTTATTTATTTACTTAGGTTAATACTTAGTGGGGCTCCTTTGGCACTAATGACTACGGATACTCTCTGTGGCATACAGTCTACAAACGTCTAATACACTTCAGCTGGTATTTTCCTCTATGCATCTTGCAAATGTCTGGTGAGAAAAAATAAATAAATAAATCTTGTTATTTGTATGGCGCCAACTTATTCTGTAGCGCTTTCAAGTTATTACCCCCACCCAACTAACCTGGGTATTCATTTTACCGACCTTGGAAGGATGGAAGGCTGTGTCAGCCTTTAGCTGGCTACCTGAACCACGCAGGGATTGAACTCACAACCTTCAGGTCGTGAGCGAGAGCTTAGGACTGCATTTCTGCTGCCTTATCACTGTGTGCCACATGAGATCTCTCAAAGAAGATGGATCCTGTTATTATTTGCTGACCCGGTATTCTAGTTCGTCCCAACGATGTTCAGTAGGGTTCAGGTCGGGACTTTGTGCAGCCAGTCCAATCGTGGAACATTCATATCCTCACACTAACATAAAACAGCATTGGATTTGTGATAAGGCGGGTTGTCTTGTTGGATCTATTGCTGACCATTCTCAGAGTATTGCCACATTGTTGGCAGCACATTATTGTCCTGAATGTCGAGGTACACCTCCATGTTCATGGTTCTTGGCACTAAAACCAACAGACTGAGACCATGCCATGTAAAACTACCCCAGATAATAATAGAATCTCCATCATACTCAACTGTTAGCACAAGACACTCAAGGCAAGAGGTGTTCCCCTTAGGCATCCTCGACACCCAGGTACTAACATCTGATTTGAAGATGGAGTAGTGTGGTTTGTCATTCCATAGTATGTTCTCCCATTGCTCAACTTCTTGCAACATTGCAGATGGACCGATTCATTGCACATCATGGCGGATGACTTGTGTATAATGGCATAACCAATATATCCAATAGCATGAAGTTCCCACCACAAACTATGGCTGTCACCTCCAAGGGTCTGCATCTTTAGTAGCATGGTTTAGGCCACACGATATGCTAATTTGACATGATCCATTCTACTGATAGGGGTGTCCAAATACTTTGGTAGGATAGTGTAACTTGACAAGTATCTGATTATATAGGTATTGGAACTATTAGTGAAACATAACTCCAAACAACAAGCTGGTGTCACGTAATGAGGTAGCGTAGTATGTCGAAATGGGATGATCAAGTTTAGAATTGTAAGTAAACAGAGGGAAGATATGACAGCTGACTGAGAATGTGCTACTATCAGGAAGTAGAAATATCCTCACATCGCATTTCGCTATCAGCATATTTTTCTATAAACTTAAAAAGCCTGAAGCTATAATCTACCAGGAAATAATGGAAGATAAACCCATAAATAGCAAAATCACAAAAAGATCATATCTCCTGCAGATTTACGGGCACCATTGAATGCATAATCCAAACAGTAAAAAAGAATGTGCGCCACAAAGCCAAAGGGGAAAACATACTAAGACCAGCATTTCCAACACTTAGTATAATTTCCCCTGGCACACGATGCACCTAACACATGGAAAGGCTTCCCTGGCCGAATGGCTCTGTCTTAGGATGGAACTGAACAGCGCCCACATGACCCCATTGACTACAATGGGGTTCGTTCGCTTTGTGCCCAGCTGCCTGGCTTTTAGCTAGAAGAAAAAGCACTGCATGCAGCACTTTTTCTTCCAGTATTTAGAGACAGATCTGCGATACAACCTTCGATCAACAGATTTATGTATCATTTATTCTACGAGCTGGCATAAATTATGGCAGAAGTATACGCCTAGTTGGGAAAAGGTGTACATTTCCATATAGGCACATAAAGACGTGTGCGCCTCTTAAAAGAAATCAATCAAAAAGTCAAAAATAATTCTGCGCTCATAGGAGGAACATAAGGTAAGGAATAGAATGTGGCACCACTGTTCATAAACCGGGCGATATAGTAAACACAGAAGCTCCCCCTGGTGATGGTAAACTTAGTTAAATTCGGGTTGTCAAGTGGAGACGCAGGGCACTCCAGCCAGGGTATTATTTATTTGTTTGAAATAACAAGATAACAAACAATCTTGGAGACACGTTTCTATGCACACAGGCACCTTCATCAAGCCATATAGACAAACACTGCTCCATACATATTTATATAGGAAGTATATTTTACCTGTTGTGTTCCCTGAAATCCATGCTGCTCTCCCCTCACCAGCGGATGCCACAAGCATAGGAAGAGACTAGTTAAGAACAGTCATTGGGACTGCAGGTGAGGCACCTGGACACCCAGTCTCTGTGGGATACGGCAGGTGAGTCCAGAATCCGTTCTATAAGAAACTCTGAGGCTCTTTTCTGAAGCTTTATTTCTTCATGTATTAAGCGCACAGAGCACCAGGGAAAATTATATGAGGCCCAGCACAGGAAATGCCGGGCTTAATAAATTCCCCCCAAAAACTTAAAATGCACCAGATTCATCACAGCTGGATGCCAAGTCTGTGAAATTTTAGACTGCGTAGTCTCAGATTTTATATCCTATAAGTTGTCTAAGTTTACATCAAAAATCGCACCAAAATTTTGTCACACTTTTCAGAAATTTGTTGCATTTTTTTGGTACAATTTAGCCTACACCATTTTTT
Organism: Eleutherodactylus coqui; assembly: GCF_035609145.1. NCBI lineage: Eukaryota > Metazoa > Chordata > Amphibia > Anura > Eleutherodactylidae > Eleutherodactylus > Eleutherodactylus coqui. Next base: position 79,725,746 of record NC_089841.1, on the reverse strand, counting down.
CGGTCAAAAAAACTGTCTGTAGGTGTCTAAAAACACATAGTAAATATGGTGCAAAGAAAAGTCATATTTTGAACAGTAAATCTGTCCAAACATCTAAATACGTCGGCAACAGCTGCATAAATCTGTCTGACAGTTTGCTACAGTGTAACATTCTGCAGTCAAGGCTGTATGGATCACACAGTGTCGTCTAGACTGAATACAAGTGTATCCACTTCTCATTTCAGAGCAGAACTAGCTGTGTGCAGGTGGTGTTCAGCGTCTCCATGTAATCCTCAGTGTCCTCGTTTGCTCACGGAGAACAATTATCTCAGAAATGGTAATGAGTTGAAACACAAAGTATATTAGAACTTTGTAGAACATTTATATAAAAATGCTTACCGTATATACTCGAGTATAAGCCGACCCGAGTATAAGCTGAGGTACCGAGTTTTACCCCAAAAAACTGGGAAAACGTGTTGACTTGAGTATAGGTTTAGGGTGGATTTATATTCGAGTGAGATCCGTGCACTATTGCTTTCAATGTGGCCGCCACTGCTGCCAGTGGCCTCATTGAAAGCAATGGGATGCGTGCAGTGATTTTCGGGGAAGGGCTTTAAATATAAGTCGTTCCCTGAAAATCATTCCTAATGTGTAAAGCCTAAAAAAAAATACTAACCTCTCCACCGCTGTCAGGGCTCAGGCGCGTCCAGACGCTTGGACCTCTGGCAGTGCAGTGAAGTTCTTTCAGCAGGTGGGGATTTAAAATCCCCGCCTGCTGAAAGGGCTGTATCTGATTGGCTGAGCGCGCAGCCAATTACAGGCAGCGCTCAGCCATTCATTGAATTACAGCTGAGTGCTGCCTGTGATTGGTCACAGTGCTCAACCATTCATTGAATTTATTGAATTTATATTTAAAGCCCTTCCCCAAAAATCACTGCACATAGGCCATTGCTTTCAATGGGGCCACCGGCAGCAGTGACAGCGCCATTGAAAGAAATGGTACACAGACCTGCACTCGAGTATATGCCGAGGGGGGCTTATTCAGCATAAAAAATGTTCTGAAAAAGTCGGCTTATACTCGAGTATATACGGTAATTCCTATATAAAAGAAAATGAGGAACCCAGACATGAGGACACCTTATTGCAAATGTCTGAGATCAAAACTGTATCGTTTGAGAAATATTGTATTTTTCAGACTATGAGATGCACCCAGGTTTAAGCAACAGAAAACAGGAAAAAAATATTTTAAACTAATTTAAACATCTCTGGGGGTATAACTAACTGCAGGGGCTGCGGTCATTAACTGTGCTCTAGAATAGAAAAGGGGTGTGTCACACGGTGCGCAAATACACCCGTGTGACACATGCCTAAGGCTGGGAGCATCGTTGCCCGCGTAAAAAATGCACTTGTGCAAGTAAATATACAACACCCATTCCACAAAACTGCAGCATAAATACACATACACACATGTGAAACAGACCAAGTCCCCCTCATACAAGTCCAGTAATATATGACCCTATCTAGCTGCTTCCTGTCACATGGTTATCACATCATCAATAGTCCTGCTCCTACTGCAAGACCTTTGATCTTTGCTATTGTCTTTCCCTTTTTGTGTACAGAGTAGGACCTGCACGCCGGGGAGATATGTGCGTGATCTCTAGTGTCAGCTGCGGCATGTATAGCTGCAGAGTTCTCCTCTGTATCAGCACACCGCCAGATCATTAACACTTTGCAATCCAATTTTAGATTCAGGGTTTCCTAGGGGTTTTTCTCTTTCTGCCATTATACAATGGCGCCATCTGCTGGCTAGAGCCAGTACTGCGGTATAGGACATGCTGGAGAGGCCCCCGACAACAGAGCGGCCAGTAATATACAGAAAGAATACCCTGCCGGACCTCTTCCGACATCGGAGCTGTACAGCTTTCAATCAGAATGTCTTCAGACGTCAGACAGTGGATTGGAAAGGGTTAAGCCAGTGGTTAGGGGTCTCTGGATCTATCAGACCTCCCTGCCTCTGGATGATAAGGTGCAGTTGCTTTTCAGCAAGATTTCATATTTCTGAAAACTGTGTCTTAGACCCGTTTTACACGGCCGAGAAACTCGCGTGAGATTTGTGCGTTGCAAGACGTACAAATCTTGCGCAAATATGAACCCCATTCTTTTCAATGAAGTCATATACATGAGCGATGCGAAGTTTCCCAATGAAATCAATGGAAAACGCTTCCAATTTCACAGATGTGATGCGTTTTGACTGAAAAATGCCTAGCATCCGCGGGTACATCCCATGTTCATGAGTGCGATATTGGGCCGAGTTTCACAGCCTCATATCATGCTCACCTATGTGCAGTTAGCCTTATAGTCAGAAAAACACAATAATTTGCTATGAAGGAAGTCTTGTTAAGAACAAGTCCTTGTACAGGTTATCAGGGATATCTTTGCAACTGGTCGCTTTGTTTGGTTGTTTCTGGCAGCACATGAAGGGGGTAAAATGGTGAGGGCTTAGATAATATAAAGGTTATTGTGTTTGTTCATAGTTTTTATAAAGAGAAGACAAAGCAGAATGTGAAGGCATACAATCTAAAGGTTAAGCTTATACGTGTTGAGTCTTTAGAAGGGTATTGAAGGCACTGTTAGCAAGATATGACACTGCATGGATTCCAGCACTGAAATATATTTTACAAACCTTAGGCAGCTTTCATTCATCCATAAGATGTCTGTGTCTTACAGCCTCCTTGTTCTCTCACCGCTTTCTAAAACTCAGCATGGATAGAACTAAATTCACCATCTTACTCAAAACCCCACTCCAAATTTATCAATCACAATCAATGTCTTCATACTTCCATCGGTCCCACGAGACCTCCGTCTTGGTGTAATGTTTGATTCTACCCTGTCCTCCTAACTGCAGTCACTTCTTGCTGCCTCTCACCCAAAAACATCTTTCAGATATTGTCTTTCCTTAACCTCAAGTCAACAAACATGCTATTGCATGCCCTCATCATCTCCAATCTAGACTACTGCACCATTTTTCTGTGGCCTCCCATGCAACACTCTCTTACACCCTTCCCATCCCTTCACTCTGCCCTAACATCTCGATAGGTCCTCACATGTGATCTCTGGTCCTCACATGACCTTTTTCTCTCTCTCTGCTAGTCTTTTCCTCACTCGATCATCTCCAAGATTTCTCTTGTGTGTCATGTATTTACTGGAGCCCAATATCCCAACACATCAGACCCTCCATCACCTTGGAAAGTACAAATTGGAACCTAAAAACCATCCTCTTCAATAAAGTCTACAACCTACAGTAACCCTGCTGCCACCACTTTCTGAGCATCCTCTACCCTCAACTACTGTCTCCTTCCCCCTTTCCATGTAGACTGTAAACCCTCCTGGGGAGGTCTTCTCTCCTTCTATAGCAGTTTGTAACTCATTTAGTTCAGGTTTATTGTTCTTGGTCTTTTATGTCTTTAATATGTAATGAAAGACTTGAAGCAATGGGATGAAACTGAAAGGGAGGGGATACAAATTAGATATTAGAAAAAAACTTTCTGACAGTGAGGGAGATGGTGAGTTCTTCTTCAATGGAAGTGTTTAATCAAAGGCTGGACAAATATCTATCTGGGATGTTTTACTGAATTCTGCATTAAGCAGGGTGTTGGACACGATGACCCTGGAGGTCCCTTCCAACTCTTCTATTCTAAGGTTCAATGATTCTCTGTTCTTCTATCTAAAACACACTGAAATTAATGGCTCTTTAAAGTAAAGAACAATCTACTTTTGTATCCTTGGCCTTGATTAGCTCATGTTCGACTATGCTGCTGTTATTAAAGGGGTTGTCCCGAGGCAAAAGTGAAATTTTTTTTTTTTTGCCCAGTCCCCCTTCTAAAGCAAACATTACAATTTACACGTTTAAAGTGTTTTTAAAGATGGTTTATACTCACCATTCCAGCGTTTCATGAACTTATAAAAGTTCTTCTTTAAAGATGGCCGGTCCTGTCCCAGGGATGCACCGCGGTTTTCTCCCATGGTGCACCGCGGGTCTTCTCCCATGGTGCACCGTGGATGTCTTGCGTTCCACTGCCGATTACAGCCACCTAATTGGCTGATCGGCACCACGGGGCAGAGCTACGATGACAACGCGCAGACCAGCTCTCCGGCGCGAACACACAGCAGAAGACCGGACTGCCCAAGCGCGTCTAAAGAAGCAAGAAGACACCGAAATTAGACGGATGCATGGCGACGGGGACGCCAGCAACGGAGTGGGTAAGTGAATAACTTCTGTATGGCTCATATTTAATGCACGATGTATATTACAAAGTGCATTAATATGGCCATACAGAAGTGTATAACCCCACTTGCTTTCGCGGGACAACCCCTTTAACACTTAAATCTTGCATATGCACTGGTGCAAACGTCAGTTGGGGCTAAGAGGGTGTTGTTACAGAGGCTCCACTGAGTAGAGCAGGAGCATAGATCAGGCTTGAAACTAACCTCGGGGCACTTGTGCTGGCCTTCGCATAATCAATCAAAGCTCTTTTTCTTTGCACGTATAAGTTTATCTGATGCCACAAAGGATGTTTCAACTTGCGTTTCAGTCCCCTACCCAAGGCTGTTACTGCTTTAGTAGCAATAAAGGACCTGACAGACACCCTTTAAGCTGCAATGAACTGTTTAGTTTGAGTACATCCAATGTGGCTTGGAATTGGATCTACTTTTCCCCTTCATAACCGCACTTAATTCATGCTCTCTTCATAGTCTCCATTCTGCAGGGATTATTAGATATGGTTTTGTTCGGTGCCCAGTTCCAAAATTCTGAAAGAACTCTGTCAAGCAGAAATATTAGATTTTCCATGGTTATAAGTGGAATAAAATCTTTTCTATGTACTTCAGATTTCATCTAGTATCTTTGTTCAATCATGTTGCAAATTACCATGCATCTAGTAATTTTAAGTATTTAATTATAGTAAATTAGACACCATAATGGAGGAACCATTGTTAGCATAGTCAGCAGGATTCAGTTGTTGCAATTAGACTTTACCTCTCCATTGTGATATTCAGTGGGAGGTAGTGTGTACACTTTTGGTTTTTGTGTAATATTTTAGCTGGGCTTGGGTTAGCTCAAATTTTTGGAATATTTTTGGAACGGTAATAGTTGTCCAACAGATTGTTAGCAGACATGAAAGAGGCAAATAACTATTAAGCTGTCACTCCAGTATTCACAGTGCAGTCTGGATTTATCTCAGTATTTTTTCAGTATTTTGAACTTTTATTGAAAAAGAAACATTAGCCATTAAAAGGTTATTCCAGTTGCACAACAATTTATTTTTTTATACTCCCCAAAATGACCGTTGTTGGTATAAAAAAAAGCCATCCTCCACCATTACACTCCCTCCCGCCTGTAATTTACCTTGTATCTTGCCAATGATGTTCCACTCCTGCCTGCATAGCAGCTTTTCAGTATGGTATTTATCGCATGGTCTCCATGACAGGGCTTCGGTGAAGTGCCTCATGACTCTAGGTGGCAATGTCTGAGGCACTGAGGATAATTACATCACCTGTGCAATACTGAGGAAATCCTGAAAACATGTCCTGTTGGGGGTCCCTGAGGACTGGTGTTGAGAAACACTTGTTTATGTCATGCATGCTGCTTGTTTGAGTTGTTCCCCCACCTTTCCTAAAGATGGTCTGGACACATGATTTCTGTCTGCATGATCTGCAGACCATTGCTCCATTCCCCTTTATCATGTGTGGCCTTCATGGTGTCAGATATCACCCATCTGATGCCTGGAAGTTGTCAGATGGGTGATATCTGACACCATGTTCCCTGCTGCCATCAGATGGGTGTTTTCTGACTCTCTTGTCCCTTTTTCGGTATGTGGAATCGTGAACTATCTCCTGTTTATGCATGCATGAGGTTCTGAGTGGGGTTTCCTTCTATCTGTGAGCTGAGTAGACTTTAGGTGTGAACAGTGACTTGTGCAGTGTATGTCTGAAGATGTGGACTACAATGGGTGTGAACAGTGACATGCAGTGTATGCCTGAAGGTATGGACTACACTGGGTGTGAACAGTGACTTGCTCTGTGTAGTGTTGCTTGGTGTTCCCTGTATGTCTGTAGGTGTTGAGTACACTAGGTGTGAAATGTCCTGTTCAATGTGTATGATGTTGTGTTTCCCTTGCCAGGGAACTCCTGCTTATTACAATCTAGGTCAAGACAGTTGGCCACCAGGTTTCAGCATGGGGCGGTCCCTATTGAGACAATTGCCCCGCTTGTAGGCAGGCTCCCCTTTTCCTTTGTTGTAGTTGTCTTGTTAGTGTAGGGACTCACAACACAATGAGGATCCTTGACATGGGCTTGTGAGCTTACGTGTTTTGGCCAAAATACAAATCAATATCTTGTACGTACTTATAGATATTTCCATCTGTCTGGTTATTTAAGACATTAGTAAGTATGAGGCTGCCAAGGTGTTTTGGGGTCTGATGTCCTTGTTTTCCCTGTGGGAGTTTGTATGCACATCTGTATGTTTGTTTTTTGTTGGTGTCCGGTCGAGTATGCATGTCCCAACTCCCCATTCTCCTCTCCAGCCCTTATTTAGGTTGTGTTCATGTAGGTGGCTGTTTTCACAGCTTGCACAGACGTAACAGGTTTTTGGCTAATCGCTGAATTCAACTAAAAACATGTTATGATTTATGGTCAGGACATCTTGTATATGTATTATCTTATATACGTATTTGCTGGTGACAGATTGAATTTTGCTATTTTGTTTGAAAACAGAATCGTAGAGCTCGTAAGTGGCAAATTAATCAAAATAATTTGATTAATCATCCAGCCTTACTTTAGCCCAATGCTGAAATTACCTTAATACAACAAAAGCCATTGAAAAGGTTCCGTGCCACAGTTTATTTTATACATTATGTGTCAAGTATAACTTTGCTAAATCTGTACCACATTACCCATAATCCACTACTGCTATCCTTCTGCGATTTGCTTTCATGCAAGGCCCTCCACTCTCATTGGTCTTTACAGGTATTTTTTATGATTTCTTAAAAAAATGCAGAAATATTGAAAATACCCTGTGACCTAATCCTCCGTATATGTAGAATATTATAAAGTAGAGAAGCAATTGTTCTTGGTATGGGTATGGAAGAGAATTGGACATGTTTGGCTTGTACTGTTAGCTTTCATTCAAAGTGAAGTGATTGATGTATCTTGTGCGGTAAAGCATGTTCAGTACGTGGGTGAGGACTTTGTCCTGATCTTATCTGAACTTCTTGTTAGCAAATACATCTACTGGCTTTATAATTGTTTGCTATATGATTTAAATAAGAGACAGGACTACGAAGTCATTTAAAGGTTGACATAAGCCAGGTGTTGAGGGACCAGAATAGCTTCATGACACCTTTATGCTGCTTTCTTCCTTATGTCACACTCCAATAGAAGTGAATTGTAGACGGTCCTGAGTCTTGTCAAAGTTGCAGGTTATGCTGCACACTCATTACATTCCTACTGGTGTAACATCTTCTAAAGACCACCTCAATAATCTTATGGACCTCTCAAATCACTAAAAAAAATGCGAAAAAAAAAACAAAATAATCAACAGTGTATAACCCTAATTTTGACCAAAATCTTCTGCATTAAGCATTTATTCTTCTCCTATTTGTTTACCTTATTTCCCAAAGAAGGCTTGTAAGTCTCCTTAAGGCCCCCTGTCCGGAGATTTGGCCGCGGCTCCTGCTTCCAGGTGGCAGCTCTCACAGCGGAGATCTGCCGCGGGATTTCGCAACGCCTGTGAACAGGGGGCCTAAACCAACTTGATGATGGCAAAATTGGTAGAGGAGTTTAAGCGGGGACTCAATGCCTTTCTAGAGCGCTATGATATTACAGGATATAGACATTAAATAACCAGCATTACACCAGCTGATGATTGCTAAAAAATCGCTAATCGGCGATCGTGCGCTTTTCGAGCACTGCTAGCTGATCGTTAGATTCAGGTCAACCTAAAAATCGTCCTTCACTCTTATCAGCAGTTCTCCACAGGGAGTGCTGATAGCATTGTTTCCCCCTGGAGAACAATGGATCTGAGCACAGATAAGAGCCCTATTAACTGCCTTCGGCTAAGGCTTCATTTGCACACCTAATTGGTACTTAAGTAGCTGAGTAGCTACTTAATACTTTATCCAAAATGATAGCTCAAAGCTGTCACTCAAAGTGTCGTTTGAGCGATCTTTGAGCGATCATCGACTGGTGTAAATGGGCCTTTATGCATGTATTTACTGATAAATATGAGTATATACTTCTGATGAATACCTCAGACCAACACTGACGTATAGCCATATAGTAGCATATGTCACCCATAGGCTCTATTGTTAAAAAAATATATAATGCATGGCATAGGTTTTTTGTGGGCTGCTTATGTAAGAAATAGTGCAGCTGTTTGACTACTAGTAGTCAACTTTTTGTAGTTTACAAGAATTCTACAAAATGTACTTGAGTCCGGTTGAATAATGTTTCTTCTTGTAGAGAGCAGCAAAAGGGTGTAGGGAGTCTTAGGCCTCCTGTCCACAGGCGAATTTTTACTGCGTTCCCCGTGGCAATAATCCGGCCACTGGGAACGCAGTGAACGCTTTACATAGACTTACTATGGAAAGCGCAGCCCCGCTGCCCACGAGCAGAGAATCATAGCGATTCTCCGCTCGCAGGATTTAAATCGCAGCATGCTGCGAATTGCTGTGCTTCTCCGCGGTGAGCCTATCTTTCACATAGGCTCAGCGTGGAGAACAGACAGCTCTCCCCTGCTCCCTGGCAGTGGCTCCCGTGGCAGATATGTGCCGCGGGATATCGCTAAGCTCGTGGACAGAAGCCCTCATATAGGTCCTGCAATGTTCCCTGGGAAAAAGCTGTGCCAATGAGTGATGGAATAACCCTCCACAGCGCCACCTATTGAAATGACAACTATCCTACAAGTCAATATCCGACTTTTTCTGGCCTTGCAACATGACTGTACGGTACACTAATGAGGGGAAATAAAGCAAGTTTCTGGGGGGTTCATTCAGAACAAAACTTTAGCAAAGTTCAACCCAAAACAGGGTTATATTGGTTCATTTCACTCAACACTACTAAAGAGTATATTATAAGCCCCCTTAAATATAAAAAAAAAAAAAGTTGACAGATATCAGTGGCCAGTACACGCTATCTGGATTGCGGGTCAGAGATGGAAACTTGAGGTTTTTTTCCTTTTCCACTAGATAATAGTGATTTGATTGGAGCAGGAGATATATTCAGCCTTGAGGGGCTTTAAGTGGCGCAAATGTGATATTTCACACTCCGTTCTCTATGAATAAATGCAGTGTAGTGCGAGGCTGAGTATCTGCCGTGTACTTCTCTCCTGGGTTCTGTTGCATATGTGCCATGTCCTTGGCATGTATTCAGGTAGGGAACATAATTGATTCTTGATCCATTCCTGGTATCTAAATTTGACATCCGGTTACTTAAGAGCAGGACAGTCCTCCTAATAGTTTCTGCTGGGGTTACAGTAGGATAGACCTTTGTACAGTTATTGTTTTGCCATTTCATGGAACATATTTTCTTGGAAGTAGAAGCACAAGCGCTAGGGCAAACTGACAGTCACCAGCCGTGCCAATAAAACAACATGCATGTTCTTTCTTGTGTACTTACTCTCTCTAACTCTCTTCTTCTCCGCTTGATTCTTGTGTATTTTCCCACGTCTGTAGTAGTTAGAAGAAAAATAAACATTACTAAATTAAATGGTGAAGGACTTTTACTAAAGGAATTACTACGTGCTACAATTAAATATGATGTTAGATGAGGCAAAACGAAATAAGTTTTCAAGTGGAATCATTTTAACAATGCTCCTGTCTCTAAATATGATCTTAACCCTTTGCAATCCAATTTTGGATTCAGGGTTTCCTAGGGGGCTTTCTCTTTCTGCCATTATACAATGGTGCCATCTGCTGGCTAGAGCCAGTACTGTGGTATGTGACATGCTGGAGAGGCCCCCGACAACAGAGCGGCCAGTAATCTACAGTAAGAATACCCTGCCGGACGTCTTCTGACATCGGAGCTGTACAGCCTTCAATCAGAATGTCTTTGGATGTCAGACAGTGGATTGGAAAGGGTAATGTTACACACTTGTTATGGTTCCGCCTGACGTTCTTCTGATTCCCTGTCACATCTTTTAGAATCTGTTAGAATTAAGGATCACAGTAAACGCTATCACATATCATACAGGACGACGTGGGCCAGACGTAGGGAACAAACGAGACAGGTGTTGGACAGGACCTGAACCAATATCCCAACAGGGGCAAGGGCTAGTAAAGCATAGTAGGAAGACAGGTCGAAGGCAATGGGTACTATAAGGAAACTATCCATGATCTAAAAATGGGTGACCCTGTCTAATAAACAGAGCACCAGCTTCGATAAGGGTAACCCCAACAAGAACCTGGGACCTCCAGGCAATGTCTATAGATGGAATAAAACAGACAGAAAGGGACCTGGAAAAGTCCATGGGGTAGTCCTGGAAATCATGAAGAGCGAACTGACAAGGGCTGTGATGGGATAAACACAAAATCACTTGACAGAAATAACTCTTGACACCTGGAAAATCACCAAATGCCACATAAAGTAAAGAGGATGTAAAGCCTCACAAAGGCCTCCTTCCCACGAACAGATTTCCGCCGCGTAATTCGCGGCGGAAATCCGTTGCATTGCCCGCAGCTATTAGGTTCTATTGAACTCAATAGCTCAGTGCTCACGGTGCGGAATTCCACCGCGGAATTCCGCACCGTGAATTCACCCGTCCTCACCCGCGGGTGTACGCGCGGACGGCTTCCATTACAGTCAATGGAAGCCGTCCATTCACGCTATCTTCCACTGTAGCACAGTGGAAGATGGCATGAAAACGCTTCCCCGCCCACCGCCGCCGCGTCATATGACACAATATCCCCACCAGATCCGAACGAGCTTCCAAGAGCCTGCGCTTGTCGCACTGTAGCATCCCCCTTCAAACATCCACCTAGTGTGTTCAGTGCTGGGGAGAAGAAGCCGCTTCTAGTGCACCGATTCATATCGGCTGGCCTGTGCAGTAGCGGGAGTCACTCTGCCACCCTTGTACAAGAGGATCCAGATGGTCTGACTGAGCTACTGAACATCTGAGTCCACTGGTACTGGACAATATAGGTGGCCGTTCTCAAATGGAATTGAAGAACACCAGGGGGTGCCCTGACAAGTATGTAACGGCTATTCATTTTCTACACATAGTAGTATTTTTCTAATCATTCCAATTGAAAATTTGCCATGTTTTGTGAGGTTTAACACATTTCTTTACTGTAAGGGAAGCTTTCTCCTGTGCTCATTGTTACCCTGCTGATTAATTCACTGTATATTACCTGCTAAGAGGTATAGGGTCACTGGTGGCTCAGAAATGTAGTTTCTACTTTTAGAGGGGTTTTCTGGGAGTAAACTATTGATGATCTATCCTTGGGCTAGGTCATCAGTAGTTGATTATTGGGGAGTAGTTGCTAAGTGCTGCTGCCACTTTAGTCCATACCAGGCACATTGTATAGGGTTTGTGCCTGGTGTTGCAGCTTAGTCCCATTCACTTGACTAACACCAAACTGCTCCCGGACCTTGTGACAGATGAACATGATATCATACACCTGAGAAGAGGCCGCAGTGCTCACCTGAGCACCATGTCCTCTTCAGTCAACTGATCAGCAAGGATCCTGAGCATCTTACCCCCACCAATCAACTATTAATGATGTGTCCTGAGGATAGGTCTTTAATAGTTTAGCCTTGGAAAACCCCTTTAAGATTAATATACTTGCAGGTTTCATACACTAAAAAGCATGAAAGGAACTTTCCTACAATTAGAAATGATACCATCCCTGATCAATGGGGGTCTGACTGTCGCAACCCTCAACAATCCTCAGACTGAAAGGGCTACAGCACTAGATAAGTATTAGAAGTATGTCAGAAAGCACCCTTGTTTATCCACTGAGCAAAAACTGCACCACAGCTTCATTATCTTGAATGGGGCTCTATTGTAGTTTCCCGCACAACGAGTGGCCAGAATCCCCACCAGGCAAGGTAGAGGCCAGAGGGATCTTCATCACTTGGTTCTTGGGTTCTTGGGGAGACAGATGGCAATAACGGTTTATAACTAATCTATGTAGAAGCTGTATGATCCCTCTACATCTATAACAGGGATAATTGAGAGCCAGCTATATCCTCCTTGGCTATCGTAAATTAACCTATATCAGAACTGGGGGTAATGAAAAAATTCAGGATTACCAATATGAAATCTAGCTCTGAGACCGGGAATCTGCCCCATATATTTCTATCCTCTTCCACATCTAATCTATTTATTTGATCAGACATCAGGACCGTTACGTCCAGTTTGCAAGACATGAGCAGCACTATAGGTGTTTATTGATATTCCTCTTTTTAGTAAGATCAGGGTGGTTTCTGATGAACTAGTAGAATTCATAGGGAAACGCGTTGAACTAAACCCTAATAATATAACATACGCATCGAATTGTGGGTATCCTCGCATGGATATCCTACATTTTTCTAAAAAAAAAATCTATAAGCAGCAGATCTGAAAGATACTGCGACCACTGTGATATCTTGCATATTGTACTAAATTGGCTTCCCACCCCGAGAGGTAATTTTCCTTGGATGGTAGTAGCCTCTCTTTCTTGTCTTGATTTGTGCGTCTTGTTCTGTATTGTCTGAATTCAAGTGAGTGTATGTAGTAGGTCCTCGTTCCCTACCCAGGGAGTGTGGCGGACCCTGTCTGTGCCCTGCAATTTTATATTCTTTTGTAATAAAGATAATTATTTTAATCAATGTCTACACTGTGAAACAGGAGGAAGAAGAGGGGTGGAGAAAAAGCCGTACAGTTGTGTTTGTTGTGAACAATGATACTACATACGTGGTGCAGAGAGTGGAGTGGTAACTTCAATAGTGGGGGTGCTGCCTGACCAGATGACGCACCACCTGGGTGGGCATGATGGAGTAAGAGAATAGGACTAAAAAACTGGTAGTGGAGAAGGCGCAACACTCCAGGTAAAACAAGTAGGAAGTGACCAAAGGTTTGGGAAACTTCTCCTTTTATTTAATAAAGTACGTCATCAGCTTATGAAAACGCGTTTCGGAGATAACCCCTTCATCAGTTCAGCTGGTGTTTAAAACATACAAGCTATAAAATACACATTAGAAGGCAGAGTAGGAGGTAGAGGGTGGGAGGGTAGAAGAAAACAGGACAAAGCATATTATATGTATGTGTTATATAAACTCATGCAGGTTAAAAGTAGTCATAAATATATATAATATATATCTAAACATACAGTCATACAACACCTTAGTACATTAGTATATGTAGCAAATGATAGATATTATTTTATACTATGATTTATATTTGTTTATTTTACAATATTTATATATGTATACATATTTTCTATGTACTTCCACTTTTATCACATATTTTTGCTGTGTAGTTTTTTACTATACCTAGGGTCATTGATTTTAGACCGATTTTTAGTAGTTTCATGCATACTCATTTTTTCCATCTATCATTTTCTACATATATTAATGTACTAGGGTGCTGTATTACTGTGTAATATATATATATATATATATATATATATATATATATATATATATATATATATATATATATATATATATAACTACTTTCAACCCGCACGAGTTTATATAGCAAATACATATATTATGCTTTGTCCTCCTTCTCACTGCAAGGTGTGCAGAGAACCCATTGTGAGGAGGAGAAGGGGTACAATGGGACTCAAATTCTTGGGATCTATTTTGTTACACCCCCTTTAAATAGGACCGAGAAGCTAGTTATTTCGTTCTTAAGTGATGTCGCCATTGAACTAAATATGGAACCCTAATAGATTATCCATTATTGTCAAGGCTTTGTTATATATGACACCTTCCAAATGGACAAATAAGCATTTGGTTTCATTATAGAGATGAGAGGGGAAGGGGTCTTTCACTGTGATTTCACCACCAAGGACACCTGAGAGATGGAGAAGACTGTTTATGTGACTAGGTGACAGAATTAACAGCTCCATGAAAGCTAAAGTGAATGATAGTGACAAATGGCAGAAAGCTACTTTTTTGGGCACGGAAGTTGTTCTTAGAGGAAAATCAAACACAATCAGTTTCTCATTTCTGGCTGAAGGTACACTTCATGTTTTAGATGACATTTAAGTAGTCTTTTTCTACTGCTCTAGGTTTGCCATTCATAGTCTTACATTTACATTTTTTCCCTTTGTGGTTCTTTATCTTGTATCGATGCATCTTTAATTCCAGTTCAGTAAATCGAAATCTTGAAAAAAAATATCTTAAGTCTTGGTGTTGACGAGCGATGCATACAAGACTTCATAGAGGAAACGGGTGCAACTGTTTAGTAAACATTCTGATGGTTTCTGTACCGGGATATGCCTGTGGGTTACCCTCCTTTTATACTTAATGCTCACACGTTTTCCCTTCGCTTGATTGCACAGGATTGGTGGGGGTCCCAATGCTTTTGTCAACATAGTGTATCTCACAAATAAATAAAATCTAGTTATCAGAATTTGGTAATTTCTCTAACGTCTTATTTACTATTATATGCTAATTTCTTTAACATTTAATGTGGAAATGTTCTATATGTAATGTTCATAACATCGTCTAATGTTATGGCACCTCACTAAGTTATGATCATTATGGTCTATGGGGGTTCCAACTCTGCAACCTATGCTGATCATAAGTATAAAGGGATTGACGTCTCTTCAGCTTACCCCCTGCAAAGTCACACTCCATCCACTCCATGAAGTATAGTAATAGAGATATGTTACTCAACCCATTTTATTATTGGAGGTACAAAAATAAGCATATGAGCATTTGTCTAGTAGTAACACATTGCTTATTCAGGCATTGTCAGCTTCAACATTGACTAGTTTCCGAGGACAGTTCCGTAGTCTTGACGCTCCAAGGCACAGCTGCGTTATGAGATACAGAGATTTGCAGAACAGAAATTATTCAGAGCAGAAACACCAAATCAATAGTAAGCAGTAAATATTTTATAGAGATTCGTAGGAGCAGCAGAGACCTAGGAAGGCTATTGTTATATATACCACCAAGGAGGCTTTCCACAGCATAATTATTTCAAGTAAATGATGATCAATTCTAATTGAAGGGGTTTTCTTAGGCTTTAATATTGATGACCTCTTCTTAGAATAGGATATCAATATTTGATTGGCGCAGATTAGACTCCCAACTCTACTGTTAAATGACGGGAGAGAGTGGTTAAGGACCCTCACCAATGAAATATTATTGGCTTTTCCTAAGGAGAAACCATCAATATTTAGGCCTTCGAAAATCTCTTTAAATGTTCTATTTTTGCTTACAACCTTTATTTAATTTATCTGTCCATTTTTACTATTAAAGTGTACCCACTTTCTAAAAGCTTTTGACATATCATAGGGGCATGTCAAACTTTTTGACTGCGGAGACCCTCACTCATTGCTCGAAGGATCCAGCTGAAGTGCTCATCCGAGCACTGTTACTGCTATGGAGGTAAAGACTGACTCAATAGAAAGTCTATAGACACATCTTCAGCTACTGAGCAGCAACAGCGCTCAGACAAGCTGGCTCGTTCTAGCAATCAGTAGGGGCCCCTATGACATGTCAATAGTTTTTAGAAAGCACCGTTAGTAGAGATGAGCGAGCATACTCGTCCGAGCTTGATACTCGTTCGAGTATTAGGGTGTTCGAGATGCTTGTTACTTGTAACGAGTACCATGCGATGTTCGGGTTACTTTCATTTTCTTCCCTGAGAAATTTGCGCGCTTTTCTGGCCAATAGAAAGACAGGGAAGGCATTACAACTTACCCCTGCAACGTTCAAGCCCTATACCACCCCCCCTGCAGTGAGTGGCTGGTGAGATTAGGTGTCACCCGAGTATTAAAATCTGCCCCTCCCGCGGCTCGCCTCAGATGCATTCTGACATTAGTTCAGGGAAAGTGGTATCTTGGTGGAGCTGCTATAGGGAGAATGTTAGGAGTTATTTTAGGTTTCAAGAACCCCAACGGTCCTTCTTAAGGCCATAGAAATTGCAGATCGCACCTATGTGCGATCTGCGATTTCTGTTCTCTTCTCTATATGCGCTCAATGGGGCCGGCGGCAGCAGTGCCGACCCCATTGAGAACATATAGAAGACAAATCATTCTTCTCTGCCACAGCTGTAACAGCTGTGGCAGAGAAGAACGATATTTGCCCATTGAATTCAATGGAGCCAGCAATACAGCAGGTTCCACTGAAAGCAATGGGCTGCCGGCGATCGTAGAATGAATTGTCGGGAAGGGCTTAAATATGTAAGCCCTTCCCTGCAATTCATCCAGAAATGTGTTACAATAAAAATATATACCGGCGTATAAGGCGACGGGGCGTATAAGACGACCCCCCAACTGTCCCCTTATACGCCGGCAATACAGTGGAGCAAAGAATAAAAATCATTACTCACTTCTTCTGACGTTCTGGGGTGCTGCTGCATGCTATCGCTCCCTCCTGGTTCCCGGCAGAGCATTGCTTTCTCTACGAAGGGCTTTAAATCCCCGCCTCCAGAAACACACGTGCCTTCAGCCAATCACAGCCAATGACAATGATGTCATTGAATGGCTGTGACTGGCTGTGTTTCTGGAGGCGGGGATTTCAAGCCCTGCGTCCAGAAAGCAATGCTCTGCCGTGGACCAGGAGGGAGCGACAGCCTGCAGAACGTCAGAAGAAGTGAGTAATGATTTTTATTCTTTGCTCCGCTGTATTCCCGGCGTATAAGGTGACAGTTGGGGGGTCGTCTTATACGCCCCGTCGCCTTATACGCCGGTATATATTTTTATTGTAACACATTTCTGGATGAATTGCAGGGAACGGCTTATATATTTAAGCCCTTCCCGACAATTCATCCTGCGATCGCCGGCAGCCCATTGCTTTCAGTGGAACCTGCTGTATTGCTGGCTCCATTGAATTCAATGGGCAAACATCGTTCTTCTCTGCCACAACTGTTACAGCTGTGGCAGAGGAGAACGATCTTTACGCTGACAGTGCGGGGGGGGGGGGAGCACTCTTGCCGCTATTGTGGCTTAATAGTGGGACCTGGGAACTTGAGATGCAGCCCAACATGTAGCCCCTCGCCTGCCCTATCCATTGCTGTGTCGTTCCCATCACTTTCTTGAATTGCCCAGATTTTCACAAACGAAAACCTTAGCGAGCATCGGCGAAATACAAAAATGCTCGGGTCGCCCATTGACTTCAATGGGGTTCGTTACTCGAAACGAACCCTCGAGCATTGCGAAAATTTCGTCCCGAGTAACGAGCACCCGAGCATTTTGGTGCTCGCTCATCTCTAACCGTTACATTTCTTTTTAAGGTTTCATTTTCAATTTTGCAAGAAAAATAATGACAATCAATAAGAAGCTCCAAGGCAAGGCACAAGCAAAATAATAAATATTACTCAAGTGAGGTTATTACAATGTAAAGGGAACAATTAAATTAAAATAAAGGATAATGTATACAGAGTGTTTTGTATGGGTATTGCTTAGGGAACATAACATAAGCAAAGCAGCTTACATCACCTCCAAAATTCCCAGACTCCCTAGTTTCCCATCCCAACAGCAGAAGCAGAGACCTTAAGCTAGTCTTCCCAGACTTTATCAAATTTCTGTGGACATTTACAGAACTTCCATGATATTTTATAGCTTGGAAAATATTAACTAACTTCAGCCAAAAGGTTTATAGATGGGGTGTCTATAGATTTCCATGTCATAACAAGCACTTTACGTGCACAGAATTAAAGTATACTTACGGTAAAAGAAATGATTTATAAGAGCCTAACTCTAAGGAGTCTATGATTCACAGCAGACACACCTGGGGGATAGGATTCTAGGAAACCCCATGTGCGTATGTAGGCAAGACAGGAGCCCTAACCAGAAAGGGCATACCTTGCCACATTATTTGCATAAAAGTACCTTGCTCAGCTTGACCGTGAAAACGTAGCTAATTATCAGCCCGCTTGAACTCTTTCAATCTCGCAGGGGTATAGTATAATCTATAGAGACATTTGTATTGAATTAACATGTTCTGAGCACTAACTACTGAGGGAAAGTACCTATTGGATAGCTGTACCCAATCTGCCTCCGTTAACTCCGGTATATGTGAGATCCATTTATGATATGCATTCGCTAAGGGTCAAGCTGCTATGGACTGCAAAAGTAAATAGATGTTAGTAAGTGGTTTAGCCAAGTCGGAGGTGCAAAGCAGGCTCTCTAACTCTGACATATTTATTGAAACATGACCCAAGCTTAGTCAGCCATGACTAAGAACACCTAGGTGGGTTTGAAACGCCTTGGATCTCTTGTGTCCACGTGAACCTTGTCATGCTTTTAGAAGAAATGTTGCAATAAAGAATTTTATGGAGTCATCACTGGAGATGGAGTGTTTCAGTTTTTGAAGGACCCAAATACATGAAGAACCTTGTGGTAGGTATTTGAAAGGCGTCTCTAAAATCGGCAAAGGAAATGAATCCCAAGGGTGCATGAAAGATCTTACCAAGATACTTAACCCCAAGAGATGTCAAATATCATTCAATGTCAAAAACCTAGAGATGACGGAACTGGGGATTAAACCAGAATGGAGGTTTAGGAGAAAAGGAACTAGTAGTAGGTGCCAACTTGGCAAGTGCAATCCTTCATACTCTAGCCATCATTCTTATTGGAAATAACAGGGCATCCTTAGGTGATGTGTAGCAAAAGAGAATGTTGGCAAGCCCTTCATGTGACTTGCACAGCGCACCATAGAGGAAAGTGGTAGCATTGCTATAATCTATCTCTAGCCACCAATACGCAAACACTAGCTGAGAAGCCAGATAATATTACAAGTTGGGGGCTGACAAACCATTAGGATCTTTACTAGGTGCTTGTAAAAGTGGCCAAGCTAAGCCTGGATGACTTTGTCCTGCTAGTAAAATGAATGCAGAAGGTACCCCTCACAGTTTCATATAAGCTATTAACCCTTTCCAACCCACTGTCTGACATCTAAAGACATCATGATTTAAGGCTTTACACCTCCGATGTTGGAAGACATCCGTCGGGGTTCTCTTACTGTATATTGCCAGCCTCTCTGCTGTCGGAGCCTATCCAACGTGTCACCTCATGCAGTACTGGCTTTAGCCAGCAGATTGCGCAGTAGTATAACGGCAGAAAAAGAGTAAGCCCCCTAGGAAAACCAGGATACAAATTGGATTGGAAAGGGTTAAGTGGTAACAAAGTAGACTTGGCCCAGTTTACTAAAAGCCCCCAGTTTCACTGTAAGGGCCTTTAACAGGCCCTGATGATCAACAAGAAGAACGTTTATAGGAATGTGCATCTGCCCAATGAGTCCATGTAAAGCGGCACCCGATAAATTGATGAACAAGCAGATTGTTCTTCAGCTGATTGCATCTTTTGTGCAGCTGGGAAAATAATTGCTGTCGGCAGCACATCTTCCCATGTGAACAGGGTATGTGCTGCCAATAATGATACAACTATATGGGGCTAAATCATCACATATACGATCGTCCGATTGTGAATTGACCTCATTGATCAGTATCATCCTGTGGAAGATATCATGAAGGACGCTAGGCTTTACAATCCAAGCCATGGCAATTTGTCTAACATTTGAATTTCTCTCCAGCACAATCATCGAATGTTGCAATTTTCCAAGCTGTTCCTTGTCTTTCAACGCGAGAGGCGACTTTCAACGCTTTTTTGACACTCAATAAAGAATTTTATTGTTATTGGCTGCCTGAAATGTTAACACTAGGTATGGAAAATTCTGCTATAGTGGGTATATTGACATTATCCGTATGAAAAGTATGTAGGATGCCATGACTAATAGATTTTTAATGACACCTTTATGGTGCGACTGAAGTCTGTTTAAAGACTATTCTTAGAGAATTCTTCCCACCAAAATCAACAATATTAGCACCACCTCATGAGACTGCGGCACAGCTCTGTGTATCCCTTCCCTTTGTCTGGTGCCTCTTAAAAACTGGCAAGCCATGTTATATTGCAAAGGCATCAACACTACTGATGGCATCACTCACCAGGGGAATTAAATTCTTATTTTCTTGACGCTCACTGTCTTCATATCTTTGTTCGTAATGACTTTCCCCGTGATTTCTGATACTCATGATTGTTCCAGGCTCTGACGGATTGCACCATTCTTGACTTTCCTGATTTTGTTTTCTGTTCTGCTCCCTGGTTGTGACATCTTAGCTGCTATCCTGCAGTCATGATCTTTATTTCTTCTATGACCTTACTTTTCTCTGCACTGGTTCCTCTGCCATATGACCTTTGGCTTTCACCAACTAGTTCCTTCAGTGCTGTTGCCACCAGTCTGAGATTCCTGTATCCATACAACCTGGGGAGTACCCTGCTGCAAAGACCATACCTCCAGCAGGTTAAAAAGGTATTCCGTCCTTTTTCAGCTGATGACCAATCAATGGGAGCACTGCGCTTCTATAGACACTTCCTGTTCATTTAGCGGACAACCTCCTCATCCAAGTTCTGTCTGTAATGAGGACAAGGAAGTATGATAGAAGTGCGGCACTTCTATTGATTTCAGTGGGAGTGAAGCTTGTGCTTTCACTTCTACCCCTGTTCACTGATGACAATATCCATACCCGCTGGCAGATGATCAACTGATGGGGTGGATGCCGAGCAGCAGATCCACATCAATCAACTACTGATGTCCTATGAAAAGGATAGGTCATCAGTTGAAAAAAGGCTAGAATACCCCTTTAAGGGTGAATATATGTACTCCTTTAGGGTACTAGTGTAATATGTCTCTACCAGAACAATGGGTGGAGACATAGGTTGGGCTGGGTCAGTGACAGGGGACAGCCAGGTAACGCCCCCAGCTGCAGATTGGCTTCCGTGGTTCACTGCAGCAGAAGCACCTGCTACTGGAGAACCTGCAGCAAGCTCCAAAGCTGCACCAGTCACCAAACAAGGGGCAAGACCGGCTGCCAGAGGTGGCGGAGGAGGAGGAGGATGGTGGCGGCTTCTGCAATCTCATGGTCAGGTGACTCCTAGCCGTGTCACTGTGGAGCCCCGGCATGCACCCCCACCCCACGAACCGCTGGCCAGCTGGGATAGATGATGGCTTTGGGAAGGGGGAGCAGAGGAGATGTGTGCTGCAACACCTTGTCAGGACAGATGAGGCACCAGAGCCGGTGGTGGAGGCAGCAGGAGCAGAGAGCCAAACGTCCTGAGTACAGCATGGAGCTGCTTAGGAGACACAGACACACTGTCCGAGAGGACTGGTGGGACCTCATGTGCAGTCTGCTGTCTGTGGGGAGCAGGGGCACCCACAGCCAGTGTTTGTGTAATTCTCTGTGCAGTTTCTATTGTGTACTTTCTACTCCACCGGCGACGGCAGCCAATCCACAGTGTCACCTGGCCATTCCCTGTCACTGAGGCCACCCAACGCATTTCTCCACTCATACTTGACATATTGCACTAGTACCCTCCTTTAGGTTCTGCACCTAAGGTTAGCCTACTACTGATCCTATTGTAGAGCAGGGATAGGCAGTCTTAGCAAGTTGGAGATCTACCATTGTAAGTTGGGAAGGTATTGAGATCTAGTAAGTTGTAATAAAGAGTTGTACCAGATTTTGACCGGCAAACAGGAGAAATGGTATATAAGTGATTAGCCATGATTGTGGGTTTATAAAAAACATTCTTGCACTACATAACATTTACCGCCAGTCACTCACAGATGATACCACATTCTCTTCCTTCTCCTTTTGGGCCAGACCACCATGAAACCTACCAGCTGAGACTCGATGTGAGTAGAGTTTGTTTCCAGTGCCCCCAAATGCAGTTCTACAGCTATAGTACTGAAATAACTAGTCACAGCAAAAATAATAATTCCATACATTAGACGGATCTGGCCACAAATAAATCGAGCTCCAGTGGAACTTACTATTAATTCATGAAGCTGTTGCTGTCTGCTGTCATCTAAGCTTTGCCGTAGCATTCTTTCCCTACCGGTTTTATGAACATCACCTGCTTAAAGTGTCTTTCACTTACTTTTCTTACTAACCCTCCCAGTAGGCCTCCTTGGGTCATGTCCTTTGGGGTCAAACCATTGCTAGGAGCTGCTCAGAACTGCAAGTAGGGCAGGAGTAGGAAGCTGTGCTGCATAGTGCGACATGCACATCCTGGCAGCACAATTATATGGTGAGAGGGGTATGCAAATGGGAGATGGGAGAATGCCTCTAAACCACCACCTATTAGAAGGCAGCATTCCTGCAAGCCAATGTCTGACCCTTTAACAGGCCTTGGCACATGACTAGAAATATAAATCAAAGCCAGAGTCTTCTTAACCATGTACAAGGCACTGTTTCAGAGTTTTTGCCATCTTCAGTGTACAGTAGGTTGCTGGCTGGCTGGGTGAGAGCCATTCACAAGGTCTTGTACCATCTCCATTTTGCATACTGAATTTCCCAGAGGAGCATGCATGTCCTTATAAGTCTCCTCACTACTAGGTGCTCTCCCCACTGAGAAACTATACTCCTCCCGAACCAAGGGAGGCATGAAGTGATGGCAGAGCATGGGAGCAGATGGCCTCCAAGCTCTGCCACAGTTTTCCACTTCCACTGATGAAGTTGAGAGTTACGCTTGACCCCCAATCTGCTCGTGACCCGTCTGCAATCAACAGGTTGTCTATCCCTGATATAGAGCATTCACTTCCTATCTGCCTTAAAGTTGAACAGTAAGGTGCTTTTTTGGACCACATGACTAGGAGGTTCACCCCTTCAAAGATGCGTACTCATTTGATAACTACCTGGGACTATGGATCTAATGAGACATTAAGTCTCCATACATGCATCCCTTACACCTTCCAGCAGTGCGCGTTAAAGAAAATGAATTGTAAATCTCAACTGTATGGACCAACGTGATATGAATGCAGTGTAATATCTTAACTTTTCACATATATAGAGGAATGCTGCTGAATGGATGCCAGACCATTAGAACAAGGCGAAGTATTAAATATTTGCAGATTCGCACCAGCTGACAGTTTAGCATATCATTCTGGGCAGTGTTCCAGCTACAAACCAAGTTTCATTTGATAAAGACGTTAAACGAGGCATATACTAATAAATATTGTATGAAGCTGGCCTGAAGCACAAGTCCTTTGTGGCCAGTGTTAAAATATAATTGCGGTTTTATAAGATCATTGTCGGGTTCTCAACTCGGCAGATGACAATCACAAACTAGTACATCACTGCATATTATACAACTAAGTATCACAAACAGGAGACGTGGCAGCTGCTTCCACCTCACTGCACATCTTGTAGGACCAATTAAGCTCCATATGTAAACATTTATATGTGATATTAATTTATTATACAATGCATGATTTCGGTACCTTACAGTCTTAAAACATGGAAGGCTATGGGGCCGACAATATGACGTGTGCTACTGTATTTCCATCTCAGGATGAGAAATTGTAATATGTAATGCAATACACACGGTCATCTTATATTGGAATGTAAGCAGAACTAATTAGTATCCCATCATACAGCTTGTCTGCATTTACTATACGCGGTTTAAAGAAAAAGCTTTACGTTAAGGGACTTAAAGAGAATTCCCATGCACATTCAATGTCAATACTAAATAGAACGCCATGACCATGGGTGATGATCCAATAAAGAGGCCATTACAGTACCCATAGGGGATGTAACCCAGCTTTCCTAGACACAAGAATATGGAAGCTGGGTATTTATTGTTGTATAAGTAGACAGATAAGCCATATTTGTGGTCAACTAGTTTTCCAGGAACCAATAGTTGTACGAATTTTGGATCACTTGATGACTTAAGGTTTTAGATTTACCAGCTAAATTCTCTGTGAATGCAATGTGTAATCAGAAAATGACCTAATAAATCAAGTTATGTTCAATATATTTTTCTTAATTTTTGGTGGTTTTTCTTCAATTTTTGCTGTTGTGACCTATATTTTAAAAAATCCTGAATAGAGATGAGCGAGCATACTCGTTAAGGGACAATACTCGAGCGAGTATCGTCCTTTTCGAGTACCTGCCTGCTCGTCAGAAAAGATTTGGGTGCCGGCGGGGGAGAGCGGGAGGGAACGGGGGGGGGGGGGGGGGGTGATCTCTCTCCCCCTCCCTCCCCCCCCTCACCCCCACAGCCCCCACGCGCACCTCCCTGCTCACTCCCGCAACCCACCGCTCACCCTGCTGGCACCCGAATCTTTTCTGACGAGCAGGCAGGTACTCGAAAAGGACGATACTCACTCGAGTATTTTCCCTTAACAAGTATGCTCGCTCATCTCTAATCTTTTGCAGTTTTCACACTAACTACTATACAGCATGTATTATTTTCATCTCTATTTATGGACCAAAATTGCATGCGCCCCGTGTGGCGCAGAGTGCTAAGGCAGCAGAAATGCAGTCCTAAGCTCTGGCTCACGACCTTAGGACTGCAATCCCTGCATAGTTCAGGTAGCTCAAGGTTGACTCAGCCTTCCATCCTTCCAAGGTCGGTAAAATGAGCACCCAGCTTGGTGGGGCGTAATAAATGAATTACTTGAAAGTGCTGCGGGATGAGTTGGCGCTATACAAATAACAAGAATTAATTAAATTAATACGCCTGTGTGAATGGGGCTTTACAAGTAGCAGTTCTCCACTACTTAGGAGTCATGGGACATTTCACATTTTTCAATATGCAGTATACTCCATTGTATGCAGATCCATAATACAAATGGCAGTGCTAGAACACTTCATCAGCTTTGGGAATAATGTCATCCATCCTTGTACTATGTGATGTACCATGTAAGTACTAGTGTCAGAACATGTTCGGATAGTTGTAGGCAGTGTACGTCTTGTTTCTGTTTATTCTTATGCTGGTTCTTGCATCACACTTGTCTGTTCTACACAATATGGCAGAATAGTAGCCCGTGCCAACTGGCAAGTGAACTGTACACTTTAGAAAGGCAGGAACAGTATGTTCACCCAAGATTTTGCAATATGGCTGTGGCTATGCTGCATTTCCTACCCCCTGGATAAACATGTCACAGTGTGTCTAATGGTAATAAATATTTGGTAAGTACATTTTCCCATGCTGTTCAAACATATTGGGAGTCAAGCACAGCTCGAGACACTCTAGGTGTGATCAAATAGTGGTGGGTTTCCTCCACACTAAGGTGAATGACTACTTGTCACTTTAGGGTCCTTTCACTTTTGCATTTAGATTTTCATTGTTCATCTCTGTCCAATGAAGAAACTGTATTAATCATTCAGATCTCACACTCCGCAGTGTGCACTCTACCCATCAATAATCATTCCAATATCACAGAACAAGACTCGTCCAAAGTGAACATCGCCTTTAAATTGGCTGATGAAGTCCCGCGTAGCTGGCAGCATTCACATGGCCTGGGGCTCGGTGGATGAGTAGTTGTCTTTGGAATGATGGTCCTCAGTAAATTCGACATCTCATGCACAAATCTGCCTCAGCTCCAGCATGTCTCAGTGAGAATATAAGTGTACACATTGGCACCACCGGCGATTATCCATGTAGAAATAACGATGAGACTAATTACAAATGGCGACAAGACTGAAAAATCCTATCACCATTTTCAAATTCAACATCCCATACGCAAATCCCCCCCAGCATCAGCATGTCTCAGTAAGAATATAAGTGTACACATCGGCGCTACCAGTGATTATCCATATAGAAACAGCGATGGGACTAATCGCAAATGGCGACAAGATTGGAAAATCCTGTCACCATTTCCAAAATCTTAGTCACATTGGTCACCATCTATTGCCCCCAGTAGGAAAACTGGCCACTGCTATATAATTAGCAGATCAATCACAATATAAATGTTATGTCTGTAGTGTAAACAGCCGCTGCACGTGTCCGTGTTTTTCCCTGTTTATTATTCCCAGCGCTCTTGCAATTATTTATAGCTAAGAACACAAATAAAAATGTGAATAAAAGCCATGTTGTACTTTGTACTCCACGCTAATGCTAATAATATGTTGTTCACAATACCTCATTATCTTGTTCTTTCCTTCTTGAGATAAATTCAATTCTGATACAAAAGGTCGGGTTAATATTCCAGCAGCACGCTAATCTAGTGCTGATTATTCACATTACCTTGCTGAAAGAGTCTTTGAAGTAGTCTCTATGGACTTTTTTATGTGTCCGTATCTGTTTTTCATGCTCCATACGCACTGTGGACACTACACAGGTGATCTATGGGTCCACATATCCAACCAGTAGGCTCCCCATATACAGCTCTATGGTTCCTGTGTGTGAAACTGAAAGTACATAAGCATCGTAGTCAAAATCCCTGTCATCCAAATATATCCCCTGCGTAGATCATCAGCATGAGTTTGTTCGGAGTCCAACACCTGGCACCCCTGCAGATCAACTCACCCCTGCTGATCAGCTGATTGGATATTGATGACCTATTGTGGGGTTAGGTCATCAATATTTTAGTTTTAGAAGTATAGTTTTGTAAGATCGAATATGCTTTGTATTCCAATTCATCACCATTTTCAAGATCTCTGCTTGCTGTCAGTGGGTAAAGCATTGTTGTGAATCATTAGAGGCTGATTTGATCAAGTGCAGTCTAGGAAAACGTCTGTGAACTCACAGTTTAGGCACATAAGTGCAAAATTGGTCTCTGTAGCTGGAATAGTTGCAATATACTAAAACTTTGGTGGTGATGATGGTGGTACAGTCTCTGTAAGAGGGGAAGCTATCTCACCTCCCCACCCACCTCGTGGCATGCCCTTCAGCCGCAGCAAAATCACAGTCTGACACTATTGTATCTCAGAGCTCCCTCCCAGCGGCCAGCAGAGATGGCACTTCCTCCAGGGCTGCAGCTTGCACTCTTCTCTTTCTACATGGTGAAGCAGTTCCTTTGGCTGCACATCTAGGCTGGCGCTGGACACCAAACTTTGCTCCTCAATACTCTTTCACACAGTCCACTCGCTGGGGTCTGCAGCGGCTCTCCTCTACAGCTTAGGCTTCCTTAAGTACTACACAGCTCTTCTGCAGATCCACTACCCTAATCACACATTGCTCGTGTCTTACATCAGCCATTGCCTACTTACGTAGGGCTCTCTCACGCGAGCATTCTTTGGCACCACTGGCATATCTCCCGTGTTGGTAAATTGCTTGCTGTGTGCCGACAATTCCCGTAGACTATTTTGGCGTGTAATATGCGCCAAGATAATGCTTGCTGCGTTCTTTTTTTCATGTGCATTTTGTGTGCGAGTTACAAATAATACAATGTAAAGATTGGTACCATATATTACGCACGCAGTACACGGTAGAATACGCTCGTGCAAGAGAGCCTTTAGTCAGGAACGCTATCTATTCTCCTTAGGGAGAGCACCTAAAAGGTGAGCGAGGAGACTTATAAGGCCATTCATGCTCCAATGGGTAATATGCAAATAAGTGAGATGGAACAAGCCAGAAACCTACTGCACACTGATGAGGGGCAAGCACCCTGAAACAGCTGTATGTGCATGGATTCTGGCTTGGGTTTCAATTCCCAGTCATTGTTACAAGGCTTATATAAAGAGTCTAACATTGACTTGCAGGAATGCTGCCTTCAAACAGGTGGCGCTGCAGAGGTATTGTTTCATCACCCTTATTTAGAGCCTTTAGTGTCACATAAACACTTCCCCAAAGAACCAATTTCCCAAATATAATGTCTTCTAGCACTGGTACACCTTCTCCTGTTTTTACCCAAGAGAGTCCCCACCTGGCCACATAATAAACAGCAACCAATGTAACATGTAGGCAGTATGTAATATAATGGCACGCACAGTCAGAGCAGTGTAGTACTTACAGTGCTGTACACAATTAAAGTATGTTTGCCACCAGCACACCTTACATAGGTGCAAACAAGAAAACTAATTAATGCACAATGTTATACTTATACAATATCACTAGACTTACTACATATGTTCCTCAATTAAGTCCACCCCTTGGCTTTCAATGCTTTTCAAGACAAACAAGGTTTTTTAAGTCAAATGATTCCTATAGTGAATTGCTACAGGCATTTTCTCAGTGTTGTGTAACGCTACATGATAAATAACCGGAGTATGCACTGCAGAAAACATAGAAATAGGAAAGAACACAGCGTACCACAGTCCACCGAAGACCATCAATCACATTCTTGTATGAATGCCTTTACCATGAGAATTATGACACAAAGCACACAATATGCAAGCAGCCATTCATTTAATGTTTTTACGCAAGCATTCCTCAGATGAAGCTTCTGGGATTTGAAGAATCTTGTTTTTCATAACTGAGCATAACATTATGAGATCAGATACATACATGATCAAATCTATAGGAATTAACGTGTGTGTGTGTGTGTATATATGTATGTGTATATATATATATATATATATATATATATATATATATATAAAATACACACGTCGGGTGACTGAAAAGTTCTTGGCGCACCCAATAAAGGTTGTCAGTAGTCCAAATGTTTATGGCTACTTTTCAAAATAGTCCCCTGTTAGTGCCACACACTTTTGCCATCGGTGCTGCAGGCTCATTATACCCTCCTTGTAGAACGTTACTTCCTGCATGGCAAAAAAGTCCTCCACCGTAGCCATGACGTCAACATCTGACCAAAAATGAGTTCCAGCTAGACGTTTCTTGAGCTTAGGGAAGAGATGAAAGTCAGAGGGGGCCAAATCGGGTGAATAAGCTGGGTGCTAAAGCAGTTTGAAGCCACAGGACTCTATGGCAGACATCACAATGGCAGATGTGTGCGCAGGCGCATTGTCCGGATGAAAGAGCAATCGTTTTGTCAACAACCCAATGCGTTACACTTTGATGCTCTCCCTCAAACGCATTAGTAAGCAGCATAACATGTTCTGTTTACTGTTTCGCCTTTCTTGAGGTGTTCAGCCAGAATAACACCCCCCGAATCCCAAAAAACAGAGACCATCACCTCGCCAGCTCATGGGACTGACTTGAACTTTTTGGGGCTGGGTGAGGAGGGGTGTTTCCACTGTTTCGATTGAACCTTGGTTTCGGGTTGAAAGTGGTGAACCCATGCTTCATCCATTGTCACAAAACATTTGAGAAGCGTCACAGGATCTGCCTCAAAAAGGGTCACGTTTTCGAGGGACATGACATGTCTCTGGGGTTTTGTTTTCTGCTGTCAATATTCTTGGGACCCATCGACATGAGACCTTGTGTATGTCAAGTACAACTCTTATGATGTGTCCAGCGTGTTTCTGAGATATGCCCACTCTCTCAGCAATGTAGCGTTCTGTCACACGCCGGTCTGCCATGATGATATCCTGGATTGCAGTGACCTTTTCCTCCATACTGGCCGTTACCAGTCTTCCACTGCGACATGTATCCTGGACAGAGGTGTTGCCCCGCTTGAATTCCACCACTCACTTTTTCTACATTTTTTTAAAACATTTTTTTATCTTCCCCTTCTTTTTTTTCATACATACATACATATTACATGTACACACTAGCCTGAGTACCCGATACAGAATGCATGCAATACAAAACGTGACATTGTAAGTAAGAAAAGATATCAGAATGTACGCATAAATACGTTGAAGGACACCGATGCTGATTAATGCTATGTTTATGTAAAATAGACAAATTCAATGATCCTTGCATTTGACATTTTTGTTATATAACTTTTACAGTACAGAAATATTTATATGAAAATCCTTGGCTGTCTGACTGCTAGATAACACAGGTTATTTTCTCATTATCGCTGGCGTAGTGCCTCAAATGTATAACACATAGTCCAACAAATATTCCACCCAACCAGGGTGTCAGTCTAGGGGGCGTCCTCCCCTGTCTGACTTGTGGTATTCAGCCACAACAACTTTGTCTCTACTGGACCTCTCACAGGCTCCAACTCTCCGGCTTTCAGCAGCAGCAGCTACAGCAACCACAGTGGTCCGTGTATCTGGAGGCTTTAACTCCTGCAGACACACCTGTACCGCTGTACCTGCTGGTTAGCACACACATTACAGCCCTCTGCAGGCAATTCTGTGCCTTGCCACTAATTATATATATATATACCCCAGCAGTGAGAGAAGTGGGCTGCTCTACAGCAAAGGCAGGATTGAAGTGTTCACCCGAGGTCTCCAGACACGAACACGGCTGTCATCAGTGCCCAAACTAAATCTGGATTCGTCGCTGAAGACAACCCGGTTCCACTCTGTAGCAGTGCAGTTATGTAATTCACGAGACCACAAACTGAGGTGATGGTGGGTAGTTGTCTGAGGCAGAACACATAATGGGTGCCGTTAGGGCAAATGTCCTTCAGCCCACCGCCTGGTCCTGACAGACACAGGTCTGTAACGATAGTGCCTCGTGTTTCTGGATGGTGGACATTGAAACAGTTGGAGCTGCTCGTGCCTGTCGGACAATCAGACAATCATCTCTACTCGTGGTCTGTGGAGGGCATCCTGAGCCCAGTTACATTGTGTGCCCTCACACCTCCACTGGTCCCAACACTTCCCAACAGTCTGGTCAGAACAGCCCAAGTGGCGGCAGTTCGTCAATGCGACCATCCAGCTTCTCGCATTCCTATAATGCACCCCTCTCAAGGTTTATTACCTGGGAGAAAACTCTGAGTGCATCATAGAGGCGTCTAGTGGTCAACAAGCTCTACACAAGGGGAAGCATTCATCTAATCACACCAACTCTAATCATCTGCATATCTGCCTGAGATGTAACTGTATGCCGAGTTTTGCAGCAAAACAGCCACCCCTTCTAGGTGCTGGATTTTTTTGACAATGAATGTAGATAGATGAAGGAGCATCTGAGCTCTGAAGTCTTGCATATATAATTTTCTGGTTATCCCATACAGGTATCTCCTCACCTCTTTTGTACTAGAGTATTTAATATCACATAGCATCTACTTTAACGATGATGAAGTAATCATATTCACTGAAAATAGTCCTAAAGTTTCTCTAGTCTCATATCTTCTCATATCATAGCTGCTGTATTCTTCATCGTTCATGTTGTCTCCAGTTGTAGTAATCAGTGGTGCTGTTTCCTCTACAGGCTTTATTTAGCATTGCTGTAGAAAAGATAAGCTTGCTAATAATTACTGTGCACATAAAGCCCCTGCAGGATAGGAAGGGTATTGCCTTCTAGCAGCTTGTTACGAATGGTTTTCCCACAATCGATAGGATAGGTGATAAGTCTGATCAGTTGAGTGTGACTGCTGGTGTCATACTGATCCCGAAGAGAATGGTGGTCCCTTGCCCCCTGTCCTCCTTACTATACCAACCTGTACTGAAGAAGGAGCTTAAAAGCAGCAGCATTCAACTTGAATGCTGCTCTATTCAACTGTATGGAACTGTCAGAGATAGCTGAACACTTGTATTCAGCTACTATGTTTCTCTTAAAATAAGACCCTGTCTTATATTAATTTTTGCCACAAATGAGGCGTTAGGTCTGATGTTCGGGGGGTGTCTTATTATACTTATCCTAGCAGGCTTAGTTCGGGTCCCTTTGCTGCTCTCCGGAGCTCCGACGCGCTTCTTGCAGTCCTCGGCCGCCCACAGTAGATCGCATCCTGGTTACAAGATTCATAAATCCCGCCTCCAGAAAGTGATGGCTCTGATTGGTTCTCGAGCGCTGCTCAGGCAATCAATGCAGCGCTTGATAAACCAACGCGACTGCTGTGATTGATTCATCGAGCACTGCATTGATTGACTGAGCAGCGGTCGAAGAACAAACCACAGCCATCGCGTTGTGGAGGTGGGATTTATGAATTGGCTGAAACTGGTCATCTACTGTTATAGTCCATCTGTGTTAAGTTGTGTGATCAGATATGTCAGTTGTATTTGGCTGCAATTTGCTAAACTGTGCTCTTATTGCTCATTAGAACAATTCTCGACTTCCTCCTCTGACCCCTTTCGTCGAAGAATTGTTTGCCCTTTTCTCTGGATGTTCTTCCTCAATCACACCATTCTCTGTATACTCTCCACACTGTTCCATGTGAAAACCCAACAAGGTTGGCAGCGTATGAAATCCTGACTTCCACTAGTTTTATCACCGATGACCAAACTTCACTGGAAGTTGCTAAGAGCATTCAATTTTCCCATTCTAAAGTGGATTCACCCTAAAACTGAAACTCACTACAGAAGACTTGCTATCTTGGTATAATGCGGCACTCCCGGGTTGCATGTCTAATTTCCTTACAGGTAAGCTCTAATAATGAAAGTGGCCATTCAGTATACAGGTGTATCATAAAGTATGAGAATAGTAGTGTATCTCCAATATACTGCTCTGGTACTCACAGTGGTCGCCATGATCTGTGTCTTAACTGCAGGATGCAATATGCGCAGCATTAACAATGTCCATATTGCATCATTTTAATAGACTTAGTAATTCAAAACCTCTCACTGTATAGCCAGATGTGGGTTGTCACCCCATACTTGTCTGTACATGCATTTCACTGCCAGCTTGTGCAAGATACATAATGGCACATAACAGCAAGGTGATGATGCAAAATGATGCTGTTATCGATGCCTCCTTATTTATTTGTATCCAGGTCTGCATCTGCTGTAAATGCAGAAAAATCATGTTTCTGCTAACATAATAGAGATGTTTCCATAATAGTTGTGTGTTTACTGTTACAATGTAATATTCTTCTAAGAAAATGTATGCGTTTCCACTCAACTGTAACTGTTCCCATGAAGTTGTGAAATATATCAAGTCATTTCTAGAGATGAGCGAGTATACTCGCTAAGGGCCATTGTTCGAACGAGCATTGCCCTTAGCGAGTACCTGACCGCTCGAGAGACAAGGTCCGGGTGCTGGCGCGGGGGAGCAGTAAGTTTCGGCAGTCAGCAGGGGGGAGTGGGGGGGGGGGGGGAGAGGGAGAGAGAGATCTCCCCTCCGTTCCCCCCTGCTCTCCCCCGCAGCTCCCTGCCCGCCGCCGGCACCTGAACCTGGTCTCTCGAGCGGGCAGGTACTCGCTAAGGGCAATGCTCGCTCAAGCAATTGCCCTTAGCGAATATGCTCGCTCCATCACTAGTCATTTCCTTTCTTAAGAACCAGGGTGTTTTGGTCCAAACACTTTTTAGAGATTCTACCCATATGGTGGTTTTACGTCCCTATTTTCTTTTTTTCAGCTACCAAAATTATTTTTGCCGCATTATTTTTTCCATGAAATATAGGGTTAGTTTTATTAATTTTTTTTATCACTAATTCTTTTTTTCTGTTTTTTAGTTTCATTAGGGTAAAAAAAAGCTAAAAAAAAGATTTTTTAAACATCTAGAGTTGTTTATTTTTAAAATTAGTACATTTACGCTAAAATAAAGTACAAGAATGGGTTCTTCATTTTGTTTCGGACATTTTGATATATGACTTGTATAGTCTTGGATTGCAGGGTACATATGGTGACAGTTTAAGTTGGCATCGGCGGTGAGTTGTTTTTTTTTAAATATTTTAATTGTATTCTATAATTTTGTTTTACCTATTATTGATCTCTCTCTCCCTCTCCCCCCCCCCCCCCCCCCCGCTCTCTCCTGCTGACAGCCGCTACTCGCTACTCACCGCTCCCCCGCGCCGGCACCCGAACGTTTCATCTCGAGTGGGCAGGTACTCGGTAAAGGCAATGCTCGCTCGAGCAATTGCCTTTACCGAGTATACTCGCTCATCACTAATAATAAGCATGCACAGAGCCGTCTGAAAAGTCACATCGTGTGTGCGCCAACTTCAGTGTGTTCTTAGATAATTCTGCATCATGTGTTTTGCTGCCTACATTGTATATAGTGTATACTGTACAACACTCCAACTAATGTATGTGACTGGGACTTCTCCTCTATATGGATTAAGGTACCCTTAGGGTGCCCACCCACTGGCGATTTTTTTCCCCTGTGAAATTCGCAGCATTTTTTTCTCTGCAGGGGTCTATGGGACTTGTAATGTTAAAATCGCGATCGCGCAAAATCGCGATTTCGCGGTAAATTGCGATTTTGCGCGATCGCGATTTTAACATTACAAGTCCCATAGACCCCTGCAGAGAAGAAAATGCTGCGAATTTCGCAGGGAAAAAAATCGCCAGTGGGTGGGCGCCCTTACAGGGGACAACTGTTGGGAACCTAAGTGCCTGACAGCCATCCCAATGACTTTCACTCCTATGCTTTTCCCCAGGAGCGATTGCTCCAGCTGCCCACCTCTATGCACAGTAAGCAGGTAGTCGCTGTTTCAAGCGACTATGGCATTTTGTTGATCCTCCTCCCTTCAGGCAGTGGGAGGGTTAACAAGACGATCAGCAGCAGATATACGGTAGTAGTTAACATTATTTTAAAGTATGAGTCCCCAAGGTCTAATGAAATGGATGCATTAAATGTAACAGACAGGAAAGCAGCTTGCTGTGTTTTCTCATAAATACTTGACTGCCGTACACCCACCACAGCACTGAATCATTGCATAGATGGAGACGCATAGATATGCTGAGCGCTAATTCACTCAGACTCTGCAGCTATGATGTAGTACAAAATAACGTTTTATCGTTTACCACTTTGTTTATTTTTATGGCATTTGAAAACAAAAAATGTATATGGTAAAAGTATGAAAATGTACAAAAACGTACAACTTTACATTTTTATACACTTCCTATTGGCTACAATGTTAAAAAAAAAAGCGAACCGTGAGCGTATATTTGTTGTGGGACAGAAAAGCCTGGCGTGCTACCCAAAAATAGTACATAAGCATAAGGCTAGTTTCACACGGGAAATTGCAATTTTGCAGCGAGAAAATCGTGACAAAATTGCGTCTTTGTTTCCGTGATTCTCGGCCGTCAGCAATGTTTTTTTTTTTTTTAGAATAATCTCGCATCACATTGCTGCCACCCCCGCGATAAAAACGCAACATTTTTTATCACAAAAGTCAACGGGGCTTTCTAATGTTAAAATTGCAACGCGGGTTTCTTGCATTGCGATGCGATAAACAGGAAGGCTCCATAGGAAAACATGAGAGATAAAAAAAATCGCACATTGCAGAAAGATGGAGCATGTCGCGATTTTTTTGTTCTCTCAACATCCTGTCAGTGAAAACATCGCAGATGGGAAGGAAACCCTTCTAAATGTTTGGTTTCCTATTCTGCTTTTTTTACTGACTATCGTATCAGGCGAAAAGCTCACGATTTTCTCACTCATGTGAAACTAGCCTAAGAGAGATAACATTTAGTCAAAAGTATGCTCTCTTCGGTCGGGCTCACACGAACGGGTTGAACTCTGCCTGCGGATATCTGCAGCAGAACACCCGTGGGTGACTGCGGAAAGGAATTGCGAATGGTCAAGTATGTGTACGGTTTTCCACAGGGAAGTCCGCGTATGGGCAGCGTATCGTCCTCATGGAAGAAAGACGGCAATCGGGGAATACATCAGAAAGTAGCTGAACATCACTTAGCCATTGTGAATCTCTTATGCGCACGCTCTCTTTCTCTTCCGATCTCTCGCTCTCTCTCCTTCCCCCAAAATCCTGGCTTTTGTATCTGGTCTCCAAGCAAGTTGCGAGTGAATCCATGCCCATACGGAATGTTAATTACGTATGCATTGCATATCGCACGCATCCATACAGATCAATGGAGCCTGGAATCCCCACTAAAATAGAGCATGCTGTGTTTTTCCTTTCATTCACAGAATCTGCAATTCCTACCCGAAAGTCTATGCCTTTCAATGCCCACATATTACCATGTATCATCAGCGCAGATGGCGATCACAGAATCCGCAATTCAAATCCGGGCGCATAAGACAGGCCATTTACAGTCAATGGATGTTAAGCAACGCTTTCAATACTTCATTTGTATTAAACTATGTACGCTTGACGGATGGCTAAAACGCGATGTGAGCAGCCACATACCGCGCTTTTTTGTTTCACGAACAGTAAGCGCAACATGTTTTTTTTTTTTACATTACAGTCAATAGGAAATGTATGGAAACGTAAAGCTGTACATTCCCATTTGTTTAATATATACGTATTGTCAACTTCCTTAAAAAAAGGATAAAGAAAGTGTTCAACTGCAAAACGTTATTTAAAAGAATGTTTTTAGAGTGGGAAATGTATACTTTTTTTTTTTTTTTTTAATGTACACAAACATGGAAAATTATGACAATTCATTAACATATACAATAAAAAAAGTGGGTAATGTATTATAAGAGATGAGCGAGCGTACTCGGATAAGCACTACTCGTCCGAGTAATGTGCTTTATCCGAGTATCGCTGTGCTCGGGGCTAAAGATTCGGGACGCGCTGCGGAGCGGGGAGCTGCAGGGGAGAGCGGAGAGGAACGGAGGGGAGATCTTTCTCTCCTTCTCTCCCGCCCGCTCTGCCCCGCTCCCCGCCGCAACTCACCTGTCAGCAGCGGAGCGCCCCGAATCTTTCAGGACGAGCGGAGAGATACTCGGATAAAGCACATTACTCGGACGAGTAGTGCTTATCCGAGTACGTTCGCTCATCTCTAGTTATAACCAAAAAATTTTTAACCTCATTTATGTTTTATTTTCTGTTTTTAAAAGAGAGTTTGAACATCCGATGTCCTGATCGCTAGTATAATACCTTGAGTTTGTCAGGGCTTACAGCAACCCTCCAGTTTTGGCACAAAATTCTGTCCTAGGACAAGAAAGCCGGGCTGTGGGGGGTATATTACCTGCAGTTGTTCTTGCATGTGCTGCCTCTCCGATTTGCCGGTTCTGGGCTCCATTTACTGCCTTCCAAGATGGCCATGTCAATTTTCTAACGCAGACTTTGTACTGCTCTCTGATTGGCCAGTTCTGATCATCATATGAGCAGTTCTGGCTAATCAGACAGCAGATAGAGTGCATTGGTAGTCTAACACTATCAATATACTGTGGGGATTAGGTAGACTGAAGACTGCGTTGGCCATCTCAGATAGCCAAAAATGAGAGCTGGAACCAGTCGATTGGAGGGATGGTAGAGACGAATACCTGTTCTTTCCTCCTCCGATCCTGGATTAGACTTTTGTCTCAAAAGTGGAGGGTCACTTTAAAGGGTTTTTCTTTTCCTTTATCTTAATACCACTGCACACGTCTCAAAACATAAAAGATTATACTGTACATATTCACCCGGCCAAAGTCTCCGCAGCTCCAGCGCCCCATCTCCATTCACCCCACTGGGCCTGTTTACAAGCTGCAGAGTCAACCTGTGAGCGGACGTCACAGGCTGCTGAGAACCATCACAGACCTCGCTGTTGAAGTCTGTAATTGGTCGCAGCAGGCTGTGTTAGGGGATAACATTTTCCTTGCTACAACCCCTTTAACTCAGAAGATTTATTACTCAGCATCAGAAAAACAGAGCACGAACGTCCTATATGTGAAGAAATCAATTAGTGCAGAATATAGGCCCAGAGAGTGACATAGTGGGAAAATGAGATTTACTCTAAAGCAAGCCAACCCAAGCCAATGTTCTGTAGATGATATTGCCTGGAGCCTTGAAATCCCAGTACAATAGAGAGAGTTTATGTAGCCTCATGTCCTCTTGGATACGTGATATTACATTCTGTAGGTATATTTGAAGCTACATTGAATATTCAGAGAGATGAACGTCTGCTGCGGCGTTGATGTGATAACAGAAATTGTTTTCAGAATAGGCTGGTGTTGTAAATTGTACACCATGTTACCTCAGCAGGTGTCTGGTCGGAGAATTATTAATAATTGGAAAGCAGTGGGAATCTTATCTTGGGGTTTATCCAAGGATAGTGAAGCTTTAATAATTCGTCTTTATCATTTTCTATACATTTTTCATAGAGCTGCACGATAAACACGTCCCTCACATCAGGTGCGGTCCCCAGAGAGGTTTACAATGTAATTCCCGTATGTCAGACGCATGGATCAATTTCTTGTATAACAGTAGTAAAAGATGTTGGATGTTGTATTGTTGCGACCTGAAAAGAAGGGACTATAGTGAATCTGAGGATAAAATAATACAATAAATATACTTTTTCAGTAACCATGATAATGTATTAGTAATCTGTAATCTATTAGTTCCCCTTGGTACCAGGTTAAACGTACCTACATTTCTTGGTGACTCTTCAGAATGAGCTGCTGTGTGTGTATATGAGGAGCAACACTTTATCTGGTTGTTGTATGAGTTGTATCCTGCATTTATCACCAGCTTTTCCCTCTGCAGATGTTTCTGTAGTCTTCAGTTCTCCCTGAACTGGTGGGTGGAGACTAGCTGCTGTTATTGTCTTCTATACACTGTGCATGGAGAAAACAGCAGACTTTTCTCTCTAACTCTGTCGCACACGCACAAATAACATCAGCATGGAGGACTCTAGAGAAGCACTGTACTGTGTAGATGTCATTAGAGAATCACTAACACAGTAAATCACTTATTATTAGCTGCAGCAGAATATGTATGTGAGTTTTTCTGCTTCCTCCTAATCTTCGTAGACTTATATGGACAGCATAAGCCATCACTCTCCTCCACTTCTGAAATTTGTCTCTGTTCCTAGAGATGGACTTCAATTGGCAACCACCATCCTAAAACATTTTCATAGGTATACTTGAACATTTACATGTGTGTGTGTATAGAAACACTATTTTACTATGCAAATGACTATGAGAAGCTTGACACACACAGAAGAACAGGTAGAGGGCATACAAGTTATTTAAGACAATGTCCTTGCTGCATAAACTTATATGACTAGTGCTGATGGATCTGCCAAACTTTCCAGACTGTTGGAGATCACGATATTTGTACAAAAGCGCCAAGGTCGCGTGCGGATCACACGGTCACCTTTGTACCGGCGTCAGATTCCCGCCTGGATGTAAAAATTAGAACATAATAAATTATTTGATGAACTATTGGCCGAAATTTAGCATTTTATTTCTTTGCAAATAGATTTTCACTTATCTAGCTTCAAATGAACTCTACATGACTGCCAGTGGTTTTGCCCAAATTAAACATAAAATTACAGCAAACATTTGCAAATGACAGAGGCAAAAATTGGTATGGTCGAGCAAACAATCAAGAACACAAACATTAAACTAAAAAAAGCGAAGAAATAGATAAAGGCTTATAGAGAAATTAATCATAAATTGAGCTGTAACCTTTGTACGGACTAAAAGGACTTAGATATTGGGTACTTGTTTGTGCGTTATAGATTAGAACCTTGTTTGCCACATTTGATTGCACAGCAGCCATAAAATATTCACATTTTAGTTAACTTTATATAGTTTTACTGCAGGATTGCAGCAGCATCACTCTAGAAGTATCAGGCCATGATGCAATTAGATACTTTTAAAGGTGTCTGTCTTCAAGTCAGTGAGGCTGGCTGCAAGGCTTTGCAGCTGCGGCCCTGCTGACTCAGAAGATGTCTTCTTTTCTTCACACCATCCTCCCCCTCACCTGTATGGGCTCTTCTAAGATTTGGCTCCTTGTGCTATGAATGTGTCAAGTAGGTAGTCCCCATCACTCACTTTCAGTGGATAATTGCAGACTTGATTGACAATGAGTAGTGGGGACCACCCACTTGACACATTCATTGTGTCAGGAGCCAAATCTATTAAGAACTAGTACAGGGGCACAGTGGAGAATAAAAACAAAATAAATACATCACTGAAGTCTGCAAACTGCAGCTGCAGAACTTTACAGCCAGCCTTGCTGACATGAGGACCTGACTGTCAAGCGGCAGGGATCCAGGTCTTTGAAAGCCCCTATAACTACCCGCAACCCCTGTCCCTACCTACTTACCCCCCTGGGCTAAGCCCCAGGGTGACAACTGGGCGACAGTCCCTAGACTCTCTAGGGATGAGGGGCGAGGAATCAGACAAAAAAAAAAACACTGAGACAAACGAACACAGAGGTTGGTCAAGTAATCCGGGTCGGCAACAGGACGGTATGCAGAACAAGGGGTCAAACGAAGGCGAAGTCGGGGTCCAAGCAAGTAGTCAAACAGGGAGTCAGTCAAATCCAAGGGACGCGAGTGCAGCAGAAGACCTAACAAACACTGGCAAAGGTCTGAAAGAATAAAGCAGTTTAAATGCTGTCAGAACTCGCACCCCAGCAGCTGATTGGGGCGGGGAGCCTGACAGCAGCAGGACCCAGACCCAAGTAGCGAGTGCCGAGCAGAGAGCAGACATCCAGCATAGAGTGCAGAGCAAGCACGCCCAGGTGTCTTGGCAACAGGGATACAGCGCGGGGCGGTAACCCGCCACGCCCCCTGCACACGGGAGCATGCGCCTGGAGCAGGCGTACCAGATAATGGTGGCCAGGGGAGATCACCAAATCCGGGGCTTCTCTGTGTCGCACCCCTGCAGCCCGGGTAATAGGACTGGTAGTGTGGGCACAGGGACCCTCAGAGCCGCTGGACCTGACACTGACCATTCCTTTTTAAAACAGTTGTCGTGGAGAATTATTGCCCTGAGATAATTGTCCTGATCACTGTCTAGGTGACCAACTGTTCAGCATTTTTGGCTTCTGATGTACTGAAAAGTTCACTACAGTTTTGGTCTTCTGTACAGTATGCTACTCCTCCATGATACACAGACTTGTTTATATCACCAACTGTGCTAAAATAGCAAAAGGATTAGCACTTACCCCTCCTCTGCCTCCATGATCCAGCTTTGCAGCCCTACTGTATTCCCGATGTTTGTTACGGCAGATGACGTTAGTGGAAGTCACCTAACTACTGCAGCCAATCAGAGGCTGCAGTGTCACTGTTCTGAACTCCTGGAATCAGGGTGCCCAGGATGAAAGTGAT
This sequence comes from Eleutherodactylus coqui, assembly GCF_035609145.1. Taxonomy (NCBI): domain Eukaryota; kingdom Metazoa; phylum Chordata; class Amphibia; order Anura; family Eleutherodactylidae; genus Eleutherodactylus; species Eleutherodactylus coqui. Next base: position 79,684,913 of record NC_089841.1, on the reverse strand, counting down.
GATGTCAGGAGAACAGGCAAGTTCTGATTGGCTGCAACAGTCAGGTAACGTCTGATGTCATCTCCTACAGCATACACTGGAACCATGGCGGGGCTGTAGCACTGGATCGTGAAGGTAGTACCGATTCTTTGTTATTTTAGCACAGTTGGTGATAAAGGAGGATAGTTTCCAGTTACTGGAAACCACTTTGAAATACCAATTTTCAAACACTGTATTATAATATTCCATATGAATGTTGACGGCAAAGTCAGTAACCTCATCTGTTAGGGTAGAGTAGCCATAAAGACCATCTCTCACTCTGGAGGATCCAGCATGTTTGGCTCAATATGTTTCAATAGATTTGATTTCAATAGGTACTGTGTAATACTTCTTCTCTCCTGCGGTGGTGCTGTTGGGAAATTGAACACTTGCAGATGAGTTCTGCTGTAAATTACCGATCATCACTGATCTATTGTTAGGGGACTTTTCTAGTAAAAAGGTATTTTCAATCCCCGACAACCCTTGAATCTAGCTAATTGGGCACAATATTTTGTTTACGGCAACTTTTTATACTTTATACATATTTTTATATTGCGGAGGTTTTTTTTTATGTCAGCATAAACCCTTAAAACATCCTCCTAGGCTGGACAGTCTGGTTCCTAAATCCGGTATCATTTTAGGATTTACTCTAGAGGGATGTAAATCCGCAATGATTTCTTGAAGCCTTTCAGAACCTGCCTGTTTGGTTTGACATATTTACAGTATTTCCTGGCTTTTTATCCGCTAAGATGACTCCAAAATCGTTTTCAGCTGCATTGTGTATGAGCAAGCTGTAAGAGCATTGTTAAATCAATTCAATAGATTATGTCATTATGAAAAGAGACAGTTCTTAAAGAACCTCAAATCCCTTCCTTGTTGTTAATCTGTAATAAGCGTGAAAATTGAGATCCCTCTAACGATCCTCCGTTTAATATATTGGAGACAGCTGGGCTTGTGATCATGTTGCCATAGCCTGTAAAGGCATCTGCAGAACTGATCACGTGATCGTTTCAAGTAATTAGATCCCAGCAAGAAGAGCTCAGTCCAAATAAACATGATCGCTCATAAAATGGATTATACGCTGTATACAGACGTTCACTGCAAAACGGTAGCATGTTCTTGCTGAATATTGTATCACTAAAGGATTTCCATTAGACCAACTTTCTTGTGAGTTTGTTCATGGGTTAAATCTTAAACAAAATTATAAAAATTGATTTTCATGACGATAAAACAAAAAATGCACAATATGCACTACTAAAATGTTTAATATAGATGTATATAGCATCAATAAAAGCATGCTGGCTTGTTTTGGCAAGTTTTATGAACTTGTTCAATGAATTACAGCATATTTCTGCTCAGAAAGCAAAACTTGAATTAAAGGGGTTTTCCAAGTTTTTTCAAATTAGGGAAAGGGCAGGAAATGGATAAAAATAAAAAAAAAAAACTTATCCACCACTCCAATTCTCAGCCAGTTCAGTGCCTCTGCTCCTGTCCTCAGCAGCAGTTTTTGTTTAGTTGGCTGCAGTGGTGATGTGTCTGTATATACACATGAGCACTGCCACCTGTTGCAATATGCGTTCATGGCTGCCGACTTACCTGTCATAGTGGCCTCAACACACAAGCAGTTCCAGTTCTTTGTAGACAGTTGCCCCCTGCCACACTCCTGAAGGGTCAGTGTACCCAAACAATATGTCCTCCTTCCAATTGCTGTGAGCACCTGGCTATATTGGGCATCCTTCCCTATTGTGGTTATTTCAGTTCGCTCAAGGTGCTAGCAAGTTGTTTTTGATCCTCTGGTTTCTTTAGTTTGGCTTGGCCATTCTGACTACGTTCCCATCACCACTCCTGATCACTGTTCGTTATTCTGACTATACTACTTTCGGCATGACTTTTGGCCTGATCTACGACTATAATGAGTATAATGAGTGTCAATCCGGGTTTACAGGCAGGTAGGAACTATTAGGGGTTGATCCAGGGAACAGTCTGATTGCCATTAGGGAGTTGGGATGGAATTCTTTCCCCAAAAGGGCTAATTGGCTTCTGGCCATGGGTTTTTTTTGCCTTCCTCTGGATCAACACAGGAGGATAGACAGGCTGGACTAGATGGACATTGTCTTCATTCAGCCTTACATACTATGTTACTATGTTACTCACCTTTGGCCCGTTCCTTCATATTGAACCTGCTTTCCATTGGGGTTGTTCCTTGTTCTGAAGTTGTGTTGCCTGCCCCAACCTGGACGTCTGACTACATGTCTGTTCACACCCTCAAGTACCGTACCTAGGCCTTAAAGGGAACCTGTGACCTCTCTACTACAGCATCATAAACTAAGTTATGGTGACAGGGAGCCAGATGATGTATTTTTTATACTTACCCGCTCCCTGGTTACTGCAATCTACCCATCTTCTGCAGATCACACGCTGCACAAAAATCTGACTCTTTTCAGATTGCTGTGTGTGCGCTCTCCCATACAAGCATATAGAAGAGTGCATGCATGGTTATCCCAAGAGTCAGATTTTTTTTTGTGCCGTGCGATCTTCAGAGGGGTGGGGGGAGATCGCAGGAATCAGGGAACGGGCGAGTTTAAAAAAATACGATCCGGCTCCCTGTCACTATAACTAAGTTAATGGTTCCCTTCAAGCAGTATCAGCTGCCGCAGTACTGGGACTACTTTCTTAGTAACGGTCTGGGGATCCTGCGGCAAAACTCACAACCCAACTATTAAAGGTTAAAGACTGAGGTACCTCAGGTATCTCCTCCAGATTAGTCCCAAAGCCAAACCAATCTGTGGATCCATTGATCAACATCTATCATTTCTGAAACAGCCAATTACCCACCTCATTGGTCTTGAACCATATACTACAGTGCTGGACTGGTGGGGGATCAGAGTGGTGAATCTAACTTGTCTTCTCTTACTTTTAACTATTTTCTGCCATCTCACCAATTTTTAAATAACTTGGAAGACCCCTTTAGATTGTAGATTGTGTCACATGATCACAGACACTTCATAGCATTGTACAGTTCCTTTCCTTTCTATTTCTTCCCCCCCCCCCCCCCCCTTCTTTTTCTTAATATACTGTGGATTTTAGTTACAGTAAAACTATACCTAACCTTTTTTCCGGGACTATCCAGTAAAGTGGGCCTCGGCAGGGACAGAGATATGCAAATTTTCTTAAAAAGAGACTGTATTGGAGGGGATACCGTTAATAAGAGGTGTGTGGCTTAAATGTTTCATAATTTGGGATTCAAATGTTGAAAGCTATGGTAAATACACTGCAGAGTCCAATACATCACATTTGGAAGGGAAAAGCTAGAAAAGACGGATTGTAATGTGCTGATATAGCTTTCCGCTACTACAGTGCGGTCTACCAGATTAATCCCCGTATTGCGTAGTTTCTGTAACATTCACATGTGCTGAGTCAGAATATATAACATGTTACTTGAATCTTCCAACACATGGTAATGTATGTAGTGTAAAGGGTAATGGGCCAGACTGTGAGGCATCAGTGTTAATGACTGAAGTACGACCTATGAAGTGCAGATGTCATCAGTCAATTACTTTGACATTCACAAGCTTATTCAATAAAACGTGAAAAGACCTGGTGTGAACATGTTCATCTTCGGTATTAGCACCTAGCACCGAATAGAACACGTTTGCAGAGTTAAGTGTCACACACATGGCGGAGCTGTGTGCACAGAGTCTGTGTGATAGCAATCAGCATCCTATTAATTCAGAATTCTCTAAGAGGGTAGATGAAGTTGGGTTTTCAAAACTAGACAAGCCCTTTCGCTATGACTATCTAGTCAAGTCATTTAGCAGTTTATTGATACCTTAAGGGAGTAGTGTGAGGAGTAAGATTTTTTTTTTTCCCAAGTTTTCACCCATCTGCTAGATGGTTGGGGGGGAAGAGTGATGATGTCCTGCTGTGTATTTGAAGGAAGCCTCTGAGTGTACCGAGGAGTTTAACCACTTCTTCTCATTGCTGACCGAGGTTTAGTAGGAGGCCTATGAAAGATGAGAGGAAAAAAGAGGGAGCGGAGCATGTACTTGAGAGCTCCAGAGTCTATATTCCAAAGTTGTATGGTTTCCTCCCTTCTTTTTTTCTCCTCCCTTATTCTATATATGGGAGTGAGATTGATCAATTCTTGATGAGTCTGAGAGGGTGCAACTAGTGGACGAAACGTCACACCTTCCCAGGAGGACATGCAAATACATAGAATAAATGTGGGGGGAAAAAAGTAGTTGTAGGCGAAATCCCTTTTCTTAAAGAGGTATGAGACGTGTTTGTAAGCTCGATTTCCCCTGTTTTTGTTAAGAATTAATCCAGCATAACAATAGACGCGTTTCGGGGCCATTGCACCCCTTCCCCAGTATTTTAGCTGGGGGACACACTGTACATATAATGGGGAATATGTTTGACAAATAGGAGGGTAATTACATACAATTAAATTTACAATAGTAAAAAATGTAATTTGTAAGAAATAAGAAGGAGAAGAATGAAGAACATAAGCAAACAATGAATAGAATTAACAGATAAATAGTTAGGAATAATTAGGTACATAGCTTTTAATTTAACAATTGGGCAAATTCTAGGTTCATATTTATAGCGATATAATTAGATGCATGGAAATAATATCTAAAATTCCCCATATCATTGTATAATGTAGAAATTACTTTTTTTTACTATCCTAAATTTAATTGTATGTAATTACCCTCCTATTTGTCAAGCATATTCCCCATTATATGTACAGTGTGTCCCCAGCTAAAATACGGAGGAAGGGGTGCAACGGCCCCGAAACGCATCTATTGTTATACTGGAATAAGTCGAGTTTAGAAATATGTCTCTTGTCTCTTTAAGAAAAGGGATTACACCTACAACCATTTTTTCCCACATTTTTCCCATGTAGCAGGAGGCCTAGGCACTCTACTACGGTCACAGAGGGGCCTTATACTATTTGGAAACAACAAAGGAAAAGACTCCAGAGAGACTCCGTGCAGCCTTTTTATACAGGCAGATAGATCATTCACTCGCTAAATCGTTCAGCTATTCACATTCCTTCTACCAGCGAATCAGAATGACCAAAAATCGGTATTTAAACTGAACAATTAGTGAACGAACCAATGATGATTTTCATGCTTGGCTTTCAATAGATTTTCAATGGCTGTTGTTGTTAATATCACTTTTAGTCCCAGTGTATTGGTGAAAACTTGGGGAAAAAAATCTTATTCCCCCGTATACTCCATTAAAGTTCAGTCATGTTCTCTCACAGTATAGCAACAGTTACCCATGTCATATTGTAGGCTGCAGCAGCACCTCAGCTGTGGCTCCTTTAATATTCCTGACATTTGACATACAAATGTAGCAAAATGATTCACTGTGCTTATAACTTGCTGCAAAAAGTTATATTACCAAAACAAAAGCCATTGAAAAGCTATTAAAAGGCAATAGAAAATTATCTGTCACAGATTAACGCATTGTGTCATGTTGAACTTTGCTACATCTGTAGCTTTCATACAGTGAGGTGTTATATGTAATATGTTCAATTTTAATCACCAGCTAGGCATCCAGCAGGTCTTTTCATATGTGTGGCTGGTGTGACTAGGAAGGACCTATATAGACTTGTAAAGAATATTACATCTGCAAGGCGTTTAATTTTCAGTTTTGTAGAATTGCAAATTAATATGTTAAAAATAGATGTTCTGACAATAGAGAAAACAGCTACAAACGGCAGTGCAAAACTTAACACATCAACATTGAAGGGGGAAAAACTCATCACACTATATATTTGATTTCAAGTGTTTAATTAAAATGATACTTTTCGTAATCGTAAAAACAGAATAATGCACATTCTTATTTTAGTTTACTTTATACGTCTTTTTAGGCTAATGGAAACTTTGCTACCACCATTTATTGTTCCAGCGCATCTTCAATTAAAAAAACAAACTTATATTTGTGATTTAAATTCTCCTACCATTTAGTGTCTACAGCTCCTTTGCAGACTTGTATGTTTCCATGGCTACAGACTACAAACAAATCCTATGTAGTCTGGTCCTTTAATCATGTATACATTTGATCCTTCAATTCCACTTGCTGGTGAAACTTATGGACAGTAGAAGAGTAGGTACATGGTAGAGAGTAAAATAACCTCATGTGACCCTTTTTAAAAAAGCCTTAAAGGAGATGTCCCGCGCCGAAACGGGGTTTTTTTTTTTTAAACCCCCCCCCCCCCCCGTTCAGCGCGAGACAACCCCGATGCAGGGGTTAAAAAAACCACCCGCACAGCGCTTACCTGAATCCCGGCGGTCCGGCGTCTTCATACTCACCTGCTGAAGATGGCCGCCGGGATCCTCTGTCTTCGTGGACCGCAGCTCTTCTGTGCGGTCCACTGCCGATTCCAGCCTCCTGATTGGCTGGAATCGGCACGTGACGGGGCGGAGCTACACGGAGCCGCTCTCTGGCACGAGCGGCTCCATAGAAGACTGCTGAAGACCCGGACTGCGCAAGCGCGGCTAATTTGGCCATCGGAGGCCAAAAATTAGTCGGCACCATGGAGACGAGGACGCCAGCAACGGAGCAGGTAAGTAAAAAACTTTTTATAACTTCTGTATGGCTCATAATTAATGCACAATGTACATTACAAAGTGCATTATTATGGCCATACAGAAGTGTATAGACCCACTTGCTGCCTCGGGACATCTCCTTTAAGGGGGTCGTCTGAGATCAGGAGAAACAGAGGCAGACAATTGTATAACATAATGAAAGAAGCAGTACTTACTTATTGTTCCCCTACTACTCCATTGTCTCCGATTACTGAGCAGCAGCACTGACATCACTTTGACAACCTGTAACCACTGCAGTCAATCACTGGCCTCAATGATGTACCACCGAAACCAATTGGTTGATTGCCTGTAGTGGTGACACATTGACCATAGGTAATCATACCTGCAGCCTGGTATACAAGACCTTAAGTATCAGAGCAGCGGTGTTGTAGCAGCAAGGGATTCAGCGGATGAGTAAAGTTTCGTTTGGTAATGGTTTTAAGCCATTACATGCCTTTGTGTCAATTTTTAATACTATTAACCCTTTCCAATCCACTGTCTGACATCTGAAGACATTCTGATTGAAGGCTGTACAGCTCCGATGTCGGAAGACATCCGGCAGGGTATTCTTACTGTATATTACTGGCTGCTCTGTTGTCGGGAGCCTCTTCAGCATGTCACATACCACAGTACTGGCTCTAGCAAGCAGATAGCGCCATTGTATAATCGCAGAAAGAGAAAAACCCCTAGAAAAGCCTTAATCCAAAATTTGATTGTAAAGGGTTAACACAGGGACTTTTGTCAATACGGGATAGAACCATAAACTAAATTAGAGTGCAGGTTTGTTGAGGTGATGGGGAGCCGGGTGATGTATTTTTTTATACTCACCCAATTCCCATAGGGTCCCCGGAGTAGTCGAAGCTCCATCTGAAACTCTGATTCTTTCCAACTGGTGTGAATGCGCTATCCCATAGACTTTTGGGAGAGCACATGATCAGTGGTCTAAAAAGAGTCTGATTTTCAGACCGCAAGCAGACTTCACTGCGGAATAACGTGGGAACAGGGAAGGAGTGAGTATAAAAAATACGTCCGCAGCTCCTCCTTAGATCACCAAACCCCACCATGAATTAGTTTCTTGTGCCATTCCATAGTGACCGAGTCCCTTTAAAGGAGTACCAAAGAAAGAAAATACACAAAAAAAGAAAAACGGTTTCCCACCAATTTCTTCCTTAATCTTCTGCTCATTGATTTCACTCCATGTTATCCCATACTGCAATCACAACTGAGAACTACAGTATTTAGAAGTCTTCTATATGCGTCTCACAAGGTCAGTCATTTCCCACTCCACACAATAGCTGCAGCAGGAGCCTCCCCCCACAGCTCTGCTTGCATTAAATATATATCACTTCGTCTATCCTAGACCTTTTTTGGTTAGTTCTCCTTTAAAGTACCGGCTATAACCTGGCAGAGCTCTACGGATAGTTTGTAACTTTATAAGGGTAATGATAATGATGTTACTTTTAATTGCCGTCTATTACATTAAATGGCATCGGATTACCCAGTGCTAACATTACAGATTGTTGAATTTAATAGGGCTAGCAGTCCTCTGGTCGTACCACATGTGTGATAAAGAATCACGTCCTGGATGATACTTGCAGAATAGCTGAGTCGCTGGGAAGGAGATTTCACTCGCTAATGCTTTGTGTGCTCAGACAGTAGTCGTTTTTGGCAGGATGACAGGATGCATTGTGCAAAACTATTGCTGAGGGCTAAGAATTTATCTCTGATAGAAGAAAGGAAATGTCATAGAGTAAAACCGCCGTACGATATGGTAACCGAGATAAACATTCAGTATAGTCTACTTTTTTGCCTTGTGAAATTAATGCAATGATATTGTAGATCAAGAACCCCTTTTGTCATTTAAACCGTATTACTTTTCTGTTCTGCATTTTATTTGCTTTGTTGATACTCTTTTATGGCTAGAATTATGTTCTATGCTGAAGCTGAACATGTGATCTGCTGAGTCTTAGGAGTCTGGAATATAAGACTCTACAGTCCAGCAATGTTTACACTGGATCCTCCATAGCCGGCATTGCTCAACATATATATGCACAAACGTATGTATCAGTCATATAGGTGAAAACACATATGCACTAAATTGCCCCTTTATTAGAGACACCGGCGTTTTCACCATTGGAGCTTCCATGTCTGAAAATTAGACGTATGATCATTGAGTTCAGCATAAAATCAAGCTTTACGTGGATAAATTAAAGGGGTTGTCTCACGAAAGCAAGTGGGGGTATACACTTCTGTATGGCCATATTAATGCACTTTGTAATATACATCGTGCATTAAATATGAGCCAAACAGAAATTATTCACTTACCTGCTCCGTTGCTGGCATCCCCATCTCCATGGTTCCGTCTAATTTCGGGGTCTTCTTGCTTTTTTAGACGCGCTTGCGCAGAAGGGTCTTCTCCCTTCTGGACGGTCCGGGCACGAGCGGCGTTCTGGCTCCGCCCCCTTCTACGCGTCATCGCGTAGCTCCGCCCCATCACGTGTGCCGATTCCAGCCAATCAGGAGGCTGGAATCGGCAATGGAACGCACAGAGCCCATGGTGCACCATGGGAGAAGACCCGCGGTGCACCATGGGAGAAAACCGCAGTGCATCCCTGGGAAAGGACCGGCGGCCATCTTGGGAGAAGAATTTTATAAGTTCATCTTTCATCACATCGGTGAGTAGCAAGCGGTTTAAAAACCGCTTTAAAATGCTATTTTATGCCAGGGGGGTGACAGGGGGAATGGGCTAATGTAAAATTTTGATGTTTGCCGCGAGACAACCCCTTTAAAGGGGTTGTCCAAGTTATGGTTTAACTGTAAAAAGCCTCTACCAGGCAGTAAAGTAGCAAACATTCATATTCTTAACTCTCCATGCTGTGTCTCGCGGTGCTGCTCCGGGTCTCCTGTGACATCACATTTACAGACTGCCCCAACCGGTTTACGGGACACCACTAGAGATGAGCGAGCGTACTCGCTAAGGCAAATTACTCGAGCGAGTATTGCCTTTTGCAAGTACCTGCCCGCTCGTCTCAAAAGATTCGGGTGCCGGCGGGGGTGAGCGGTGAGTTGCAGGAGTGAGCAGGGGGTAGCGGGGGGAAGAGAGAGAGATCCCCCCACCCCCGTTCCTCCCCGCTCTCCCCACCCCACCCCGCCTGCACCAAAATCTTTTGAGACGAGCGGGCAGGTACTCGCAAAAGGCGATACTCACTCGAGGAATTTGCCTTAGCGGCTACGCTCGCTCATCTCTAGACATCACAGATGCTGCAGCCAATAATTCAGCTCATAACTTGGACAACTCTTTTAGGGCTCATGTCCACGACCGCATGTTACATGTGTGTTGCACGCCCACGTGATACTTTCATTGATCCATGCACATGTGCGTGAAGCCACTGTGTGTTGATACGCACGAGAAATACTTTGCAGCATGCTCTATTTCTCTGCGTACCACGCAGCATGAGCCTTATACATTTGTATAGGCTGAATATGAAATTCTGTCTATATGCAATATATTGCATATCGCAGCGATTTCATATGCATCCATGCTCTGAAAATAAGTCACATTGCGTTTGTCCGTGTGCTAGGCAGCCAGCCATACGCAGTCTCTGCCGGCAGAACCGATGTTTAAAAAAAAAAGGGGAGACCCGTAGTGTTTTCCGCATATGCCCATGGACAGGAGCCCTTAAGTGTAAATCAAGATTTGAATGGAAAAATCAACCAATCTGAGCGACTTCCAACAAGGCCTGGTCATCAATGATAGACTAGCTGAAGCCAAGATTGCATTGCCAACCTTGCAGGGTTTTCTTCTGCAACAGTATGGAGAGAATACAGAGAATAATGTGATCAAGGAAAAGCATCCAGAGAGAGGAGATCCTGTGGGCATAATGAAAGGGGTCAGAGGAGGATGTCAAGAATCACTCTGGTGAACAGGCAAGGCACAGTCAAGCAGCCGAATGCAACACTGGTGTGCCAACTAATTATTCCTTAGCCAAGATGAGCTTTAACAGTAGTGACCAGTGCTGATACTGGACTGTTTGTCTCAGACATTTGACAAAATACAGTATTAACAATCTATACAGTCAATGTATCTGCGTCAGTGCTGATAAACCCGCCATGTACAGCAGTGTACATTGCCTACATTACATAACCTTTATTTACTAGCTGTGAACTCTTAATGTAGCTTGTAGGTTTGCAGTTTAGCAGCCTGCCATACAAATCGAATGTAAGAGCAAGACTGAGTAACAGATCCACATAGTAGCTATTTCTATACACCACAGCTGTGTTGGATGGATGAATGTATGAAGCAAGCCAAGGATTATGTTAGTAAGAGGGCTTTAAGTAGATCGGAAAATGGGCAGATGAAGAAGAACAATTAGTCCTTGCTACCATCAAATTCTAAGTTTCCAACTTTATCCGCCTTCCCTATTATAGCTTTACTGGGTGAAAGGGTTAGATTTATGTTTTGCTGAGTACACTTTACTGTATTATACATTACACAGTGCAAATCCAAGATCTTACAACTGTCTCCAAGAATAGCAGTTGTTATACTGTGTACAGCATTAACATTTAAAACAGTCATTGAAGCATATGCGATACATAAAAGGATCCGCCACAGAAGCTACACATACCAAGGCAGATGTACTAATACTGTCTAATAGACAATGCAGACATAGGCTAGACAGTCTTTACATGCACCAGATTTATCACGGCGGCTCTTGAATCTGAATCTATTGAATTTTAAGACAGTCTAGTCTAACTTTATACCACCTATTAGCTGGTGTAGTTTATGCCTAAAAACTGGGCCAACATTTTAGAGTAAGTTTTGTTGCAATTTGGCACAATTAAGGAGTACCTGAGATTTCAGATAAAATTTTAGAATAAGCTACCACATATTAGTACATGAGAAATAACAATATTTCAGGTCATTGTATCAATTCTATCTTACATTTTTCCCATGTGCATGGTATATATCTGATTTTCCATCATTGCAAGACTGGTGGGAGGAGCTGCTGCTGGGCTGTTGTTTTTAGAGAACTATAGAGATTCTTGCTTTCTAAATGCTAATTACACACACAGACATAATCTCATTTGGATGGACTAAGCAAAATGATTTAGCAGTGTAGCTGTTTATAAGCAGCAGACGATTTCACCATTATCTCTACTTGCAGCTCTCCATGTGTGTCTTTCCCTCACCCTCCTCTCTGCATGCAGTTCAATGAAAAGGGGATACTAGGATGCAAATAAGGATGGGTCATCATTTCTAAATCAAGAGCTACCAGTCAGAAAGCTAGGGCCTAGGGTGCTTTTAGATAGAACAATTATTATTCAAAGAACGTTCAAACAAGCGAAAATGAAAGATAATCATTCACTTTTCATTCATAGTTCATTTTATGCAGGCATAAAAATCATCGTTGACTCATTCACTTATTCAGCTTAAATACCAATCGTTCAGTCCTTCTCATTCATTATACAACGAGTGCGAAAGACTGAATGATTCTAAACAATTCTCATTTGAACGCTGCAACGATGTGTCTGTCTATCTGAACAGGCTGCATGAGAGCGAATGAGCTAGCGGTGACGTCACTTGCTCGTTCAAACATTAATCGACTCATCTAAAAGGACCCTAAAAGGCACTTCAGAGGGATTTTTCAGCGAAAAAACAGTCATTTAAGGTAAAGTATACAGCACTTTTGCCGATTATCATACTGGCTATCATGTAAGCACAAGTTGTTTAAAAAATTTGTGACCCTCTAAGACCATGCCTCCTTTTTCACAAAGCCACACCCTTTTGTCAGATGTGTCAAAAGTATCGAAGTGTTTAAAACGCATCATAAATGTGGCCAGATTGTTAGAGTTTTTTGGTGCAATTTGTGCCAGTCAAATTCTCAAAAGTAAATCTGCCCCACTATATTGTGTGTTCTAATATGAGCAGGAATGATATTTTACTTTATTTAGTATTATTGTCATTCCTTCATTCATTCAGAATTTTTGTTCTAAGGCTCACCCTCTTAAAGGTTTCATCTCATCATAGACAGCCCTTTAATCTGAAATCCACTGTAGTAATCATGTCACTGTTTTGGATCTGGCCCCCAAGACCCCTAGCAAACATTGATTTTGTCAGGGCTACCCCACACTATAGTGTCGTTTGGGTTATAGACTCATCATAAAAGTATGCTAGGCAGGGTCCCGCCTCGGGGACCTCAACAATTACTGAAAATAAGTACCCTTCGCAGCTTGAGAATTGGCCATGCATAAAAAGACATTCTTCATAGTGTTCCCATTCACTTAGAAGGAGTGTCGGTCAGGGGCATAATTACTGTATATGAAGTCCACAAATAGCAGTCACATACAGATCCTGGTGCCAAGGGGTCCACATGAGATAATGCACAACTGGCACAAAGGCTTTCAGAAGCTGGACCGACAGCGATAAGCCGATCCCCAGCCTTGATTACTTTTATAAAGCGTTTTTGAGACAAGTGGATCCTATTTAAGTGAAAAATAGTTGGAAAAGAGTCAAAAGCCGCACAAAATAGTATTATTGTTGTCGTTAGTAGTGGTAGTAGTAGTAGATTTGTTTCCCTGGCGCTGTGTGAAAAGCTGCTTGTAATCTTCTTACGGAATTGTAATGCTGTCATTCTAAATGGCCATTGATCGGCCCAGCATGAATTACAGCTGTTGTTTAAATAGCCTTACAGTAATGGTCATGTTACAGGCAGGAGGCACATCAATCACATGCAGTATTAAATAATATCACTGCAAAGATGTTAGAATGGAATACGGCATATGTGTCTGTATTGTTGATATCCAGCAAGATAATTGAACTATCTTCAGTCATTAAATACTCCAGCTTTTGATAAAGAAATGACTCTGCTGACACAAATCCATCCCATTCTATACAGCACAGCTGAAATGTGTTCAACATATTAGGGCAGATTAATTAATGGAAAAATGCCAGTTTTCTGACGCAAATTGTGTCAGAAAACTGTCTTAGGCTGCCTGTTCGGGCGTTTTTGCATTGCGTTCCCCGCGGCGATAATCCGGACACGGGCAACGCAGTGCACGCTTTCCATAACATTGCTATGGAGAGCGCCTTCCCCTTGTCCATGAGCAGAGAATCATAACAATTCTCCACTCGCAGATGGCAAATCGCAGCATGCTGCGATTCTCCGCGGTGAGCCTATCTGTCCGATAGGCTCGCTGCGGAGATCTGTCAGCTGGCTCCTGCTCCCCGACGGCGGCTCCTGCAGCGGAGATCCATCGCGGGATACCAAAACGCCCGTGGACAGGCAGCCTTATATGGCTTGTACCACATTTATCATGCACCTTTAGACACTTTTTATGACTTGTCTTACAAAGGGGCATGGCTTTGTGAAAAGTGGGGTGGCCTAGATGTGACAATGTGTGCCAAAATTTGGTGCAATTTTTGGCATAAACTAAGCCAACTAATAGGTGGTATAAAGTTAAACTAAAGATTTTCCTGATTTATCATTCAACAGAGCCAATATAATAAGTCAGGTAAAACACAGCTCCCTAACATCAAACAACAAACAGGCACCTACTCACCCCTCCCCGCTGCGTCCCCACCACTGCTCAGTCCTCTGCTCCTTTGTCTGTTTACAGTCTGCTACAGCCAATGACAGAGCTCATAGATTGATCGCTGAGCTCTATCATTGGCTGCAGCAGTCAAGGATAACCTGTAAACAGGCTGGAGCGGTCCATGAACGTGACGTCACGGGTGAAGCTGTGTTTTATAGGAAAAAAAAGATCTTTAACAACCCCTCTAACTTAAAGAAGAGCTTCTTTAAAAAAAAAACCTGCTTTACATAATATGTTGTTTTCTGAGGATACTTTACTTTTAAAGGGGCCAAGTTCGATTTGAATCTGTCTTTTACCCTGTGTGTACATGCACCCTCTTAACTGTAAAGTTATATGGAATATGTATACAGGGTTACTATAAAAGAAATAGACACCTTCAATGTTACATAGAACAAAACCCACTAGACAGGTAGACATGAGATATGTATAATAGCATTGAGTTGGGATGGAAGTTTTTGCAACTGGAGCTTTTCGTGACGTTAGCATCCCGTGAGCTCCCGCGGATCAAGACATTTCAGAGCACTGGTTGTTTACATAAAGGGAAAAGTTCTGGGAGACACCTGTAGCCGAGGAAGAAGAGGATCGTGTTTGTGAAAAGGCTCACACGTAAACATTTATAACTAAGTCCTACAAATAGAAAACACCAACCTCTCAAAAGGAAACACAAAGCGGGGAAATTGGGGAATATAACCCTAAACCCTCTAAGACAAGAAGATTCTACATAAAAGTGAAGCCCTCATTCTGATGAGAGCAACCCCATAGTAGCAACTAGGGCGACCCTAACTTTCTCTAGATCGTGACAATGAATTGTAGCAAAGGTTAGATGACACTAAATGTATATTAAGCCATGTGAGTACAGAAAAAAGATCATCCAGTACAGTGAGGATGACCAAATGGGGCATGGTTAGAAAAATGCCACTATAGACAGATAAGGATGTCCAACTGAGCAGGTTTGACCGGTTTGCCCAAAAATAAGACCTACCCTGAAAATAAGCCTTAGCATGATTTTTTGAGAAGGCTTGAAATATAGGCCCTACTCCCAAAATAAGCCCTAGCTACAGTTAAAGTCAATAAAAATACATTGGATGCATGAAAATGGCTCTAAAAACACAATTGCTGCATTTTTACAGCCTTTCTACAGGTCAGCCGAGTCACTTGGCTGTGATTGGTTCTTCGAGCGCCATGGCTCAGCCAATCAATGCAGCCATTGCGTCAGAGGCAGGATTTATGAATCCCATAAGCAGGAAGTGATCTTGTGTGGGCGGATGAGGACTGCAAGAACTGCGCCGGAGCTCTTGAAAGCAGTGGGAAGGACATAGACTGAGTCTGCTGGGTAAGTAAAATAAGATATTCCCCAAAAATAAGCTCTAGCGCCGCTTTTGGGGCAAAAAAAATAATATAAGACCCTGTCTTATTTTCGGGGAAACACTGTAGGAACTTCTGGAAACTATCTCCGGTAGAAACAGGGTATAAACAAATTATTTCCAAGGGGTATTTGCATGGGGTGATTCTAGCAAATGGTATATACGGTATACGAAACATAATTATATTTAATAACGTTGATTTTGCTAATGGGCTAGAATAACGTACATTAGTGATTCTGGGACTACCGCTTTAAGGGAAAAATGTATTTCTATATTCAGTCAGTTTGATTCCACAGGCAGGAAAAATGAGCCCACTGACCTTCATGATCTAGGCGATGTAACCACCAAGGAGCTAAATTAATAACATACAATCTGCAGCATAGAATAACTTAATGACACAGGAGTGCTTCATGTAGGTCTAGAAAATTACATGCCTTCAATTGCTTGAGAACAGGAAAAAAGAGCAAACAAAACAAAACCTGCTTTCAGGGTCTATGAGAGTATATGAAGATCGATGTTGTACTACTCACTCTTGGGGGGGACATAATTACACGTCTCAAAGCACTGTGACTTCCGATCTGACCACATCTGGTTGTATTTAAAGGGCCACTAAATCTAAACTGTCCCACCTTACGTACACAGCAAGCATCAGGTTCAGATTTGGACAAGCCATCTAATAGTATTGGGATTTCAAGAATGCTTTTTCCTTGTTTTTAAGTAAACTTTTTATTATGCAAACTCCAAGTGCTTTGGGTCAAAGTGCAGTAACACATACTTTGCAGTCGCTGGAATACATTGTAGATGATGTATATAAGAAGGTATTTATGAGCTGACATACAATACAAGTAACACCAACAAGACCAAAGTACATGTCACGCCTCGTGCAGATGACAACATAGTGCCAGGGGCGTAACTAAAGGCTCAGAGGTCCTGATGTAAAAGGTGAGCTGGGGCCCCCCCTCTATCTGTATCTGTACCCGTACCCATACCTAAACTATGCTGCACAGAGGCATAACTTGAAGCTCCCGGGCCCCAATGCAAAACCTGTAAAAGGGCCCCCAACTACAATGCTTTACTCATAGTACTGGGTTCCCCATATGGAGAAGAGAGGCCTTATGGGCCCCCTAAGGCTCCTGGGGCCGGGTCCAACCGCATCCCCTGCACCCTCTATAGTTACGCCCCTGCATAGTGCGCATGTAGGTGGTACGGCAAAACATGGAATTTATATGGTTCTTCATTTCAGACTCATGGGGACTTGGTGGTATTTTGCGAGAGCAGTGCTTCTAGGTGAGAATAGTTCCCAGTGGGGTAACAACATATGTAGACGTATGCTATGCAGGGATGAGTTGGGCATAGGCGCAACTCTGAATCCATAGCATAGTCCTGGAGGCTTACCTACAAGCTAGTAGCAGTTGTTCACCAGAAGAACTCTTTATCGCAGGGGGTGTTGGGGATGGGCACATGTAATGGGACAAGTAATGGGACGCGACCACATTGTCATTTTTCAACTCACCACAATTTTTATTAAACGTTACTAAAAAGGAGAAACCAGAAATGCAAATGGGGTCAGAGTTCTAGCTTGTGGCGTACAGCAACGTCAAACTTTCTCTACCTTATTCTGGAGGACGGCTCCTGACAACCGTGTATGACACTATTCTCAACTTGCGCCAGATACCAGATTGTATGTCCTTGATGTTGTTTTGCCAGCTTCTCTACCTCCAACTCACTGGCAGAACTATAGGGCATGCGGCGGCACCCGGGCCCAGGTGCCTTGGGGGGCCCATAAGGCCTCTCTTCTTCATATAGAGGGCCCAGTACTATGAATAAAGTATTATAGTTGGGGGCCCTGTTACAGGTTTTGCATCGGGGCCCGGGAGCTTCAAGTTATGCTTTTGCTCCAATTACTCTACTTCCTATGCTAAACACCTCTTCGCCTTTTATACTCTCCGCCCTCTCGTGAGAGTCAACTCCAGTTGACTCCTCTTGCGCCGCAGTTCACCTCTGTTAAAGGGTATAGTTCACAGGTACTAACAGTATAAACAAAATGTAATTATGGTTACTTCCCCATTTTTCTACATCGAACATAAATCATTGCTAGAAGCAAATAGGAAATTCTCTACACCGAAGCACACAGTAACAGAGGGACCCCTTGTTAAAACTAGAAGCACTTGGACCCAATACAACATCTGTAACAAAGACCCCCTTCCTACCATGTGTAATTTATAATACAGGTGATAGAAGGACCTTTAAGCCCCGTAAGGCTCCAGGGCCCGGTAGGGACTGCTGTCTCTGCTTCCACTATTGCCACTCCCCTGATGCATCCATAATGCGACTTGTGTTATAGCACAGTTATGTGTCACACCACAACTGGCTACAGTTTATCCTCTCCCAGAATTAGCAATCTACAGGCCATAGAGCCGATGGGGCACAACACTTGGCTCAATGCTTCTGCTTCTTGGTTTAGTATTCAGTGAGGGTCTCAGCACTCTCTCCCCATCAAGTAGAACTTTTTTGTGTCACTATGACATACCAGAATTTTGGTTACATCTGCAAAATATTGACTTTTTTCATACGTGTGCAGCTCCATGTGGCCCCTCTGTTTAGTCTGTCTTCGGTCCATGTGTCAGTTTTTTTTCTCTGTATGCCATGAGTTTTTCACATCCGTAAAAAAATGCTGAAACAAGACCAAATCTATTTTTTATTATTTGTTTTTATTAGTAATTGTAATATTTAACAAAGGTAAGTGTACAGCTTTAACACTATATATTGGACATAACATGAAAGACAGATATTCAAATGATAGATGTTGGTATAGAAACATAATAACATAAATATTGGTTTGACTTTAATGGGCGAGTCTCATCCATAAAACAGATAAGAACAGTGCATGCAATGAATTTTTTCAAGTAGCCTGTCTCTGCGTGAAAAAACTCAGTAGTCTGTGCGCACTATAGAATAATATGGGTCCTTTTGCTCTCCGCCTGTTGCCCATTTTTGTAACCAACTACTCATGGATGAATTAAACGCTAGTGTGCCAGAGGCCCAATACTCACATGCCTGCCAGATCTTTCAGAATTGTCAAATTGCCAAACCCAACTATGTAAACCTCTAAACCACTTCTCATATTACAAATAGCACTCTCAGAGGCCACACTTCTGCCATCATCATGGATGATATTGCTACAGGAAACTTACTTAACCACAACCATCAATTGTTTGCATGGGATAGTTTTCCTATTGTTATAAGGAAAACATAGTATAATAGGTTAATCATTATAACCATTGTATGCCTGAACGGTATTGTCTAATCGTCCAATGATACGAACAGCTCCAACTGTTTCGTTGACCGCCATCCAGAAGCAGGTGGCACCATCATTACAGGCTTCTGTGTCTGTTGGAACCATTTAAATAACATTTGGTCTCAAGGCACCCATTATGTGTGCTGCCTTTGACCCCCCCCCCCCCCCCCACCACCACCATCGTCTCTGTTTGCAGTGGTGTCATGAACCACGAAACTGGTCTGCATCTGAGTGAATTCGGGCTGTCCTCCAATCTGACAAATCCAGGTTTAGTATGGGCACTAACGACCGCCATGTTCGGGTCTGGAGAACTAGGGGTGAGCGCCTCCATCCTGCCTTTGATGTGGAGTGGCACACTGCCCCCTGCTGGTGTGATGGTCTGGGGGGCTATGGCATACAACAGTTGGTGACCCCTAGTAGTGGTACAAGGGACAATGACAGCTCAGTGATATGTTCAGGACATCCTGCATATGTTCCTCCTATGGCGGCTTCCAAGAGGTATTTTCCAGCAAGATAATGCTCGGCCGCACACACAGAAATGCCTTAACAACATTGCCCCACTTCCGTGGTCTGTCAGATTTATCACCAGTAGAACATGTATGGGACCATCTGGAATGCCAACTTCGATAGCCTATGAGTTTGCATGATCTAGAGACTCAGTTCTAACAATTGTTTAATGGTAGGCTGCAGGATACACAGAACCTGTATGCCTCCATGCCCAGTTGTATCACATCTTTCATCCAAGCTAGAGGTGGTACAACAGGGTACTAGAGCCTCCATGCCTGCCCGTATTATCACATCTTTCATTGAAGCTAGAGGTGATCCAACAGGGTACTACAGTCTTCAGGACCAACCATATCACATCTCGTATCCAAGCTAGAGGCGGTACAACAGGGTACTAGAGCCTCCATGCACATTCAGATCACATCTCGTATCCAAGCTAGAGGTGATACAACAGGGTACTAGAGCCTCCATACACGCCTGTATCACATCTTGTATCCAAGCTAGAGGCGGTACAACAGGGTACTAGAGCCTCCATACCTGCCTGTATCACATCTTGTATCCAAGCTAGAGGCGGTACAACAGGGTACTAGAGCCTCCATGCCTGCCTGTATCACATCTTGTATCCAAGCTAGAGGTGGTACAACAGGGTACTAGAGCCTCCATTGAAGTGCTCAGTTTTCTACAATAAATTCTCCTTTTGCTCTAATATTGTAATCACTTACTTATACCAACGTTACAATCACACAGAGAAAGTTTCATTCAATTCTGACAACTCCTTAGTGTTTTTTTTCTGACAATGAGTGTATGCTGCCCTTTTGCCACTTACATTTTACATGTTGCAGGGTGCCATGGGTGGCCCATGGGCATCTAGCGATGTTTGATTTTACCCCCTTTTCTACTGGGTGGCTGGAACCATTATACATTAATTCTCTTCTTCTCCAGAGAAACTGAATTTCTTGAAAAGAAGGAGGTTAAGAAATGTCTTACAGGTCAAAGAAAAGGAGTTGAGAGAAAACAAACACCAGACCCTTCTGTCCTGGGTGTCAAAATCCAGCACTTTATTGGCATTTGGGTATCTTGACGCCACCAGGAAGTACTGGTGGAGTCAATATAGTCAGGGGGGTGACACCCCCTGATGCTGATTGGCTGAAGAGGTGGATGGGCTGCAGGTCCTGGCAGCCCACTAGCACTCGGCCAAAATACCAGTATACGGAAAGCATACACCCTCCCCTGATGCAGCCTGCCCCATGCGCAAGGCGGTTCGCCGGTGGTCGGCCAAAATACCTGCATTGACAAACATACAGCGGCACCAAGCATCGGGCGCTGTATGGTGTCGGCATCAGAAACAGGAGTGGCACTTGAATGTCCTTCACCGGCGGCGCGAGCCATTACCTGTAGAGGGTCCGCGTCTTCAGGCACAGCAGAGCGCCGTGAAGCGCCTTCCCTGGCGCCGCAGCAGCATGGAGCACACTGCGCCCTCGGCAATACAGTCACCGCCGGCGTCCGCTGTAGGAGCAGGAGACCTGAGAGACCATACAGCACGGGGGAAAAATTGACAGAGTTGCACCACCGATAGAGTAGCGCCAGAGGACGGCAGGGAGGAAAATGCAGTCTGACGCAGCACTGGCACAGTAGCGCTGCAACACTACACCATGCACTCCATAGAGCACATCGGGGGACAGTAACTCTGTAATACAGGGACCCCACAGTGGCGAGGGACGTTGAGTGACAGCCGCTACACGCACAGCTGTGGCAACTAACACTGACGCCAGGGAGGACAGTCACAGGACACCCAAATAATGCATACCATCAGCTTCCAGGACATTACATTCTTGCATCAATCAGAAGCTAGGGGTGTGAGAGGTTCGTTCCTCCTGTCACACCCCTAGCTTCCGGTGGCATCAAGATACACTAATACCCACTTTATTTAGGTGCCCTCGCTCTCTATGTATGACCCTGCAGAGTGCTGTAAGTTATACGATCCCTATTGTTCTATATAGCGATAAATCTTTCAAAGAGCAGGAAAGAAGTACAGAAGACTGCATATCCTGATGCCGCTGACCTCCTGGCTCACAACACCCATGTTGTGCTGCTGATTCTGTGCAGTGTGATCCGGCAGTCTTGCAGCCTCATGCTTTCTTACACTAATCCCCTGCTTTGTGTTGACTTACATTTGCTGGATTAGTAAGAAGTATGGTAATTTGCATAGGAGCTGTAGAAACAAAACGCTAGGTAATTTTTAATTAAGACTAATTGCAAAAGCTGCTTCATTTTCTCATTTTATTGATTTCAATGTTGTTTAATTTGACTCTTTAATTATTTTCCGTCTCCCTGTTCCTTAAATGGGTTGTACGATTTCTGTGTAAACTGTTGCATTAGGAGAGAATGCTAAAGAGAAATTAAAAAAATTACTTACCTAGTAAATCGCCCGCTGCTCTGGCGCCTCCATTCCTTTCCTCCCTTCCAGTCTTAGTTTACATTGACTGCAGCGGTAACACACCTGTATAGTCTTAACACCACTGCAGCCAATCTGCTGGCCTGAAGCGAAATACCACCAGTGACTTCCGTATACAATGCTGGGCTTATCGACAAGTATCCCACGTGACTTGTACATGGGACCTCACTGGGGGCCGAAAAACCTATTGACATCACATGTCTGTTGGAGTACTGCACGGGCACTGTTTGGGGTGTTAAAGGAGATGTCTCGAGGAAGCAGTGATTTTTTTTTTTTGCCCAGTCCCCCTAATTAAGCACACATTACTAAGCTCCCCTGTAAATGACATTTCTAGCTGGTTTGTACTTACCGTTCCAGCGTTTCAGCAACTTATAAAAGTTTCCCCAAGATGGCCGCCGGCTCTTTCCCCGTCGCTCGCTGCAGCCCGACGTGCGCGCTCCCGAGACGCTGCCAGCTGTGTCTCCATGGCAACCGGACGCCGCGCAGCCGCCGACCAGACGCCCCGCAGCCGCCGACCAGTCACCCACCGCCAGGCAGCAGGTAACCGGCGCTAGCCCCCGGCTCCCCAGCGCTAGACCCTTAGCCCAGGTGAAGGCCCCGGAGCCCAGCGCTAGGTTCCGGAGCCCAGGTGAAGGCCTCGGAGCCCAGCGCTGGGCTCCGGGGCCTTCACCTGTCAGTGAACATCACCCCCGACCCATCACTTACCCCCCTGGCCCAGCGCTAGTTCCCCCGGCCTAGCGACAGCCCCCCCATCGCAGCGACAGCCCCCCCCCGGCCTAGCGACAGCCCCCCCATCGCAGCGACAGCCCCCCCGGCCTAGCGACAGCCCCCCCCGGCCTAGCGACAGCCCCCCCATCGCAGCGACAGCCCCCCCCGGCCTAGCGACAGCCCCCCCATCGCAGCGACAGCCCCCCCGGCCTAGCGACAGCCCCCCCATCGCAGCGACAGCCCCCCCGGCCTAGCGGCAGCCCCCCCATCGCTGCGGCAGCCCCCCCCCCCGGCCTAGCGACAGCCCCCCCCCCATCGCAGCGACAGCCCCCCCCCCCATCGCAGCGACAGCGACGACAGCCAGCGCCCCCCCCCCCCTCCCTCCGGCGCAGCGGCAGCCCCCCGGCCCATCACTTACCTGGACGGCAGGACAGCTGGACGGCAGGACAGCTGGGCGGCTTCTCCGGACAGCTGGGCGGCTCTGCACCTTCCTCTAACAGAGGAAGGTACAGAATGGCCGCTCCAGCGCGCTCCCGAGCAGTGACAGCTCATCTGCGCATGCGCAGAAGAGCTGTAGCGGGGAGCACACTGAAGCGGCTCGTGCTGAAAGGAGAAGACCGGACTGCGCAAGCACGTCTAAAAAAGCAAGCTGCCAGCGAATTTAGACGGAACCATGGAGACGAGGACGCTAGCAACGGAGCAGGTAAGTGGAATAACTTCTGTATGGCTCATATTTAATGCACGATGTATATTACAAAGTGCATTAATATGGCCATACAGAAGTGTATACCCCCACTTGGTTTCGCGAGACCACCCCTTTAAGTTATTTTCCAATTTAACGTCTAGAGCGGGGTTTTCCAACTTTTTGAGTCTGCAGCACACCTCATCGAAAAACTTCTATCTTGCAGCGCCCCTGTAAAGAAAAGAAAATATATTCTCTCTCTTTCCTCCTACAGCACCCATAGTGGCATGGTTGGGAATCAGTTGTGTAAAGCAAGAGAGGTTTCATCTTAAAAAAAAAACTTTTTAAAATTTATATCAAGGATTAGTTGAGTTGGGGCTGGAGATCTGATTCATCTGCTCTGGAGCTGTCCAACACTACATACATTTTGGAAGGAAGCAGTAGACACTATTACGAAATGTAAGACCTAGATCCAACTGTAAGTATCCTGGGTGAGGAAGCAAGTTTGAAGTGTCCCTTAAAGGGGTTGTCCCGCGAAACAAAGTTGGGGTTATACACTTCTGTATGGCCATATTAATGCACTTTGTAATATACATTGTGCATTAATTATGAGCCATACAGAAGTTATTCACTTACCTGTTCCGTTGCTAGCGTCCCCGTCTCCATGGTGCCGTCTAATTTTCAGCGTCTAATCGCCCGATTAGACGCGCTTGCGCAGTCCGGTCTTCTCCGTTTTGAATGGGGCTGCTCGTGCTGGAGAGCCGCTCCTCGTAGCTCCGCCCCGTCACGTGTGCCGATTCCAGCCAATCAGGAGGCTGGAATCGGCAATGGACCGCACAGAAGACCTGCGGTCCACCGAGGGTAAAGATCCCGGCGGCCATCTTCGCAAGGTAAGTAAGAAGTCACCGGAGCGCGGGGATTCGGGTAAGTACTATCCGTTTTTTTTTTCAACACCTGCATCGGGTTTGTCTCGCGCCGAACGGGGGGGCTATTGAAAAAAAAAAAACCCCGTTTTGGCGCGGGACAACCCCTTTAAGTCGAATTATGTGGGTCTTGTTTCTAACTTAGCAATGGAAGTAGCAGATGAATTCAACCATACACTATGGTTTTAGAGGAAACTTAGAGTTCAGTTGTGGAACCCATGGAATGAAAGCCAAAAGCCAATTTACCACCAATTTAATGTGGTTCAGAATATAACTTAATATGAATTTGCGGATTTTTCTTTCTTCCTTCCTCTCCTTCTGCAGCCTTCCCCTTGGGCTAGAGTGGATTGGTTTGAAAATGATATAATACTAGCAAGGTGATCCATACTGTACAAAACACGTCTTATGTACTCTGTACAAAATGGGGAGTCGAGGTTCAGGCCTCATAACTGCTGTAAATGATGTTTTAGCCTTACCCACAAACAACAATCCCACTCTACCACAACCACAAAAATAGGACACAGAACCCCAGTTCTCCAGGTCCTTCTTGTTAAACTTGTCTCTCTTTCTCTTGTCGTTTTGGACTCTGCAGCAGCACCCATTTCTTAGTGCCAACCACAGTATCCTTATGGTATTTCGAACACAACCGTACTGTTTGATAATTTGAGTATTGCTCTGCCATCGGTAACTGATTGGGTCAAAGGGGAAAGGTCTTGCCCTCTACTTATATCATAGAAAATATCTTCTGCTCTAGACATAAAGACTTCACTCAATAACTGCAGTTAAACTAGACTAAATGCCCTGATTGCCTGTGGCGAAGTACGACCTTGGTACAGTGAGCACCCCATGATTCTAGTGGTAGAAGTCAAATTCTATCTACATTTTGCAGTCAAACAAGTAAAGTATTGTCCATTAAATCTTACACGAGCTTGCCAATGATTCTTCTCTCTATTGGTAGGGTTTTGTATGAAAGGAAGGAGATCCTTTGACATGTGGGCTGGAAAATGTCCTTAGGATCAGAACTAGGACAAAGTATTTTGGCGCGCTAGCAGATAGAGTAAATTGTACCTGCTCGCATGCACACACAGACACATAATCAATCCACTCATGCTGCTTGCGTCCTGCATTATGCAGTGTATGGTTGCTGTGGATGCTTGGTAAGCATCTACCAGTGCTTGTGTCATAGGCCCCTGGTGAAGGCCAAAAGACTCTCCAACATATTGGGGACAGCATGTCTATTAGACAACTTTTAGGACATTGCAAATCATATACAGATAGATAGTGGTTACAATACAGTTAACTATAGTGACCACAGGTGATGTCTCCTCTGGTTGGAATTGTTTTCTACCCCTTTTCTTCTCTTTCTGGTCCCAGACCACCATGAAGACTTCTTCCAGCCATAAGTCATCTCTGCTCTGTCTCCACATCCTACTGCTATCTTGAATGCAAAAAACTAATCAGCCAGTGCCTCCTATAACCTTATATATCCCAGTACAAGAATCCTACTCAGGCCCAATGTCATGCCAAATAAGAAAAAAAAAAATAGCGATCCAGCACACACCATTAAACAACATCTTTATTAAAGGGGTTGTCTCGCGAAAGCAAGTGGGTCTATACACTTCTGTATGGCCATATTAATGCACTTTGTAATATACATCATGCATTAAATATGAGCCATACAGAAGTTATTCACTTACCTGCTCCGTTGCTAGCGTCCCCGTTGCCATGGTTCCGTCTAACTTCGGTGTCTTCTTGCTTTTTTAGACGCGCTTGCGCAGATGCATCTTCTCCCTTCGGCTGGTCTTGGAAGCATCGGCGTTTTGGCTCCGCCCCCCTTGTACGCGTCATCGCGTAGCTCCGCCCCCGTCACGTGCCGATTCCAGCCAATCAGGAGGCTGGAACCGGCACACGTCATGGGGCGGAGCTACGCGATGACGCGTACAAGGGGGCGGAGCCAAAACGCCGATGCTTCCAAGACCAGCCGAAGGGAGAAGATGCATCTGCGCAAGCGCGTCTAAAAAAGCAAGAAGACACCGAAGTTAGACGGAACCATGGCAACGGGGACGCTAGCAACGGAGCAGGTAAGTGAATAACTTCTGTATGGCTCATATTTAATGCACGATGTATATTACAAAGTGCATTAATATGGCCATACAGAAGTGTATAACCCCACTTGCTGCCGCGAGACAACCCCTTTAATTAAAAACTACTAAACATCCTGAAAAATGTTAGCTCCTACACATTTCAGAGAGTTGTGCCATGACTAAGGATATGTGAGCTCTGAAATGCAGAGAAGCTGTTCATTTTTGGTATGCTGCATGGTTTTTAATTTTTCTACTAATAAAGATGGTCAGTAAATCGTACACACCCCAAGGTGGCACCCTACATAGGTGCCTACCCTTACCTACCTCTTGGTCTGGCCCTACTTACGATAGGTCTCTTGGTCAGTCATACACATATATACATGCATCTGTACAAATTAAGATACCCACCTTCTGAGTTTTTGGGTTGAACACCTTCCCTATTTCTATATTTATGTAGTAATTAATAGAGTTGAGCAAACATACCCTGCCGAGCTTGATGCTCATTCGAGTATTAGCGTACTTGATGGTGCTCATTATTCGAATGAGCATCAATCCATGCTCGACCCCGCCACAGGTTTTGGCTCCTCCCCGCTGTGCGGTGCCTGTTTTGGCCCCTCTCCGCCGCGTCGCAGCGCACGTCTTTGGCAAATTTTTTGTCTGGCAGGCAGGGGAGAGAGAGAGAGAAAGAGAGAGAGAGACCGACCGAGACCTAGAAAAAAAGAAAAAAAAGCTGTGCACCCGGCGTCTCACATACAAAAATGCTCGAGTCTCCCATTGTAGTCAATGGTGTTCGTTACTTGAGTAGAGCTCTCGAATTTCACGAAAAGCTCGACTCGAATAACCCGGACCCGAGCATTTGGGTGCTTGCTCATCTCTAGTAATTAAACTTCCCAACATTTTAATCTCGATTTTTGTAATTCTTGTATGTTCACGATAAACGCCGAACCGGTTCACTGAACCAAGCCGCAAATGCTTCTTGTGAAATGCATGTTTGTTTTACAAAATCTTCCTGTCTGCCAAAGTTGGCCCAAACACCACATATGTGTTTACCTCAGATTTCTGGTGAACTTTTTTTTCCGAAATGTTAGTACATGGATTAGGCATTTTATAAATGCTGAGACTTCAGTAGGTAAAAAGCAAGAAGGTTTTGGATAGTTCTCAATAATGCTCTTATTTAGATTAGAGGTATGTGAATCTTGGGGAATGAACCTGTATTTTGTCTGTAGAGTACTATAAGGAGGAAGTATAGGGTGACTGTGAGATAAGGGAGGTACAGTATACGTCTAGACTACACAGGATGTTTTGGCCAAGACGTGTGCTGGATTTGCTTCCAGTTTTGTCTTTGGTAGGAGAATTCAACCACAGTAGCATGTTTATAGAAATAAAGATTTTGTTTGGAGGCCGCCTATAACAACAAGGGCAGCCTGTTCCCAGGAAATGTATGCTAATTTTTGTAATCTCTTATTTGCAGGTTAGATGGCTTCATGTTTTTTAGACCTTAAAGGGGTATTCCAGTTTTGGAGAATAAAAAGCACTTTTCTAATAAACTTCATATCTAATTTCCTAATGGTTTTTAGTATATCTGCTTGCAATCATTAAATGGAGCCCTTTATTGTTTACATTGGAAGACTGAAAATCTGTCCCAGTCATGTGCAGGCTGGGTCTACTGGCCATAAACTAGTTTCATTCTAAGGGCTCCTCATATTTTTCTGAAAAGCTGCTTAGCCCGGAAAGTTGTACGTATTGTCACTTCTCATCATAATCTCTCTCTTGACTTACGCATTTTTTACAACACCGATGCCATGATTGTGCAGTTGCTGAAAACATGTTTTAGGGGTTTGTTTTGCCCACTTGAACATCGCCGGCAAGCAACAGTGCTGGAAATCGGGCACCCAAGGAGAGCATGCTTCCTCGTTGGAAAAAGTCAAAGATCACTAGGTGCAAAGTCAGGTGAGTAGGGAGTATGCGGAACCACTTCAAAGTTGTTGTCATGAAGAAACCCTAAATAAGGGCTGCCCAATGAGCAGGAGCGTTGTCTTGATGGATGTGCAGCACCCACTTGTAGGAAGTGTTCCACATCTTCAGGTTTCAAGCTGGATGGTGGGCACAGATCCTACGGAAATGCTGACTTTGCAGGCAATCTCTTCCCCAGTCGATCAGCAGTCCTCTATAAATACTTGCCCCATTTCCACAATCATATTGGTGTGTGGATGAGGCTTCTGTGGTTTCTTCTCACATGACGTTCAACCGCCTTAGAACTGTTGCACCCACATTTTTCGCACCTGAACCGCATGTTTGATTCAGCTGACAATATCGATGGTGTGTCATTCCGTACAACGTAAGAAAACGGATGATTCCCAATCCAAGAATAGCGTGTAATGTCATTATTTTAAGTATTGCAATTATTCTAACTCGAGCAGCTCTCACGTGGGCTCTGTGCACTGGAAGATGCTGACATCTGTCTTACTCATCCCCAAGAATGCCCGCGTCTTCTAAAATATGCCCCATGCTACTATTCTCGAGAGAAAAAAAAATTGGAGATTTTGAAAAAAATGAATGCATCTCATAAGATTAAAGGCAGTGCTGTGAGCCCCATGGCCAGAGGGAGCCCACAGCCCCTTGGTCAGTTAGAACACTCCATAAAGTTAACTGCTGGGCCTTTAACCACTTCCCAGTAACCACAGTACATGTACAGCGGGTGCAAGCTAAAGAGTTGGGCCTGCTTCATATGTGGTGGGTGCTGACTGTAAAAGACAACTAACACCCGACCACAGCATCTGGGATCAGAGATAACTCAGATCCCAGTTGCTTAACCATTTATTTAGCATGGTCAGTGCTGACTATGGCATTTCATTGGATGGAGGGAGGGGCACCCCACGACGAGATCTCAGAATACCATTCAGTGACCATGGCAGCCTGAGGCCTAGTGAAAGTTTCTTTACCTGTTAAGGATTTATTGCAATAAGAACTGCCTACGGCAGGGTGAAATAGAATGCCATTAATTTGTCGATTTACAGCAATTTTTTCATTATTGCCGTGTATTGTACAAGCAATCAGACAGCTGCTAGTTCAAGTCCCCTTGGGGAACTACAGTAAAAGTAGAAATAAAATGAATAATTTTTTTTTAAATTAAGAATTTAAAAAAAACATTTCTCATGTAAAAAATTCAAAGCAAAAATTAAATCATTCTTGTCACAATGTCCATAAAAGTCTGCTCTATTAAAATACTGCATGATTTATCCTGCATAGCCAACACCGTAAAAAAAAAAAACCCTAACAGAATTGTGATTTATGGATATTCTGTCTCCAATAAAAAAAAAATTGAATAAAAAGCATTCAAAAAGTTGTATGTACCAAAAACTGCACTGATGGAAACTACAGCTTACACCACTACATCTCTTATTAAAAAAAAAGTTTTTTTTTGTTTTTTTTTTATTAAGAAAGTGTAAAATAAAAAAGTTTATGTAAGTTTGGTTCTGACAGGTTAAAAAAAATTGTGCTCCATGACCATAGTGGTTGATAAGAGGCTTTTAAAGGGGTTGAACCAAGACTACAAGTTATTCCCTATCCACAGGATAGTGCATTACTTGCTGAGCAGCTCCATTCATTTCACTAGGGAGGTTGATGGAAATATCTTAGCACTTGCTGCTCGGCCATCTCTGCAGTCCCATTGAAAGTGAATGGAGTGTTAGAGCACCTAATCGATAGACACTCATTCAGTCTGCTCTATGTAGAGATCCAGTAAGCCCACAGTGAGGAAGGCACATGAGACCTCCGCTTTGGAGATCGGTAAGGGTCTCACAGTTAGTCCCTATTCTGTGGATAGGGAAGAACTTGTAATCTTGGTACAACCCCTTTAAAGTCAGTAGTTGTCAGGGCTCTTGTATGGGACTGTACACCTATGTGATTCTCATATCAGTAGACAGCAGAAATTGAAAGGGTGCCAAGGTTACAACTTTTTGGTATTTTTTTAGTTGGCCTCTAGGGGTTATTATTCTCTAAAATCCCCTAATACAAAAGGGGCCTAATTCTATTTGACCAATAACATGACAATTAGAGTTATCCGCCAGGAGCCGGAAGACCTGATGCACCATAGGATAACTTTACAAGTCAATATTTCTATCTATAAAATAGTGATGATATATCAATATTGATCCATATAGGTGTAGCTTGGGAAATGTTTAGTGTCTTAGTTATTTATATATTTTTGCAGTAACGGCAGACTTTGTAGCTTTGAGATAAAGCATCATTTGTCTAGGACATAGTCATTGAGAGGCAAAGTTTCTCATTCTCCAGGTTCTTATGATAAATAACCATGTTTTATGGAGCTTTCATTTCCGTTCACCTCTGTGTACTGTTGTCATGATGTCAGCTTGCCATAGAGCAGACAGGCACAGTCATGGTAACGCAGCCATTCACCTTAGATTACCTGCTGTGCCAGACAGTTATCAGATTAAACAGTTTGTCAACTAATAAAATTCTATGCCAGGTACAATGAGATAATTAGATGGAACACCTGCTTATTCAGCATCTCTGCCGCTGTTGAGCAAGGTGCATATTAAGGACATAGATAACGAAGCAGAATGGGGTTGGTTTAGTATAATACATTTTATCTAATTCATTATGAAGCCTAAATACAGGGTAACACAGGGCATACATTGAGGAGCAGGGAAGGTAAGATGCTGGCTTATCACGACGGCACTTACCATGCTCCCTCCTGGCGGGACACACATAGCCTCAGCCAGGGCAGCGCTGGGCCACTTCCGGACACTCCCGGCGTGGGGATGCCCAATAAACTGGGGAAGGGGGTTGTGGTTGTCACGGGTGACGCCATCGTTCCAGTACCCCCTGGCATGAACATCGGCAGGGAAATAAACAAGCCACAGACAGGAGATATAGTACCTCAGGTCCCCGGGAACGGTCAGGGCCTGGAATAACTTTTACTTGAGGAATAAACTTTAGCGATACAAGGCACAAATGACAGGTTTGAAAAGTGCAGGAATTAGAGAAGCTAGAGTACCTCCACACGTCAGGCCCAGACTTCTGGCCGCCCGTGCGTGACTAAATAAAGACACATACCTCCACTCAGCAGGACCCAGACTTCAGGACGCTTGAGTGTGAAACAAGTAATTGAGTACCTCTGCACTAGGCCTTGAAAGACTGCACTCACTCTCTCTGTCTTCGGGGGCTCACTCCATCGTCATTCCTTAAACATGCACTCCAGAAAAAACCTTTCCTCTTCTTCCATACTTCACTACACAAGGGTTAAGGTACCCTCGTGTAGCTGGCACTCTTCAACAGGAACCCAGAAGACATGGAGCTTTTCCCGCTCTCAAAACACTCACATTTATAGCCTCTCTCATACCATGGACGGAATAGAATGGATACATTTACAGACAATTAGCTCACTTTTGCAGACATTAATTCATCATTTGCTGCAGCTGTGCAATACATATACTAGAATGAGAAGACATTTTTGCACAGTGCAACTACACAAGGCATTACATGTATGACATTTATGGAGGCGACCAGGATGATGTACTGGCCACTACAGTTTCCCCCCTACTTAAGAACAAGCCGACCCCGGCGCCTCCAAAGCAGAGTGTATGAATCCAGAGTCGGGTCATCTTCAGTATGTGACTTCCTATCTACCTGTGAGGCCTCTGCACAGTCAGAGTGTGCAAGGCAAAACCTATAAACACAGCTCCTACCCCTGGTTACCTTTGTACAGGATTAACCCTCCCGAGGTGTACGGAGACTACAAAAAGTGTAATTTCTGTGTATGGTTTTGTATTATGAGAGCGTGTAAGGACCATGAGTTGCAAGTACATTAGAATTACTTCTAGGTTGAACGGCATTCAGGGACACTAGTATTGCTATGGGGCTTTAATCATGACTCTCTCCCCAAAGACAAAATAATTGAGATAAGTGGAATGACCATCACTTTCTCTCATGAAGAGTGAAACACACTATTACCAAACAACAAAAATATGAGAGCGCGACTGGCAGGAAAAAGAACAAGAGATGAGTGGAATGACTATCACTCTCCCTGAGACAAGTAGAACTAGGTGAAAGAAAGGAAGGCCCCGCCTGCTGGGACAGACCAGACAGACAGCTAGCACTGAGATGCGACATGGGGGACGCAAGAAACCTCCAGTCATACACATAAATCATACATACCATGCACACGGGTTCATGCACACGGTGGCATCTCTAAGCTTAAACACATTAAGACATTTACTGACTTTAAAAGGAAGATTACTCAGAAAAATATAGAGCGTGAGCACTTAAGAAAAATAACAAACTCATTTATATTACTCTCTCCTGCAAAATACTTGAACATTGCAAAACATTCCAAACTTTTCAATATGAAAAACACATATTTGTCATATAACTATGTAATGGGATTACTTTAAAGTCCTTTTTCTTTTCTCAGGGGGCTTAACTGGGAAAAACAATGTCTTTTACACAAAGAGTCTTTAGAAAATAGAGTCCATAATATGGGCAGTGAAAATTATTGGCAGGCATCAAGATTCTACCAAGCGCGACCCTCTGACTCTCCTTGCTGTCAGAGTCCGACACTGTAATGACAGATGGGGATCGGGTACTCACTGGCACCTCCACTATGTACCCTTCCGACAAACTGTGGCGTAACTGGAACCAGTCTCCTCACCACTCTTGGAAATTACAGAGTTAGTCGTAGAGGGGAAGACTTGTGCGGAACTTTCCTCCAAGGATGTAGAATCCAGGTTGGTGATTGTAGATGTGGCAGGTCTCCTCAGAGGTGGGCGCACAGATAGGCTGGGCACGGCCTGACGTTCTCCAGCAAACTGGAACGTAAAACTGGAGTCTTCAAATTCCAGAACAAACAACCTTGGCAGCTCTGGGATGTATTCTTTCACAACAGTATTGTGGTGGTGAATGAGTATCCATGGTGGGTACTCCGCCTGAGCAGTCACGTTGTCCCTCCGGAAGGTATACAGAGGGTGTGGGGGCTCTTCGGCTTCTCTGGTGGCGATTTCAGGTGGCAGAACTGTAGCCGAAACACTGGTGGGTAACCAGGTGAACTGGAGATCTTCCTCTCAATAGAAAGGCTGTCTTTTAAGGGATGGTTCAATGGCAGCCCCTGGGGCAGGGCGAAGTCTCAGGTCTCTGCCCACTGGATCCATCTTGCTCAGTTGAAGCTCATTGTTGGTTTGACATGGGGAGTCTGCAGCAGCAGATATCTCCTCCCCTTTTGGATAGACTTTTGCTAGAGTCCTTTTGGTGGGGATAGTCCTCCCCCCCTCCTTTACGCTCAGCCTGGGTGTGGTCCTTTTCGCGCAAAAACTTTGGTGGAAAGCTTTTGGTGGGAGTGAGTGAGCCTGAGAGGAGTTTAGAGGATTGAGCACCATTTTGGAAAGTCCCACTACGAACATATGATGCAAACACTTGAAAATTGTTAAAACATTTCTTCTTCTTATGCGGCACAGAGGATCTGATCCTGTTTCCAGTGATGCCAAAAAGAAATAGGGTCTTACAGCGTCCCGTAGGGTGACCCTGGACACAGGGTAGACGTTGAGGAACGGGGAGGATAAGATGCTGGCTTGTCACTTACCACGCTCCCTGCCGGAGGGACGCACATAGTCTCGGCCAGGACAGCGCTGGGCCTCTTCCAGACACCCCAGCATGGGGATGCCCAATAAACTGGGGAACAGGTGGTTGTGGTTGTCACGGGTGACGCCACCTTTCCAGTACCCCCTGGCATGAACATCAGCGGGAAATAAATGAGCCACAGACAGAAAATATAGTACCTCAGGTCCCCGGGAACTTCAGGGCCTGGAATAACTTTTATTTAAAGAGTAAACTTTAGCGATACAAGGCACAAATGACAGGTTTGAAAAGTGCAGGAATTAGAGTGTGAAACAAATAATTGAGTACCTCTGCACTAGGCCTTGACTACACTCGCTTGCTGCTCACTCTCTCTCTCTTTGGGGGCTCACTCCATCGTTATTCTTTAAACACGCACTCCAGGAAAAACCTTTCCTCTTCTTCCATACTTTACTGCACAAGGGTTAAGGTACCCCCGTGTAGCTGGCACTCTTCAACAGGAACCCAGAAGACATGGACCTTTTCCCACTCTCAAAACACTCACATTTATAGCCTCTCTCATACCACGTGATAGAATAGAATGAATACATTTACAGTCAGCTCACTTTTGCAGACATTAACTCATCATTTGCTACAACTGTGCAATACACATACTAGAATGACAAGACATTTTTGCACAGAGCATCTACACAAGACATTACATGTATGACATTATGGAGGGGGACAGGATGATGTACTGGGCAACTACACAATGAAGCAACTTGATAGGTAACTGTTGAAAAAAATAGTCTACAGTGTTGTTTATACAGCTCCTATGCAGTCCTTTGTGTGTCCATGGTTACGGACTACAAACAAATGACATGTAGTCTGTTTCTGCGATCCTGCTTATCCACTCCATCTGCCCCCAATCCTGTCGACTGTATGTGAGCAAGAAGAGGGACAAATGTACAAAGTGTTAGTCACGTTTAAGTGAAGTACAAACATTATTATTGTTTTCTTAATACTTGTCAGGTCTGTTTGGTTTATTTCTATGATTTAAGTATATGCTTGTTTGGTCTCTTTGCTTTATGTCAAGGTCGACACTTTGTAAACTTCACCCTCTGGATCTATATACAGTGCAGCACTATTGTTCTCATCAGAACATTCTCTTCCCATGACATCTGTTCTATATACATATACAGTACAGGACCGTTACGCTGGAAATCGCATTGTTCCTGTAACAGTTTTCCAGTTTGATTAATGCAGCCAACAATATAAGCAAGTAATGTATCCTATATAGCTTTATTCCTAGGTTATACACTGAACAATCACTATATAACAGGTCTGTCCATCTTTTGGGGCAATCACGGCTTTTAGACATTGGGGAACAGATTCCACAAGGTGCCGAATATCCTCCATACTCAAATAGACCCATGCAAAGATATGGGTTCCGATGGTCAGCTAACAGGTCCCTGTAGCATTCACCATTCAAGCATTGTGGTATGATGACCAACGGTCCTAGGCCATGCCAGGAAAATGCTGCTGCCCAGACCTAGACATGGCCATCATCAGCTTATTAAAATCAGTGGAGATGGTTTACAGCGCTTAGCATTTGAAACACCGTGCTAAATGCTGTAAAGAACAGTGTGTGTGGGAATGGCCACTCTTCCATACACCGCTTATTACTACGATTAGCGTGGCGTCCCAAGCGCCATGCTAACCGATGTGCAGTGCTCTCATTGATTTTTATTGGGGCTTCTCAGACTCTCATTTGAATGCGGAATTTGTAACCTTGGGAATTTCAAGTGCTATCTGTTCTATTTTTTAGTGTTTTCGCATTTTTTAATGCAACTTATCACCCATCACAATGGCCTAAGGCTGTCTGTCTTAGTTTGCACAGTTTAGGGCCGTATGCACATGGGCGGGTCGAATTCCGCATTAACGAGCCCACAGCTTAATCCGACCCCATGCCCGGCACCCGCGCATTCCTGCTTTATTTGATCTTCCTCTGTACTGCGGATGGTCCGCACGTCTCACCGTCGGACATGCGCAATACAGATTTTTTTTAACTCCTGCTTTTCCCAAAGAATCTGTGTCCTATCCACAATGTTAATTGCGGACTGACCAGGGGACGGACGGCTTTAAGTGGAAGCCATCCGTGTTGGGAACCTCAGAAAAATCAATGGAGCGCACTGCGATTTTTCATATGTGAGCGGAAACAGCAATTGGTTTCCGCTCTTGTGCATAAAGAATAATTTTTCCATAGCATGCTGTGGAGAGTTATTGCTGCAGAATCCGGAGACGGACGCCCGCTCTGAATCTCGTAGCATAAATCCACCTGTGTGCATGAGGCCTAACTTATAGACAGTATCAGTAAATCTGCCCCTACTTTATTGATGCTTCTCTGGAACAATACAATGTTGCAACAAGCACAACAATACATAATTCTTGTAACTTAACTACAAGTGAAATGAACTGCATCCTATAAATAGTGATTTACATAACATGCCCCCTTTAAAACCCCTTTTGAATGGCTGATCCTATGCTATGCTGCCTGTATTCAGCTTCTGATCTGGAGGAAGGAATTGATGGGAAACTGACCAAATTTGCAGATGACACAAAGCTAGGAGGGATAGTTAACACTAAAGAAGAGAGGAAGAGTATTCAAAAAGATCTAGAAAAGCTTGAACAGTGGGCAGCGACTAACAGAATGGTGTTTAACAGGGAGAAATACAAAGTCCTACATCTGGGCAAGAAAAATGAAAAAAAAAAAATAACAACAGAATGGGAGAAATTGGGCTTAGCAGCAGCACATGTGAAAAAGACTTGGGCATACTAATAGATCATAGACTGAACATGAGACAACAATGTGATGCAGCAGCCAAAAAGGCAAACACAATTCTGAGCTGTATTAAGAGAAGCATAGAGTCTAGATCATGTGAGGTAATTATTCCCCTCTACTCTTCCTTAATCAGACCTCATCTGGAATACTGTGTCCAGTTCTGGGCACCCCACTTTAAAAAAGACATAAACAAACTGGAGCAAGTTCAGAGAAGAGTTACCAAGATGGTGAGCGGTCTGCAAATCATGTCCTATGAAGAACGGTTAAAGGATCTAGGAATGTTTAGCTTGCAAAGAAGAAAGCTGAGAGGAGACTTAATAGCTGTCCACAAATATCTGAAGGGCTGTCACAGTGCATAGGGATCAGCCCTATTCTGAAACTGAAAGGGAGGAGACACAAATTAGATATAGGAAAAACTTACTGACAGCGAGGGTGATCAATGAGTGGAACAGTTTACCATGGGAGGTGGTGAGTTCTCCTTCAATGGAAGTGTCACAGGCTGGACAGACATCCGTCTGGGATGATTTAGTGAATCCTGCACTGAGCAGGGAGTTGGACCAGATGACCCTGGAGGTCCCTTCCAACCGTACCATTCTATGATTCCATAGATTAGGAATACAGCTACTTGCTATGAGGCTCGGCTTCTCTTCAGTGTTCGCTCCCACCTGAAACTTGATTTAGTTTGTCTCAGTGCATTGAGCATCACCATAATATATCATTTGTGTGCCTATGCACTCCTCCCAGGGCATTGAATTCAGCCAGGAATGGGAACAGTAAAGCAAACCACTGCATCAGGATATGACTATACCTGTCTACAGGTGATATTATGCATTGTATAGGGATAGGAATTGGAGACAAGAGGGACGCCACAGACACACAATCAGTGGAATAAGCGGGATTGCCTGATAGTACACAACAGATACGAGACTTCTGTCCTGCCTCAGAGATGGCAGTATCAAATGCACTTCTATATTAAGTTCATAAATAAGTGTATTATTAGAGCGTGAAGTCACCCTGTTTTGCTTGTGGTGATTACAGGCGAGCAGTGTACAACCGCTGGTCCAGGAGTATACAGGATACTCATATATGGAACATATGACTGAAATCTACCTGTGACTATATAGTCCTTATAGAGGATCCAGATCTCCTTTACGGATAAGGCAGAGTATAATGTGCTGCTGCTTGAAATGCATTTTCCAGCCAGAAATGGGTCTATTAAGGTGCGATTTTCCACTCACAGCAATGCTGAAAGATGGTTGAATCACAGTATGTTCTATTCTTCTGCGATTTGTCAGAAAATTCACCCATTATTTCCTAATGGTGAGTTAAGAATTGCATCGCACTCACATGTGCGGGCGAGATCCATGCAAGTGGGATGCAGTTTTAAAATTTTTCTATTGAAAAAAACATGCAATTTTCATGTGTGTGACAAACACTGACTGATATTGCAGTTTTAAACTTGCGATTTTGGATAAATGCGCAATGCATTTTTTCTTAACCCCTTCCCACAGGGCATGTATGAAGAGAGATTGCTTGGCGATCTCTCTTCATACAGCATGGGCATCGGCTGTTTATTACAGCTGACACCTGGCGGCAACAGGTCTGATCAGCGTGGCTGAGCTGAGTCGTTAACACTTTAAATGCTGCTGTCAATTCTGACAGCGGCATTTAAACCCCCCCGAACAATGTTCGGGGTCCCATACAGCCCTCCTCTGTGTGGTGACTTGATGAAAACCTTGCCCAATAACAGTATGATGTCATGCTATTGCATGACATCATACTGCAGGAGTGATCAAAGCATCGTAAATTGTTGTCCCCTAGGGGGACTAAAAAGAAAAAGTACAAATCAGAACAATAAAGTTTTACTAATTAAAAAAAAAAAAGTAATAAAAGTTAAAAAATAAAACCCTTTTGCCATATTTACAATAAAAGAATCTAAATAATAAAGCAAAAATGCATATTTGGTATTACTGCGTTCATAAAAATCCGATCTATCAAAGTAACACATTATTTACCCTGTACGGTGAACGTTGTCCGAAAAAAAGAAAGAAAGAACGCCAGAAATGCGCTTTTTTTTTTGGTCACCCTGTCTCTAAGAAAAAAATGCAATAAAAGCGATCAAAAAGTTGGATGCATTCCAAAATGGTACCAACACAAACCGCAAGAAATCCTGCAAAAAATGAGCCCTCGCACAATTATGTCGATTGAACAATAAAAAAGTTATTGCGCACAGAAGATGGCGGGAGAAAATAATTTTAAAAGATTACATTTCTTTGAAAAAAAACACTATACAAGTTTGGTATCGTAGGAATCGTACTAACCCATTGAATAAAGTTATCATGTCACTTTTGTTGCAGTTTGTGCGCTGTAGAAACAAGACGCACCAAAAGATGGCGGAATGTCTTTTTTTTTTTTTTTTCATTTTACTCCACTAAGAATTCTTTAAAAGTTTTTCAGTACATTATATGGTACTTTAAATAGCACCATTGAAAAATACAACTCGCCCCGCAAAAAACAAGCCCTCATACAGCGACGTCAATGAATAAGTTAAGGAGTTACGATTTTTTAAAAGGTGGGGGGTAACGAAAATGGGAAAAAAAAGGGCTGCACCATTAAGGGGTTTAAAATGCATGGCATCTATGTACTTGTGAGTTTCACAGGCGTTTTTTTACAAGCGGCAAAAAATTGCAAGTGCTTCCAATAATATCAATGATAAAAAGCGCATTGCACTTGCATGCAAATCGTATGGTATATGAGTGAGGTTTGATTTTTGTGAAGAATCCATTAAATAATAGGCAATTTGTAGCGAGGAATCACCCAAAAATATTACATGCAGCAATTTTTTCTGTCTTGGACCATAGGACTGATATAAATGCTACTTTTCACATGTGAGTTCCATTCATATTGTTGTCGGATGGAACTCGATTGTGAAAATTGCCTTCCAGTCTTACCCTTTCAAGATGAGAGAATTTTTTTTATGCTTGTCCTTTCGTCCCGCCTTCCAAGAGCCATAACTGTCTTGTTTTTGAAGTAACATAGCCGTATGATGGCTTGCTCTTAGCAGGACGAGTTGTATTTTTTTTTATTGTATCATTCAATGTAACATACAATCTCATGGAAAACTTTTATACATTTTTTAAGTGAGGTGAATTTTTTTTTTTTTTTTTAAAGCAACATTTTTTTTGGGGGGGGGTAGTTTTTATGTCATTTACAGTGCAGTAAAAATTATATGTTCACTTTATTGCGTGGGTCGGTACAATTACAGCAATACCAAAACCCAGAACTTTTTGTTTTTTTGTTGATTGGTTTGTGAGGGCTCATTTTTTGGTACGATTTTGGTGTAAGTACAACTTTTTGATCAGTTAGCAACAGCATGATCTATCTGCCAATCACGTTTTACTCTGAGTAGTCTCAGATAGAACGAGCTGGTTGTCTATTTCTTCAAGCATAGGCTCAGTGTATTCCTCACAAGGGTAAACTCATTCTGTTTGAGGGTGCGGGGCTATGCCATGTCATCGTAGGTAGCGTTGGATGTTACCTGTCCGTGACTGGGTCAGAGCATTATTTATATTCAGCAGATGACTGGCTGTAATCTTGCATTAGAGACTTTGAACTTTCCTTTAAAGGGAATTTGTCATCTACTTACAGGATATAGACATTAAATAATCAGCAGGGTTGTTGATCCGGGTCTTGGAGTCATCCAAGGGATTATTGATGACTGCCATTATGGAGTCGGAAAGGATTTTTTTCCCCAAATGGGTTAAATTAGCTTCTGCCTCATTGGGTTTTTTTTGCCTTCCTCTGGATCAACAAGGAGGACATTGTCTCCTTTCAGCCTAACATACTATGTTACTTTTAGCCCTATGAGCTAAGCTTACTGGCTGAGTCCAGGGATGTAAGTTTTATACTTACTGCCCCTGTCATTTTCCCAGTGTGAGTGCTGAAAACCGCTGCTGAATGCATGGAGCAGCACTGCTAAGTAGTCAAAAGTAGAACAGGTGGACTACTTAAAGGGGTTGTACCAGAACTTCTAGTTATTCCCTAACTTGCTAATCGTCGAGGTCTCACAACTGAGACCCCTGCTGATCTGAATAACAGGACTCCCATGCCCCTCTCTCCTGTCACTGTGTGGGTTGCTTCTCCTTCCCATAGTGATGTCACTCTGAATGAAGCGCTCACCCCACATGTGTGGTTGGTGATCCATTGCAATTGGGCTGACAAAAAAATATCTGAGCGGGTGCCACTTGGGTATCTCAGCAGTCTTATTGAAAGTGAATGTAGTGCTAGTGCAACCAGCGCTTCATTCAGTCTCCTCCTCAATTTGGGAGTGCATTAACCCTACGGTGAAGAGGACAGGGGACACAGGACCCGTTCTTGAAATCGTCAGCTCTGTTTCAGAAAAACTGAGCTCTGGCCACTAAAAAGATATAATTAAAGCGACCCCCCCCCCCTCCGTCCTGAACAAACAAAAATGGCCAAACCAGCTTCTCTGACTACCTGATGCACACTGTGTACTAGTATGCGTCATTAGTCTAAGACATTATGCCTGCTTCGATTGACCATTGTTGCCCGTATGAGCAGCATTGGCCACTCGGATCACCATGTAGTGACTTAGACTAACAATACATACTAATGCACAATGTACATCAGGTAGTCAGAGAAGCAGTGTGGCCATCTCTGTTATTACAGAACCTGAGGGTCGCTTTAAAAAATGAATCTGTGCAGCGTTTTGGACTTATTTAGTTTAAAAAATAAATACATTGGCGTCCAGAGATTAAAACTTCACCTGAAGGTAATTTTAAAGTAGTGCAGAACAAAGAACAATGGATAGAAGGGTCTTCTGATGTAACATCACTGCCTGCAGGTTACTGTAGATAAGGGAGGACGAGATGGTTTGCCAGAAGAAGAAGGAAGCCACAATATCCATTATACTGTAGTTCTCATTTTTTTCAACCGAAGCTAGATAAGTCTGCCAGAGCTTTGTGCAGCCAAATGATAGTGTTACCCAGCTGGAGATCTTACATGGACAAGATCTTGGTTGTTACTGAACTATCTACATAGATGCAGGAATGGAAAGTATAACGGAGCAGAGTCCTTTCTACGCAGAATGATCTGTTGAATCCACAGCGTTACATACGGGGCTTACTTAGTGGTTCTTGGTACTGACTAGTAGATGGGGGCATTACCAGGGAAACCGCACTCACTGATGAACATTTATAGACAAAGGCTGTCTTTACGAGACACCCACCTGTAATGCCCACAAAGTAAGCAAGATACACCCCAAAATACTATAGAACATTATTATAGTGTTTGTTGTGAACTACATTGCTGGTGATGTTGGTAATTCCAAATGCCCATTTAAAATTAGGCATTTTCTGTGCCCCTTGTCACTGAATGGCCACTTATTAGACACCAAACCTGTAGTGTGTTGGACCTAGGTTAGACTTAAAACTTAGGTACTATTAGCTACTTTCCAAACGTCCATCCACAGGTAGCAGAAGACACCATTACTCCATCTCTGCCAGCCTGAACTGGTGACACCTGACAGGGAGGGATCATCAATCCATGCTGCTTACACCAAATTCTGACCTCCCATCAGCATTGTGCAACAGAAATTTGGGTTCATCTGACCAGGCGATGTTTTTCCACTGCTCAGCGATACAATTTTTGTACTCTCTTGCCAGCTGGGGTCTTGTCTTTCTGTTTCTCTTAGACACTTATGACACTGGAACTGCTAATCTGCTATTTTAGCCCATTCTAAGGAATGATGAGCTGTGTATTCAAACACATTAGATGGAGTTGGTCTAGCACCGATGACCAAGCCGCGTTGGAAGTTGCTGAGATCGCTGGATTTTCCTATCTTATGTGGATTCACACTGATGCACAAAAAAACTTGTTACTTGTAGAGATGAGCGAGCATACTCGCTAAGGCAAACTACTCGAGCGAGTAGTGCCTTATTCAAGTACCTGCCCGCTTGTCTCTAAAGATTCGGCTGCCGGCGCGGGTGACAGCTGAGTTGCGGGAGTGAGCAGGGAGGAGCGTGGGGGGGGGGGAGAGTGAGAAAGAGATCTCCCCCCCTGTTCCTCCCCTCTCTCCCCCGCCGCTCCCCGCCAGCACCCAAATCTTTAGAGACGAGCGATCAGGTACTCGAATAAGGCACTACTCGCTCGAGTAGTTTGCCTTATCGAGTATGCTTGCTCATCTCTAGTCACTAGATTTTATTCTGCACTCAAGTCTAATTTCCATACAGGGAAGCTCCAATTGTGAAAGGCCCGGGGTCTCCTAAGACATAATATCGTACAAATCAAGTTAGTGACACTCCCCAAATGTTTAGCTTTCCTATTAATGATCTTTTTTTACTGTCTTTAAAATTGTATTAATCCTTTATAAAAAAAAAAAAAAAGACAATGAGGAATTCTGCGGATCTCTCCACAGATGGAATCGATCATCCAGTGGCGTCTCTTGATTTATGGCCTTAAGTGAAAATCAGAACTTGCCACAAGAGCTGAAAATATTTTGCACACTGAAATGTTTGTTTTTCATTGTAGTAAGTGCAGAAAAAGTCTTTTACAAAACGTATTCAGACCTGACATGGGACTTTATACTTCTTGGAGTCATGCCGAAACAGTCACATTTTAGTCTAAAAGCAGAATCTGCGCGAGGACATTTTTGAAGAACAGATCTTCTTTACAATGCATCCTACTGATTGTATCCAACAGCATGGGGTCTTCCGCAGTTGGTTTTTCCATCTAAATTTTAACTGCTTTATGAATATTTTTGCTGTTCAGCATCATAGTGTTCCTTATTTTGACACAATGTAACCTCTGCTACTTAAACTATTATTGTGTAACATGAAATATAAAAAAAGGAAGATAATAAAATGTGGAATATAGGGATCAAGAGGCAGAGCAAGGGACTGCTATCGGGCCCTAGGAGAAAGCAGTCCCCAGCTTTCATTACACTATCCCCTTTGCTACTGGGAATGGACTAGGACCTTCCTTCAAAGAGGAACTGCATTGTTATCTAACAAGGAAGTGAAGAATTGGCCCATGGATCATTTTAAAGGCCATGGAATGGGAAACAAACACCAGGCCCATAATGGGGGACTTATTCAAGTATTTACTATAGGGCCCCATCCCATCTATGTACGCCACTAATTGGGATTTTTGATGGCATGTGGCATTGGCGGTAGAGAAAAGCACTGTGGGTTCTTTCACTATTTATGCTAGCAGCTGTTTGTCATCATTCTTCAATATCAGCTGTCACAATGTTGGAGCTAGGCCCTCTATCAAAACGGAACCTTCTGTAGCAAAAAGTGCGTAATCGAGAACTATGGGTTCCTGCTGGTAACTACTTAAGTAACTCCTTAGTTTGATTTAAAAATAGTTGGGAGCCACAATAATAGGTCACTTTCCTACTGAGTCTGCAGTGTACATTTTCTGTATGCATCAGGAAAGCCTTTTAATATAGTTTCATAGAACATATGAAAGTTACTATATTAAAAGGCAACTTCAAATTTCAGTGTCATAGAAGAATTTGGAAGTACAAGTTTATAACAATCTTTTACACTCTCAAGACTGGAATAAACATTGGAAGTGGCTTCATGCATCACTGGACAATATGAGAAATCTATAGCAGAGACAACACACTGGCCTGGTGACCCTCCAACACCAATTTAGAGACCATAAAGCTTTCACATCCTTATCAGTAGG
Organism: Eleutherodactylus coqui; assembly: GCF_035609145.1. Classification (NCBI taxonomy): domain Eukaryota; kingdom Metazoa; phylum Chordata; class Amphibia; order Anura; family Eleutherodactylidae; genus Eleutherodactylus; species Eleutherodactylus coqui. The sequence continues at coordinate 79,640,561 of NC_089841.1, read as the reverse complement.
CTAATTACGTATTTACTCCTCTGCTCATCCTGTTCTGGTATTGTTTTAAGTGCAAATTAATCACACCATGTCTGTGCTTTTTCATATGTATGTGTATATGTGTGTCTTCCCATCTATTGCATTAAGCCTGATGAAGAACCCTAAGTATGTTCAAAAGCTCGCTATAACATCACGTCTTTTTGTTAGCCATTAAAAGGTATCATATCTACAAATTTACTTGGTTTCTCTTTCCGAGAACAATTACATTATATGCTGCAAACCATAAGTATACAGTCAGGAGGATAAGCTGTGATCTCCTCTGCTATAACTGTGTGACAGGAGCTGTGTGATCATCATCAGTAACTGTGATAAGAGTATTTGTGTCCCCTTGTAGGCACTTTCTGTGGTAAGGTCCATGTAATAGCATCACACAGATTAGTTTCAGACTGCTTAACCTCAAGTAGATCTGAGCTGGCCAGAATCGAGATCACATGACCATCTGAGGAAAAAGAGGCAAAAAGTTTCACATGATAGAAACAAATAACTAACCAAGTTAATACTACCTCACTTATATATACTGGGGGGATAGCTACATAATGAATGAAAAAAAGCAAAACACTAGAGTGGCCCTTTAAATATGTACATCCTAGGTTTCTCTTTTGGGATGGAAAACTCAGATGCAGTATGAAAGTAGCCATAACTGCCAATACAACACACTCATCTCCTGCATGGTCCTTACTGACCTGGACATTCAATATTGATGGCTTCTCCTCAGGATGGGTCATTAATACTTGATTTGCGGAGGTCCGCCACTCAGAATTCCCGGCGATCAGCTGGTCCCCAGGCCAGTTGTCAGTATGGACTGCACTGGAAGCAAATAGCATTGAACTAAATGGGAGCTATGCGTGTAGTTTCAAACCTGGCCACTGCAATACGGACAGCACTATCTGCTACCAGCACTGTTCGCTATAACAGAGATGCCGGAAATCAGCTGATCGCAGGGGATCCTAAACAGTGAGCCCCCACCTATCAATAGTGAACGTCCCGGACAATCCCTTTAACTATTGACTACTCCAATCAGCCATTGCTTTAATGCAGCCATTACTTTGTGGGCCAGTCAAAGATCAGTACCAGAGAAGAAAAGTCAGACAGAAAAGATCTCAGATTTCTTACTTTCCAGAAGAGTGTTATCAATTGAAGAATTCCTCACTGTACCCTCGAAACTTGGTTGGCATCTGGTTGGAAAGCCAAGAGCCGCATGAAAGAGGTCCATGGGCCTGTGATATGCATTAAATATTATCGTCTAACCTGCTGCTTTAAAGGGATTATATAACAAAAACAACTCCTCTTAATTTGGCTTCCTATACCCCTAGAGAACAGCTGTTATCACCATGGGAAGCGGCAGTCACACATTTCTTTTGCAGTGGCCACTACAGGCAGAATGAAGTATTACATATTGGCCATTCACATGAATAGTCAACCATATATTACATAGACAACCTAATCTACCACTTGGTCCTCAAGAGCAAGAATAGGTCTTTTTGAGTGTCTCTCCTCTCTGGCTCTTAAATGGGTCTTTCTTTAGATCTGGTGCTAAAAAAAATATTAATAATTTGCTTGGAAAACCATCTGTGAGCATCATTTGTTTACTACAATCTTGCTGGAAGAGATCCAAATCTATATCAGGCCGGCAGGGAAAATTCCAGCTCCATGCAGTTCCCCTTTGTGTCAGACAGCGGGCTACAGATTACTTTTCTTCAGCCTTTAGTTTAGCTCCGACGTCAGTGAGACAAAAGACAAGGTGTCCATCTCAAATCAAAGTCTTGGAAATTGTCGGAGATTTCCGTCAGTGGAAATCTGACACAATGCTTGTCCTGCTGCACCACTGATTTCCTGCAACTGTTTCCTTCCTAGGCAGAATCACAATTCTGCTGATGAGGCTGCAGAGCAAAAGGGACATAATAGCAGATTTCTAATTGTAATATTATATTGTTCCTTAATGTTTATGGGTTTCCAATGAAGCTCAAATGTCATATAATATTCAATACTTTTGTAATATATTTTGCGTTTCATTTTCAACATCTCTGCTTGCTGTCAGTGAACAGAAACATTATTTAAAGCTTGTCTCCTAGTGTAATGTTTTGCTTTGTTCTTCTAGAATGCCTCCATGTTTGCATACATTATGTCGCTAGGTAAATACTCTCCCTCCAGTAAGTTATATACCCTCCCCTAAGGTCGCCTGCAGACAGCCGGGTGGGATCCCGCTGCGAAAATTCTCGCAGTGGGACGAGGACCCGTCCCCCTGCAGGGGCCTGCGGCTCACCCGCTCCCAGGGTCTTCCGTCTCCTGCTATGCGTCGGCTGCCGGCGGAGCGGAGCCTGCCCGATACTACTGATATTTCTGTGCGGGTCTCGCAGAACATGCCGCAATTTGTTTTCCGCGTGTGTTTTCACGCGGCTGTGTGGATAGGATTGCGTTTTGCAATGCAATCCTATGCAGGCGGGCACGAGCGGAAATTCTGCGGGAAATCCTGCTGCAGAATTTCCGCCCGTGTGCAAGGGGCCTAAGTGTAGGGAAAGTCTGATTAAAACTAAGGGCTCTTTCACATCTACATAACGGGTTTCCATCTCTCTGTTCTGTTTTTGAAGCAGAAAAAGTGAATTAAAAAAAAAAGATTTAAATGTTTCCATTTTTTCCTCCATTGATTTAAAGGGTTTTTCAAAAAATCGGAAAGCTTTGATTTGCTCCCTTGTTTTTTAAGCAGAACAAATATCGCAGTCTGCAGCGCAATTGGTTCAGTAAAAAAAAAGAACAAAAATAAAATGGAACAGAAGCAAGCTGAAAGGATACCGCTTTTTTGAACATCCACTAACCCTTTCCAATCCACTGTCTGACCTCTGAAGACACTATGATTTAAGGCTGTTCAGCTCCAATGTTTGAAGACGTCCGTCAGGGTTCTCTTACTGTATATTGCCAGCCTCTCTGCTGTTGGAGCCTATCCAGCGTGCCACCTCATGCAGTACTGGCTTTAGCCAGCAGATAGCACCGTTGTATAACGGCAAAAAAAGAGTAAGCCCCCTAGGAAAACCAGGATACAAATTGGATTGGAAAGGGTTAAAATCAATGAGGGAGAAAAACTTTTAATTCTATTTTTCAGCTCTACAAATGGAACAAAGAGATGGAAAGTCCTAACACAAAAGTGAATCAGCCCTTAGTTTTCCAATATAATTAAAGGTGTTGTCTCATTAGTAAAAAAAGAACCCTTTCACAATGTGGCGCTCAAGATGAAACTGCTGATTGCCCTGGGATCCTCTCCCTGCACCCAGCTCCAGCCAGGAATTTCCCCTTTAGCATATTACAGGGGATGAGGTGTGATGGTGGTTTTTCAGAACCAGCAAATTGATGAATAGTGTTGAGTGAACCGGAACTGACGACCCTTGTTTCCGGTCGAACTTTGCTAAAAGTTTGATTCGGCAAGAACCTAAAACTCAGGCGATTTATCTCCACTAAACCCCGTAGGCGAACCCACTAAAAGAAGAAGGAAATAGGAGGGAAAATAATCTTTCCTTTTTTTCTTTTCTTCTTTCTTTCTAGGTGACCTAGAGGTGTTATATGTACAGGGCTTTTGTGGCTTTTCGACACCAGTTTTAGGAGTTTTGGTAAAGTTCCAGTACATTTCAAACTAATTTGGGCCAAACCAACTGAACTGAACTTTTCAAAAGTTCGCTGATCACTGTTGATGACGAATTTTCAGGATAGGTAATCTATATCAAATCAATGTGGGTCTGCCACTTGGGACCCCTACTGATCTGCTGATTAAAGAGGCTATGTAGCTCTGGTGAGTGGTGCAGTTTCTTGTCAGGCATGAAACATCATGTTCAGGGGTGTAGCTAAAGGCTCATGGGCCGGGGTGCAAAAGTTTATCTTGGGGTCCCCCAACTTCTCTTAATGCAGAGGCGTAACTTGAAGCTTCTGGGCCCCAATGCAAAACCTGCAACAGGGCGCCAACTATAATGCTTTATTCATAGTACTAGGCTGCCTATATGTAGTGTACAGTAGGTTTCTGGTTTAGCTAGTGAGAGTCCTGTGACGTGGGTCCGGAGGGGTGTCGGGCAAACACCTCAAAACAGCTATCTATTTTCTGGCTTGGTTTCCTATTCCCAACCATTGTTAAAAAGACTTGTATAAAGGGTCTGACATTGATATGCTACCATCCAATAAGTGGCGCTACAGAGGTAGTAGTTCCATCTTCCTTAGTTGCTCGTATTTATTGGACTGCCCTGTATTTATTGTTACACTGCCTTCCCTCCTCATTACCAGCAATTGTGGATCGCAGCCGCGTGCTGCAGTATCAGTGTAATAATTTTAGGGGTTGTACTCTTGGGACAATTCTTATTTGTTAGCAAGATTCTTCCATCAATATACTAATAATTGGGACCCCGACCATCAGCTGGAATCTGTGCAGAGAACACAACAGCAAGTGTTTAACTTCCAGCGCAGGAGAAGTGGATCATTACACAGTTGTCATGTAATTCAATGGGCTGTCTGTGTAATGTACGGACATGCTGGGCTGCCAGTTGGCGTTTGAACATACGAAAGCCAAAAGAAAAAACTTATGGCATGCTCCATCAGATACTCGGTTACAGCAGTGCTGGATTGTAGAGTCAGTGCTTCTAGGGGAGAGTAGCACTGTAGTACGACTAGTAGTAGACTGCAGAGTGTTCATATATTGCTGGGCAGGCTCCGTGCTCACAGCTTGTTGAGTTATATTTTTTAAAGAAAATGTGTCATCAAAAAGTGCCATTTTATAAAAATAAAGTTTTTATTTTTCTAAAAAATTTGGGGTGTTTTTTTTTATTTCCCATTAACTTTTTTATTGGAAATGTTAAAGTCGTACAAAGTAGATGCAGAGAATGTGTGATTCACAATATTGATGACCATTACAACTAGATACTAAAGAGTAAGGCCGCTTTCACACGGCCATGACAATTGCGCGAGATTTGTGCATTGCGAGACGCACAAATCTTGCACGAATATGGGTCATATACACGAGCGACTTTTTTCCCACATCACAGTGCTAGAAAAAATACCGGCATGTCCAATCTTTGGGTGTTCTCTCAGAACGCATCGCTCATTGTTTTCAATGGGGCCGGAAAACACATCGCATGGTGTGCAATGCGGAGTTTCCATTTAAAATAATGGAAACACTTGCTGATCCTCGCAACGGAGGATGGGAGGCATTTTTGACTCAAAACGCCTCGCATCCTCGGGGACATCGCACGTTCATGAGCACTATATTGGCCTGAGTTTCAAGGGGCCAATATCACACTCGACCGTGGGTAGGAAGTCTAACAGAGATAAAAGGAAGTAGAAGAAAATAAGAGAGATTTAAGAAGGCAGAGTTATAAAGAAAATTGTTGAAGCCATGGATCCCACATTAGATAGTATTTAGATGAGTATTAGATTAGTATTTTCGAAGGGCAAAGAGTCTCTCATATACACCATGTCACAACTTTGTTAAAGCCTAATAGGAGATGTGGGAGACTTCCAATTTTTGGTTAATAAATGCTTGGAGGAGAAGAGAATATGACGAGTAGAGATGAGTGAGCATACTCGCTAAGGACAATTACTCGATCGAGCATTGTCCTTAGCGAGTATCTCCCCGCTCAGAAGAAAAGGTTCGGCTGCCGGCGCAGGTGAGAGGTGAGTTGCGGCTATGAGCAGGGGAGAGCGAGGGGGAGAGAGATCTCTCCTCCATTCCTCCCCGCTCTCCCCCGCTGCTCCCCGCCCGCCCCCGGCAGCTGAACCTTTGCTCCCGAGCGGGCAGCTACTCACTAAGGGCAATGCTCTATTGAGCAATTGCCCTTAGCGATGCTCGCTCATCTCTAATGACGAGTCAATTTTCTATGAGAAGGAGAGATTGAGTTAATGCCAAGTAACATTTGCAGGTATGAAAGGTCCCTAATGTTGCCATTGGAGCTCCCACCAGCATTGTTCCCAAGCTTTGATAAGCTGAACATACAGTAGACATTAGAAAAAAAGTTGCGTAAACTTATTGTTTCAGCAGGCTTGGTTGACAGCCTCTCATGAGAAAGGTCCCTATTAGAGATGAGCGAGCATACTCGTTTAGGCGATTTACATCGCCTTTTTTGAGTACCTGCTGGCTTGTCCCTGAAGATCCGGGGGGGGGGGGCGTGGGGGTAAGCGAGGGGTTGCGGACGGGATCGGGAGGGAGAGAGAAAGAGAGGGATCTCTCTCACTCTCCACCCTGCTTCCCTCCGCCGCCCCCCGAATCTTCAGGGACGAGCCAGCAGGTACTCGAAAAAGGCGATGCTCTCTCGAGTAAATCGCCTTAACGAGTATGCTCGCTCATCTCTAGTCCCTATACCTCATGGAATTCTACATAAATCCAGTTTTGAGAGTCACCTGCTAAATTTCAGGTATTGCTGCAGTTGAGTAACTTCTATTGGATAGTATCATTTTACGTGGCATGGTTTGTGTATCTCTTTCTTTAAGGAGAGTCTATTTACTTGGAGGCCTTTCTGATATATTGGTCGGTCCTGCAGTTTATCATTATGTTTTATAGGAGCACATTACTTCAACCTCAGGATTGTTGAAAAGGCAGCGCATTGCATATTAATACTTCTAGCTTTGCAGAAATGGTCTAATGAAATATAGTCCGATCTCAGAGTGCTTTGTGTGCATGCTTCAGAAAAGAATCAAAGAAATTAGCAGTCCTGCTACTTACAATCATTTTCCTGTAGTGTTCTGAATTACATTAAAGCTATAGATTCCTTTTGGGGGCACAAAGGTTTGTATTCACATAAATGCATGCATTTTTGGTTGGCAATCGTGTTTGCAATAGGGTCTAAGTAAAAATTTTGCATAGTTTTACTTCTGCAGCTCCTACATATCACTGTATACAGACACTGCAGTCTAATTCTCAAAAGAGATCCATCAGTGTGCTGGACTGCTACTTGGTTTTTTTGACCTTACTACTTCTCTTCTGCGCTTTTTAATAGGTTCACTTTAAATCTTAATTTTGTTTTTTTTCCATCATGGCATGTGATGTAGAGCCCTTTCTAGATTACAGTCAGCCGGTCTGCTGGGCTGGTTTACTCATGCACGAATCTGATTTCTGTAGGAGACAGCTCTGTTCTCAATGCAGTGGCCAGGCTTGGTATCACAGGCAAAATTCCCATTCACTTCAATACCTGTAATACCAAGCCTGGCCATTGCAGTGTGAATAGAGCTATCTGCTTCCTCCAGAAATCAGCGCCGTTTACAAGCACACTGGCCCGGCCAACAGCTGATCTTCAGGGTTCCCAGGTGTAGATACCTGCTGATCTACTATTGATGACCTTTCCTGCAGATAGGCCATTGATAGTTTACAAGTGAACAAGCCCTTTAGGCCTCCTTCCCACGAGCGTGACGGGCTCCGCCGCGTAATATTCCGCAGTGAAGCCCGTCACGGCGCCCCCCAGAGACCCCATACTTACCAGCGGAAGATCGCGTGAAGACGCTTCCCCGCCCACCGCCGTCGCGTCATGTGACACGCCCACCGCGTCACGTGATGCGGCCGGCCGTGTCACGTGACGCGCCGGCCGCGTCATATGACGCGCGGCGGTAGGCGGGGAAGCGTTTTTTCACGCTATCTTCCGCTGGTTGCAGCGGGAGATAGCGTGAACGGACGGCTTCCATTGACTGCAATGGAAGCCGTCAGCGCGTACAGCCCGTCCTCACCCGCAGCAAATAGAGCATGCTGCGGGTGAGGACGGGAGAAATCGCGGTGCGTAATTCCGCGGTGGAATTACGCATCGTGAGCATTGTGCTATTAGGTTCAATAGAACCTAATAGCAGGGGGCAACGCAGCGGATTTTTGCCGCGGATTTACGCGGCGTAAATCCGTTCGTGGGAAGGAGGCCTTAAGTAATACCGGTATTTCCTGCAACAAAAACTCTTCTACATTATGCTGCAATTGTGCACTTAATAGACAAAATGTTTTTTTCCCTTAAAGGGGTTGTCCCGCGCCGAAACGGGTTTTTTTTTTTTTCAACCCCCCCCCCCCGTTCGGCGCGAGACAACCCCGATGCAGGGACGTACAGACAGCTTACCGGAGCGCTTACCTTGATCCCCGCGCTCCGGTGACTTCTATACTTACCTGTGAAGATGGCCGCCGGGAACCTCTTGCTTCGTGGACCGCAGCTCTTCTGTGCGGTCCATTGCCGATTCCAGCCTCCTGATTGGCTGGAATCGGCACGTGACGGGGCGGAGCTACACGGAGCCGCTCTCTGTCACGAGCGGCTCCATAGAAGAACACAGAAGACCCGGACTGCGCAAGCGCGGCTAATTTGGCCATCGGAGGCCAAAAATTAGTCGGCTCCATGGAGACGAGGACGCTAACAACGGAGCAGGTAAGTAAAAAACTTTTTATAACTTCTGTATGGCTCATAATTAATGCACAATGTACATTACAAAGTGCATTATTATGGCCATACAGAAGTGTATAGACCCACTTGCTGCCTCGGGACAACCCCTTTAAATGCATATATTTTAGGGAAACCATCTAAAAGGACTTAAGGACAAGAGAGGTCCTAATCTGACAATACCTTTAACCCTTTTATGGATGTGGCCTATTTTGGACCGAAGGATGCAACAATTTTTGGGAAATTATATTTCCACTTTTTAAAATCCATAATTTTCTATGACCATATTGTGGTCATGAATTAGCTAATAAAAAGTGCAGGAAAGAAGAGATTAGGGCTGAAAACTAAGCCATCAGTCCAGCCTCATTGACTGATCTCCTATTGAGATTTAGCGGGCATTCAGACAACCATATATCGGCCGCCGGCCGATATATACGGCGACTCTCTCTGCAGGAGGAGGAGGCTGGAAGAGTCGGGAGCAGTGCTCTGAGCTCCTTCCCCCTCTCTGCCTCCTCTCCACCCCCCTCTCTGCCTCCTCTCCACCCCCGTGCACTATTTTCAATGAGGAGAGGTGGGACGGATGTGTAGCTATTTCCTGGAACTAAGCCCCGCCCCGTCCCGCCTCCTCTCATTGCAAATAGTGCATGGGGGCGTAGAGGAGGCAGAGAGGGGGCGGGAGCTCAGATCACTGCTCCCGGCTGTTCTAGCCTCCTCCCCCTGCAGAGTGAGACTCCGTATATCGGCTGGGGGCCGATATACAGTCGTCTGAATGCGCCCTTAGACTGTAGTTTCTATATACAGTGATATGTAGAAGCTGCAGAAAAGAAGCAGTGCAACATTATCAATGAGACCCCATTGCAAAAAAAGATTGTCAGCCCAAAATTCATGCATTTAAATGGAAAAAAATGTTCCCTAAAGGTTTCCATAGCCTTTAACGCATTAAATGCACAGTTGCAGTAAATGTCAACTTGACTTTCGCAATGTGTCAAGTGTCAGTTTAAAGTTTGATTAAAATTGATTTGAAGTGTCAGATAATTTTGGTTTCTGCATTTATGAAATAAGCCAACAGTTTTTGCTGCAGGAAATATTCCTGAAGTAAAGCAAGTTAGCGAAGAAATGTCTATTGACAACCTTCAGAAGTGGCAGAACAGCTAAATCCAGTTTCTTATAATTATGGGTGGTTTACTTTCTCTGAAATTCTTCACCTTTGTAATCTAGAAAGGACTCCACATCACCCGTCATAAAAAGACCAAACTGTGTATTTAAATTGAACCTGATTTCTATACGTCTGGCCCAATTTGAGGGTTAAAGCAATAACCATGGTGAGAACACAATTTGTCGCTAGTAATTGGTGACAACAATGAAGCTGGAGGTTTGTGGTTTTGTACTTTTAGAACATAGAAGTACTAAGGGGCTTTAAAGTGAACCTGTCACCAGCTTCATGCTGCCCGAACCAGTGGCAGCATGAACCCGCGACAGATATGCCCATTCAGCCCATGTATGTTTTGCTCTAAAATGCTGCCGCTTTCAGGGAAAAACATACTTAGGAGTTGGCTCAGAGCTAAGTTCTCGGAGCTTTCAAGTCAAAGAGGTCTTGATCACATGGGCAGGCAGAGATCAGTGCGAGCCGTCTTTTTGACTCGAGAGCTTCGAGTCAATCTTTTAAGTGTGTTTTTTTCTGAAACATTGCAGCATTTCAGAATAAGATATATATATATATATATATATATATATATATATATATATATACACGGGCAAAATGAGCATACTTGTCTCGGGTTCATGTTGCCTGTGATTTGGTCAGTGTCAACCTGTTAACAGGTCCCTTTAAATGGGTTTTACGATGTATATGCACCCACCAGTATGTTTTTAAAGTGTGGGAGAAACCTACACAAAGACAGTGAGATCATACAAACTTCATGCAGATGTTGTCCCTGGTGAGATTTGAACCCAGGACCCAACTCTGCAAGAGAATAGTGCTTACCACTGAGCCATGCTCTCCTACTCTTTGACCTGTGCGGTTCGCTCAACACTTCTACCTAGCAAGTAATGTCCAAGGAAGGAAAACTGTTAATCGGTAACAGGGCCATGGGCACTTAAGACTTCTTGATGCGTGTACAGAATGAAACTGTAGCACAAATTGCTGATAAAGTTACTGCTAGCTTTGATAGAAAGGTGTCAGATCACACAGGGCATCACAATTAATGGTATATGGGGCTGTGTAGCTGCAGATCAGTCTACACATGCATGCTGGCCCCTGTGATACCTACAATGGGCACAAAAGCATTGAACTGGACCATGGAGCAATGGAAGAAAATGACCTGGTCTGATGAACCACATTTCTTGTTACACCATATTGGCAGCTGAGTTCTTGTGTGTCACTTACCTGAGGTGAAATGGCACCAGGATGCTCTATGAGAAAAAGACAAGCCGGAGGAAGCAATGTGATGCTTGGGGCAATGTTGACTTGCCCTCCAAATTCCCGAGATGTCAGTCTCATTGAGCATCTGTGGGATGTACTAGAAAACTAGTTTGATCTACAGAGGCCGCACCTCACAACTTACAGGACTTACAGTAAAAGGTCTGCTGCTAACACCTTGTGTCCAATACTACAGAACATCTCTTTAGAAGTCTGGTGGAGTCCGCGCCTCGACAGGTCAGAGCATGAGGGGGAGCCACACAATGTTAAATAGATGATTATAATATTTTGGCTGGTTGGTATACAGAGTATGTTAATGCTAGTAACTAAAATAATTGCTTGCTATGGAAGCAATTTCTCAAATACGGGAGTTCTCCAGCCGGTCGCCATCCAACTGGTGCAGACCAGAACTCCAAACATGGTAGACATTGTAGTTTTGCAATAGTTGCAGTAGTTTTTTTAATTCTCAGTAAGTAAAATTGCTTCCCGTATCTATTTCTATGTGATCTGTGTAACAATTACCTGTTTTGCTTATAACATTACTAGAGCTTGAGTCTAGCAATCCAGATCCTAGAATAAACAATAGCCTCGAGTGATGACCAAGTTTTCAAGTATATACTTGATGATGAAAACATTGAAATCTTCCCTATCCTATGAAAGCCTATGAGTCAGCGATACGGCGTATACACCGCTCGGAGGCTGAAAAATGGAAATGAAAATGTAATAACACCCACCGCTTGATATGCCCATTACACTGCTGACGCCGTATTGGCAGCTGTTCACTTTTTGGAGCTTTGTGTAATGAAATACTGAAATGCTGGTTTAAGTCTTCACTTATATTATATTCCTAATTACTGCTATTTGCTCTCACTAAATATAGTGAAGTATTACAACGGCTTCCGCTACTTGTACCTACTTGTCAACATAATCAGCACATCTAATTGTTTAATGACTTCCTATTCATCTTCACATGTATATAATTATGGTGTACATGTTTATAGCAGGAGCTCGGTGGCCACACTGTTCGATGATCAAAAGGAAATTCGGGTTTTGATATCTTGCAGGAAATATACAGATAGCGCTCAGGGGACATAATAAAGGTAATAGGAGAATGATTAGGAATCCATAAAGGGACTTACTTAGTGAAGGGGGCCACCTTAACAACTCCCTTCCATGAGGCAGAACCACATTCACCAGTCATCAATACAGCAACTCCGATTGATAGCAGGTCCAGCAATGCTTAGGTTTATCAGTGCTTAAGTACTATTGGACCTGGCATCATTCCTAATCATTCTCCTATGACCCTTATGGTGTCCCCTGAGAGTTACTCTTTGTATATTTTCTGCATTTTTGTGCTAACACTGTAGTGGTCTGGAGGATTGAAACTCCCTCCACATTTGGATGTCCATACCTGGATGGGGGATGATATAGTGTGTTGACTTCCTAAAAGTTGCCTTTCAAAGTTATTAGTAAAGTCTATCTGGACCTTTGGTGTCAAAGCAAGGCTCTTATGCCCGGTGAGTCTTTATCCCGTTTTTTTTTTTTTAGTATAGAGTGCTACACTAATTGGTTTTTCATTTGTTTAGCTAATTTTCATTTGTTTAGATGAGTAATAAGTAGATAATAAGACTTAACCCTTTCCAATCCAATTTGTATCCTGGTTTTCCTAGGGGACTTACTCTTTTTCTGCTATTATACAACAGCGCTATATGCTGGCTAAAGCCAGTACTGCATGAGGTGACATGTTGGATAGGCTCCGACAGCAGAGAGGCTGGCAATATACAGTAAGAGAACCCCGGCGGTTGTCTTCCAACATCGGAGCTGTACAGCCTTAAATCATAATGTCTTCAGAGGTCAGAGAGTGGGTTGGAAGGGGTTAAAGGGAAACTAAATGTAGTAAAAGCACTAGGGACACAATTATATTGATCCTCTCTGTCATCCTTCTAATATTGTAGTAAAAAATAGGTATAAGGAAACATCCATTTGCAGAGAACTGTTTTGGGGTTTGTGTCCCCCGCCCATCAGTGCACAGCAAGGTACTGGTTGGCTGGTTGAGAGGTCTTTGATGTAGGTCTTAGAGGTTATGGTTTCTTCTTGGAGAAAGCCTAGCTGACATCGGGAGTCTTATAAGTCATGGAACACTCACTGGGGAAAAAATTAAATCTCCATCCAGTAAAAAGGGAAACTGTCTCTGTAGTACAACATATTGGAATTCAGCTACCCCGAAAATTAATGTCTAACCCTTTAAAAGGCCATCTTTTGAGCGATCATCTTTGTGTCTAAACGCACCTTAACTCCTTCTTGCAGACATTAGATCAAACTAGAGCTTGGCTGAGAGGTCAAGTGCTATTTATTTATTTAAGTGCTATTTATTTATTTTTATCACCGATTTTATCCATAGAGATCAAAACCTTTGTCTTTTCAGATGACTGGGCCGGCCCCAGATGTAATTGGTCTTTTGGGTGATAGAGTCATACTGTGCTCCTTGTCTAACACATCCTTAACTTGTCAGGTGTAGACCATGCTTACCCGGAGTTTAATGGTCCGCAAAGGTCATTGGATCCTGGCATCAATTATATTAATTGCTTTACAATGGTGCCTTTACCTCGGGCACAATACTAACTGTGCCCTTGTTCGATAATCATTTGTAGTTTTGCTATAGACAAAAGGGATATAACACTAAATTGATGACAAGACAACTGTAAATGCCAACCCCAGTGTGATAATATATACTTGGTCACTTCTCATGTAGTTGCTTCTGTAGGAGTGCTTAGCTTCTGCCTAAACATGTGCCCCCAAAAAAACACAATGGATTCTTAAAATTGTGTTACTGCAGTACCTATGCAGGCATTGATGTCAGCCAAAACTGTGTAATGCCTCATTTCTCCTGTGGGGGTGCTGCAGAGAAATTAAACACTTGCTGACGGATTTATCTGCATATTACAACTGATCATGGAGGATCTCAGTAACAGGTCACCCTGTGAATAACTTATCATCATTGGACCTTTCTAAAAGGAATTACCCAAAGTAGACAACGCCTTTATGTTCATAAGTTCTATACACACGCTCAACTGTGTTAGTTTGGATGTCAAGGCTCATTCATATATTTACTGTAGTCTCTTATTTTGCTAATGCTGAGCTAATGTTACCAGAAAGACCATGGAGGGAGTTTATGAAGGCACTGCACCAGAAAACTGGTATTAAAAAAACTTGCAAATCTTGGCATATGCTCCATTTACACAAACATTTGTGACTTTTTTTTGCTTTTCTACACTGTACACGCCAATTTACTGTAATTTACTATGCAGATATATGACAGATTTACTATCATTTATGCCAGAAATTGTCATAAATTATAACAGACCTTTACTTCAGCTCATAGAGCTGGCTGGCGTAGAGTTCAGTTTCTAGCACACAGAGCGCCTATTAATGCATTTGTCGCATCTTCCTCCAGAGGAGTACAAGATAAGACCACCGTTTGTAATGCCGGTCTTAATAAAGTCTCCCCTGTGTTCCCATATTGTAGGTTTCCGTGGTGCAGATGAGATAGATAGATGGATAGATATGAGATGGATAGAGATGGGATGGATAGAGATGGGATGGATAGAGATGGGATGGATAGAGATGCGATGGATAGAGATGAGATAGATAGACAAATGGAGATGAGATAGATAGACAAATGGAGATGAGATAGATAGATACGAGATAGATAGACAGACAGATAGGCGATAGATAGATATGGGATAGATAGATAGATATGGGATAGATAGATAGATAGATAGATAGATATGGGATAGATAGATAGATAGATAGATAGATAGATAGATAGATAGATATGAGATAGATAGATAGATAGATATGACATAGATAGATATGACATAGATAGATATGACATAGATAGATATGACATAGATAGATATGACATAGATAGATATGACATAGATAGATATGAGATAGATAGATATGACATAGATAGATATGACATAGGTAGATAGATATGACATAGATAGATAGATATGACATAGATAGATAGATATGAGATAGATGGATAGATAGATATGAGATAGATGGATAGATAGATATGAGATAGATAGATATGACATAGATAGATAGATAGATATGACATAGATAGATAGATGTGACATAGATAGATAGATGTGACATAGATAGATAGATGTGACATCGATAGATATGAGATAGATAGATATGAGATGACATAGATAGATATGAGATAGATAGATAGATATGAGATGGATAGATGGATAGATGGATAGATAGATAGATAGATAGATATGGGATAGATAGATAGATAGATAGATAGATAGATAGATATGGGATAGACCGATATGAGATAGATAGATATGGGATAGATAGATAGATATGGGATAGATAGATAGATATGGGATAGATAGATAGAATTTGTTATATTATATTTCTTTTTTAAGGCATGAAGTTCACAGAGTCTTTCCCTAGATGTGACTCTACACAAGAATCTTTAGTAGGCAGAACATAACTTTTTATAAGTTCGCCTTTCTGACCATTACATGCTATTTTTATTTTTAATATTCTGAAGAAGATGTACTAATATATATATTTCTCTTCCATTTTCCAGGACAGTGATCCCACCTTCAGCCAGACTTACCCAGGCCGTATTACCAGACTGCATGTAGGGTAAGAATCCTTCTGTACTTCTATCACACACATTGTAGTGCTCACAACCTCATTACACTATTCTGAAAGCTCGGTCATTCCAAAATTCCTACTGATGAGTATAATTTACTGAGTGATCAATGCCTTGAACAAATCACGAGTTAAATATAATGCAAGCGACAACACTACTTGAGACAACTTAGAGTCGTAGACACCACATTTCAGCCTTCTACCCATGATTCAGACACAAAACATGAGGAGTTGACAGCTCCATAATTATAAATGGCATATAAAAATAGTAGTAAACAGAAGGTGTTCAGGACTAAAGTCAGCTGACTATAGACCTCAGCCCCTTCTGTTTTCTACTACTTTCATATGTCTGTTATGACATGGCGACTTGCCCTACACAGGAAGTAACTATGGTCTGTTCTATGGTTCACTGAATTGTTTTCTGAGGCTTTTTGTTTGGCTTGTCTGGATTATATGTGGCTCTATCCAGTGCCACATACGTGGTAGGTACCTGTCCACCATATTTCCAGAAGCTAACTTCCTTCCATACTTAGCACCACAGGTGAATTTTGTGTCATTTAATTATTAGAACCATAAATAGGGGTCCTATCCTTCCCATCACACCTTATCACGCATATATAACATACTAAGCACACACTTAGAGCCACCACCCCCATCGTATATTCGCGCATGGGAAAGAGATCTGTGGCTAGCATTTACACCAGAACAGTTAGCTAAAATCTACATGTTTACACATAAATCCTCCATCTCCAATAAGATTCAAGAAACTGGATTCAAATTTCTCTCACGCTGATATAGGGTGCCCTCCCGTCTTCACAAAATGATGCCATCTGTTTCCCCTCTCTGTTGGAGATGCGGTACAGAACTGGGGACCAAACTTCATATATTCTGGGACTGCCCAGTGCTGTCGAGCTTCTGGTCTGAGGCGTGGTGCATTGCCTCAAAATTTATGGATTGTGCCCTTCCAAAAATCACCCGCACTCTTCCTCCTGCAGCTCAGTGACATCCGCACATATTCCTATAGGCGCTCTGTGGTAATCTGCATCTGATTAATGCAGCGAGGGCTTGCATCCCAAAGCTAAAAAAATTCACCAAAACTTGGTACCATTGGATTGAGTTCCTATACTCTCAAGAGTACAAAAATGTATATGGTCAATGACGTTCCTGATAGATTATTGGGGACCTATGTACATGTTTGAATAGATTTTTCTCTCACACACCGCTGTCCCCCCAACAAAGAGAGGGCAGTGGGGTTGTCTTAATTTCCAGCTCCCCCCTCCCTTTTTTATTTTATTTATCTATTTTTTTCCTTCTTCTCTCTTATTTCTCTCTCTCTCTTTCTTCTTTCCCCTTATACCCCTGTGTCCACTTCTTCCATTCACCAACCCTCCTCAGGGTCAAGTGGACCAACAGTCATTTTCCAGAATGTAGGAATCCCAGGCTCAACATTCCTGTTGGCGCACGGGTTAAAAATTTGTTTAACCTCAACAACAACTTAATCCATATTCCGTTCCTATCTGTTGTGGTTGATGGGGACAAGTTTTTGAAAATACATAAATCTGTATATCACGCTGTATTTGACAATGTTACATTTTAATTGTATTCTTGAAAAACAAATAAATAAAGAATTTGGAAAAAAAAAGAACCATAAATAGGTTATGGTCACAATATGTGAGTTCTAGTTTATTTGACATATATTTGATGGGTTAGATAGCACTTGAAGACAGCTGAAAGAGAGCATATGTCCTTTTACATGGGCAGATATCACCATTAAATGGCTGCTGATCATTGAGATCTGCACTCGTTTAACTGGCCTTTTACACAGGCCTGTAACCGGAAAGAACAATTAA
The DNA here is from genome assembly GCF_035609145.1 of Eleutherodactylus coqui. Taxonomy (NCBI): domain Eukaryota; kingdom Metazoa; phylum Chordata; class Amphibia; order Anura; family Eleutherodactylidae; genus Eleutherodactylus; species Eleutherodactylus coqui. The sequence goes on along the minus strand of NC_089841.1, from coordinate 79,623,207 downwards.
TGCAATCATTCATCTCTCATTCACTTCCTTTTTGGGTGGGGGGCTTGTAGTTAGGAGTAGAGCATTTACCCAGCACTTTATGGAAATAGAAAAGCTCTGATCCCAGCAGCCACTACACCGAGCTCCAACGCTATGCTGCCCAGAAGTTGTCATTTCTAGGCTTTACGAGTATTGGTCTGAAGTGTAGCGGTCACATGTTCTTTAATAAAGTGCAGGTAACCTGAGGGATATAAGCATCCACCCAGAGTGCTTATTTAATGCTTCTCAGCAGCACATCCGCCATTCACACAGGCAGATGTGGTGTTGGGAAGAGCTACTAAAAAGAAATGGAATGCGTAGAAGAAAAGAGTCCATATAGCAAAGATCAAAGTGCACCCTGATTATGGTGCCAGAAGGATAGAAGAGCCTGGTGTTTGCTTCTTCCACAATTCCCATTCTATATCTCCTGGATCAATTTCCTACCTCCATCTATAGAGCAGAGTCTTGCACAGGTACTCAACAACCAACTGCAAAGTCAATGGGACCAACTAGAGTTGAGCCTTCTACCTGCAAGTGGAATATCTACCCTTGCTAAAAACGGGAACTTTACCTTTTCGACCTCTTAACTACTATAGTATGGTACTTCATTATGAGATGTATATCCCTTCCCTCTACGAGTAGAAGATATTAGGGCAACAAGCCATGACAGCAGATGCAAAGTAGGTAGGAAATGGATCTTAACCTGAAGAAAAACTCAACTGTAGAACAGTAGAGTTGGGTAATTCCATTGTGACCAATACAACAAGATATTACAGAAATATATGACCTTTATTGGGAAAAGAGGTTTCAAAGTGACTGTATTTGTCAATGTGTATTAAAATAACCTGCAAGTGCTATTATTTAGGGTTTTTTAAGCCCAAAATTACTGCAATCCAATAGTCTTGCAACCACTTAGAATTACCCAGTTGTATTATGGCGTTCTCCAAGGTTGGCAGTTGGATTTGTCTTTGTCCCTCATGTCACATACACAGTAACGTGATCTGGCTACATACGGTACATGTTCTGGAAATGGTTCTCCCAGGTGGTTAGGAATGACAGTGATGTATGTCACCACGAATCATTGCTTGCATGTTACCTTGAACCACCTGTTATATACTACAAAAAACTGCTACTAATTCATATTTTATTATGGTGTTCAAACACATTTCTCTGGTGCTAAAGATTAACTAATGTACTTTTTAATATGACACCTCTTATCTAATGCACTAGGCTATTAGTAATAGACATTGAGAAATTACCTGGCAATGGTGGTGCTGTGTAAATACCTGCGAGCAGGAAATATTGATGAGTAATAACCGGCCCTGCTCGGTTCTCATTATAGATTTTCATTTGGAACTACTTTCTACATTATCAGCAACCCAGTGATGAATATGCATCCTTTAACAACGGAGCATCAGTGAAGTCATGTGCCCACCATTATCCTTCAGGGTCTGGGAATTAAGGGAGCTGCTAATCTACTGCAGCTCTCCATTGAACGCCCATATTCTTCAATAGGGAAGTAGGTTTGGTTGCCCTTGAGATGCTGCAGTGTTTTGCAATATATATTTTTTCTCATCTGCGATTGATGTAAACTTGGTTGTGAACAACCTACTGCCCGCGATGCCTCTCGGTGCATTTCCCAACCACCTGCCTCACAGACATGCTGGATGGATGTCCACATGCACTTTTCATGTCAGGAACAAGGGAAAGGTAGGTAATAATGATGCACGTTGTCGCCATCTTCAAGACAACATATATGGTATTGGCAGAGGTTTAGCTAAAGGCTCATGGGCCCAGATGCAGAAGTTCGGCATGGGGGGCCCTCCCACAACTTTCCTCTGCATCATTGGGTCTCTGAAGAAGTCTATCAATGTAACAATAGCAGGCGGGGGCATTGCTGGCATCTTAAAAGATTAGGCAGAGGCTAAATGTAAAGGGCTCCAATGCAAAATCTGTAACCATCCATGTGCCATATCGGTGTTTTCTTATATGATAGAAGCACCTTTGGGCCCCCTGAGGCTCTAGGGCCCGGTAGAAACTGCTACTCCTGCAACCCCTATAGCTACGCCCCTGGGTATTGGCAGAATGAAAGTAGATAAGGTAGAGAGGTGTCTTCATTGTTGTGTATGGGAGTAGCGTAACACTCGGATGTTTTGGCATTTTACAATGCATGCATGCATAGTCGCTAGCTTTTGGGAGTGCAAATGGGCAAGGAAGGCACCCTCAATTTTGCACTATTTTGTCAGGGATTTTGTACTGGATATGCACTATGGCCCCCAACGGCCTAACAGATGAATGGTACCTAATGAGTCATACATAAACCTGATTTGTTGGGGAAAATTACTGTGTAGACTTTATAATATTCTTCATCTCCCAAAATCAGGACTAAATCAGAGCAGATGTCTCCACCATCGTGGCCTATTCATGGCCTGAACATCATGGCGGTATGGTTATTGCCTAAGAAGTACATATCACTGCTGATTTGACACTATATAATGCTGTTCACTGTATGGTACAATTATTTGGGCAGTATTAAATGGAGACTATATGGTGGTATTACATAGGTACTTCTTTCAAACGAATCACAGCTTCCTCCCATGTGTTTGGCCAAGGTCCTGCACCAGAGGTGGAGCTGCCGCTGTAGGCCACGGCATCAGGATGCAAAGGTGGCATGCACAAAATGTCCTGTGCTTCAACTGTAACCCTCCTTGCCTTCACTCCAGACTGTATGTCACTGTTAATGGGGTTTCCTAGGACTACACTATTACCGTATATACTCAAGTATTAGCTGACCCGAGTATTAGCCGAGTCAGTAAGTTTTACCACAAAAAACTGGTAATACTTATTCACTCAAGTATAAGCCTAGCTATACTCGAGTATATACTAGGTAAAGAAAAAATAACAGTACTCACCTCCCAGCCGGCGTCTGTGTTTCCGATGCGATGATCTCCCCGGCGGTGCGGTAAGCTGCTTGAGAATTCTCCCCGCTGTCATCTCCCTGCTTGACTTTGAATTCCCCCACTGTCAGCACTGTGTAAGTAAGTGCTGTGATTGGATCGAGCGCCAGCCAATCACAGCCAGCTCTCGATAAACCAATCACAGCCATTCAGTGATGGCATTCACTGAATGGCTGTGAATGATCAAGCGCCAGCTGTAATCGGCTAGCGCTTGATCCAATCACAGTGCTCACTTACAGGCGAGAGATGAGTATTGCAGTTTTTGGCTTTTTTTTACCTCACCTGAGTATAAGCCGAGGGGGGCTTTTTCAGCATAAAAAAATGTGCTGAAAAACTCAGCTTATGCTCGAGTATATACGGTAATTTATGTATCCTCAGGATAGTAGGAGCCCTATCTCCTATAGCCAGCCTGCTAATGAACTGCCTTTAACCCTTTCCTTGGTGAGCACATCCCATGTCCCGTATGAGGCCGGCCTTACTTACATTTTGTTTTCCAGGAATCTCAGCTTCTACCCACCCTGGCAGTCCTGCAGAATTGCCTGAGGGGTCAGGAGCGCTCCTCTGCACTCCTTGCTCAATCTCCTCATTGGTGTTGGTCAACCCCTTCTACCTTATTGCCATAAGAACATCCTCTCTTCCTCTTTGTCCTCAGGTAGCTCTGGGAACCGCTTTCCAGTTTTTTTTTCTCCCTTTGCAGTAAGCAGCCTTCTGTTCTTCAGTCCAGGGCACACACAATGGTGCACTGTGTAACTCAAATTGCCCCTTTTTATATCAGGGCATTATTTCACTAGAAGTTTCCCAGTGAGTATGGTAAATTATATTATGGCCAAAATGTGATGCATATTTTGGCACACATGGCAATTCTGGCTCCATCTTTTGGTATATTGTTCCAGTGTGTGACATACATAAATGATCTATAGGAGCTATTTAGATATTTTATATACTCTGTGTAATTGAAAAGGTTTATACAGGGACTGGGAATCCGTATTCTTTAGTTCTTGTTACACAGAAACTAAGAGCCCTGTGTGGAGCAGAAATGCAGTCCTAAGCCCTCGCTCAGGACCTGAAGGTTGCAGGTTCAATCCCCGCGTAGTTCAGGTAGCCGGCTCAAGGTTGATTTAGCCTCCCATCCCTCTGAGGTCAGCAAAATGAGTACCCAGCTTGCTGGGGGGTAAAAGATGACTGGGGAAGGCAATGGCAAACCACCTCGCAAACACAGTCTGCCAAGAAAAAAATGTCACAATGTGACGTCACCCTAAGAATCAGTCATGACTCAGTGCTTGCACCTTTATCTACACAGAAACTGGACCACTGTACACAGTCGTCTTTTGATTTCACTGCGTTGCTCAACTCAGTAAAAAAATGAAATCAATAATTTATACTGTATGTACCCTAAAATTGTTTTATTTAAAAAAGTTACTGATCCCACAAAGAAAGCCCATACATGGCTGCATCAACGGAAAAATGAAAAATGCCGTGGAGTGAGTTGACATAAAAACTTTTTTTCATCAAATGTGCTATTATAATGCAAAAGTGGAAATACATAAAAGTCGTACTGACTTGTAAAAATTCATTCTTTGGGGAAGGGAGGGTTGCCCTTTGAAAAGTTTTGCTATGGGCTATTCTAATGACACCCTACGCCCCTGTCCTCCACATACTCTACATTGCTCTGGTCCTGCCAATATTGCACAACATGCTCTGTACAAATAATGCCGCAGTAGATGGCTGCAGGGAAATATGTAAGGTCCAAGATCCCGAAACCAGCAAACCTATTAATGGTAGTGTTGCATCTGACTGGCAAGTCAGAATGTACCTCAAGATCAGTATGGGGCAAAGAAAGCCAAGCATTTATACATTGTATGTAGTGTAAAAGTACTACTTACAATGTTTTTTTCCAGCTGGTCATTAGATAAAACCGGATGTCAGAACACATTTTACTCCCACCATACTGTAAAGGCTAAGTATAGTCATATTGTCGTCATGTTACAGTCAAAGTGGATGGAAATTCAAATCCTCAGCGCATTTTCAGGGAGATGGAGCCTTGTTCTTTCTGGGAATATGACACTGGGATTAATTGCAAGCTTTTAGGCACAAAGCCAGCTGTTTACCTGTAGAACTGTCATTTATGTTGTGTAATTAGGGTGATTTTAGGAACTCTATGATAGCGGTACGATACATATGGCAGCTAAGTGGCGAGTCATGAGTGCAGGACTCTAATGCACCTGTTCAAGTAGTAATTATCAGGGAAAAGCAGAATTTCTGATGTTTTCTGTTGAAACTACCTAAGAGCAAAGTTTGCATAAGTGAAACGGCAAGGTAAAGGTCGCCGAATCCTATGCTTTACAATAAATATACATGACAGGATATGAAACAATTACTGATAGAGGGAACGATATAATAGATAAATAGATGTGCAACAAAATCCATGTAAAGTCCAAAAACAATTTTCCTCTAATGCAAGTCAATTGGGTTTCTACAACACAGATTTCAATGCACTACGTGGAAAGAAATCGTACATGGATTTGCCTTATGGACTGGGGCGACCGCATGCATATCCACTTTATTTAGCTCTTTTTAATCCACTGTCTGACGTCTTAAGACATTCTGATTTAAGGCTGTACAGCTCCGATGTTGGAAGACGTCCGTCCGGGTTCTCTTACTGTATATTGCCAGCCTCTCTGCTGTCAGAGCCTATCCAACGTGTCATCTCATGCAGTACTGGCTTTAGCCAGCAGATAGCGCTATCGTATAACAGCAGAAAAAGAGTAACCCCCTAGGAAAACCAGGATACAAATTGGATTAGAAAGAGTTAAATGTGCTCCAATGTTAATAGGGAATCAGACAAAAATTACAAAGTTATTGAAGAATAATTGGAAGAATCTCCCTGTATTTTTTGTGAGACAGAACACTATTTAGTAATCAAAGCTTTCTTTTTGGGGGGGTATTGGGTTTGATCTGACTCCAAGGATACAAATTGGATTGGAAAGGGTTAAAATTAAAAATCTGAGGCTCAGTCTCGAATCTTTCCTATGAATTATGGGACAAATCTGACAGGTTCTTCCAATGCGGATTTTGTTTCACATCAAACTTCCCCATAAAGCACGCAACCATTGGAGTTAATTCTAGCAGAAAATCAAATAACCATAAAGAAAGTTTTTGCACTAGTAAAAGCAGACCTTCTCTTCAGATCTGAAAGCCTCCAGTATAGAACATGTTTTATAGAAATGTGTCAATATTTCCCTATGCAGAAGCTGTTGTTCAGTACAGTCTGTGGAGTTTGGTTTCCATAGCAGTTTTTACGGATTTCGGTACATAGGATCACGTGTGTATACTGTATATGCATGATGGTCCCCTGACAATAAACACATGGCAGGGTGTCTCGTGGCCGGGACCTCCAGCTGTCAGATGTAATCTGTGTGGATACCTGACGGCAAGTCTTCAATGTTCATGCAACATCAGGGGAAAAAAAGCATTATACAGTTTTTACTGAAATGTAAGATTTTTGCAAAGCGAGAGATGACCTTTAAAGAAACTGGTTAATTGATGTGACTCCTAAAACTGGGTACCCTGCTTTATTACCTTACAATTCCCTAACAGGGAATTAGGATCAAGTATATCTTTACTAGATGTTTTCATTTTCATAGATTAATTTAAAAAAAAAAGCAATTTTTGCAAACAGCTTTGCTTAAAAAAATGCTGATGTTTTGTGATTACAGCTCATTTGCCAGCATGTCTCCATGGTTGCAGACTACAGCAAACCCTGTCTGTAGACTGATGCTGCAATCATGTGTTGAAGGCATTGTCTAATTACAAACTGTTGATGGCTTATCCTTAGATTAGTTTATTAATAATAGATTGGCGGGGTTCGCCACCCAAGACACCTCACTGATCAGCTGTTCATAAGGCAGGTGTTCTCATGTTCTGAGATGGTTTCTGCAGGAAGCAGACACCTCTGTCCCCACTGCAATGGCCAGGCGTGGTATTGCAGGCAAAGTTTCCATTCGCTTCATTGGGAACTTTGCGTGTAATACCAAGCCTGGTTACTGCAGTGGGGACATAGCTGTCTGCTTCCTGCAGAAATCAGGATCACCTGAGGGGACCATCATCTATTTATACCCAGGACTGTGACTGTAACAAGGGGGTGTCCTCTACGTCTAGAGGAAAGAAAGTTTCTACACCAACATAGAAGGGGGTTCTTTACTGTAAGAGCAGTGAGACTATGGAACTCACTGCCTGAGGACGTGGTGATGGAGAACTTGCCGAGTGTCACAATATTACATGTTAGAGTTACTACTTACTTCAGAAGGGTTGGTGATCCAGGAATTGTACTGATTGTCAGATTTGGAGTCAAGAAGGAATTTCTTTGCTGAGATAAAGAAAATTAGCCCTTACCTCATGGGCTTTTTTACCTTCCTCTGGATCAACATTGCAGGGTAATAGGCTGAACTGCATGGATATACCGTATATCTTTTTTTTCACCCTACAAACTATGTTAAGAAGTGGAGGGTAATGGGAATGGAATAACACAAAATTTCAGGTACAGAATACAAAATCAGCCTATGTAATACTGTTTGTTTCTTATTTGATAACCAAGTCTGTTGGTTGATGATGATTTCTCGGCCATTTGTGTATAGCTCCTGTTGACCTTCAATCCTAATGTAGCAAGAGAAGAAATTTAAGGAATGCTAACTCATATCAAAGTATTGGGGCTGTCCGAGTCCTGGTGAGCCATGAGCCTACGGGTAAATGATCCCCCTCAGTAGCCACATGGTCCTTCACAATTGTATGTACAGTACTGTATGCCTTTGCTGCTAATTAATATGCCAAATCATGTGGGAGGCAATTACCTGTACTCTCATGGGATTCCAGTTTTTTAGCAGCTCGGTGCCAGCAGAGGTAGGAATGTTGGTATGTAATGATTTGGATAAAACATAGAGCATGAACTGAGGCTTACTATCACATTAGAGGAGGAAATCTATTGCGCCGTGTGAAGTAAACCTCTATATCAAATAAAGTTTGTGCTTCCAACTTTTTTTATACTGTTCCAGGAATAGAAAATGTTCCTTGCTATTAACGGCGTTGTCTAATTGCCAGCCAGGACTGTAACACACACAAATATCCTGTCAAAATGATGTCTGAATACTTTTATGTCATTATGATATTACATGTAAACACTTCTAATCAATTCTTAATAAATCTAGTGAGTGCACAATATCTAAACGATAGAGCACCCCCATAAAGAAAAATGATTATCTTTACATTCTAGTTGTTAGCAGTCCATTTCTAATGAAGCATTATGGTTGCCATTACAGCTCTGTTGACAGTTGTCACTTAGTTTTGTCGAAACGTTTAAATGACAAAGCTCCTGAGTTCCCCACCATTAAAATGAAGCATCTTTGCAATAGATCCTGGTTAAACATTTCCTACTATTTTGTGTCTTCAGCGCCAGTGTAGTCTTATGTGTTTCTATGGCAACAGACTACAAAACATTTGGTGTAGTCTGATTGCAATCATATTTCTATCCATCTGCTCCCTAGATTTTGCTAACATAAGCTTTGAAGATTAGTAAGAAAAAAGGGACATATAGAAGAGAGTATGACTGTAGGATAAGACTACATAGGGTTTGTTTGTAGTCTGTTACCATGGAGGCAGATTTATCATCTCCAATCTTGGTAACTGTGTGTTACAGCTGATACCCCCTGCTGTTAGTGCGGTTCAGCTCCTGAGCCCACACCATCATTGCACCGTTTCTGTGCAACGGGATATATACGGGGATTGGAAGGGATTAGTCAAGACTATTTGCAAAGTTTCTTCTTTTTTTTTATTGTAGATGCATTAGAGCCAAGGGCGTACATACCATAGAGGCAGACCATGCAGCTGCTATGGGACACTTGGAGAAAGGGGGCCAGTGATGGTATTACCCCCGGTTCTGTTAAGTAGCTGGAACCAGTGCAGGGCTACCTTATCCAGACAAGGCGGTTGGGCATTGTCTTAAGGGCTTATTCACATGACCGTATATATGCAGCTATTTAGCTGTGTCCAAAAATCGGGCAGAAATCGCCACCATCTAAAGTATTGGATTCCAATGTATTCATTCAGATGAGCGTTTTTTTGCCGCGTGAAAAAATCATGCCCGCAAAAATACCACATCGGCGACCATTTTTGGTTGTTTATTTAATACGCTGCATCCAAAGATAGGTCTTGCCCTATCTTTGGCCGAGATATGCTAAAAGCTCCCATAGACTCCTATAGGAGCTGAAAAGAAAGTGAGAGGAAAGGAGTTTAGCTGGGGGAAAAAAAGACAGCTGGCTCTATTTAGGTATCAAACCTAATTCTGAGGATTTATGCCGACAGAAGGATTTCCACACTGCAATGTAGTTTCTTGCCATTACATTGCAGCCGCCCATGTGAGTGGCGGAAAATACGCGGCTAAACATGGGGGCTTGACTGCGGCTATTCTTCATTCATTCAATTTTACAGTGGGCACAACCTAAAAACGCATACGGTCGTGTGAAAGAGGCTTAAGAAAGTGGAAGGGAAACAGACACCATACCTTTCTGTCCTGGGTACCAAAATCTAGTGGCCTTAATATGGGGCTTATTTTGATATCTGCTATTGGGCCCTTTCTTTTCTATGTACTGACTGGAGCAATAAATGAAAAAAGTTGCAAAGGTGGATATAATATCATCTCATAAAGTCATCCCCTGTACTATCAGAGCATATGGGCATCATTGGAGGATACTCCAATTGAGACGGTCACCTAAGAGCCAACCATGGGTCATTGTTGTTTTATGAAGGGAAATGTATAGCCAGATAACAGCTGATTTGGTGTTTAGAGAAGTCCAATGCAAAGTGATCATCTGATAGTCACGTCAGCTTCTATTTGACTGATCCATCTTTGTGAGACAACCCAAGTTAATATACTCATTTTCACTTAAATGTTTTAGTGTCATTGTATGTTTTCATGAATGTACAACACCCCATTGGACACATGGTTGGCATGACGCATCTATACTGGTTTGCCTGTTTTATAACATGACTAATATATACCCCTATAACGTTATACCAGCGGCATCCAGCAGAGACTATCAATCTATAATCTCTGCAACACTCTGATTGTCATCACCTATTATTGTTATTATGTCTGGATTTACCTTGGTTTGTTTTTCTTGTTGGTTTACATTACAAAGTCTTTTATACCTCTGTCAACATTTCAAGGTTCCTTGTGTTTCCTGACTTAGCTGCACTAAGGAAGTTTGGAAGTTGGAGATAAGAGTGTCAGTCTGATATTAGTAGTGGCAGAACAAAGGTAAGAGTAGAGTATGCTGTGACAAAAGAATAGAAGCTCCTGCGACAATGCTTACACAGACACCGTCACTGCATAGTGGATATGAGAAAAGCTAAGAAGATTAATACGAGGACTATAGGTGTCCCTGTTCTATTAAAGGAACACTCCAAGGAAAACTAGTGCGGTGCCATGGTGGTGGTGCATGGCAAGAAGACCACCAGAGATGATCTCTGTTTCGTGTTCCGGCCTCTGAGGTCCTGCATCAAACATAGCACGGTGTGTCAGTATTGCCTGGGGTGCCCCTTTAATGACTTTATTGCAATAATAAAAAGTCTCAAATTTAATAAAAATCTCACGTTTTATACTCTAGTGTAAGTATAGAGTGCACTGGAATGAAGTGCGCCAAATTGATGGTGTACTCTTAAATTTGTTGCATGTCTGGCCAGTCCTTGAACATGCCTGTAAAATCTACGCCAGCTATGATAATTTACACCAGTTTCTGGCATACATTATAGTACATGTGCCGTATGGTGGGAGGTCCTGCACCCTCTTTTGATAAGCCGTGTCCACTTTCAGAAAAGTGCCAAGCAGGGCGCAAAAATGTCAAAAAGTTGCAAACTTTTGTACAAGTACAAATTGCAACTTCGTAGCAACAGAATTCTTAGGCAGCTAGTTTAATAACTTCCTTCCAGTGTTTTTAGGACATTTCATATTCTATAACTAATCAGCAGTATTATATGTCTCAAAGAAAGTGACGAAAACCTGCTGCGATACCGCAAAAACAGTGTTTTTGCAAAAAAAAGTTTATGGGAGAGATTGTATTTAAAAGTGAATATGAACTCATGGGAGAATATTTATATTTTGGTTTTTGGAAGTGAAAAGTAGCGGCGTAACTATAGTTTGTGTCACACCCAGGCTTCGGAGCCCTAGGCGGTCTGTATCATAGATTTTGGTAACAGCTGATGCTTAGGGTCCATGAGGCGCATTTGGAAGAGTAGTTGGGCTCACTATACTTTTTTCCAACTACTTTTAAGACAAACACCAAAGTTCCAGCGCATTTACTGCCAAAATGATTGGCGCACTTCTTACTAAACTAGTAAGACCTTTAAGACATCAAGTGTCTTTGTAAGTGTCTTGACATGTCAGACAAGAAAGGGCATCAGCATAAACAAGCATGCCAACGCTTATGAACAGAGATGGATGAATAACTGAGAACAAGTGCTGAATGCCACAAGATCCATAAAGATGAAATTACAGCAGGACTGTGCCATGGCATTATTGGCTCGCAGCGCTGGTGTACTGGGTTTGAATCCAACAAAGGATAATATTTGCATGCAGGGCTGCTTTAAAGGAGATGTCTCGAGGAAGCAGTGAATTTTTTTTTTTGCCCAGTCCCCCCCATTAAGTACACATTACTAAGCCCCCCTGTAAATGACATTTCTAGCTGGTTTGTACTTACCGTTCCAGCGTTTCAGCAACTTATAAAAGTTTCCCCAAGATGGCCGCCGGCTCTTTACCCGTCGCTCGCTGCAGCCCGACGTGTGCGCGCTCCCGAGACGCTGCCAGCTGTGTCTCCATGACAACACGACGCCCCGCAGCCGCCGACCGGACCCCTGGAGTGAACACGGCCGACCAGTCACCCACCGCCAGGCAGAAGGTAACCGGCGCAGCCCCTCCCCCATCACAGCCGCAGCCCCCCCCCGGCCCAGCGACAGCCCCCCCCCGGCCCAGCGCTAGTTCCCCCGGCGCAGCGACAGCCCCCCCCCCCCCCGGCCCAGCGCTAGTTCCCCCGGCCCAGCGCTAGTTCCCCCGGCGCAGCGACAGCCCCCCCCCGGCCCAGCGCTAGTTCCCCCGGCGCAGCGACAGCCCCCCCCCCCCCCCCGGCCCAGCGACAGCCCCCCCCGGCCCAGCGCTAGTTCCCCCGGCGCAGCGACAGCCCCCCCCCCGGCCCAGCGCTAGTTCCCCCATCGCAGCGGCAGCCCCCCCCCCCCCCCGGCGCAGCCCGGCGCAGTGGCAGCCCCCCCGGCCCATCACTTACCAGGACAGCTGGGCGGCTCCTCCGGACAGCTCGGCAGCTCTGCACCTTCCTCTAACAGAGGAAGGTACAGAATGGCCGCTCCAGCGCGCTCCCGAGCAGTGACAGCTCGTCTGCGCATGCGCAGAAGAGCTGTAGCGGGGAGCACACTGAAGCGGCTCGTGCTGAAAGGAGAAGACCGGACTGCGCAAGCGCGTCTAAAAAAGCAAGCTGCCAGCGAATTTAGACGGAACCATGGAGACGAGGACGCTAGCAACGGAGCAGGTAAGTGAATAACTTCTGTATGGCTCATATTTAATGCACGATGTATATTACAAAGTGCATTAATATGGCCATACGGAAGTGTATAACCCCACTTGGTTTCGCGAGACCACCCCTTTAACCATAGGGTGAACTTGCATAGGACCCCCTGGCAGCTGCCAGTGGTGCCACGTTTAACAGTGTTTGTGTCCCCTGGAGCGAGCACAGTTGAATACTGGCAGGCTAGATGAAAGCTAGGGAGCGAATGCAAAAGGCAGTCTGACTGCCATGTTTAATAAGCCCCATCCTGACGCTTTCTTTAGTGACCTGGTTTTGTATAGATGGCGGTGCATGTGACGTCCCGGCAGTGTGCATCCACAGTCCTGCCCACCTGTATCTTTCTGTCTGATCCCGGAGAGGTTTATACATGGGAGCAATTTAAAGTGGCAATTTAATCTATTTGTGTATGCATTTTAGGTGGTTCTTATTTTATTTTACTCACTTATATAGTGTATTCTTCAGTGCTGTAAACCGATTAGAATCACTTCCATTGGGCTTGGTGAGTCACAATCTATCTTGGCCTATTAGTATGAGTGTGGGAGGAAACCAGGAAAAACATACAAACTCCATGCAGATGTTGTTCCTTAGGGCTCAGTCACACGGGCGACGATCTGCGCATATTTCTGTGCGGAAAAACGTCCGCACCGCCGGTGCGGATGAAAATTCGCACCTGTTGAACATATGAGTGGCAATGGAGGTGGTCATGCAGATTTTCGTCCGCTCATGCAGTGCGTTTTTTTCCGCATGGAAGAACGCGCATATATCCGCCCATGTGACTGAGCCCTTAGTCAGATTTGAACCCAAGACCCTATTGCTGCAAGTGCTAACCACTGAGCTACTGTGCCGCCTAATGATCTCTTTGGTTTTATTCCATTAAACTCATACCTCACAAGTGTCCCTCTTTTTGGAAGGACAGTCCCTATTTTTGACCCAAGTCCCTCTGTCCTTGAAGTCCCTGATTTTGACCTTTGAAATAGATTTGCATTAATAAACCCCAACTAATAGACCCCAGTTTGCATAATACTCCTTCATATGGTGCAATTTGGCTAGTAAAAAGTTCTATACTCCAATGACTTTTGGGCTAATATTTCAACTAAAAGCATTTAAGTGTGTAGATCTAGATTGAAAAATGGATCCGTCACACAACAAACCGTAAATGTCCCTTTGACCATCTAAAAAGTTGGGAGGTAGGATTAAACTTATTATATTAAAGGGGTTTCTGAGTTATTTTTGTAAGGTTTTTGCCTCCCATGCACATAATAATAAAAAAAAATCAATATACTCATCATGGCACCGGACCACTGCTTTGGTGCTCTGGTGCCATGTCATCTGATAGGTGACATCATCGGGTGAGAAGGCCTGGTGACTTCCCATAAACTAATCACATGGACTTCTACTATGAAATCCCTATCTGGATGACGCCTCTGTCAGGCTACCTATTGGCTGCAGCGGGGGTAAACAAGGCACTGGAAGACAGGAGCCGCTGCGGGATAGCAGCAGCAGCAGGGAAACAAGTAGATCTTTGTCACCCCCCCCCCCCCCCATTGCTACCAATGTTTAAAGCTATTGGAAACCCCCTTTTAATATCATAATACACATTTATATGTTCACATTTAATAAACAGGCTTTATATGTAGCATAAAGTTGCATTGAACTGATCCTTCAGTTGGCATTTGGAAGCCTCCGCAGCAGCTGGTTAGTTTTGCTGTGACTTCTAGTACTACTACAACAGCTGCAAGGCCTCAGCCTCTCCGCCTGATGTGGAAATTCTCTTCACAGATGGCAGTGAGGTCATTCTTTTGGGGGTGTGTAGGAGAAAACAGCAAATCAGCTAGAGAAGACAGTGACAGTATAGGAAAACTCCCTTGTCATCTTGCGGAGTTAACCTGGCGCCCCCTGCTGGTCATAGGACAATAATATTAAACTAAAGCAAGAAAACAAAGAATAAATAATTCAGTGGCGCAAATTCACATTTTATCATACTACGGAGAATTGGAAAGAAGAGAAGACGAGGACTGCGAAAAGAGTTCCACAATGAGACGCACATGTAGCTGAGTGCCTTCCACCGTGTCATTATCAATAATGGTATTTGCTCACCGAGGCCAAGGGGCACGCACTGTTTGGTTAAATCGCTGCTCTTTAGTACTTGGGATAAAACACAGATGACAGAAAACACTGCAGGAGAGATACTGAATGTCTGGGGATACAACTACTGGGAGTCTTGGACTCGGAACTGGCTGCAATCTCAGGTTGGATTTTCCATGTTTTTGTACGGTGGAGGCATTTCTTCCAGAACTTTAAGATTTCTTCTTCATTTGTCTTGTAATCTCCCCGGGCTCAGCTCAGTTTAGTTTACGGAATCTGGATGGGATTTTGACAGGAGTATGGAAAGCGAGTCTTACTTATCACCGCACGTTGGGAATTGGGGATGGAAAAAGCCGACTGATGTCTGGTGCGAATTAAGGCAGCTCGCTTTTTCCGTTTTATTAGATAAGTCAGAGAACGTATGTTCTGTAATCTGCTATTATGTAAGTCTTATGTAAAGGGACATTTCCACCGCTTGTTTCAGATTTACAGTTTTCACTGATAGAAAGTTATAGCAGAGGTCCAGAAACGATTAAGGGCTCATTCACACGGGCAGGTTTTCTGTCCAGATTATTTTACAGACATAATACGGACTGAATAGGAACTCATTGACTTAAATTGGTGTATTCAGATGTGTGTGTTAGGGGTCCTGCACACGACCGTGTTTGCATCTGCAGATGCAAATATGCAGAGAATAGAGCCCATTGATTTCAATGGGTTAGTTCTTATCTCTTTTTTTGTGCAGGCAAAGGAGTCTATGGGAGGGTGCACTAATGTATAGGAATGCGCAATAGGCTGCGCGATTCTGTGAGAAGATGAACACCTCTGGAACTCATTAGACCAAATAGCTATTTAATTCGGGACATGTTAGTGTCCCATGCGCAAAAAAACCCCCAATGCCGTGCGTGTTAAAAAGTCATTCATTCCGCAAAAAAGCAGCGCATGCACAATAGCGCATATGCTCATGTGAAGGAGCCCTTATATGCATGTCGAAAAAAAAAAGCATCATGTGCTATTTTTTCCGTATCGCAGACCTAACTTGACCATGAAAGTCTATTGGAGTGTAAAAATACACATGCATATTCACTTCGCTTTTTATGCATCTGGCTAGCAGTTAGTGGTAAAAAAAAAGTTACAGCAATTGTGCCTTTTTGCATTTTTTGTAAACATGAGAAACACAGTGAATAGAGATGCAACATGGATGTAAGAAAAAATGCGTATGCATGGTTTTTCACGGACCAAAATTGCATAGATTTTGTGAATGAGCCCTAAGTATGTAGTTACACTGATATTTTTTAAAGTTTTTTTTACTAGTTGTTTACTTTTTAATTATTTACTTAACCATTTTTACGAGGGGTGCCTGATGCTAATGGGGGCCCCCATGACCATTATGGCAGCTCCCACAGAATTGTCAGCTCAGATAAACTATAATCCTGGATGATAACTCGGCTAAGTTATCTGCTTAGCTAAAACAGCTAAGTTCTACATAATTGTCCGGACTGCCACAACTCCCTCGCTGCAAGCATTGAGCTTTTCAGGAAAGTGGCGTAGAGCAGCTTGGCTGTCAAACGTCGCCAAATGTTGCCACTTTTTTACACCAAAAAACTCATGATAGATCTCCCCCATAGTGATACTGGATGTGAGGATATATCAGGTGATACCTAGATCATTTGTTATTCGGAGGTCCAGGAAAAGTAGGTTTCAGCTCCCAACCAAAGCAATATTTGTCCCCTATTTATGAAACCGCTATGGCAGAGAAAAGTTAAAGGGGTTGTTGTGCCAAATTCCTAACTTATCCCCTATCCACAGGAAGGAAGGAAGTGTCTGATCAGTGCGGTAAAACCACTGGGAACCCCACAGTCACATGAACAGGACTCCCATGTACACACTGCCATATTAGTCATCTCTCTGGGACTGCTGGAGGATATACGCATATATTTTGCTCAGCTGCTCCTTAGTTATAATAAATTTTTGCCTTTTTGGTCCAGTATTGCTCCCCCCCCCCCTTCTTAAACCTGCACCAATCACCAACAGATGTTAGGGGTAACTTGAAGCTCCTAGGCTCAGAGCATGACTATCTATCATAATTGGGTCTTCTTAAATGCCATGGATACCTATGGATGGCATTTTATTTCACTTAAATGCATGTATTTCGGGCTGACAATCATTTTTGCAATTGAGTTTAATTCAAAATGTTGCACCTTTTTGACTTCTTCAGCTTCTACATATCACAGTATATATAAACTATTGTCTAAGGGTACTTTTACCTGGCCTGACTGTTGGGTGCTCAAGTGTCTGACAGTTGTCCCAACAACTATCGCTCCTGTGCTTTAACATAGTAACATAGTATGTAAGGCTGAATGAAGACCACGTCCATCTACTCCAGCCTGTCTATCCTCCTGTGTTGATCCAGAGGAAGGCAAAAAAAAAACAAGAGGCAGGAGCCAATTAGCCCTTTTGGGGGAAAATTCCTTCCCGACTCCCTAATGGCAATCAGACTAATCCCTGGATCAACCCCTAATAGTTCCTACCTGCCTGTATACCCGGATTAACAATTAACCTAAGATTTATATCCTGTAATATCGTAGCGCTCTAGAAAGACATCAAGTCCCCTCTTAAACCCCTCTATGGATTTTGCCATCACCACATCCTTAGGCAGAGAGTTCCACAGTCTCACTGCTCTTACAGTAAAGAACCCTTTTCTGTGTTAGCGATGAAACCTGCTTTCTTCTAGACGTAGCGGATGTCCTCTTGTTACCGTCGCAGTCTTGGGTGTAAACAGATTGTGGGAGAGATCCTTATATTAACACAGGAGCAATAGTCATTCAGTAAATGGAGGTGGAGCGTATAAACTTTGTTGTGGTCATACATGAGCTCATAAAGAAGATGCAGGAGAGGAGAGAGCAGAGGGAAACTAAGCCATCAGTCCGGCCTCACTGATGGATCTCCTATTGAGACTTAAGGCCTATTTACACGTAACGATTGTCACTCACAATGTGCTCAAATTAATGAGAGTGCGCAATAATCATTACATCTAAACACGAAGCCATTGTGCACTTTTTGTTCGCTTTTCATTTGTCGCTCAGTTTCAACCTAAATAAAAATCATTGGCGGTTCACTTACTTCTCGTTACGTCTAAATGCTCCCTGCTCAGTGTTGTACATAGGAATGTGAAGCACTGAGCAAGAAGTGAGTGATTCTCAGCGGTGATCTGCCTGTCTAAACATTTTGCACAATATCACTTCTTCGTGCGCTCGATTAAAAGAGTCGTCTTGTGTAAGCGGACCATAAGACTGCAGTTTCTACATACTGTGATTTGTAAAAGCTGCAGAAGAGAAACCGTGTAAAATTTTTAATGAAATCCTATTGCAAACTTGAATGTCAGCCCAAATACATGCATTTAAGTAAAAAAAAAAAATTGCCCCCCAAAGGTGTCCAGAGCCTTGAAGGCATTTGAGTCCCCTCAGACAGCAGGGTGCGACTGCTTCCTCTTGCCGAAGACTGCTGCAAAACATTGGAGATTTGGTGCATAGTTGCTGACTATTAGACCACATTTTCAAAGTGAATGACATACGGTACTATCTTAGTGGGGATTACACAGATGCTTAAAGGTTTATTTGGATATCAGTTTGCATGTGTTCATAGACATGGGTGCTGCTGCATGCAGTTTTATTGTGTCCTGTACCTTTAAAACAGCATCTGTTTTCCTGAGCCTCGCTTTCTGTATCCTATTCCTCCTACCACATCTAAAGCAGCCACTGGCTGCGGTCCAATCCGATGTGTCTCCTTCTTCGCTGACACTATGCATGCTACCTGTTAGTCCATAGTAGCATTGAACACTGCAGTATGAGTCCAAAATAAACACAGTTTAGATATAATCAGTGATACTGACCATGCTAATCCGTCATTGAAAGCTCCGCGCCTCTGTTGTGACTCACTGAAAGGAATCATTACTACTCGCAAACTTGTTTTTGCTGGGGTAATGGAATGTATCAGTTACCATTTAGTCGCTTATCGGCTATATAAAGAAGTACGGTAAGCTGATAAATGGCTGCCGTCTATGTTGCGCCATGAATTTAGCGGTTTAATGCGTTTTGTTAGTTTCAGCAAGCAAAGAGCTCAGGCCGTATGAAACATATCGGAGGAGATCTGTCTATGATGTCCTAAAATACATCATTTTATGTGATGGTGAAAATTTAGCAAATTGCTAAAATTCATATACAATGGTACTGTTACGTGTGAGCCGGACACACAAACACATTATGTCCGGATCAGACGGTATAGTTCTCCAAAAAGATAGATAAACACTCTTGTAAAAACTTGGAGAAGTAAAAAGATCAATAATGAAACTAAACAATGGGGAAAAGGGAAAATCTCATCCTAATGTAGTAATATGGGAAATCCTCCCTGAATCGGTGCAATCACTCCGATGAGGACGGCCCTACGTCTAGAACCTGAGGGCATGGAGGCTCTAGTACCCTGTTGGGCCACCTGTAGCTTGGATACAAGATGTGATATGGGCAGGCAAGGAGGCTCTAGTACCCTGTTGTACCACCTTTAGCTTGGATACAAGATGTGATACAAGCGGGCATGGAGGCTCTAGTACCTTTTTGGGCTGCCTTTAGTTTGGATATATGGTGTGATACTAGTGGGCATGGAGGCTCTAGTACCTTTTTGGGCTGCCTTTAGTTTGGATATAAAATGTGATACTAGTGGGCATGGAGGCTCTAGTACCCTGATAGACTGCCTCTATCTTGGATGCAAGATTGGATACAGCCGGGATGGAGGCATACAGGTTCAGTATGGTATCCTGTGGCATATTAGTCCACCTTTCCTGTAACCAAGCTTTTAGATTATGCAAACTTGTAGGATGTCGAAGTTGGCATACCACACCATCCTCCCTACTGGTGGTCTGTCAAGGGTGCTCTGAGCCTCATTACCTTGTGTGTGTGCCCTCATGCATCCACTGGTCCCAAGACCTCCTAACAGTCTACTCAGCACAGTCCATGTATAAAGACCATCCAGTTTCTCACATTCCAAAAATTCACCCCCTCTCTCAAATTCTGTTAACTGAGTGAAATCTCTTCAATTGCATCACAGAGGCGTCTAGTGGTCAACAAGCTCCACACAAATGGAAAAAGAGGTCCTCTACTAGTAGGCATGTTTTGCTTAGTAAGTTTCCCTTTAGGCCAGTTTCGGACGAGCGTATTGTAACATGTCCCTAAGGGTGACTACCCACTACAGTTTTTTTCACTGCGAAATTCGCAGCGATTTTCTTTTTTTGCAGGGGTCTATGGGACTTGTAATGTTAAATCGCGATCGCGCAAAATCACGATTTCGTGGTAAATCACGATTTTGCGGGATCGCGATTTTAACGTTACAAGTCCCATAGACCCCTGCAAAAAAAATCGCTGCGAATTTCGCAGTGAAAAAAACTGTGGTGGGTAGTCACCCTTATACAGATTTGCATTAAAAGCGTGTTTCAAATGACATTGCAACCGTATGTCTTCAGTGTTTTCCTCCATATTCTTACTTTTATACTGGGCAAATACTCGCCCATATTTGCCCAATAGAAAAGAATAGGAATACTGATACAAAAAAAAACCACACAAAAAATAGGACAGGCTTTGTTTAAAGACGCGGCTGAGCCCCAGCAGCCGAAGGGACGTAAGTATGTATTTTTTTGTTTTTTAAACCACGTTTACTTGATTTTCAGGGAAGGGCTTATATTCAAAGCCCTTCCCTGAAATCAATTGCCAGCAGCACAATCCTCTACTGCAGTTGACAGCTGCAGTAGAGAATTGAAGAATTCCTCTGCTGCATCTGTCACAGGTGTGGCAGATGTAGCAGCATGGAATTCTTTTAACTAGCGGGGATGAAGGAAACCTCTACATGCGGCAGATGTGTTCTTCATCCTCGGTGGGGGTCACGGCAGCAGCGGAGAGGTAAGCATACTTTTTATTTTTTTTACACTAAAATCTTTCTCTTTCAGGGAAGAGCTTATATGTAAAGCCCTTCCCTGAAAAAGAATGCAGGGGTGCCGGCAGACCATTGTTTTCAATGGAGCCACTGGCAGCAGCCGCGGCTCCATTGAAAACAATGCGTGCATTCCCTATGGTGCTCGCATGTCCTATCTTTGCAGACACACACCTGTAAAACACGGACATGTGAACACACCATAGGGAATGCATTGTTGCAAATACAAGAGTGTTTTTATGTGTGCATATGCACGCACAAAAACACGCTGTTGTATAGCCACACTTAGGCCTCATGTTCACGGGGAAAATCAGGCCCGCTACGGATTCTCCATGGAGAATCCATAGCGGGTCCCTCCTGCCTCGCGGACATGATGGCTAAAAAAATAAAAATTACTCACCTCTCCGCTTGCTCCCGATCTTCCCTTTTTCGTGGCCTGATCTTCTCTCCGTCGCGGCTGCATGCCGGGCACATCCACTGGGCCGAAGAAAGAAGATCCGGCTGCGAAGAAGGGAAGACACGTACCGTCCGGAGCAGGTGAGTTAAATTCTGGTGCGGGTCTGCGGCAGATCCGGACGGCTTCCATAGGCTTCAATAGAAGCCTGCGGGAGACCCGCACTAAAATGGAGCATGTCCGGATTTTTTCCTGCACGCGGGACCCGCACCTGCAGGGAAAAATGACATCCGCAGGTATTTAACTACCTGTGGGTGTCTAATGCATCCCTATGGGGCGCGGAAAAACGCTCCGGATTTTAATTAATAATTTGCCCGTAGACATGAGGCCTTAATGATAGACTAGGTACAACTGAAACATTTTCTTAAATTTACTTCAACTTTTATTTCAATGCATTAGAAGAAGAGTCCCCATATGGTGTATTTGTACATTTCTGTTCACATTTTCATCACCTCTTTGAACTATTTTTGAAGCTTTCGCATGGATTTCTCTAGCTCTGTAGCTGTGCTAGTGGCAGGCATTTCAGCCTTTGGAATGGTGTTAATAAAGGGTGTTAAATGAGAAAAATGAGCCCGCGCCTGTAGTTGGGCTGCAAACATCTCCTTATGTAAGAAGTAAAAAAAATGTCTTTTGTGCTGAAGTAAAAGCTGCCATGAGGCAAGAAGAGAGGAATGCAGGATGGATTGTGTTAGAAAGAAATATAGCTCATATTTACCAGAGACTCATCAGTGCCTCTCTTTAATTGTACGGACAGCCGCTCTGATATCTTTTATTAGCAGGCGGAAGTTTTTAATGGTTCTTCATTATCGCTCTAGATTCTTCTAATTGAGCTGCGAGGTGAATACATAATCCAAGTAAATGTAATTTCCATCTACTTTCATTGGAAGTTCTGTAAGTGGTTACATGTTACAGACGTATTCAGCCATGTGCCTATATCGTTTGCTATTGACTTCCGTAAATAAGATAAATAAGTCTATTGCCACATCTAATAGTATTGAGGAGTTTCCAACACATACTGGCCAGACATGTACCAAAGGGCATAGGTCTGGCTCATAAAACTCTATGGACATTTTGGACTTATCCATTGGGGTAATTTAATTTTTCTGCAATAGTTTTTTTTTCCTTTCTTCTGTTTATAATGCAACAAATTTGTCAAATATTGCACAATGCTGATACATTTGTAGAATCTTTAAAAGGGTTTTCCTGGGTGAATACTAATGATGATCTATCATCAGGATAGGTCATCAATAGTTGATCGGTTGGGATTCACAGCTCGTGACCCCGACCGATCAACTGAGCGAGCGCATGCAAATACACAGAGGCTGGGGTGGAAGTCTCTGCGCCGACCTCTGTGTAGTGGCCAGCGCTTGTAACTGCAGGCACGTCTCCCATTGATTTCAGCTAGCAAAAAAAGTGCCATATGGGTTGATTAGTCCTTTCTGTAGCCTATTGATTTAATTCATAAAGGCCACCTGCAGCTTATACATAGTACAATAGTGCAATTACTAAAATGAATCAGAGTTGTTACCATTCATTAGGAAAGCTCAAGAGTCCGCTTACACATTGCGGGGCAACCTACCTGCAGGGTATGTTCAGATAGAAATGATAGTACATGTCATCCGCAGCAGCAATCAGGTCCGTACTGCACCAGCAAACACAATTAACACTGTGCTATTGGAGGTCTGCTTTGTTCGTATTGTTCTGGCCAAAAATATAAATGAACTATACATTCTTAGGTTGGATTCACACGGCATATGCGTTTTTATGTTCACCCGTTGGTAGCGTAAATGCGTGAACGGGCGCAAAAAAATCTAACGTTTGTGCGCCAGTTCAGACAGCCTGAGCCCTGGCACATATGCACTGAGGCTGCAATGCCTTCCCTCCCCATCGCCGACTCTCTGCCCTTCTCCTCCCCTCCAGCTGTTTGCAATTGGAGGGGTAGGGGCGGAGCTAAGCCACTGCCCCCTCCCCGCCCCTTGTCCGCAGCCTGCAATGGGAGGGTGCGGCATGGGATGGAGCTTAGCCCTGCCACATCCCACCCCCCTCCCATTGCAAAGAGCCGGAGGGGAGGTGAGAGAAGGGGCAGGGAGTTTAGCAGTCACCTGAAACTGCCCCAAATAAAGGTTTGTCAAAAGGAAAAAACTTAGAGGCTGTCTTGCTTTGTAGTTGAAAGTTGAGTTTTTTGAGCCACATAGGCGTAGATAATCTGGGTGGGTGTTCAGCATCATTCGGTTTTCATCTGACTTCCAATAAGGGATTCTTATCCACCCCATGGAGCTGCGTAAGCGCACAGGTCACTTTTCCCTAAGACCAGCCCTGACTGCAATCCAACTGATTAGCTACTCCGAGGGTCTCTACGGAGGGTCCTATGCCAGCCATGTGCATTGTGGAAGTATCACACTTACTTTCTTGCAAAAGAGTTTCCTACTGGAATGTGTAACAGAACGGCTAACTTTATAAGACTTGTACTTTACACAAGCCGCAATGGTAATTGTATGGATGGATCTTTGCTGTGCCTCATCACTGCAGTCTGTAAAAGACCAAAGATTTACTGGCTGTACACTTTTACTGCAAGATAATAAGCTTGATATAATAAGATTTCGGTTTAATCTTGTAAAGTAGCATTTAATTGGCCTATTTATTGCTTTGGCACATGCTTAGGAAAATCATTTGTGTAATACTATGCTGCTCGGACCTTCAGCATTTACAGTCATTTGTCACCCAAAAAAGTTTATTGTTGGTGTCTGGAATGAAGTGATTCCGCATCCCGAAATGTGCGGAATTATTCAGTTTGTGTATAAAAAAAGTTATTATGGGCTAATAAAATAAAAATGTAAAGCTAAACATCGGCTTTTTTACATTCCAGTTTAGAACTATATAAAATATCCCGTAACTGTAAATACTTCACGTTCCGCCTTGTTTTCTTGCTCAGTGCTTTTTATTAAAACAATTTTATATGTAAAGACACCAAAGCGGTAGGAAAGTGAAAAAGACAGTCACACAGACAATAATAGTTACTGCCAACCTACCTGAGTCATAGTATAAAAATATTACAATTTCATTCCCAGTGAGTGAGTGAGTTACATGCTCCGCTCCTGATCACATGACTGTGACGTCATCACAGATCCTTCATCCTGTGGCCTCTGCTGCTATGGGGGTTCTTTACTGTAAAAGCAGTGAGACTGTGGAACTCTCTACCATAGAGGAATTTAAGAGGGGACTAGATGTCTTTCTAGAGTGGAAGGATATTATAGGATTAGAGATGAGCGAACGTGTTCTTAACGAGGACTTACGCACCCGAACACCGGCTTTTCCGAGGACTTCAGTGTTCGCGCGTAAAGATTCGGGGGGCGCCGGGGGGCGGGGAGAGGCGCGGCGGCGCGGGCGGCAGCAGCGGGGAACAGGGGGGAGCCCTCTCTCTCTCCCTCTCCCCCCCACTCCCCGCCGCACCCCCCCGCGCTGCCACGGCGACCCCCGAACTTTTTTCGCCCGAGCACGGAAGTCCTCGCAAAGTTCGGTGTTCGGGCGAAATGGGGCGGGGCCGAACACGTTCGCTCATCTCTATATAGGATATAAATTTTAGGGGAGAAGCGGGTTGTTGACCCAGGTCTTACAGCCAGGTTGGAACTATTAACAGGCTGAACTGGATGGACGTTGTCTTTATTCGGCCTAGCATACTATGTTACTATGGAATACTAATGAACATCTAGCAGGATAGCAGCTGTGTGCTTACAGGACCTGTGATGACATCACCACCATGTAATCAGGGGCGAAGCATGTAACTGACTCAGGATGAAGAACTTGTGATGATGTCACCGTGATGTGATCAGGGACTGAGCATGTAACTCACTCACAGACGGACAGGTGGTCTTTAGTATTTTGATTAGCAGTCATTCCAAGGATTTCTGACGATCGATGGATTTCTGTGCTGCAGTGTATTTTTTGCCGATACGCTGCAGTCGCCCGTGTGAATGAAAGAAAATATGTGGCTAAAGATCAGGACTTGATTGCAGCTATTCTTCATTCATGTCATGTTTCCTGTAGTTGATTTGGTTGGACATCATTCAGTTCCCTTGATTCAAGGTCAGTAACACCAAGAAAGTTGCAGCTGGACCGACGGGCTGATTATCGCTCTTCTCTTGCTCTTTTTATTAGCTAATTTATGACCACAAACAAGATAATCTTTGTTATGCTTATAAATTAGCTGATAAGAACATGCAGGAGAGGAGGGAGCAGAGGGAAACTAGGCATCAGTCCAGCACACTGATAGATCTACTGAGACTTAGACTGCAGTTTATATAGACACTGATATGTAGAAGCTGCAAAAGACAAACAGTGCAACATTTTTATTCAAACCCTATTGCAAAAAAATTGTCCATAGCCCATAAACGATGGGAGACGGTGTACAACATGGCATAGAGTTGCATATATTTATACACCAGATGTGGTGTGAACAGAGCATAAGTAAACGGAATAAGTAAAAATAATTACTTTGTGAAATCTAATCTAGCCAAATAACGTAAAAATCAACACCTTTCTGCTGACTTGTCTGGTGATGTTGGAACGTAGCCCCGTGGTTAACAGAACAATATATCTGTCATGTTTCTGGCTCTGCGCTGTCTATCCTTTCACTCGGCTTGCTGTACATGACAGGTTCATGCGGCACATCACTAATCATTTCTTTTCCTACCTCTATGACAACATCGGATACAAGATACATGTTTGGCGTGTAGTCGCTGAGGATCATGGAAGGAATCAGGTCCTGCAGAACACTGATATCACGTACAGGCAATCAGGAAGTAGCAATTTGAGGAACTAGCGATCACAATGCGTCTTAAAACGGGTCTGAAGAAAACTTCCAGGAATACCTGCCATGGAGGAAGAGGAGCATGGAAATGATCACCCTGTCATTATCCGAGAAACTGGTTCCAGGAATCAGTGGCAATTAATTAGTGATGCACAGGAGCTGTAAGAGGATAATCATCCGCAGAAATGGACTCTAGAGAGCTTGGCTGCTCACACAGTAATGACCCCCACTGAGAACAGGTCGACTCTTTACCCAAGGGACAACATGCAACATGTAAGTTCAAGAAAGAGAAAAATATTTATGGGCTCTCTTATAGCAATCAGTGGTCAACACAGTTGGACTGAGGTTCCTTGGGCCCACCAGAGAAAATTATTCCAAGGGCCAGAGGCATAATTTGAAGCTCCTGGGCCCCAATGCTAAAACCTGTAAGAGGGCCCCCAACTATAATGCTTTATTCATAGTACTGGGCTCCCTATATGGAGAGGAGAGTCCTTATGGACCCCCTAAAGCTCCTGGGCCCGGGTGCAACAACATCCCCTGCATACCCTACAGTGACGCCAGTGCCGAGGGCCTATCTTCCATAAACAGAACATGTGCACATCCACTTTTAATTACTTTGTAATCTTCCTTATCATAATATACTACAGTATTACAAAGAAACATTCTTTCCTGTAAACTTGGAACATGCATCTTGTTTAGAGATAAGCGAGCATGCTCGTTTAAGGCGGATACTCGAGCAAGCATCGCTCTTCTCAAGTAACTGCTTACTCGCCCGAGCAAATATGGGGAGTGGCAGGGGAGAGCGGGGGGAGCCGGGTGGGTGTGTGTGAGAGAGATCTCTCTCCCCCCCCAACCCCGTTCACGCCTGCTCCCCGCCCCCACCACCCCCCACATTTGCTCGGACGAGTAAGCAGTTACTTGAGAAGAGCGATGCTTGCTTGAGTTTCCGCCTTAAACGAGCATGCTCGCACATCTCTAAACTTCTTCCAATTCTATTGAGCCCAGTTTGGCAATTAGAGAAGCAGTTAAAAGGGTTATACCCTGCGCCGGCCTTAGAGGTTAGTTTGGGGAGATTTATGAAATTGTCTAAAATCCAAACTGTCTCTGTTACCCACAGCTACCAATCATAGCGCAGCTTTCATTTTTTTCAAGAGCACTATGCAAAGCTGCGCTGTGGTTGGTTGCTTTGGGCAACAAAGACAGTTGTGCTTGTAGACACTTTCATAAATCTCCTCCTTGTGCGGAATTTTATTTGACACTGACAGGCCATCTGCCTCTATTCTGCTTGTGCAGAAAGCAGCAAGATGGCAGAACACCCACACCGGAACAGCTCAGGGAATAAATACTGTACCAGAAGCAAGCTCAGTAGATAAATACAGCACCAGAACCAACATTTATTATTTATTACATAAATACAGTATGAGCCAACCTGTTTATGTAGATATAATACCAGAACCAAGCTAATAACATCAATACAGTAACAGAACTAAGCAATTGCGAGGCACATATAGACTGACAGCCGTGCCTCTAAGAATCAGAGAGGAGGAGATACAGCCAGGAGGTGGATGATTCATGTAGCTGCACAAGATATGTCTGCTCGGAGGAAGAAGATAATCTCTCTAGGTGGACCTAAGGCGGAAGATCAACCCCAGCCTGCATCTGTCTGGTGCCCCCCTTACAAGCTGGTGGCAGGTGTCTTGTGTGACCACATGGATTGCGTGTAGCTAAGGTCGGCCATGGCTGTACTATTAAGGACTGGCAATGTTTAGAAACCCCACTGATACTCTGAATGAAGGGGCCATAGAGGTAAATAAAGCACAGCGCCCCCTTCACCGTTTCTTCTGTAACTCCACGCTAGGGCTTTGCTGAGAATCGATTAGGAAAAAAATAGATGTATTGCCATTACCACACAGTTCACGAAATACTGTTTAATAAGAGTACTATTGTGTATGATGTGAGCTTTGCATGTTATGTATATAAAGTTTTACTGTTCAGACCTTGTATACTGTTATTCATAGTTTAATGTTGGTGACTGTAGAACTGGGATTGGGAAACGTGTGGACTTGGTTCCGCTCTCAGTGCTTTCCCTGTAACCTTGGAAAAGTTCTCTTTGTATTGTAGGCCTCTTGGCTACGCATACTGCCAACCTAGTACTGCAGTGGAAGCCAAATACAGAAGAGAGTGAGTGGCTGTGACCCAAATCTAATAAAAGCAGGGCCTTTGGGCTTGTGTATCCCAGAGGCTGAACTGTTCATTAAAAAAAGTGAATAGTTGATTGTCCAGACATTCCGAAGCAACATTGGTCCATATCACAGTGGCCATAGTTGCTACATTTGAAATATGGGTCTGTTGATGTATAAACGGGCAAGGAACATGTATAAAACAAGCAGTATTACCTTTCATAAGTCTGGGTGCCATGACCATACATGGCTTCTACATAACCTGGGATCCGAACAGGCAAGAAAGACTCAGTGGTGGCTAGGAGGTCTAACTTACCGTAATCTAAAACTAATTTTCTGTTCTTAAAATGAGGTTATAGAACACTCTCATAGAAACATACAGAAGTGATCCCAGATAAAGGTCGCCTGGTCCATCTAGTCTGCCCTTATAGTCTTTCTTTCCTGCTTCCCTCTTAGGATAGATCTACATCCCAGGCAGCTGACATGTATTCATTGTTGATTCTCCAACCACATCTGCTGGAACTTTGCCTCCTAAAAAAAGTCCCGTAGTTTCTTACTATATTCTTTTCAAATCTTTGTTATATCTATATTATATATCTATTATATCTATTTTTGGGCTAGCTGTAGATCTAAATGACAACTATTCTGGCCCCCAGTTGTGTTCACTAGATACAAGAAAGTAGGCTCTGTAAAGGTGCTTTCTCACTTGCGATCGCGATATCGGTGCATTTTTTACCCCAAATGTCAATAGGACTTTCTAATGTTAAAAACTAGAGATGAGCGAGCACTCAAATGCTCGGGTCCGCGTTATTTGAGTCGAGCTTTTCAGAAAATTCGAGAGCTCTACTCGAGTAACGATCCCTATTGACTACAATGGGAGACTCGAGCATTTTTGTATGTGGGACGCCGGGCCCCAAGCTTTTTTTTTTTTCTTGGTTCTCTCTATCTCTCCTTCTCCCTCTCCCACTCCCACTCCCACTCCCTCTCCTTCTCCCTCTCCTTCTCCCTCTCCTTCTCCCTCTCCTTCTCCCTCTCCTTCTCCCTCTCCTTCTCCCTCTCCTTCTCCCTCTCCTTCTCCCTCATCTTCTCCCTCATCTTCTCCCTCTCCTTCTCCCTCTCCTTCTCCCTCTCCTTCTCCCTCTCCCTAGCCCCCTCTCCTTCTCCCTCTCCCTAGCCCCCTCTCCCTCACCCTCTCCCCCTCGCTCCCTCTCTCTCCCTGCCAGCCAAAAAATTTGCTATTGACGAGCGCTGCGTCATGGCGGGGAGGGACCAAAACAGGCATGTCACAGCAGGGAGGAGCCAAAAACTGGGGCAGGGTCGAACACGGTGTGATGCTCGTTCGAGTAACGAGCACCATCGAGTACGCTAATACTCGAACTAGCATCAAGCTTAGCAGAGTACGTTCGCTCAACTCTATTAAAAACGCATCATACAAAAATTTTGTGCTATGCGTTTTTAACATTAGAAAGTCCTATTGACATTTGCAGTAAAAAAAACACAGTGATCCCGTGATCGCAAGTGAGAAGGCACCATCATAGTGTATCTGTTTGTTTCCTTTTAACCCTTTCCTGTCACAGGCATTCTTCATTTTTTTTTCATTATCATTTTTTTCATCCCCACCTTCCAAAACCTCTATTTTTTTTATTTCTCCATCAACACATTCATATGAAGGCTTTTTTGTAGGTCAAGTTGGATTTTTTTCATTGGTACTACATTAAAAAAGTTTTAAAAAATTTAAGTGGAGTAGAATAGAAAAAAACCTCATAATTCTGCAGAAAAATGGCATACTCACTTTATTTTGTGAGCCAGAGTAATTACAGCAAGACCCAATCTATACAGTTTTATTATGATTAACTAGTTTAAAAAAATAAAACCTCAAAAAAAGAATTTGTTTTGTGTCGCCATTTTCAGAGAGCCATAACATTTTTAGTTTTGTGTCTATGTAACTGATGGATGACTAATTTTTTACAGAGAGAATTGTCATTTTTATTGGCCCCATTTTGTGGTACATGTAACTTTTTGATCACTTTTTATTCAATTTATTAAGATGAGGCGAGTTAACATAAAAACAGCTGTTCTGGCATTGTGTATCATGTCATGTTATATCATGATATTTTTATAACTTGGACCTTTATAGTCATAGCACATGGATTATCGCAAGAATGTTTTTGATAGCTTTTCCATCTTCATATCTCATGGAAAGGGTTTTTAGTAGAGATGAGCGAACGTACTCGTTTAGGACAATTACTCGATTGAGCATCGCTTTTTTCGAGTAACTGCCTACTCGGGTGAAAAGATCCGGGGGGGCGGCGGGGTGGAGCGGGGGTTGGCAGGGGGGAACGGGGGAGCTTTCTCTCTTTCCCCCTCACTCCCCACTGCAACCCCCCGGCGCTCCCCGAATCTTTTCGCCCGATTAGGCAGTTACTCGAAAAATGCGATGCTCGATCGAGTAATTGCTCTAAACGAGCACGTTCGCTCATCTCTAGTTTTTAGCGCAGTCGCCAATCTTACGAAAAAAAGAAATCGATTGCAAATCACTGGTCGTGGAGATGTGAGACTATACCTCACTAATGTGAAGCCAAATATTGACCAATTGCTATCAGAGCATCCGGCTCGTCCCTCCCATTAACAGCATTATTTGTATATTAATTTTATGTAACAATTTTGCCAGTTTCTGTTTTTTTTCGTCTCAAATCCAAATATTTACTTGCATTTTTCAATAAAGATCTCAATACAAATTGTACAAGTTGTTCTTTTTTTACAATTGTCCATTCTCCAGAAACCCAATCTAAGTGGGCAGCACCGTGTGAGCTGGGAAAAACCCATTTGACTTTAACAAGTTAAGGAAAATTCAATATTAGGCAGACAGGGGGTCTACGAACAGCAAAAAAAAATCGGCAAGTGGTCTACGGGACAAGAAAGTTTGGGAACCTTTGATCTACAGGGAATCTGTTAATGCTGTCGAGACCACACCGTTGACTTAGTTTACATAACATGCATACAACCTGTAATATGTTTGTAATATGTGTGTTTGGTAGCTAAACTATTGGAGTGTATTGTCTTCTTCAGATATTACCAGCGTAAAGTTATAGCTTGTACGTCTTATCTAGTGTTATCTACAAGCCTTTCAAGCAGTTCTGTATCCTGCTTCCCTCAACAAATTTGTCATTCTTGTACCTTACCAGTGATTTTTTTCCTCCTACCTATTTCCTAGTTTCTCATGAGTTGAACTACAGTTGTTGTGGTTTTTTTTATTCAGTCATGTAAAGCAGTTTTGATCAATCTTTTAATTCTCCAGCATTCGGCCATGTTTTAAAAAATAATAAGAAAAACTAAAAGTAAAAAAAAAAACAAACCAAAAAATGGGAAATTTGGAATGCTTTAGAAGAGAGAAGTGTTAATAGTTTATTTTTCTTATAACAAAATTCAGGTTGATAAGCAAGAGAGAAATGTAAATCAAATCCGTATTTGGTGTGACCGCCCTTTGCCTTCAACACAGCATCAGTTCTTCTAGATAGACTTGCACACAGTTTTTGAAGGCACTTAACAGGGAGGTTGTTTCAAACATCTTGGAGAACTAACCAGAGATCTTCTGTGGATGTAGCTTACTCTAATCCTTCTGTCTCTTCCTGTAATCCCAGACAGACTGGATGATGTTGAGATCAGAGTTCTATGGGGTTATATCATCACTTCCAGGACTTTTTGTTCTTCTTTACACTGAAGTAATGACATTGGCTGGATGTTTGGGGTTGTTGTCCTGCTGTAGGATAAATTTGGAGTCAGATGGCTTCTATTTTTGAAAAAGAATTCTTACTTTGCAGCATTTTTTGACACTTGTCTAAAACCTTTACACGGGGTTCTTTATGACTACAGCATCAGACTACATATGGATTGTGTTCTGTACTCATGGAAACACATAGGTCTGTATATGGCTTGTAGACTCAGAACAATAGGACTTTTCAATCAAGACTATTCGCTAAATTACTTCAAACTTTTTTATGTAAAACATACTGAAGGAATAAAAAAGTGCCCCGAGATTAGACTTAACAATTACCTTGAGTGCTATAAAGAGCAGATCAGTCAAGGGTTTTATTCTTTTCATGTGACCTGATATAAACTAATGTGTAAATTCCATAAATAAAGTTTTTCTCATATAACAGATTTCTGATTTTAGAATTATGAATTACTGAGTGGCAATACTTATATATCAATTTAGCATAATCAAAAACTGTGCCATGAGGTTCTTTCCTAAAAAACGTTCAGTAGCGGAGTAATTGAAAACACAATGGCTCATTCAAAATCCTCAGCTGTAAAACCTTGCTTCCTCTGATCTATAAGATGCTGTACTGTATACAGTGACGCATCCATCGTAGAAGACTTACTAAGCACGTCTTCTGGAATGAAGAGTCCCATAGCACGAAGCAGAAAGCACAGTATGTCCCAGCCTGTCACTACGAAAACCACTAGACCTGTTGCCTTCTATTTTGTATTGATTGTCCTTTTGACTTGTATCATCTTTATTTTTGAACATTGAGAGATTACAATTTATATAGTTTGTAATCCAGTTCTAAATTTCTGTGTACCAGCGTAGATACCTGGAAGGAGAACTTAGAACTAGGACTAGGTAGTTTGAGAGGCACCTGACTTACAAATGAAATTAAAAGGGTTGTCCAGAATTAGAAAATGGTGACTACTTTCTTCCCAAAACAGTGCTTCACGCACCCATCGGTTGTGTCTGGTATTGCAACTCAGTTCTATTAAAGTGAATGTGGGTATGCTGCAATACCATATATAACCCATGGACCGGTGTGGAGATGTTTTTGGAAGAAACCAGCCATGTTTTTCTAATCCTGGACAAACCATTTTATATTTATAAATACCTGGATACTGTCTTACTTTCTAATCATGCCTCATTTTTATAAATTCCTGCCTTGTGCTTTCTTATGTGTTCATTTTTGCCTTTTCATGAGCAATTCATATTGAATGTGTAGACTAAAGGAGTTGGGGAGAAGAAGAAGTGAAAACTGTTCCGAGCAACCTTTTGCTCCAGGAAGTTGTCACAAGCCCATTGGAATGGTTTTCTAGAACTGAGGCCCATCTTTAGGATAGAACATCAGTAATAGAACCACAATTGGAGTCCCCTTTTAAGCCAAGATTTTTAACTTTAAAACAAGACCAAAATCAAAGCTCTATTTGTAATACAGCCTGGGATATAAACATTTTTAGCAAGGACAGATCTCATACATCCTTGGCTACTAAAGTGCCACTTTATAAGGGTGTATCTCATATACTTGGCAGGGGGGCTAAACTGGTTTACTAGGACTAAAATACTGAAGGCCTATCTTTAAGATAGGTCATCAATCTTTGATCAGTTTGGGTCTGACTCACAAGACTCCTGTTGATCTCCACAGCAAAAGGACTGTGGTGCCCCAGCAAACTCCACTTCTTCTTTTACACATGCGGAGCTGTTGTGCTTCAGGCAAACTAGGCACAACCACACTCCTACAAATGGGGCCTTACCTATGTGAACAATAAAGGGGGTATGGAGCTTGCTGGAGTGGCATGATCCCTTCAATCTACTGATCAGTGGGTGTCACAGAGGTCATTCATCTAAATGTGATGGCCAGGATCTCAGGAGTGCATGCTCACTAGCTTACAGCCCGGCCACCAAATGCCATTGTGATCTGCTATTGCTTTCCATAGAAGAGGTGGTCTGTTTCCCTGACAATGAGCAGTAAACATCCAGAGGGCAGAGGAATCAATATCTGCCATATCTGGAAAATGGAGCCATTTGGAGAATGGGTGAATGCATTATTTTCCGATTTTTAAACACATTGGAATAGGATTCCTGAGACGGGAACACCGTCTTTAAGTCCCAGATAACAGCTTAAAGATACTGGCCTAGTAAACCAAGTAGGACATCTTTACCACACAGCTAAAATGTCTATGATACTGCCCCCTACGGACACCAAGAATATCAATCTGAATGGTTCATTCACAAACATATCTCATTGGAATTGCATTTCATAGATTATCTATGTAGGTTGTAATTAGGGCCATAAATGTATTTGCTTTCTATTTTGGGAATATGTTAAGGAATTGACTGTATTTCTAAAGATATGTATTAAAAGTATGTTTGTCTAACTCATAAGGCCACACAACACCCACACAGCTGCGGCTTATTTGCTGGCTCGGTTGTTTTGTTTTTTTTACCAAGTCCAAAAAGTAAGCAATTTAGAAAGATTTCCTGTATACCCCTGTTCTCTTAATTAGATGCCAGTTTTAATAGGCGAACAAATATGTTGCATCTCATTGCAATTATGTTGGTGCAGATGATGTTAAATGATTGAAAACTCCCTTAGTCCCAAAAAATGAAACCTATTCTATGTAAGTATTTATGTATTACTGTAGTTTTTCTGAAGTTTCTAAGTGCTTTCTTTTCTTGCAGCTCACACAGGCATGGCTCTTTGGCTACTCCTGGCATCGCTGGCACTGGTCTGTCCTGGTGGCTTCCTCTCTGCTAGTGAAGGTAAGTTATGCCATTTTTTGTTTCCTTTCAATGATTGCATACTGTAGAATTGTTTGCGGCTGCAAGTGTGAACTTCTATGTGCTGTTATATTTATGTGGAGGATTGTGTTTTGCAGTTTAGTATTTTTTTCTAATGAATGGACGGCCATGTAATTAATGGACTGGTCTGCTAAAGTGACAGCCTCTTTTTGTTAACTGTATGTCTCTGTTCTGTTTCATAGTGGAGGGTCCCAAGCGGAGGACACCCTCTATGTCGTCCATGTGACCAGTATAATCAAATAGGGCATATAAAAAGGGGTTGTCTTCATGAGACCACAACTTTAAAGGGATTCTCTGGGACTTTCAAAAAAGTGACTAACAGCAGGGAATTGGATAAAGTTAACTATGCAGTAATCGCCAGTTAACTGTCCCACCGCTCCAGAGCAGCCGCTCCGATACCAAGAGCTCCGGCAGCAGTCACATGCTCTTCATTGTTCACGTGTTTTCTGCAGACGATCACTCACTTTAGCTGTTATATGCTATTCATGCTCACATGACCTTAACCTTTTCCAATCGACTGACGTCTAAAGACATTATAATTTAAGGCTGTACAGCTCCGATTTTGGAAGATATCCATCAGGGTTCTCTTACTGTATATTGCCAGCCTCTCTGCTGTCGGAGCCTATCGAACGTGTCGCCTCATGCAGTACTGGCTTCAGCCAGCAGATAGTGCCATTTTATAACGGCAGAAAAAGACTAAGCCCCCTAGGAAAACCCGGATACAAATTGGATTGGAAAGGGTTAACTCCAGTAATTGGCTGCAGTCGTCATGTGAATAAAGGGCAGAATGGGACTACTGATGGAGCTTGTGGGGCTGGACTGGACTGGACCAGCTGTGCTGGTCAGGGAAACAGCTAAATGGTGAGTACGGCATACTTTGCTATTTTGTCGAAATCTTTAACCTTACCCACTTTTTTGAAAGTCTTCGAAATCCCCCTTTAGCAGCTAATAGTAAATTTACAACTGTCTGTATTGTTCTGTGGTCATCAGCTACTATATATGCTACAGCTTTCTTTTGGTCATCACCATGGATGCGGTACACGATGGTATGGCGAATGGGCCTCTGGGGGTCTCGGAACATGGATTTCAATTTTGTGTTGTGGCCCCTGTAATAGAGTAAAACTGAATTGCAAAGTTGAAGAGTAGCATGTGAGAAGCAGAAATCAACTGCCGCTTCTTTCTAAGTGCCGTGAGACCACTGCTATGACTGCTGTAAGGAAACCTAAGTTCTGGTAGTATGGCCATGCAATAGTGTTGTTTCCCATAAACCTCTCAAATTTTGGTGACTTCGCAACTATAATGGATCCTATACTCAGTTGGGGGAAATTTATTAAGCCATTTGCACGGGTAATGTGGCATTAAAAAAGTTGCTCACATCCTATTTGCGCATTCATTTGTTATTTTTCTCCTCTTGAGTTTTTGAAAAGTGGCCAAGGTTTTTGTACTGAGGGTCCCAGTCAAACAGCACCATAGAGCTCAGCTTCTTGGAGACAGACATAGAAATGGGATATATATGTCCTTCAGATCACTCAATCATTTATTTTTGAGACAACTGAGACGCTTAACCAAAGATGAGCGCCTTGCCCTCAATGGAATAAAACTCTGAACTATAAAACTGCCAACAGTTTCCACTTTCACAGATGTTAAACCTTTTAAATGCAATGTAATTTTTGGATACTCGCTATGTCTAACTCGTATATCATCATTCTCACTTCTATTTTTTTCTTTCATTCCTGCCATTTGGAAAAAAAATACGAGCTGAAACTGTTGGTTGAGGGTTCTAAATAGGAGATTCTTCATGACTACTTTACATTCTCGTTGGGAATCTTTATGTTTCAAAATGAAGCAGACCGCGATATCAAAAACATCCCGCTTCTAAAAGATGGTCATCCTGTAAAAAATGCTGGAGCTTTCCATTTCATATATCTCTTCATGAGATTGGAGAGATCTCTGTAAGGCTACATTCTCCGGGGGCGAGCATGATATTGGGACAAGAAACCCGGCCCAAGATCACGCTTGTCAATGTGTATTTTACCCGTGGATGCGTGGCATTCCTCTGAAGTTCTGTTACATCCGGCGCTTGTTTCACGGATGTCAGAGGATCGGTAATGGTTTTCAATGGGAGACATCACCTCTAGAGATAAGCGAGCGTACTCGCTAAGGCAAATTACTCGAGCGAGTATTGCCATTTTCGAGTACATGCCCGCTCGTGCCAAAAGATTCAGGGGGGCGGGGGTGAGCGGTGAGTTGCGGGAGTGAGAATGGGGGAGCGGGGGGGGGGGGGGGGAGAGAGAAAGAGAATCTCCCGTCTGTTCCTCCCTGGCGACCCCCGAATCTTTTGAGACGAGCGGGCATGTACTGGAAAATGGCAATACTCGCTCGAGTAATTTGCCTTAGCGAGTACGCTCGCTCATCTCTAATCACCTCACACTCGTGTGCACATCGCACTGCATACCATGTGTTTGACGGTGCCATTGAAAACAATGGGCGATTCGTTCCGAGGGATGCAAAAAAAAGGAGATGCGGCAATTTTTTACCTCCCAGCGTCGCTGTACGGGAAAAATATCACTCATTAGTATGACTCCTTACAAAAGCATAGAGTTCATATTTGCATGAGTTTTGTGCAAATTGCAATGCACAAGACCCGCACCAGATTCACACTGATGTAAATGTAGCCTGAGGGGGGAAAATTCGGCCACGGACAAAGCAGCACCAAAATCTGCATGTATTACAAACTGATTGTAAGAAAATCCGCTGCAGTTCTATGTCAGATCTGCACTGAAATCCTCACGTAAAACAAGCAGATTTGTCTGTGGCAGAATTTTCTGCCAGGACTGAAAGTACCTTTAAGACAAAAACATTCTTAAAAAAGAAACCCCTAAGGGCTGCTTCACAGTGATGAGAAAATCATGCGATTTTTGAGCGATACCAGAGTGAGTGAAAATGCAGAATTATGAATTTCACAATAATGTGATTTTGCCGCAAATTTCTCCCAGCGATATATCGCGATCGCCAGACAAAATGCTTATTATGTTTGTTTTGTCTCCCAAAAAACGCAATAGAAGTGATCAAAAAAGCCGTATTTACATCAAAATGATACCAATAAAAACTACATCTCATCAGGCAAGCCCTTACAGAGCTCCGTCCATGGAGAAATAAAAAGTTATGGAACTTTGAATGCAGCGATGCAAAAAAAGGAATGAAATTTAAATTAAAAAAATAAAACAAAAAGTGAAAAATCCACATAAAAATATATAATTTTGGTATCGTTGTTATCATAACAACCTGCAGAAAAACTTTATCAAAAACAATGGCAAAATTGGTGTGGGGGGGGGGGTTCTTTCTCCTCACCCTCCAAAAAAAGTTATACAATACATTATATGTGCCTGTGGACATGTGAGAGGAAGACTACTGGAGGGGTACAGTACAGGACTTCTTCTTGGGTCCCAGTTAGCTAAGATGTTTCCACTGATCTTGTTCCTGGGACATAAAAGACTGCAATCCCAGGCAGTCTGAGTCCGAGCCAGGGAGTGAACACAAGTCCTCTGTGAACTTGTGACTATATGCTGACAAACGCTGCATGTTATTACTAGGTGAGCGAAGTACTGTCTAGTTAGCGCCCCACCGGGTAGGAGTTTTATTTCTGTTTAATGCACAAAGTTTATTTGCTGCAAGTGGGAGTTTTTCACAGATTTTTCTGTTGCTAGAATAAAATAAAGCTGGGTGAACGTTATATGGACTATGTCCTTGCCGATCCCCCAACCCCCAATGCAGACATTGTCACAGTACCCAGAAAAGGGTACCGATAAAAATGTAAACTCGCCCCTCATACGGCCGTGTTGCCAGAAAAATAAAAAAGTTATGGTTTAAAAAAGTGGAGATGAAACTCCTCCCAAAAATCGTCGCATCTTCATAACCAAAATGGGTCATCATGTCATTAAGAGGTTAAATAGTTCACAATTAAAAAAAAAAAGCCTAGATGGTAAGTTGCACTCGTAATGACACATAGAATAAACTCATTTTGTTGTTTTTACCGCACAAAAAACTGCAAAAACTCTAAAAGAAATAAAAATTGCACCCTCAAAAAAAGATGTTTAAAATTTAAAGGGGTTTTCCGGGGAAAATACTATTGATGTCCTATCCTCAGGATAAGTCATCAATAGTTGATTGGCTGGGTCCGTCGCTTGGGACCCCAACCAATTAGCTGGTTGTACACCTGCTGACAGGGCTGCAGTACACAGGGGTCAGAGCAGAAGCAGTGGAAGTCTCTGCTCCAACCTCTGTGTAGTGGCCGGAGATTGTAACTGCAGGCACGGCTGGTGTTGATTTCAATGAGAGCTGCGCTTGCAGTTACATGTGTCATCCAAGTGGAAAATAGTTATGCTTCTTGGTAAATGCTGATGCAAGTTCACTTTTCTCTAAAGGAACCAGTTTTATTGTGCAAAAGTACTAAAATACTGAAAAAATCCTACACATATTTAGCATCATACAGACATGTAAATGTGGATAGGAGTTAGATATAGATTTACTCAATCTGAAACATGTGCGAACGTGGTTTTGTACCCATCAATTCAACTGCATTAGTATGACTCTGCTTGACATCAGGATAAAAGATGGAAACCCAGCCAAAAAGTACCAAGACCAATAATTACTTAAAAGCAGTTCTAACTATTTGCCCCCTCTGCAGTTCTTGTATCCTTGAATGCTTATTTCTTGATAGATGTACAGTAAGACGTCTTAGCTGGGTAAAAGGTCCCAATTCTGCTGCCTAGTTATAAAGCACATCTGACAGCTCAGCGGGATGAAAGGTTTACTTAACACGTAACTTCTAATCCTTCAGATTCATCTGTCATCGGGGCAGACCTCCCGGACCACCTTGTGTCTGTGATGAAGGCATACCCCATTTGAGTATAATTGAG